>NC_138077.1:125485870-126116078 GCF_964212035.1 Myotis nattereri | reverse complement strand
GGGCTCCAGGCTTGCATTATTCCCTCTGTGAGGAAGGCTCCTCCCCACCTTGTCCACCTTTAAGATCATATTTCAAAGCCACATTCTCTGAGGGGTCTTTCAGACTTTTGTAGGCAGTTTCTGGGTTTCTACTACACCCACCAGTTGTGACAATTTATGTTTCCGAAGCCCCCACCACACCTTGCTCCTCAGGCCAATAATCCCAGCTATAGCCTGACATGCTGTGGGCACATTTCAAATGTGAGTCAAATTTGTCAGAGGAGCACTATAGTTTTATTTCACAGATGAAGAAACTCTTATCTCAGTGGTGTTGAAGGTTTTATCTGCTGTCCTTTCCTTCCTCTCTCTGTTGCTGGCAGCCACCTGAGCCAGGGTCTCATCTCTTCATATCCAGATTATGGCCTTGGTTGGCCATCGAAGGCATGTGCTTTTCATGAGGACGGTCAGCATCAGTCGGTCACCTTATTATTTTTTCTGAATCATTCAGAGTCTAGCACAGTGCTAGTTTCATATATATTCCACAAAATTATACCCTACTCCAAAAGGTTTTAAGAGAATGAGGTAGCCCTCGCCAATTTGGCTTAGTGGATAGAGCATTGGCCCATGGCTGAAGGGTTCTGGGTCCCATTCCAGTCAAGGGCACATATCTCAGTTGCAGGCTCAATCCCCAGCCCTGGTTGGGGCATGTGTGGGAGGCAACCAATCGATGTGTCTCTTTCACATCGATGTTTCTCTCTCTGTGTCCCTCCCCCTCCCTTCCACTCTCTCTAAGAATCAGTGGAAAAATATCCTCGGGTGAGGATTAACAAAAACAAAACAAAACAAAACAAAACAAAAAACAGAAAACCCAGAAATCGACACAAGCCATTATGCTCAGTTAATATTTGACAAAGGAGGCAAGAACATACAATGGAGTCAAGACAATCTCTTCAACAAATGGTGTTGAAAAAATTGGACAGATACATGCAAAAGAAAAGAATGAGGTAGGATTGAAAGAAAAGTGAAATAAAATCAAGGTAGACAAGACACCTTAAAAAGTATCTACCTTTAATTTACCAACTATTTATTAAACACCTACTATGTTCCAAGCATCACGCAAGCCACTGGGTATAAGAATTTAAAACGCAGTCCCTTCCTCAAGAAGCTTCCTTTTCCTTCCCCAGTTTGCTGGAGCCACAGAATAAGAGCACCAGACAGCTTTCTTCCTTTAGGAAACATCATTTATGTTTACCCATGTATCCATGTATCTATGTCTATACATCTACACCTATACAGAATAAGGGGTGAAATAGAAAGGGCAGGTTCCTGGGGGTCCTTACTAAATTACTTGCTTAACCACTTTTGTTTCTCTCCTCTTTGTTGCTATCATCTGAGATTTCTGTGCCTTTTTGATTATTTCCTTTTTTTGTTGGTCTTTGTAGTTAGTAACCTCATGTTTCTAAAAACTATTCAGGGACTTCTTCCATCCTGGTCTCTGCATCCATATTCCATCCTGGGGCTGTTGGAACAAGCTTGTTTCCCTTCACAAGGCACTGCCTCATGCTTCCAGCTCTGCCCAATGCATCACGCTGTCACAGAAATCCTTCCAGGGCCCATTTGGAGATAGATTGATTACTTTGAACATGAATGGTGTGTCTTGGGGAAAAAAACAAATGAATCAAATGGAAAAATGAATGAACATCATGAAATTTACCTTACCAGCTGGAGACATGACATATTCATGAGTTCCTTGGAGACAATCCGTTTAGAAGAATTCACTATTAAAGAAAGTCTGCAGTTAGGTGGAGTCAGAGTTCAGCTTAAATGTATTTATATCTGAATGAAAAACACCCTCTGAAAGAAAAAGTCTAGAACTAGAATTTTTTATTTCGTGTGAAGGGCGGTTGGAGTGATGGTGGGCTTGCTGCAGGCATCTCCTCTCAGGCCTTCTCAAGTCTCTCTGATGTGTTTAACGGGACTGGGCATCTGCGAAAGGTTCTGTTCAGTCCCATTGACATGTATTGGCATCCATTTGGTGTAAGGCATTGTGACATCCTGTGGGGCTATAAGGACAAACAAGATAATGTCTTTAATTCAATTCAATGAGAAAAATAGATGTCTAAGTAAATAAAGGGAAAAGGTTTTGTTTGGGGTTTTCTGGTAATTAATTAAGACTTGCACAACCAGAAGTGTTACTATCACTAAGTATAGTATGGAGACCACAGATCACGGCCACTTGATTTACAGTTGAGATGCCCATGAGATGCGGGAAATCGGGTGCCCTAATGTAGGAGCTTCTTCATGTCAGAGCATCAGGAGAAAGTGACTGACAGGTGTGTGTTTGTCAGCTACTGGGACCTACCTCTCCATGTTGAGTACGTCCTTCCAGGTTCTAGACACGAGCGAGGGGAAGTCTGATTCATTCCATTAGCAATAATATTCACTGGTACTGACCATCCTATGTTAATTAGTGGCCATCCTGGGAACCTAATCACCACATAGGATGTGTTTTTAATGTGAAAATATTGCAAAGCCATCAAATGAATAAAAAATAATAATTTGTGAAATGCAACACATTCCTCTGTGGGGTACTATCTATGTACAGCTTTGCCTGCAGTGGGTTCTCAGATATGAAATGAATGTTTGAGAGTGGGTTTTCCCAAAATCACAGAGCTGAGTCTGAGCTGGAGGTAGATTTCTCCTACTAACTTGGAAGAAACACTAATGTGAAGAAGCCATGAAAAAGCTCAGGCCCATTGAGCCAAGGTTGGTATAGAATAAAATCTTAAAGGAATAAAATATTTTCACCATCTTTTGCCTGATTCCAGGCTTGGTTGGGGGGGGCGGGGAGGTGCAGGCAGGAGGATGGAGTAAGGAATTAAAGTAGTTGCATTCCTCTGTATTCCTACAGTTACTTGTAAGGAGAGAAGAGAAAAGAAAAAATGCGATTAAAGAAAGCATGAGGGGATTCCAATATAGGCATATGATCTAGCCAAATTTTGCCTTACAAATAAATAGTATTTCTGTGGCCTCAAATATAACTTACAGATTAAAACCAGCATTTAAACTAAAAGTGTATGTTAATTTCTAGATCACTTGGGAAGATGGCACCAATTTTAGATAAGTATGAAAAAAGGCAATTGGTAATTATATTTTTCATGTTTAGTAGTCTATATTATTGAAAATACAATGAGGATCTTTTGGAGATATTAAATGTCCTGCTTCTATTTTTCTTGCTCACGTTTTTAAACACAAAAATTACACAATTTGGGGTTGGGGAAAACAAAACCTCTCTCTAGGCATATACACCTCAGCAAACGTGTGCACATGCTCACCTGAGTACGGCAGGCTTCACCCAAGCTGGTCCCGGACAGCTGATAGGCGGCAGTCGTGGATGTTGATGTATGGGTGCTCCGGAGTGCAGCCCGATTGTGGTTTCTTAAACATGCCACGTCCTGGGGGTGAGAAGGGCTCTTTAGTGAAATGAAATACTACTCTGTCACAGTTTCCTTGCTCACGATTCAATCATGGCAAATCCTTCCCCAGTGCTGCCACTGAAATCATTACATTCAGAATTAAACATGGTGTAACAGAGCAGGCGACAATACCCTGAGGTGCTATTGACATGTCAGGTCTCACATCAATAATCAGCTTTCCCATACAGTGAATATGAAAAGGCCTGCAGATGTGGATTCTTTTTTCTCCCTTTGGAATGAGTGTAATCACCGCTTGTCCCTGATTCGCTGCCATCTGCCTGTCCGGTGCCACGTGGCCTGACCTGTCATCGGTGCTGCTCCCCCTTCTCCCTCCAGTCACTGCCCTCACTCTAGAAACCTGCCCAACTCAGCTCCCTAGGAGCCCTGAGACCCTCTGTGCAGGGTCTTCTTTCTCGCCACCAGTCAGTAAGCCCTTGGATCCAAACTTTTTTCTGATGTACACATCTACTATCCACCATCGTGTATCCCCTCACTCTCCTCTTGCCTCATATCCTTCAGATTTCCCCACTTTCTTTTCCTCTTGGCTTCCTTCATCTTTCTAATCCCTCCAGCACCCTTCCACCTTCGTGGAAGCAGCATGATGCTGAGGAAGGAGAACAGCTTTCACAGTGCAGAGAACTCGGCCCCAGTCACGCTCCCTGTTACATGATGTCCTGCATGTGACAAGCTCATGGAGCCTCAGTTTCCCACCCGTGAAAATTCCCACACAGCGTTGTTGTAGGGACCCAAGGAAACAAACCTTTATTCCTGTCACTTTATTTCCATCTCCATGTGAAAGGCCTTGACAGCTTTTACACTAATAAAATTGAATATTTTAGCTATGTATAGTGGAACAAGACTGAGGAATTTAACTCGCAGGCTTTAAGGAAACTAAATGTTGACCTAATAATAGGGCAGATGTTTGTTGTTGGTTTAGTAACAAATTTTTCTTTGGAAGGAAAAACTAGGTGATGGTATTTTTTTCTGAGTCTTAGACTTCTGTGTCTATAATAAATCATTCCAGTAAACTGTAAAATTCTCTAAAGGAAAGTGGGCAAAGTTTTATTGTAAGGGCCACATGCTAAATATACTAAATACAAATAGGCATTGCAGCTCATATGGTCTCTGTGACAGCTACTCACCTCTGCTGCTGTAGCACAATAATACCCAAATGAATGAGCTGGACTGTCTCCCAATAAAACTTTATTCACAAATAGGTGGCAAGTTACCTTTGGCCCCTGGACTCTATTTATCCAGCTCCTGCTCTGGGGCATGAATGGAGATTACAGTTACCGTAAATGATTAAGGAAGTCAGAAATTATGAGTGAGTTACAGGTCTCAGGTGATTCTTTCGTGATAATTCTAGAATCATTAAGGCTTTTTGGTTAATAATGAACATCATTGTGTGTGTGTGTGTGTGTGTGTGAGTGTACATGTGTGTGTGGCCTGTATAAAGTTCTCCTGACAGAAATATTAGTAAGCTCCAGACTTTGAAATGTAGAGTAAACAGGCCCTTGAAAGCAGATTTGGGTTCTATAGGTTTGTTGGAAGTTGGTAAACCCATCCTGGCTTCCTGGAACTCCTGGAGCTGAGAAATCAGAAAGCCAGAGAGAAGGGGGATAGCAGTGATGACTGCCATTCATTGGGCTGCCCTTCTTGTCACAACTATGACCACGATTCTCTGCACTTTAAGTGAAGGTTCAATTGAGGGAGGACGAGTGCTCAGCCCACACCCACACTTAGGACAGAGGCTGCTTTCCCTGTGACCACAACAGTCCCCTCAACAAAAGTGACTGCCTTTCCCTGGGCCACCCACCTTTCTCCAGATTTAGAACCAGAGCAGGTAAAATGGTCTCTTCTTCCTTCTATGTTTACTTTCCAGGAGCGGTTTCAAACACCAAACAATAAATATATCCTGAGTCACCCAATATGGCGTGCCGGGCATAAAGCTTCCACTATATTATATTTTATTGTTTAAATATATTTTTATTGATTTCAGAGAGGAAGGGAGAGGGGGAGAGAGATAGAAACATCAATGATGAGAGAGAATCATTGATTGGCTGCCTCTTGCATGCCCCACGCTGGGGATGGAACCCGCAACCTGGGCATGTGCCCTGACCAGGAATCAAGCCCAGGGCCCTTCAGTCAGCAGGACGATGCTCCATCCACTGAACCATACCAGTCGGGCCTTCATTATATTTTAAATTTTCTTTTCTTTCCATTTCCAGAACTAAACTGCAAAGAGACAAGAAAATGAAAGCTCAGACAATTAAGAAATCTGCCCAAGGCATCACCAATAACTAACTGTGAAGTGATAACTTGAACATAGTTCTCACCAACTGCAAGCGTTCTCCATGCATATAACTGCTGTGGAGCAATGGCTAACATCGCAGGCTCTCAAGCCTTACTGACTGGGTTCAAATCTCAGTTCCACTACTTACTAGCTGCATCACCTTGAACAACCCCGTGTCTTAGTTTTCTATTTCATCAAACTAGAATGATACTGATCCCCCCACATACACAGTTTGTCCTAAGTAGTGAAGCAGTAACGGGCACATAATAAACAGCTCAGGGACTGGCTCTTTCTGTGATCGCAGGAGCCTGTCATTCCCTGCTGTGTCTCTAGCACTTAGAATAACTCCTACCACACAGTCGGCAACATTGCTGTATAAATGCAAAATGTTCGAACAAACTAGTCTTTGAATTAGGTCATGTCTGGGTTCAAAGCCAACTTTTCTTTGTATCATGTGAATTTGATAGGTCAAATTTAATATGAGTCTTTGAAATCATGATTTGAAATGTAGTAATGGGAACTGGTGATTGTCTTAGTTATTTCAATGCTCCCAACAAACGTGGATGCTGTACAAAGGTGATGCTGAGGTTCATAGCACACAGCACACGGCACACGGCACATTCACATATATTCTAGTTCTTTGCTATTCCCGAAGGAGTGTCCTTATGTAATTCATTCTAAAATCTCCTTCATCCTTTTTTTAAAAAAACAACAACAAACAAACATCTAAGTCTGTCATTATGGCATAGACTTTATCTCTGAATGTTTGTACTAAACTTGTGTCCTGTTTAATACTGTGTATTTTAAATCCAAGCTAGTATTTCGTGACAACAGCTGCTGGGAGTTACTGTAATAAGTGAATCATGGTCCTATTCAGCTGGCAAGATTGCCTTTGATTGCACATCAGCAATGATGGGGGTACAGAAGGCAACAGTGCCTCCGGGGGGGCATACACAGCCCCCAGTGGACCATACACTGAGAGGAGCATGTCCAGGAAATATGGGGATGGAAGTGCATTTGAAACCATCAGCTTTTTCAGGTAGAATTTCATGCAGTTTCTCAGAAGCTGAGACCTGTAGCCCCAAGAACACCATCTAGACACTGTCACTTCTTGGCAGACAACCATTTTTAAAGTTTTATCAGATTTACAATAACATTCATTCTGAGTGGTGATTAACAGATACCCCTAACACAGCAAAGCACTGGGGTTCTAATCTTTCTCCCTGTCTTACACTGTAAATTATTTTCATTAAGATTAAGCATCTCACTAGAGTAACTTAGGCAACCACCACCTCAGAAGGCTCTATCCCAACAGTCCATGGACCAAAGAATACTTTAAAGACCTCAGCAATTTCAGATGCCAACATGAAGCATCATTTTTGTTTGTTTTAATGTAGTATCCTCTACATGTTTTGTTTAAAACAACTAAAGTGAATAAGTTTTACTCTTGAAGTTTCTTCTGTTTACAATCAAAATGATGTACACACTTAGTCTGATATGTATTTTCTTCAAGCAAAGAAAAATCAAATATTGAATATGTTTGGAAATATGTATAACTTAAAAGTCTGCCTCAGTTTAAATTATTGATGCATTTGATTACCTTATAAACTAAGCTATAAATTAAACTGTAAGTAAGAGAGTTAAAGAATGCTGGGAGGTTGAATTTCCACATACAGTGAAACTGATTTTTCAGGAACCCATTGGTAAAACATAGTTATGAGATTAACATATGAAATAACAATTTGGTCCTAAATGCATTAATAAAGAGAAATAAGATTTACCCTGAGATAGTTTATATGTAAAGTATGATGAGTCTGAAAACATTGTAAAATATAACAACGTTTAATCTTCTATTGAAATAACAGCTAAAAAGTTGTTATGTATGAGGAATTATGTCCTATGTATCTTACTTGTATTATTTTATTTCATTCTTAGATAGTATTATTACCCTCATTTGCTGATAAAGAAAAAGAGAAGAAAAGAGGGATTTGTAAAGGTCAAGTAATTTGCCAGAGGTTGCAAGGCTAGGGAAATTGCAGAGCCAAGATTGGAACTAGATAATTTGCCTCAGAAGCCTGAATTCTAGCCTATGACACAAGCTTACGATGTTAATGAGACTGACAATAAACACGTGTTTTGGTTGTGTATGAAAATGGTTGCATATGACAACCTATACATATAATGTTATTATAGGTAATATAACAGATAATACAATTACATACAGAATGGAAATAAAAATATGTCCTTTAAAAAGCAATTCTACCTTTTTAGAGGGCAGAATTTCAGGGAATGATAACTTCACAGTACTCTATAATAAACTCCGTTTTTGTTTTTGCATTCCAGATTAGTATTTCTATATCTTATTAATCAACCAATTAAAATTCCTATACAAATTGTTATTGCTTTTTAGCTAGACATGACACATCTGAGCCTCAAAGAAGTTAAGAAAATGGACTACCATCATGTAGGTAGTTGGGAGCAGAAATTATATTCAACCCAATTCTTATGATTTCAAGTGTAATACAGTAAATTTTTTTCCACCTTCTGCTGTAAGGTGGCAGAATGAGGACAAAATTGGTTTGTGAAATCTACTCAACACTACACTTGTTCTTTCTTCGCATAGGGCGCTACCCTCAGGAGAACAAGGGAACCTACATCCCAGTTCCTGTCGTTCCTGAGCTGCGAAGTGGCAAATGGGGGGCCAAAGTCATCAGCAGAGAGGACAGGTCTGTCCGGCTGTCTATCCAGTCTTCCCCGGAGTGCATTGTGGGGAAATTCCGCATGTACATTGCCGTCTGGACCCCCTATGGTATACTCCGCACCAGCCGGAACCCAGAAACCGACACCTACATTCTCTTCAATCCTTGGTGTGAAGGTAAAGGGCAGGCGTTTGTTTTTATCATTAAAAACAATTCATATATTTACGATGTTTCTCTTTTTTGAAGTTATAGCAGAATTATTGTGGAAGACATGTTTCTTTTCTACATACACTCCCCTCCCCACCACTATTAACAGACAGAAAAAAAAATGAGAAATTTGTCCTTAAACTATATGAGAACAAAACCTGTATACATAACATTAATGCTGCTATACATTTATTCCAGGAAAAAATGAAAGCTTGCCTAAAGTTGCACAATTAGTTAATTGTCAAGTTATAGTTTTATGGCATGACCTCTGTGTTTGTGATTTCTCTGTGAACAAAATAGGCTTATGAAACTTGACTTTCAAACCTATTAAGATCCATAATCTGGCTTCAGAAAAATACAATAAAGTTGATCCTGTGGAACTAATTTCACTATCTAATTCAAGAATAGACAGCCTTAAGGTCTAATGATCCCATAAATTTGTTTATATGCATAGTGGATGCAAATTTCATAAGCCATAAGTCTGGATGTGCAAACATATAACTTTATTTTAATGGGATACAACTTAATCTCTGCTGCTATTTTGATTCTTCTTTCTGTCTACAGCAGCTTAACCTAGTTTTACTTAAATAAATGAAACCAAGTCCAAGAATTTCTCTATCAATGCAGTTTAAAAACTCAATTCTGCACCATAGTTCCTCCTCATGCCTATGTCTATCCTTCTGCCTCCACTCTGGCATGGGCCTGATTTTAGTTCCAGAGGCAGCAGCACTGATGGGAAAGGAACCACTTTTAGATCTTGAGAAATAAGTAATGAAACATGTAAAATCTGACATCGCGTGGGAGACTTCTCACATCATCTACCCCACATGCATTGCTCTCTAAAATCTTCCAAAAGGACTCAACAGTATTGTTAATTTTGAGTGGCTGTTGTTTGTGAGAGGTGTTTTCTACTTCTATATAACATTAACCTGGATCCTACTGACCTTTTCTTTGAATTATCTCGTCCACAAATGTTGGCAGATGGCACTAGCTAATTCTATACTTCCCACCCACCAACCCTATTATCTTGTACCAAATAGCCTTATCCATGTGACAGATGTTCAAGGTTGATGGTATCGTGTTAACTGGCCCATGGGCAGTTCAAAGGTGCACTCCTGCTTACAGTCATCTTGTTAACCAGATAGAAGGCGTTCTGCAGCTGAGTGAATGGGATGTTATTTGCAGGATTGAAAAGACTGAGGCACAGAGACAAACTAAGATTTTGAAAATATTAAGTTAGAGATAACTTTAAATACCAAACAGAAACTACAGTGGTAGCACTGGAGTGGAGGAGAAGATGGATTGGCGATTTACTTTGGACTTAGAACAGAAAGTGCAGAGGGATTAAACATGGGAGGTGAAGAAAAGGTGGAGTCAAGAATTACTCTATGTAGCCCAGCTGGCATGGCTCAGTGGTTTATCATTGACCTATGAACCCAGAGGTCATGTTTAGATTGCCAGTCAGGACACATGTCCGGTTGCAGGCTCGATCCCCAGTGTGGGGCATGCAGGAGGCAGCTGATCAATGATTCTCTTTCATCTTTGATGTTTCTATCTCTCTCTCCCTCTTTCTTCCTCTATGAAATCCATAAAAATATATTTTTTGAAAAAGCATTACTCTATGTATCTGGTTTAACCAACTGGGTTGCCATTTCCAGAGCTGCAATCAGAAGAACTTGCTGTCACAGAGGCAGATACATTGGTTGATTCAGGAAGGCAGCAATCAGTTCCTTGGGGTGCTGCTGATGAGCTGAATGATAAGGAAAGACAGTGGCCATGTGTTTGGAAAATGCACAAGAAATTAGGGAATAAAAAGGATAGTTTTATTAGAGAAAGAAGCCAGAGAAGTGGCCATGGGCTACAGTGTAATGCAAGGTGAGGGAGTGAAGATAATAGGCATTGCCATTTCCTTCAGGAAGACTTTCTGTGACACCAAGATGGTGATGTATCAAAGGAGAATTTTTTAAAACAGTAGAGAGTAGGCATAATTTATGGTGATGGAGACAAATCTGAAAAAGGGCTTGCTGCCCAGAGAGAGGGTAGTGGCTCAGATTCTTGGATGCACATTGAAATGACCTGGGCAGCTTTGAAAATTACTGATGCCTCAGTCTTCCATTCAGACATCCTGAGGTAACTTGTCTGGAGAGCAGCATGGGCCTTGGGGTCCTTACAAAGCTTTGCAGGGATCCTTAGAGCCAAGGCTGAGAAGCACTGACTTCCAGAGTGGAATCTTTGAGGGGGAGGGATGCAGGGAACAGAGATCTGAAGGGCTTGACAGATGGAGCTGTCCACCCTCCATTGTGACAGGAATAAAGCAGGAGGTGGGTGAAAGCATGGGTTTCTAGAATCAAGGAGGAGGATGACGTTGTTGCCACTTTGTGATTCTCTTTTGCTCGGTGAAGTGTAAAGCAAAGTCATCTGTGGAGAACAAGAAGCAAGGAGAGAGTTTTAGAGGCTTAAACATGAGTTGGGAGTGGGAAGTGGGCCTCTTACCTACCAAAACAAGGCAGGTGGGTCCTCCCTGCTCCCCAGAACACAGGGACACTACTGCAGACCCCCTCACCCCCAGTGCCTTGGCCTGTGAAAGTCCAAACATTTCTGCAAACCCCTTAGGGGTTTCTGTCCTTTATTCCATTTCCTCCTCCAGGAATCCTATTTCTCCCAGTGCTGACACCAATCTGCCTCAAAACCAACAATGCTCCTCCAAACAGCATTCCATGAAACATCCAGAATGACTAGAAATTAATTGTGATTTGATGTGGAGGGTGAGGGGTGGAAAGATTTACTCTGGTTCTGAAACTTGATGCACATCAGAATCACCTGGAGGGCTTGTTAAATCAGATTTCTGAGCAGCATCAGAAGGTTGAGCAGGTCTGGGGTGGGACCTGAGAATTTGCATTTGTAACCAGTTCCCAGGAAATGCTGATGCTGCTAGTCAAGGACCACACTTAGAGAACCACTGGCTCATGTAATAATCATCAATCAATAAATACAAAACGCAGGAGAGTATTTTTTTTTACTCTTAAATTTGTGTTGACTCCTCTTTACACCTAACCCCAGGCTCTCCCTATCTCACTGCCTCTTCGTTTGCCCATTCTGTTCTCCCTTGTTCTCCAAAAGTCTCTCCCATCCTCTCTTCAAAGAAAACTCTTTTTCTTTTCGCATGCAGAGTGGTTCAGCAACCTTTTTTATTTTGTTGTTTGTGCTCCTCCAATAGTCAGGCTTTTGGGGACCCCACACTTTTTGAAGACCATTCCATCCTTCCAGAAAAATTCTGGTGTCAGCTTTTCAGATAATAACTTTTTATATTCTATCTAGAGGCCCAGTGCACAAAAATTTGTGCACTTGGGGGGCAGGGGAGGGTCCCTCAGCCCGGCCTGTGCCCTATCGCAGTCTGGGACCCCTCGGGGAATGACCACCTACTGGCTTAGGCCTGATCCCCGAGGGATCGGGCCTAAGCAGGCAATCAGACATCCCTCTGGCAACCCTCGGGGGATGTCTACTTGCCAGCGGGGAGCAGACCTAAGCTGCAGTCGGACATCCTTAACGCTGCTGAGGAGGCAGGAGAGGCTCCCTCCACCACTGCTATACTGGCAGCCATCAGCCTGGCTTGTGGCTGAGCAGAGCTCCTCCATGTGGGAGCACACTGACCACCAGAGGGCAGCTCCTGTATTGAGCGTCTGCCCCCTGGTGGTCAGTGTGTGTCATAGTGACCAGTCATTCCCAGTCTTTCTGCTGTTAGGGTCAGTTTGCATATTACCCTTTTACTATATAGGATAGAGGCCTGGTGCATGGGTGAGGGCTGGCTGGTTTGCCCTGAAGGGTGTCCCGGATCAGGGTGGGGGTCCCGCTTGGGTGCCTGGCCAGCCTGGGTGAGGGGCTGAGGGCCGTTTTCAGCCTGGCTGGCGACTGAAGCTCCCAGCCTCTCCTTTTCTTCTTTTATTATTCTGGGGTTTGTTTACCTTCTATAATTGAAACTTCGTTGCTGTCACTGGAGCTGAGAGTCGCTCGCTCCAGCTCTGAGGCCTCGGCCTGCTGAAAGCAGGTATCTGGGGTTTGTTTAGCTTCTATAATTGAAACTTTGTTGCTTTCGGAGCTTAGAGCTGGGGCGCGGCAGGTGGGGAACCTTGGCTTCCTCCATCACTGGAGCAAGCAAGCCCCCAGCTCGCTTCAGCTGCGTGGCTGCTGGCCGCCATCTTGGTTGGTGGTTAATTTGCTTATCACCCTGATTAGCCAATGGGAAGTGTAGCGAAGGTACGGTCAATTACCCTTTTTGTCTTTTATTAGATAGGATGTGAATATTCACTGATATCTCCCAGGGAATGTTAATGAAATGGGAGAAAGAAGTCATCTCCTCATTTCACTTACTGTGTGATTTTCCCAAACTACAAGCTAAGGCATAACCCCAAAAGGGGATCTGTGTCATGAACCCCAGACACACTCAAATACATGGTTGCCTGACAGTCACCCAGTTTTGTGCTTGCATATGCTAATTCATAACAAGGGACTCTTGAAGATATGGTCTGACAATTGGAAAGTAGATAAAAAGAGAGGGGTTTGGCCATTCCCCAGGTGGGAAAGATAACAGAAGAGAAAGTCAGAAATTGTCAAAAGAGAGCAAGCTGAGCAGGATGCTGAAAACAGCACACTCAATGTGGAAGTGGCATCCAAGGTGGCTTAGGACACTGGGTTGAAATTCTAGGGGCATGTACAGTACTTATTGATAAAAGCATGCTCAGCTGTCTTCCAAGGGGCCCTTCAGCTTGCTTTGCATTCATCAGCGATCTATCCTTAATCACTAAATCATTAATGGGGATCAATAGCAATACCACACTAGTGAGAGCAGGGGTGGATGCAGGGAGAATTATTGGCTAGATTTTTTAATTTAATAGCACCAAATGGGCTTCAGATAAGTTCCATGAGGGAGCCCTTCTCCAGGAGGTTGGAAAGAGAACTGTACCCACAAAGGCAGCAGGAGTAAGTCGGACAGTTTTGTGAATTCTGATTACTCAGAAACTCTGTATTATTGAATGCATTTTACTACTTAAATTTAGAATGTTCCAGATTGGTAGTCTAGCCTTAGTGCCAAATAGTATGTTCTGAAAGATTTAGATGTCCCGTACCTGTGTTCTGTCCTTCATCCAGGCCAATATTTCATTGGTTGAGCATCATTTATTATTATGGGATATTTCCTTTCTTGATGACTTGTTTCCTCCCATATTCTCCAGCATTGATTTTCTTTACCTCATTCAGTCTTGTATCTAGCTCCTAGCACAGTACGTAGTACATGCTTAATGTTTAATGAATATTTGCCGCATTGATTTAATAATTCCAAATAAATGCTTTTTAGGTTCACACCACCTACCATCACAGATAAGCTGTAAATGTAATCTTACACCAAACCATCTTGAAAAATGTCAAAAAACTATATGGTGTATGTTGGAGTGTGTTTGTGGGAACGTGTGTGTGTGGATTTTTCTCTCTCAGCATCTGACATCAAATTAGCACCTGGGATTTCTACCTATGGATTCCATGCGATTTCTTTTTTTTGTATTTTCCTTGAAACTAAGAAATCAATTACAATTAATGTAAATAAATCAATAAATTTCTAAATATCTGGGTGCTTTTAATAGGTAGTAATTAAATATGACCAGTTTGTATTTTATTATGAAATTAATCCTTATTCTATTTTCTTTGTAACTATACATGTCTTTTATACCTTTCAGTACAGAATGGAGTAATCACCAGGACTGGTATTTCCTGGGGTAACAATGACCAACACTTTTTATCTTGGAAACCCTTGTACCCAGATCAGAATTCATACCCTCAGACTAGAGCCATTCACCCATTCAATCCATACATATTGAGAGTATGTCTTCTCTGCACTTCCAGGCCCATGACAACATAAATACCCATGGGTAGTACAACAATATTATTTATTTACTCACAAAGATGAAGAGTTAATGCTATATTAGGCACTGGGCATATGGCAGTGAAATAGACAATCTTTGCCCTCAGAGAGCTTCTACAAAGGTTTCACAAATGGTAAAAGTACTAAAATAAATCATGGCACAACAAGAACATATAATAAGGGCATCTGGTTTAGTTGGGGAAAGAGGAGACTTCTCTAGCCCCTAGAATAGTGCTTGCATGCAATAGCACTCAAATAGTTGTTTAATTGAATTTTTGTGAAGTTTTAATAAAGCTTATGTAAAACTTTAAGCCCTTGCTTATTCAAATCTTCTACTGAATAAAAGTTCATATATCACTCTTCCCAGTATCAGAATCATTAGAGGCTCATTCATCATTTTTTTACACTAAGTGAATATCATTCATTGTGGTATTGCAATCCACGGGACCCCAGAGAACAAAAAGTCAAAATTCTTCTAAATGGCATACAAGTGACCCCAGAATCAAGGTCAAATCACACTAATCTGCCAGTTCATGTGTTTTACAATTGTTTATATGTGTAATATTTTTATACTCTTCAAAGAATGTTCATGGCCAGGAGCTCCCTGCATTGTGTGTTTTGGAAAGCAGGATCCATTCAGCTTAGCATGGTGCTAGGCACAAAGTGAATGTTCAATGGATGTTTACTTAATGGAATTGATGACCATTACTCTGACAGGCAGGGAGAGGATTATTAGCCTCATATTTCAAGAGAAAAATCAGACTCGTGGTGTTACATAAATTTCTTAAGGTCACATAGAAAATTAAGAAACAAGCTAGGGTTGAAAGTTGAATTCCTGGTTTGGTACAGATAAGTTCTCTTTTTAAAAAAAACAGAACATTGGTATTCTGTCTTGTGTAATATGATAAACAAGAAGTAAATGCCAGCCAGGAAGCTTCTATAATGTTCTAATCAGCATTGGAAAGGCCTGCCATTAAGAATAAATTAAAATAAAGCCAGGTTGATAACTATAAGATCAAACAAAAGTTTTCTTTGAAAAAAATGTAAGCGTGCCAACAAGGGTGCAGGCTCCCTTTGAGTCCACATGCTAAGACTCTCTGACACTTTTCTCTGTGGAGTTACTTCATGAATAATAGCCTGTCTTCGGAAGATATTGGAGTATACTGAAAAGTCCTTAAATGGCAAAACAAACAAATCAAATAAACTTCTCAAGCTGATCTGAGCTGTAATGTAATGCAACATATTTGCCTGTGTTTTATGGATTTGTTTCATTTGCATTAATAGGAACAAAGGCAGGCCTCTAGAATGTATTGAATCATTTTAGGAAGACAGTGGCTTTGGAACCTTCCAGAAAGAAAGGAAGCACAACTAGCTGGTGTTGCTCAGTGGTTGAGCATCAACTTATGAACCAGGAGGTCACAGTTTGATTCCTGGTCAGGGCACATATCCAGGTCACAGGCACAATTCCCAATGTGGGGCATGCAGGAGGCAGCTGATCAATGATTCTCTCTCATCATTGAAGTGTCTATCTCACTCTCACCCTCCTTTCCTCTCTCTGAAATCAATAAACACACACACACACACACACACACACACACACACTATATATATATATATATATTGAAAGCACAGACTCTGAAAATGCCATTTCTTATATGCTCTGTGGACAAGAAGTTATTCCTAACATGCCTGCACAGAACACAGCCTGCTGGAGTCCCCAGCCCTTCTGATTTACTTTGAGATGGACAAACATATCATGATGACACCAATCTGGGATCATATTTGCTCTGCAGATGGAGTCACTCCCTCGAAGAGTGATTGCACTTGGCCAGCATAAGTCTTCCCTCTGTCTCTAGTGATGTTCAGCTTTTATTCAAAAGGGAGGGGAGTAGAAGTTATTCCTAATACCCTCACTCAAAATTTCTCCCTTCACTAAAATGATGACACATTTTGCCTTTTTGAAGGGTCCAAACCATCATTCCTTCTAAAGGATGAGATACAAATCCAGACTCGAATGTAAACCATCAGGCAGCCTTTGCAGAGATAACTTGCACGGTGGCATTTCTGGCCACTATAATTTCCTTTGATCCCTGAGTTTGCTCTGGTAGGCTTGACTTCATTGACTTTGAGATGGGACTTGCTTTAAATTTAAATTTAAATAAGCAAAAGAAATTTTTCAGCCCAGGTGATGATGAATAACCCTTTCTTCCAAAGACCTTATACAGATACTAAAATCAATAGGTTCAGCATTCATTTTTACATGTTTGTTATAAATTCTTACTTTCTCTGGGTGTGGAGGCAAGTGGTAATTTCCAAGGTTACCTGAAATCAATCCTACTGAGTCGTAACATTTTTTAGCCCATAATGCTCTTTCAAAACTACCTCATATTCCCACCAGAGGAGCAGTAAAATGAGTGAGATCATTCTTGTTTACTAGTTGCCTCGTTAGTCACCTGGAAGAGTGGTATTCACAAGGAATATTGAAGGTCTGCTCTGTCTGGTGGCAGAGCTGCTGGACACAGTTGGTGGAGGCATCATGCCACATTCACCAAGGACGCCAGGCAGGGGCTCTTTTCCTGTTGAGTTTTATGCGGGTAATTGTTTACGAGGGGTCACTGAGAATCAAGAAGTTGTCTGTAGGTCAAGGTGCTGCCACACCAATTCCATGAGCTATCTAGATCTAGCCTCTCCTATCAGTTCTCAATCACTGCATTATATATAAGCACACACACACACACACACACACACACACACACACACACACACCCCTGCCTTCTAACACTTAAAAGTGCTGGGTTCTACAACACTGAGCTCTTGGTCAGTTTGTTTTCCTCTTAGTAGTACCCTCCATTTTACTAAGTGAAGAATGAATTTCCTCCTGGAACTACAAAACCCCACCACGCCTCTAACACTAACCAAATTCTTTTTTAAACAACACCAAAACAAAAAGCCAACAACAAAGTCTCCGAAGGCAGATGATTAAGTTTTCCTATTTTTGTTAGCCTATCAAACATGGGGGGGGGGGTGGAGTTTCTATAGTGATGTGTTCGTTTGTTTTTATCCAAGCTTTGGACAACTATATTTTAAAGTGACAGATCTGAGTAAAAACATGAACTAAAGCAGTACCTTCCACTCTCAATCTTCTTTTAAAGTCATAAATAAATTTAAAATTAAAATCAAGGCTTCCCGTTTGACTTCCTTGCCTTGGTGAGGATTCATGATTATGCCGCCCATTCTCTGGGAAGATTTACTTCAGCTGCTGGAAGGAAAGGAGTTGCCTGGTCCTGAGCTACAGAACTCCCCGCAGTTCACAGAGCGCCACCTGAATTTATAACTCCCCATGAATAGTAACCGAATCCCAAGGCAAATCCTTCATTTTCTTGGACTTGTCTCTCACTCTCCAAACTCCAGACATTCATCCCCCTCTCATTTTCTCAGTAGGTGCTCTGTGCTGGGTGGTGGGGATACACTGAACTGATCTCTGGGACTCAAGAATCATAGTCCACATGTATTAGTAGTCAAAGCCTGGCTTCATCTTTTACAGGCACTGTGGCCTTGGGAAAGCTGCTCTACTTTTCTCTTCCTCAGTTTCCTCATCTGTAAAACAGGGATTAGATAATATCTTCCTCTCAGCGCTATTGTGTGTTTCAATAAGTTTATTTGTTTTTGTACTGCACTTAGAAAGTTCTTGGCACATAGCAAATACTGAATACATGCTTTTTCGATAAATAATTAAATTTTACAGAGCAACCTCCTTCTAGTGGGATGGATGCTACCACAGCATCCATAGGACACTAAGGGAACAAGGCTTAATCTAGCCTGCGCTGGTAAGAAAAGGGCACAGGGAGACTTAAGGAAGGAGGAAAAATTATGATTATACTAGAGGCCCAATGCACGAAATTTGTCCCCTCAGCCCAGCCTGTGCCCTATCATAGTCCCAGAGCCCTTGGGGGATGTCCTATTGACGACTTAGACCCGCTCCTTGGGGGAAGCGGGCCTAAGCCATCAGTTGGACATCCTTAGCACTGCCGGGGAGGTGGGAGAGGCTCCTGCCACAGCTGCTCCACTTGCCAGCCGTGAGCCCGGCTTCTGGCTGAGCAGTGCTCCCTCTGTGGGAGTGCACTACCACCAGGGGGCAGTTCCTGTGTTGAGTGTCTGCCCCCTGGTGGTCAGTGCACATCATAGTGACCAGTTGTTCCACCAAGATGGCTGTGCATACAGCAGGGTGTGTGCAGGTGGGCAGGGCTGGGCTTGATGCTGCATACATGAGGGCGCTTGAGGGACGTTGACCAGAAGGTGAATTGGGGGAGTCCTGTGGGGTGCTGGCCAGGGGCTGGACTCCAGGACTCTGGGGAGTCCCACAGTCCCATGGGGCACCAACCCCACAGGCTAAACATCAGGGCAAAGGGCACCACCTCCACTCCAGCTCCCCCCGGGGGAAATGAGATTCAGCTCCCATGTCGGGATAAACCTGGGGTAGTGGGAGCTGCCCACATTCCACGTCCTCCCCCCAGCCTTGACCTGGGGTATGAACATGACAGAAAACCTCCCTGGTCACTGCCTGGTCCCCTACTCTGAGCTTCTCCCCACACAAGAGCAGTGATTTCATTTCCTTATAAGAGCAGTGACCTCACTTCCTGACGATGGAGCCCAACAGGCTTTGACACTGCGTCCCCACGGGCATTGTCACAGACTCTGACAGGAAGGAGGAGGGAGTTGGATACCCACACCCAGGACTTGGCAAATAGTGATATTAAAATATTTCTTCTAATTAATTCTTTCAATGTGCACAAATTTGTGCACTAGGCCACTAGTCAGTACATAATATTCTTTTTAATAACTGCTTGATATGGTTGCATCATTATTGATATGGTCTTTTATTTACAAACTAGAGGCCTGGTGCATGGATTTGTGCACTGGTGGGGTCCCTTGGCCTGGCCTGCGCCCTCTGGCAACCCGGGACCCTCGGGGGCTATTGGAGGCCCAGTGCATGGATTCAGTCCAATCCCTGCAGGCCAGGCTGAGGGACCCACACCAAGCCTCTAGTATGCATATAAGATCTTTGGTTTATCTCTTCCCACTTTCTCCCCTCCCCTCTTCCCTCTGAGATTCACCAGTCTGTTCCATGTTTCCATGCCTGTGCGTTGAGTATCTGCCCCTGTTGGTCAGTGTGTGTCATAGTTACTGATAGAACGGTCACTTAGGCTTTTATATATGTTTAGATAAATACTTAAATTGCTTCTCATTTTCAATATAGCATCCCATACTGTATTAAATGTTTCGCATACCCTTTGTACAAACATATTTCTATAAATATACACCTGAAATAGCATTGCTGGGTCAAAGTGAATTCACATTTTAGATTTTCATAGATACTGTCAAATTATTCTAGAAAAAGACTGCAATATTTTATAATACAGCCACAGCACATGTGAGTATTCATTTCTTCATGCCCTCATTGACACTGTTACCATTTGTTTTACAATTTGCCGGTATAATAGGTATAATATGATATTTCATGATTATTTTAGCTTATATGTCTCTATTAGTAAACTTGAGCATTTTTACATTTGTATTTCTCTACTTGTACATTTCTGGGACAATTTATGTGAATTAAGGATTGGAAGGAAGAGACACACATGTACTTTTAAAATCTATCACTAAACTTTGTTTATAGCGAGAGAAAGAGATTTTACTGAAAAAATTTTCTCACATGAATAGCTAGTTGTCAAAACATCATTTATTGATCAGATCTGTCATTATCTATTACTTTTAAATGCCATCTATATCATATATTAAGACTAAATGTACATCTAGCTCTATCCTTTTATTTACCTACTAGAGGCCCGGTGCACAAAAATTTATGCACTCGGGGGTAGGGGATCCCTCAGCCCAGCCTGTGACCCCTCACAGTCTGGGATGCCTCAGGGGTGACCACTTGCTGGCTTAGGCCTGCTCCCCGGGGGACTGGGCCTAAGATGGCAATCAGACATCCCTCTGGCAGCCCAGCAGCCCTCGGGGGATGTCCACTTGCCAGCGGGGAGCAGACCTAAGCTGCAGCCGGACATCCTTAGTGCTGCTGAGGAGGCAGAAAAGGCTCCCACCACCACTGCTGTACTGGTAGCCATCAGCCTGGCTTGTGGCTGAGCAGAGCTCCCCACTGTGAGAGCGCACTGACCACCAGAGGGCAGCTCCTGCATTGAGCATCTGCCCCCTGGTGGTCAGTGTGTGTCATAGTGACCAGTCATTCCCAGTCTTTCTGCTGTTAGGGTCAGTTTGGATATTACCCTTTTACTATATAGGATAGAGGCCTGGTGCATGGGTGGGGGCCGGCTGGTTTGCCCTGAAGGGTGTCCCGGATCAGGGTGGGGGTCCCACTTGGGTGTCTGGCCAGCCTGGGGGAGGGGCTGATGGCTGTTTGCAGCTGGTCGCACCCCCTTCAGGGTGGGGGTCCCCACTGGGGTGCCTGGCCAGTCTGGGTGAGGGGCTGAGGGCCATTTTCCGGCTGGTGGGCGACTGAAGCTCCCAGCCTCTTTTTTTTTTTTCTGGGATTTATTTACCTTCCATAGCTGTCACTGGAGCTGAGAGCCAGCTCCAGCTCTGAGGCCTGGCTCCAGCTCTGAGGCTGTGGCTGGCTGAAAGCAGATATCTGGGGTTTGTTTAGCTTCTATAATTGAAACTCTGTTGCCATCACTGGTGCTCTAATCTCTGAGGCCCTGGCTGGCTGAAAGAAGGTATCTGGGGTTTGTTTAGCCTCTATAATTGAAACATTGTTGCTTCCGGAGCTCAGAGCTGGTCCGTGGCAGACGGGGAACCTTGGCTTCCTCCATCACTGGAGCAGGCAAGCCTCCTGCTCATTTCAGCTGCATGGCTGCTGGCTGCCATCTTTGTTGACAGTTAATTTGCATATCCTGCTGATTAGCCAATGGGAAGTGTAGCAGAGGTATGGTTAATTACCATGTTTGTCTATTATTAGATAGGATTACTGTGCCAAAATAAATTTTACTTAGAGCTTGTTTTAATTAGCTATAATCACAGTAATATTAACTCCATATGGAAAAAACAAAAAACAGGAAACCTTATTGGTATACAAAAAATAAGCATTTATTCTCATGATTCTGGAACTTAGCTGTGGTTGGGCTAGAGAAGTGGTCAGCAAACTGCGGCCCCTTGAGTGTGGCTCTTCCACAAAATGCCACATGCGGGCATGCACGTACAGTGTGATTGAAACTTCATGGCCACACTCAAGGTGTCAAAGAGACGCATGTGGCTCGCAAGCCACAGTTTGCCAACCACTGGGCTAGAGTAGACCGAGCTTGATTGGCCACCTCTGCTTCAGGTGAGGGTAGATTCTACCCTCACTGCATTGTTGTAGGGGAGCTCTGCCCCAGGTGTGTCTCATTCTCTTGTGACTAATGAGCTTGCTGAGGTATGTTTTTCTCGTGGGGCTGGCAAAATCCAAGAGCACATACTTAATTGCTCAAGCACATTTAAAACTCCCACTTGCATCACTTCTAACATCCCTGTAAACAAAGTAAGCCCAAAGTCAAGAAGGGGATATTCCACCTTTAGAGAGAAAAACAGCTAGTTACAAAGCAAAGAGCATGGTTACAGGAATGGGGTGAATTAGTATCAAAAGTTCAATTTACCATGAGGTAAGCTTCCAAATTTTCTTTTTCTTTCTTTTTTTAAATATATATATATATATTTTTTTTTAATTTCAAAGAGGAAGGGAGAGGGAGAGGGAGATAGAAACATCAATGATGAGAAGGAATCATTGATTGGCTGCCTCCTGCATGCCCCCTACTGAGGATCAAGCCCGCAACCTACGCATGTGCTCTTGACCAAAACTGAACCCAGAACCCTTCAGTCCACAGGCTGTCACTCTATCCACTGAGCCAAATTGGCTAGGGCCCAAATTTTCTTTTTCAACATTTTATTTTTTGGCTTTTTTCATATTGTCTTTTCAGATAAACTCTCTTTTTTTTTTTTTCAATTGCAGTTAAAATTTAATATTTTACGTTAGTTGCAGGTATATAGCATAGTAGTTAGACATTTATATAATTTACAAAGTGATCACCCCAATAAGTCTAGTACTAACCAGGCACTTTACATAGCTGTTACAATATTATTGACTATATTCCCTACGCTGTACTTTACATCCCTATAACTGCTTCACAACTACCAATTTGTACTTCTTAATTCCTTCACCTTTTTAACCCAATCCCCAGTACCCCTCCTATCTGGTAACCACCATTTTGTTCTCTATTTATGAGTCTATTTCTGAATTCATTTTTGTTCTTTAGATTCCACATATAACTGAAGTCATATGGTATTGCCTTTCTCTGTCTGACTTATTTCACTTAGCATAATACCTCCAATCCACCTATGCCATCACAAATGGAGAAATGTCTATCCAGGTCTTCTGCCCATTTTTTGCTTGGATTGTTTTTTTGTTTGTTTGTTTGTTTTTTGGTATTGAGCTGTATGAGTTATTTTAAGATTTTGAATATTAACTCCTTAAAGGGTCTACCACTGGTGAATATGTTCTCCCATTCAGTAGGTTGTCTTTTCATTTTGTTGATGATTTCCTTTGCTGTGCCAAAACTTTTTAGATTGATGTAGTCCCATTTGTCTACTCTTTCTTTTGTTTCCCTTGCCTTAGGAGATGTATCAGAAAAAATATTACTAAGAGTAATGTCAGAGATTTTATTGCCTATGTTTTCTTTTTGAAGTTTTATGGTTTCAAGTTTCTATTTAAGTCTTTAATCTGTTTTGAGCTTATTTGTGTATTGGGGGAAGAAAGTGGTCTAGTTTCATTTTTTTCAGGTATCTGTACAGTTTTCCCAACAGCATTTATTTAATGACTGTCTTTACCCCACTGTATATTCTTGCCTTCTTTCTTATAAATTATTGACCCTATAGGCCTGGATTTTTTCCTGGCGTCTCTATTCTGTTCCATTGATCTATTTGTCTTTTTTATGCTAGTACCATGCTGTTTTGATTACTATAGTCTTAGAATATAGTTTGATATCAAGTAGTATGATGCCTCCAACTTCATTTTTCTTTCTCAAGATCACTGTGGTTATTTGAAATCTTTTGTGGGGTTGTTTTTTAAATTTCTCTGATAGTTCATCATTAGTGCATAAAAATGCACTTGTTTATGAAAATTAATTTTGTATCCTGCTATTTTAATGAATTCATTTATCAGTTTTAATAGTTTTTGGTAGCACCTTCAGGGTTCTACTACTTATTATTATGTAATCTGCACATGACTTTTTTATTTCTTCCTTTCCAATTTGAATGCCTTTTACTTATTTTTCTTGTCTGATTACTGTGCCTAACACTTCCAATTCTATGTTGAATAAAAGTGATTAAAGTGCTCATTCTTGTCTTGTTTACGGTATTAAGGAAAATACTTTTAGTTTTTCCTTGTTGATTATGATTTTAGTTGTAGGTTTGTCATATATGACCTCTATTATGTTGAGGTATGTTGCTTCTATTCTCACTTTGATGAGAGTTTTTCTCATAAAAGGATGCTGGCTTTTGTCAAATGCTTTTTCTACATTTATTGATATGATCATATAATTTTTACCATTCATTTTTTAATATAGTGTATCACATTAGTTGATTTGTGGATATTGAACCAACCTTGTATCCCATGAATAAATCCCACTTGGTCATGGTGTATGATCTATTTAATGTATTATTAATTCAGTTTGCTAATTTTTAAAAATATGGTTTTTTTTATTGATTTCAGAGAGGAAGGGAGAGGGAGAGAGAAATAGAAACATCAATAATGAGAGAGAATCATTGATCGGCTGCCTCCTGATTGCCCCACACCAGGGATTGAGCCCAAAACCTGGGCATGTATCCTAACCAGGAATCAAACCATGACCTTCTGATTCATAGGTTGATTCTCAACCACTGAGCCATGCCAGCTGGTTGGTTTGATAATTTTTGTTGAGGATTTTGCATTTATGTTCATCAGGGATACTATAGTTTTCTTTTTTTATATTGTCTTTGTCTGGTTTTGGAATCAGGGCAAAGGTGGCAACATAAAATGAGCTTGGGAGCCTTCCCTCCTCTTGAATGTTTTGGAATAGTATGAAAATAAGTGCTAATTCTTCTTTGAATGTTTGGTAAAATTACTCTGTGAAGCAAACTAGTCCAAGACTTTTGTATGTTGGTAGTTTTATTATTATTATTATTGCTTCAATTTTATTAGTAGTGATCAGTCTGTTCATATTTTCTGTTTCTTCCTCATTCAACCCTGTAAGATTATATGTTTCTAGGAATTTATCCATTTCTTCCAGATTTTCCAATTTGGTGTCATGTAATTGTTATTAGTACTTTCTTGAAATCCTTTGTATGTCTGTCATGTGAGTTGTCACTTCTCCTCTTTCAATTTTATTTATTTGGGTCTTCTCTCTTTTTTCTTGATGAGTCTAAATAAAGGTTTATCATTTCAACTAACCAGCTCTTGGTTTCATTAATCTTTTGTATTGTTTTATAATCTCTATTTTGTTTACTTCCACTCTGATCTTTATTATTTCCTTTCTTCTACTCACTTTGAGCTTTGTTATTTTTTTTTTTTTAGTTTTGTTAGCTGTAAAGTTAAAGTGTTTATTTGAGATTTTTTCTTGTTTCTTGAGATAAGCCTGTATTGCTATGAATTTCCCTCTTAAAACTGCTTTTGCTCTGTCCCATCAATTTGTTTGTCATTGTGTTTTCATTTTCATATGTCTTGAGGGATATTTGGATTTCTTTTTTTATCTCGTTCTTAACCATTAATTGTTTAGCAGTATGTTATTTGGCCTCATGTGTTTATGTGTTTGTCAGTTTTCATTTTTTGTAATTGGTTTCTAGTTTCATATCATTGAGGCTGGAGAAGATGCTTAATATGATTTCAATCTCTTTAAATTTATTAAGATGCGTTTTGTGTCCTAGCATGCAGTCTACCCTGAAAAAATGTTCTATGTAAACTTAAAAAGAATGCGTATTCTGTTGCTTTGGGATAAAAAGCTCTGAAGATATAAATTAAACCCATATGATTTAGTATGTCATTTAAGGCTACTGTTTCCTTGTTGCTTTTCTGTCTAGAAGATATATCCATTGATAACAATAGGTTGTTAAAGTCCCCTACTCTGACTGCATTATTGTCAATCTCTCCTTTTATGTTTATCGATATTTAATTTATATATTTAGGTGCTCCTATGTTGGGTGCATAAATGTTTAAAAGGGTTATATCCTTTTGTTGGACTGATCCCTTTATCATTATGAAATATCCTTCTTTGTCTTCTATTTTAGCCTTTGTTTTAAAGCTACTTTTTCTACTATAAATATTGCTGTCTCAGATTTTATTCCTTCCCATTCAAATGAAATATCTTTTTTCATGCCTTTACTTTAAGCCTGTGTGTCTTTCAATCTGGAGTGGGTCTCTTGTAGATAGCATATGTATGGGTCTTATTTTCTTGTACACTCAGCCACCCTCTGTCTTTTGATCCATTTACATTTAAAGTGATTATTGATTGGTATGTAGTTATTGCCATTTTATTATTCATATTTATGTTCTTTGTTTTCCCTCTTCTTCTTAAAGAAGTCCCTTTAACCTTTCTTGTAATATTGATTTAGTGGTCATGAACTCCTTTAGTTTTTTCTTGTGTTGGAAGCTCTTTATTTCTCCTTCAATTTTGAATGATAGTTATGCTGAGTAGAGTAGTCTTAGTTCTTGATTTTTATCACTTTGAATATTTCATGCCAATCCCTTCTGGACTGAAATGTTTCAACTGAGAAATCAGTTGACTGTCTTATGGGAGCTCACTTATAGGGAATTAACTGCCTTTCTCTTGCCACTTTCAAGATTCTCTCTGTCATTTGCTATTTTAATTATGATGTGTGTTAGTGTGGAGCTCTTTGGGTTCATTTTGTTTGGGATCTCTGCACTTCCTGGACTTGTGTGCATTTTTCCTTCACCAAGCTGGGGAAATTTTCAGTCACTCTTTCTTCAAATATGTTCTCACTCTCGTTCTTTCTCTTTTTTATTCTGGTACCCCTATGATGCCAATGATGTTACACTTAATGTTGTCCCAGAGATCCCTTAAACTATACTCATATTTAAATTCTTTTTTTCTATTTGCTGTTCCAATTCAGTGTTTTTCCTATTTTGTCTTCAAAAATTGCTGCTTTAAACCTCTGCTTTATCTAATCTGCTGTTGACTCCTTCTAGTATATTCTTCATTTCAGTTATTGTATTCTTCATTTCTGATAGGTTTTTTTTATTATTATTTCTATGCCTTTTTTATACTTGCTACCTCTTTTTTGAATATCTTTCTAAGTTCCTTGTGAATTTTTTATAACTAGTGTTTGAACTTTATATCAAGTAGATTTCTTGCCTCCATTTCATTTAATTCTTGTTCTGGAGTTTTCTCCTGTTCTTTCATTTGGAGCATTTTTGGGGGTCTTTTCAATTTGGCTACTTCTTTGTGTTTGTTTCTGTGTATTAGGTAGATCTTCTATGTCTCCCAGTATTTGCAGTGTGGCCTCATGTAGTCAATGTTATATGGAAACAGTGGCAAAGTCTCCATGATCACCTGATCTGGGTGCTCCGGGAGTATCCTTAGTTTGTGTTGTGTGTTACCTCTTATTGTAGTTGAGCCTTGATTGCTGTTGGCATGTCATGAGTGAGGTTGACCCACAAGCAGACTGGCTGAGAGTATTGGCCACAACCACAACATAGCAAGTGCTGTGTGGGGGCTGATCCCATGGAGTAGGTTTTGCCCAGCAGGCTCTGTTGCCTGCCAAAACCATCCTTTGGATGTGCCACTTGAGGAACTAATTATGTTGTGCTCTCTATGGTCTGAAGCCAGCCATTGTGTATATGGGTTCTGGGGCCTCTTGAAAGGTGCAAGATAGTGGCAAATTACCCTCTAGACCTTGCTCTAAAGTCACACAACTCAGTTTCTCCCTGTTTGTCTCTGGCACCCTCTCAGCCACTGTCCCTCTGCTAGAGCCCAGATTGAGTGCCTTGCCTAACCTAAGTGAGTGAGTTTCTGTGTGGGACCTTTAAGAGAACACCTGGGTTTCCAGCAGCCTTTTATCCTATCCAGATGGGCAGAATTCATGCTTCATACTTAACTATGAAGAAGTAAATGAGACCTAAAGGTCAATGGGATTCCAGCTCCAGCTGCAGAGGGAAAGATGGTGCACCAGGACCGAAACACCAATATTTTCATTTAAAAAGCTAATTAGTGGCTTTAACTTTGCACTTAATTACAGACCATCTACACCACAATCTTTTCAAATGGCAAAAGTACAAAGAAGTGTTGCAAAATATTTTAGGAACAGTGCATAGTGTAAGTGCAGAGTAAATAAAAGCATTGAAAAATATCTTGCTAGAGGGAGTTCAGCTTGAAAAAGTTACTACCAAAGCTAAATATTTTGTGTAAGTTTTATTTTATATGAACTATACTCAAAAATAGATTTATGAGACTAATTTCTGTCTAAAAATATCAAAAAATATATTAGCCCAGAAACAAACACTTTAACTGACATGAGTGGATAAAAGAAACCAGGACTTTGCCTATCCCCAAAGTCCTTGCTCATTAAGATTTTTGCAGTATTACTGTCTAACATATATCCCTGATGACAGAATATGATAAGCATCGAATTACAATGGAACCTCATTTCTCAAATTGAATTTGTTCTGGAAAGCTGTTCAAGAAACAATTTGTTCAAAAACCTAATCAATTTTCCCATTAGAAATCATGTAAATTGAATTAATTCATTCCAGAGCTCCAAATGATTCCCTGTTTTAACCTTTCTTGTATACAGTACATGTCTAATGTACTGTTTAATCTACAAGCAAACATTTCTTTTCTTAAATTATTTGACCACCCCTAAGAGCTTTAAAAGAATCCTTTCAGCACTCACTCCAGGGGCGTCTTTCAGGAGATCAGTGCCCAGCATCTTCTCTTTTTCACATGTCACTGCCTCTGAAATGTTGTAACCTGCTAACTGCTTTTCGTTTATCCAAATTAACAACAGTTTTTCTGCCTCTTCAATGGCCTGTGATCATTGTTTCTTTCACACCTTTAGAAACATTATCACTCTTGATGGCCTCTTTATTTTAAAATTGTGCTAATCCTCCATTTTGCCAGCAACAGAAGCAAAAAAAAAAAAAGCACAAAAATATTCACAGCACAATTTCCTGAGATGTTAACAAGGCAAGGTTTAAACTGACTCACAATGGTGCATTCTCTCCTTTGTTTTTGGCCCGAGAGATGCTTTTTGTGATGTATCAGCATTAGAGGGCTGTTAGTTCCAGAACCAAAATTATCAGACTTCTGCCCATGAACAACCTGGTTGAGAACTGAATTGTTCAAGATGGGAGGCATTAGAGAACCAAGAGTTGATTATAATTATTGCTAAAATCATTTTCAAATGAAAAAGAAGACAACAAAAAATTAAGCCTGATACAATCTGACCAAACACGTATCAATTTACAGTTTCAAGATTATTTTACAAAATACCTACGTTTACACAATAGTCTCCAGACAGCATTTTAAAACAAAAGTTTTAATTTATCTTGATATGCTGCAAGTTAATAAATTAAACTCTTTAAGCAATTATTTAGTGTTTTATTTATTAAGTTTGCTTATTCAATAACTTTTTCTTTCTCTTGACTCAGGAAGAGAAAGAGAAAACAGCACACATGTAAGATGGTGAGAGGAAGTGCAAGCACACAGATAATTTACAGAAAAGATGGTGGCTGGGGAGGATCAGCAATCGTGTGAACCTCATGTAATGCAAAGCTCTCCAACAATAAAAATCAATCTTCTTAGAGCCACTTAACAAGGATTTTAAAGGAAACCTCCATTTTGTAGTCAAATCCTTTAACATTTTTATTCTGATTTAAAATCAGTCCAGCTGTTAGTCTGCAGCTGCAGTACTAAGTATCATATTGTGCATGAAAGTCATTCGAAAAAGAATGTCTTTCCCATTCAGATTAAAAAACTTTTTTAAATAAAAGAAGTGAGGAAAAGTAATACTAAATCTAGGATGATTTGCAAAGGACTATTATGTAACAAATGCCTTAAATTTAGTATATAAAGTTTACATTTTCATTTCTTTGATTTTGTTTATGCATTTCTTTTATCCTGCAAATCTTGGTCTTTAATGTCACTAAGCTGGTTGCTTATGTTATATTAGTTTTAAAATATTAATAGCAATATTATTACTAATAATAGGGTTACTAAAACAGCTTGACTTTTTTATTTCTTTTGTTTGCTTATTTTGCAGTTTTCTTGTCCTTTTGTTATATTCTACAGGGAGTGTACAGTGAAATTGCTCTGTCTATAACTTGAAGTAATTCTCTGTGGTTAAGCCACCAACCTATTACACAGTCTTGTTCATATGTTTCATTTTGGTTTCATTTATTTAGAAAAGTGCTCATGGCATTCTTTCTTGGTTTCTACCCCTAATGTATATCTAATTTTCTATAATTTCAAGGAATCTGCAGAAATAATGGAGGTAGATGAATGCATCAGTTATCTTTACAAAATTATCTCAATTTTTAATTATTTTTACATATATATTTTATACATAATTTTGTGTTTTACATTTAAGTTTTCACTTGCTACCTGTGTAGTTCCAGTGTCATTAAATATTTTTCCAAAGTATATTTAAATGGTTTATACTATTCTATTTTGTGGACCAGTAATTATTTGGGAGCATTTCAGATTCCCCCCCACCCCCCACAGTTTTTCACTATTATAAGTAGTGCTATGATGAAAAAACTCTATACATACATTTTTAATGCATTATTTCTAAGGGTTAGATAGATTTATTACTCTGAACAAAGACCACATATATATTTTCAAGGTTAAATTTTAAACATTTAGAAAAAAGAAAAAAAAATACAATCTCATCAGTAGATTGGTGATTCATCACACAGTTGTTACTGAGTATTAAGTTCAAATGCATAAATAAGTTAATATATATGCATATATTTATTTCCTTTTAAATTTTTGCAGTTCTTCAAATACTGCTTAGTTAAAATTGTTTTTATGAATACCTGGTCACATTTTCTCTTCTGTGAAATGGTTTTCCCTTTGCTGACTTTCTTTTAAACACTTTATGATTTTGCTGTTGTTGTTAATCCTTACCCCAGGATATTTTTTCCACTGATTTTTTTTAGAGAGAGAGGAAGGAATGGGGAGAGACAGAGAGAAAGAAATAAAGATGTGAAAGAGATACATAGATTGGCTGCCTCCCACACGTGTCCCAATTAGGGCCAGGGATCAAGCCTGCAACTGAGGTGTGTGCCTTTGACTAGACCACTGAGCCAAACCAGCGAGGACAACACTTTATGGTTTTTGATGATTTTTGTATTTGCATCTTTCTCAATCAGCACATTTATTAACTTATTGTAATTTTTTACATATAAGGGAATTTTACTAACATTCCTGTTAGTAAATGTTTTCCTAATTTGCTATATACTTTAAATTTTACCACATATGAAAATCAAGTTTTATATTTATGTTAAATAAAATGCATTAATTTTTCTGTGATTTTTTTCTGTTATTTTTGTTTAGATAAAACTTTCTCATCTAAAGACCAAATAGATATTCACCTTTATTTTATTTGAGATTTCTTATGCTTTCTATTTTTAAATTCAGATTTAAATTAAGTTTCAGTTTATTTTTATGTACAGAAAATTTACTTTTCCCAAGCAATCAATTTTCCCAGCTGAATTTAATACTCATTCCCTTTGATTTGCAATAGTGTATTATATATTAATTTCTCAGGTAGATATATACATATTGTAACATCTCTTTCTAGGCTATCCATTTTGACTCATATTTTTTATACGAATTTAAATGTTCATAGCTCTATAATCCAATCTACCATCTAATATCTTACAGGACAAGTCCATAAACATCTCATATTATAAGGAAAACAGGTTACAAACTTTCCAAATGGCATTTCTTGACCTCAGTTGTCTTATGAGGAAATTTTTATCTCAACAACAGGCATTTGAAACCCTATGGACTAAAATGTTTATTATTACAGGAGTCCCATCAGCTAAACCACTTTTACAAAAGAATAAAAACAAGAGTAACCTTTTCTTGTCAGGATGCTTGATAGCATCTGGCGAGTGCCATGTGCGTGTGAACGCCAATGCCATCTCTCTTACACCCTCACGTTATTTTCTTTTAAAATGAAAGGCTTCTTTCATGCTTTTCCCCAGAAATACTGACCTCAAACTCAGTTGTCACTTCTTCATGTGTTATCCACTTGGAACGAAGCTGTCATTTCCATTTAGAGTCCTAGATGTTGCTGGTAACCCGTGGCCTGAAGCCTCCAGAATCCAGCAAGGGCAGCAGTTTGAGGTATCAAAGCTCACACTTGAAGGGCTCAGGGAAGGTTGACATATGCTTGCCATGTAACTGATTTTTTTTAGAAAGATAAAATGACTCCTGGATGAATAAACTATTGCTACCCACTACAACAGGAATGAATCTCAAAATAATTAGCCTAAGCCCGGCCAGTGGGGCTCAGTGGTTGATTGTCAAGTCATGAACCAAGAGGTCACCAGTTGGATTCTGATCAGAGCACATGGCGGGTTGTGGGCTTGATCCCCAGAGGGGGCGGTGCAAGAGGCTCAGCCTATTGATGCATTTCTCTCATAGATGTTTCTATCTATCCCTCTCCTTTTCTCTCTCTCTAAAATCAATAAAAATACATAAAAATAATAATAATTAGCCTGAGTGAAAGAAGCAAGACCCCTCCAAAAATGTATAATTCTATTTACATAAAATTGTATAAAATGCAAACTAATTTATAGTGACAAAAAGCAGATTAACAGTTTCCTGGCAGGCTTGGGGGATCAGAGAGAGGCTCAGAATGTTGGTGCGATGAATATTGTTTTTCTTTTGATTATAAAATTGTTCAGTTTAAATGTATAGTTTATTGGACATTAGAATATTTGTAAATGTGTGTGCGTGTGTGTATTTACAGTTGCATGAAACCAGGTAAACGGTAGGCAACAGACAGAGAACAGAAAAAGGAAGGGACAGGAATGTCTTGGAGAGCAGGCAAGAGCAAGGAATCTACAAAGGACTCCATCAAAGCTATAATACAGCCCAGAACGGGGATCGAAGCTGATTGGGCTGAGCAATACTTTGCAAATCTTATTTTGTACATAAACCCCCTGGGGCTGCTGTTCACATGCAAATTCTGATTTGGTCGGTCTGAGCTGGGGCCTGGGGCTCTGCATTTCTCATAAGCTTCCAGGTGGTGCTTGTCTTCTACCAGAATGTGAGTAGCAAGGACTAGAGCATTTTTGTCAACTTTGGTTTCATATGAGAATCACTAGAGAGCTTAAAGTAAATGAACAAATAAATGAATATTTTTAAAGCCCTGATGCCTGCTTCTCCTCCCAATCCCAAAGATTCGGATTTAATCAATCTTGAGTTCAGTCCAGACATTTTTAAATCAGAAGTTTTTAAATCTACCCAGATGATTCTAATGTGCAGCCAAGATTGATAACTACGGTTCCAGAGAGAGTGGTAAAAGCCTTATTCGGGAATGAGGAGGAAAGAACCCTGAAAAGGTGGGAAGGATGGCAGGTCTGATCTGGGCCAGAGAAATGTCATGAACCATGTCCCTAATCAAAACGCAAATTGACCCCGTTCCAAACATGAAAATGTACCTGAGTGTAATTTTTACCTGCCTGGTTCTGCCTTTGGTGAAGATGCGTTTGCTGCTTCCACACCTGCCCTGGGGAGAAGTTTCAGACTGATATAAGTAGGCAGAGGGGTAGCATAGCCTTCCTCTGATTAGAGCCACAGGGAAGAAAAGTCCTTGCAATGGAGGAAGCTGATCAGAGAGGCTCCTTGGGCTCCTCCTTCCCATCACAATTATCCATTGAAAGGAGACAACCCCCAGCCTCCCTCTCCCCATAGGCGATGGGCCATAAGCCAGGCATGACAGACAATGGGTCTTCAAATATGCCCCGACTTGTTTTAAAAATCACTTTCAAATAGGTTGAAAATTATTTCTTATCTGGCTACAGAATTGTATCTGCACCATAGAATTCTGCTTCTGAAACTACGGATGCATCAGAATCCTAATTACTTAATGAGACTTGTCAATTTCATTGTGCTGCTTGGAACTTAAAGAGCCAGCATTTGTCTGCATTTTGCTGACAAATGTCATCATTTGCAGACTGACCTGGTCTACTGATTAGGTTCACCATTGCTAAAATTACATATTGGGAAAGGAGTTACCTTCAGTGAAACAAAACATTTTTATTTTTAATTTAGTTGGTTAAGTTGCAGGTTAGGAGCAAAACAACTTTGAAACATACGACCGCAGCCTGGTTTGGTAATGCTCATTATGTTTGCCTTCCGATGCAGAGGATGCTGTGTACCTGGATGATGATAGAGAGAGAGAAGAGTATGTCCTGAATGACATCGGGGTTATTTTTTATGGAGACTTCAATAACATCAAGAGTAGAAGCTGGAGCTATGGTCAGGTGAGCCATTTAAAATTTGTCATTGTCAAGGACATTTTGCTTAATATTTTTGTCACATGTATCACTGCAGGCTGCTATATGTCAATATGAGACAAGCATAATTTCCTGCTTTGCAGGATCTGAGACTCCAAGACAGAGAACCCAGGAGTAGAGACTTGGAAAGGCAACTGCATAATTCATCAGCTGAAATCACATATCTTAGGTTATTGCGATGTTACAGAGTCTATAGAAAGCATGGCATGCTAGTGAGAAATGCTGAGGCATCTTGGTGCAGTGACATCTCATAGCTTAGACCTGGCTCTGAAACCGGGAGGGGACTGAGCTTCCCTTTCCTTGCAAGGAGAGGTGCCTTGATAATGATGCAAAGGGTACTGCAAGGTGTGTGCCCAATTCAAAGAAATAACTTTTTAGTGTTGGTATAAGACACAGCTAAAAGAAATGGGTGTTACCATTTGGTCAAAGGGCTTTTATCTAAGAACATTTTATCAGTTGGAACTTCAAGTTTCTGTCCAGATATAAAATATCTTACATGGATTTCATTTAAAATATTGAATAACTCGCACTATTTCAGTTTGGTATCTTTAACAAAGGAACAAACGGATATTTTACCATATTTCCAGAAATGAATGCATATCCTGTGATTCAGAAGCCACTTTTCATTAGCAGCATGGGAGGGTGAGTGTGCCCTTTCTCAGAGAGTGTTGGCTGAGATGACTGGGATGTGCACTGTTCTGGTGCCCAGGGCGGAGAGTTCACGGAGTCTGGTCTCACCAGGTCACATGACACTTTCTTGGCTTCTTGATGCTTTGCTTTGACTTCCATAGGGCCCTCCCTTCATCCCTCACCAGTGCTCCACACTGACCAGTGGGTCCCAGGTCATCACTAGCTGCTGCCCACTTGGCATTGTGTCCTGCTCCTTCCCCCTGACTCCTGAAAATCACTGTCCTCCTGTATTTCCTGTCAAGCTAATGACCTGTGTTTCCTTCCCCTGTTTTGGATACCTGCCTGACTCCCTGCTTATAAGCCCTTCCCTGCCCAAGTGGCATACAACTCTTGATTATTGCCTGTTGTCTGGTGCCCTTGCTCTGGGTCCCTGATTCCTAACCTCTAGGTGTGAGTCTCTCTATGTTCCCAATGTAACAATATAGAGGGCTAATAAGAGACAAGTCACCAAGGTGGGAGCAAAGAGGACTGGAAAGGGTCCTCCTCAGCCAGAATCCCTTTGGTAGTCACCCTTGAACACAGCCACTGTCTGTCTCTACTCATCTGGAGTTCATTAATTTGGTCCTTCGGCAGAAAGAACCAATTAACCCAGTAGTGTGCAGTGATGCAGAGAAACAACCAGTTCTATGACTACTCTTTTACCTCTCCAGTTCATTGATATTGTGTCCCACACAGTTGAGAGATGCTGCTTAAGAAGAACCAGAATAATGAGTTCTTTATATGCCTGGAGAACAAGTGCATTACCCATTACTGCATCCGTCACATGTTTAGGTACATGCAGAGTTGGTATTTTCACTGGATTTAATAAATTATTACATGGTAATTAGCCATTGAGATTGTGGTTTCTGTCACAAGTGCTTGCGTGGATAACTGTAAGATTACTGTGTTCAGGAAAATCTGTACACAGATACACACAGGCGAAATCTTCCCATTTTGTCATTTTATTACTACTTTGTCTTCATTCCTTTCCTAGAAAATGCTAGTGTTGCAAATGGCTAGCTTCTCCCTCCAAGGAAATTGAGCTGACTATAGGTTGTTCCCTTGATAACATGATCTACTTTGCCCTGCCCTCTCTTTGAGTCCACCTTGTCTCCAAAGAGGGAAAACCCTAGACAGACATTCACTGCACAAGGTCTCCTACTGTTTCCCATGCAAGGTAAAGTATATACACCTGAAGTGCCTTCTTGTGATATACCTGAGTGCACAGGGACTCGTGTTACTTTTGAGGTCTCGAGACTTTGGCCTGACTTTGGTAAACTGTTTATTCCTTTGCCTTGGGCACTGGAGCCAATGTGTTGGAGAGATCCTCTAAACTAACAGGTACAATTTCCTGAAGAACTCCAAGTCAGTCCACGATCCTTAAGTACATCCATTCTCTAGTAGTTCTGTTTCTATTTCTAGCTTGCTTTCAAGCCCTTATTTATTTTACTGAGAAATAAAAGAGGATATCTCCTTCATTCCACTTTAGTATGAAATATTAAGTATAAAAGATTATGATCAATTACTATATAGGAATACACATTTCTAAACATTGGGTTGTGGTTTCATTTTATTATTTTGCCAGAGAATATCTTGCTTACAGAGTAGACATTGAGTAGTTTCTCATTTTTTTTCTAGTTTGAGGATGGCATCCTGGACGCTTGCCTGCACATGATGGACAAAGCACAGATGGACCTTTCCGGCCGAGGGAATCCCATTAAAGTCAGCCGCGTTGGGTCTGCAATGGTGAGCAACCACGACTGATTGCTAAACCAAGTACATGTCATTTTCCTCAGTTTAGATGTCAGTTCATTAAGAGCTATTGAAATGGTGACTGAAACTTAGTAAACGTTTATTTTAATAGCCTAGAATTCCCCTAACTTGTCATGTGCTAAAAACAAAATTCTTACCTCAGTACTATATGTTTCTTTAGCTTCAGACAAATGGTGAGAGATGACATGATACCAAAGACCACTTATTGTTAAGAATCTCTTGCCTAGGGACTAAGGAGTGACTTGGACAAAAGGTCAGTGACTAATCAATCAACAAACAGACAAACATGAAGGAGCACCAAAATATGTACAAGACACAGCTCCTCTCCATTTCCACACCCACAGAAAGAGTCAAGGAATACATGGCTCTGTCTAAGCTCAGCTTCTATACCTCATCGTAGGGCTTTCTTGTTCACAAAATGGGTTTTGATTCTTCATAGTAATCACAGAGATAAGTAGGGTGGGTATTACTCATGCCACTTTACAAGTCAGGAAACAGTGTGATGACAGGTTGTTGGTGACAAAGCTCCCCCTGGAATCCAGGTCTGCTGACCCCAAATCTAGAGATTCTCTGCCTCCCATCTGCTCTCTGTGGGAGATCCGGAAGCATCATTGAGGATGCAGATCCTGCACTGTAGCAGCTCCCTGGGCAAGGAAACAATTCCCAGGAGTGAGGAGGTTGTGGTCAGGCATGGGAGGTGAGCTGCAGCGATGCCCAGGTCCTGTGCAGTCCTGGACGGATTGATATGCACAGCGCATAGATCCTGCCCATGGTGCATAACAGCACATTAAAGTTGATTCATGAGAAGAATATTCCTGAAGATACACTAAGCCATATGCTATTTTATTCCATCAAAGACTGAGCAAAAATAATTCTTGTGTCACCAATTTTAAGTTTTCTATAAAAAATTCTCTCTTTGGAAAAAATAATGAGTTTGGTTCGAGCTCAATAAAATTAATATTGTCCAATCAATCAATAAGAGATTGAGAGTGATGTGAAATTTAATTTCTGATTAGCTCATAAGAAGGGTTGTTTTTATTAATAAGTAAGCTACATGTGAATTTAAGAAATAGTGGAGCATAAAAATAGGAGCTAAAAACTAACCTCTAAAGGCATTTTTGCTTTCTGTTGTTAGTTTACATTGCATAATGAAAATAGTGAATTCTAAAGAAAGAATTTAGGATTTCTGTACAAGAAATATTTATAGCCACATGCATTAAGCCTGCAGTCAATCCCTATTTTTCCTGTTTCTCAGACAAAATTTCCTTTTTTGTTCTCCCTTGAAGTCACCGTGACAAGTTTGCAGTGAGAAGGAAAGCAATGGCTAGTGGTTGAAAATAAATGAATTCCTCGTAAGCATTCTAAAATGGCCTGCTCATCAGCCTAAGCTTCCTCCACGCTGTGTGTATCTTCACTAATCCAGAAGCCACTGCCAACCACAGCCAATGCACGAGGGAAGCAAACATGAAGCCGCCAACCCAGCACTTCCCTCACGGCAGCTGGCCAAGTGGAAGCTGTCAAATTTTGAATTAATCACATAATCCTAATACAAATGGCCTTGCATTTTATGAATCATAAAAAGCTATGGAGTTCTAATTTTCAAAATCTGTAACCTAATTACAAGATTTAGCACTAGACAGCATCTATTTGGGGGATGGTTTGCTTTGCTTTGCTTGTTTTTTGGAGGGGGAGGTGTTAGGTGTTGGGGCCAATATCTCTATTTTCACCAACACCATTGCTTACATACACAAAATACACGTTTGATCATTTTCAAAATCTTTTCTCAAGTATTATCTCTTTTCATCCTTAAAAGAGCTCTGTGAATGTTTCCAATATCTATTCTGTTATAATGATTTTAGAAAATAAATATTGAACCTCCAAAAATCACATATAAAGGCGACACTTTAAAATAAAGTCAACTGTTGCCCTGGCCAGTGTGGCTCAGTTGGCTGAGCATTGTCTCGAAAAGTCACTGGTTCAGCTCTGGGTCAGGGCACGTGTCCAGGTTGTGGGTTCAATCCTGGGGTCAGGGTGCATGCCAGAGGCAGCCCATCTATGTTCCTCTCTCAAATCGATGCTTCTCCCTCTTTCTCATGCTCTCTCTCTCAAATCAATAAAACCATATTTTTATAAATAATGAAAAAAAGAAACTTTTCTAATCACTCAGGCAGTTCCTCTCCCATTAACAAATCCTGGAAATCTATAATGAAATTTCTGAGTGAAGTTAAGCAATGACTGAAAGAAAAGAAAACAACAAAAAAACTCTCAAATTCTCAATTAGAGATTTGCTTCAAAATATGAGATGTATTTAGAAAGCTCAGAAGGAAAATATTCTCAAGTTGCCAGTCTAGCCAGACCAAGACGGATGGGCTGTGTGGCTTCCCAGGGCTGGCCCAGTCCACTGGGAGAGGAGAGGCTGCGGCAGGGTGTTTGGGGAGTTCTTCTCAAACATCCCCGCCTGGCCACCGAGGCTGGGAGTGCCTTTCACAGGATACAAGTGCTGGAACAGAGATGCGTCGTAACACAGAAATGTTCTGGGGAGGGTAACACTCTGACTTCACTTCATGCCTTGATGAAAATGACAGGAGGCAAAAATTTTCTGGGCTCAATTGTTATCAGGAAGGAGTGGAGATGAGCAGCCTGGCACCAGCTGGGCACCTGGAAAGGTTAAGTGGGGACAAAAGGCAGGAGCAGAAGCCTGGGTCACGGCAAAGTCTAGCACTGAATGTTGGCAAGGAATTTGAAGGGAGTAGGTGGGTGCATGATGCTAAAGGAGCACTGATAGTAAACCATGTTGTGCAAACTTTCTAGTAGTAATAATAATTAATAAATAATAATAATAATAATAATAATAATAATATAAATCTGGATTTTACGCACACAACCCCCAGATAAATATCCTGGTGGGTACAAGTCAGGAAACAGTGTGATGACAGGTTGTTGGTGACAAAGCTCCCCCTGGAATCCAGGTCTGCTGACCCCAAATCTAGAGATTCTCTGCCTCCCATCTGCTCTCTGTGGGAGATCCGGAAGCATCATTGAGGATGCAGATCCTGCACTGTAGCAGCTCCCTGGGTGAGGAAACAATTCCCAGGAGTGAGGAGGTTGTGGTCAGGCATGGGAGGTGAGCTGCAGCAGGTTACAGATTTTGAAAATTAGAACTCCATAGCTTTTTATGATTCATAAAATGCAAGGCCATTTGTATTAGGATTATGTGATTAATTCAAAATTTGACAGCTTCCACTTGGCCAGCTGCCGTGAGGGAAGTGCTGGGTTGGCGGCTTCATGTTTGCTTCCCTCGTGCATTGGCTGTGGTTGGCAGTGGCTTCTGGATTAGTGAAGTCCAGTGTCTATGGCCTCGGTTAGTTCTTTGTTTTGGGGGTGTCCTGTGCACTGGAGGATGTCTGGCAGCATCCCTGGCTTCTGTTAAAGAAATGTCAGTAGTATTCCCGCACCTCTTGCAGTCACAATCACAAATGTCTTCAGACATTGCCAAACCTCCCCTTGGGATCAAAATCACCCCCGTGAGGGCCTCAGCAGTAAAGCCCTTTGTGTCTCAGTTTCCCTGCCTCTGCAATGGACAAAACCCTCTCTTCTTGACTGCATAGGGTATCTGTCTTTTTACCTCACTCAAACCTGTGGGTTTTCATTCCACCAAAGAAAAGAAAGAGGAGGCGGCATCGATCTGAGCTGCCCATGTGAGACGAGACCTCTCGCTTCTGACCCCGCCACCCTCTATGTGGCCCAGGGCAAACCACTCCACCTCTCCAGGCCTCACTTTCATCTTTAAAAGGAAATTTTGCTCCTGTACTCAAACCACATTTGTTATTCCCAGTGGCAGCAAAATATCCTTTTATTCTTCAAAATTATGTTCTTCTTTCTTCTAGTGTTTCCTCTATAAATTCAGTATCTTATTTGGTTCTTTTTTTAAGTTGCATTACTTCACTTTGATGTGAAAATAGGAAAAACTTATGATAATTTGGATAGCCCTGGGCTATTGGATTCTCCCAGGAGAAAATCTAAAAATTTTGTAATTTCATTGTCTGGGGTTTGGGCCGGAGGTGTTATAACCTTACATAAGCTACCTTTTATTTAGGCTTTTCTAAATACTGAGTGGTACATTTTACCACAGCTACATTGCAGATTGATGAAAGAGAAAATTTTTAAAAAGAGAAAATTATAAAAGGAAGAAACTTGCCAGAGTTACACTTTCTCCTTTAAACTACATTGCTTGGCTGCTGTTTTCTTTGCACCTCATATCTGATGTGGCTGTACCCACCAGGACAATTGCCAGGAAATGTGCCAGGAAAATTTTAGAAAGATGCTTTGTGCCATCTGAAACATATTTCACTCACAGGCATTAATAAAGCATTCCATCGTTGGCCCTGAGTTGCTGTGAAGAAGCCACCATGGACTCTGAGCCCCAGTCAGACACCAAAACAGCTGTTCTCTGCCATGTTGTGACAAGGACAGCACGGTCCTGGGGAAAGGGAGCACAGCGACAGTAGCTGGCATTTCCGCTGCATGGTTGCCTATCTCTGTTTCTACCCCTTGACTGACTGGATCTGGCAGCAAATGTGGGTAGAGAAATTCTCCAGGGAGCCGCACCATTGCTGCAAATGGGTGCTGTTGCTTATCATAAGTTTTTCTGCTTGTTAAGCAGATAACGCTTGCTTGTTCACTGTGAAACCCGGAACTTCTCACCTGAGTGCAGGTTTGCTCCTTTGGGTTGAGACTTTGTCAATAGAAGAGCTGTGTTGAAATGCAGAGAACATGTACTTGAGATCTGGATGATGCTCCAGGGATCTTCTGGTAAAGAGCAGATGCCCTGGGAAATGATGTCACTCAAGGTCACACAGCAAAGAAGTGGCTGAGCTAGAACTAGGTATGGTCCCTGCTCTCAGATCATATTACCTCAGAGGGCCATTACCAACACATCAGTACTAATAACATGATTACTATATCAAATTAAGTAGCTGGTTCCTAGGTGGGGAAAGGACCCAAAGGAATGGGGTTCAGAGACAGGTGAATTTTGAAATAGGGGAATATGTGAAGAAAGGTGTAAATCAGAGAATTCTTAATAGCCAGAGGTACTAGGACTTTGGAGGAAAAGGTTCTAAAGAGAATTAGGTACCAAATATGGTTTGATGGTGGTATTAGTGGTTGTGCTGGTGCTGGTGATGATGGTGGTGGTGGCGATGGTGGTGATGGTGGTGGCTGTAGTGGTGATGGTGATGGTGGTGATGGCAGTGATGGTGGTGATGATGGTTGTGGTGATGGTACTGATGGTGGTAGTGGTGGTGATGGTGATGATGGTGGTGGTAGTGGTAGTGATGGTGATTGCTGTAATGATGTTGATGGTAGAAAAACATTATTAACTCACTCATTTAGCAAGTATTTATTGAGACTCTACCAGTCTAGATACTGAGTATAATTGAGAACAAAGCATAGGTTCTTCCTTCACAGAGTTTACAGCCCAATAGAGAAGACAGACAGGTAAGTAGACATTTTCAACACAGAATGGCAAAATCTCTGATTAAATAAATATATGAGAAAGCAAATCTCTCAAGCTTTGCTCAGAGTTTTCCCAGAAATAAATACTGGCCTACCAAGTAGGATATTAGCTCACAGGGTAGAAGAGTAGTCGGCAAGGGCCCATAGCAAGCATAAACCATGCTATTACTCATGGGAACCCTTTTTCCATGTTGTAAATTATACCCAAAGATCCAGTCACCAAAAGCACTGAAAGAAAATGTAGGCCGGGGTAATTTGCTCCTCCAGGGGCTTGTTTGATTTAATTAAAATAATTTTTAAAAGGTGACATTATTGAGAAGTTTTTGAAAGAAGGAAAAGAGAGGGAAAAAGGTCAATATAGTTACATATTTTAAAATTGCAGTCCTGATACTGTTGCCAGCTTGAACTTTGCTATTTCCCTTGAGGTGCACACTTTTATTTTTAACCCTGGGTCTTTTGCTAATATCGAACCACAACGCCATCATTAATCCCCATTAATACCTGTTCTGACTGTGCCTTTTGGAAACTAACTCAGATCGAACTTTTTTAAACCAATCAATGTTCAGTGTACTCTGTAGTGTTATAAAAAATCATCTGGAGCTCCAGCTAGTAAATCAAACTGACCACACTGTAGGCAGATCCTGAGGTTTCCTAGGGCCCAGGACAAGATGAATGACTGCAGACCTTTGAGATAAAATGGACTTCAGGGCTTGCTGTCTAAGCATATGCGATCTCATAGACAAACTGAAAATAAAGTTATTTTTCACTTTGTCCATTTTTATTCCCCTTCTCATTGTCTCCGTATTTAGAAAGTTATTTTTTTCTTTCCATGCATGAAAAAAATCAGTAATGCCTTCACTCCTTTGAAATTTTGCCAAGCAGCTCCACAAGACACTTATTACAAAACCATGTTTTTATTTTTATCCGGTTGTTTACCTGGGCATCTTATAGGAAGCTTCACATTCAGCAAACCTCTTCATGCAAAACACTATAATGACTATTAATATTGTGTTTGAAAATTCATTGAGCTAGGAATTCTACATTTCAATCTCCCAAATGAACTTCAGAGTCAGAAATAAATGCATGAGGTCTATTCCTGATCATACCGACCAACCACGGCACAGCTCCCTGACCATTTTATTTTAAAAAATGAAATAAAAAATTTAAAAGTTCTAGCTAATGGTTCCTTTGGTTCATAAGCAGCTAAAGCCTCCTTCCTTGGAGTGAACTATCCTGAAAAATCAGCACCCAAATGCTCAGTGGCCATTGTCGGCAACCATTTCACCCTCAAGGAGCTTTTTCACACTTCCCCATATGAACCTTAATTTTGGAAAAGTGAAATCTATCACAAGAGCATGATTATGTAATAATAATTTGTTTCCAGATTTTTGTATCAAAGATTCATAGTAATTGCCATCAGAACTTCCTATGGAGGGTGGTGGTGGCCAGCCCCAGATCATCAGGGGCAGACACTGCATGGGCTCCAGTGCCGCCTTTGTGAAGATGAAGACACAGCTTTCACTTGGTATTTTGGAAGAATGGCAATGACTCACACACCTGCATTCTAACTTTGCAAATGCCTGGCTGGTGACCATTGTCGGATGTGGGCTTCAAGATGGATTTTAGTCTCCATTTAGAGTCTGGGTTTCTAACCCTATCAGCTTCCTTATTTTATTTTATTTTATTTTTAAATATGTTTATGTTGATTTTAGAGAGAGTGGAAGGGAGACAGACAGAAAGAGAAACATCGGTGAGAGAGAGAAACATCAATTGGTGGCCTCTTAAACACCCCCTACTGGAGATGGAGCCAGCAACCTGAGCATGTGCCCTGACCACTGGGAATCCAAAAGCAACCCTCTGGGTGAAGGAGATGATGTTCAACCAACTGAGCCAAATCAGCCAGGGCCTGGCTTTCTTATTTTAAACTAGAGGCCCAGTGCATGAAATTCATGCACTCGGGAATGGGGTCCCTCAGCCCGGCCTGCGCCCTCTCACAGTCCAGGAGCCCTGCCATTGATCACCCCGCAAAGGGAGGCTCCGCCCACCCATCAGGGGCTCCGTGATCAATCACCCCAAAGAGGGAGGCCCCACCCACCCACCACAGCCTGCTGGTCATTGGCCTGGGCTTCCCTCTTTGGCCCGATTGTGGACCTCCCCTATTGATCGCCCTGCCGGCCGGTGGCCTGGGCCTCCCTTTGCAGCACAATCATGGGGCGATGGCTGGGCCCCTGACCAATCACACCCTGACCAATCGCACCCACCTTGGCTGGCCTGGGGCCAGTGGGTGTCATAGCATGGTCGTCTGGATGGTCATTACTCTGTTCGGCCATTCGGTCGATTTGCATATTACACTTTTATTATTATAGATTGTTATTTTCTCTCCATGATTTATGCTCAGGAATATCAGGAATGCTTTTCCTCACTTTGTAATAGTCAAAAAAGATAGAGGCCTCTGATGCTCTTCATAACCTTTTCAATGGTGACACAGCTCAATTGGGAGGGGCTTCCAGTGGTGGCAACATGGAGAATCTATCAGTGAAAACTAATGAAAAATGTTATTGTGGTCCAGCAGAGTAAAATACTAAAATGCCAATTCTAAGAAGATTTTTTTTTTAACCCTTAAAGTTGAAGCTTCAAGATATCCCTAAGCATGGGAATCCAATGACAAATGGGAGATATAGTCAAGACAATTTCTAGGTCACCTTGCTCACTACAAATTTTTATTTCTGTGGGGTTGTTTTTTTTACGAATTCTTAAAATTTAATAAACATATTGTAAGCCAGTGTGAAAATAGAATTTTCCTAACGGAAAATTTTCCATAGTCACTTTTGAGAAATTATATTTATTCCATAAATAATCGAAGTGCAGATAAAAAGACTGAGGTCTCAGGACGTTAAATGACTTACACAAGGTCATTGACAGAACTGAAAACGGATTTCATGTTGCCTGCCGAGCCATCCCATTCTCAATGTTCTATTTCCCTGGATTTTTCTCTTTGTCTGTCCTCTCTTCACATCGGATGAGCTCCTTGGGTACAAATATAATGTTTTCTACAAGCTCTGTCTGATTCAATCCTTATTTTTCAGAGTGGGGGGGCAGGAGGAGGGAACAATGAATTGTTCAGACATCATTTTTCTTTCTTCTGGTAAAAGCCTGCAATGTAATGAAGTTTTCATTTGTGGGCAAACAGCTTGGTTTCTCAATTATTAAGGGTACATTTCTTATGCCTGTTCTCCCCATATTTTTGGAGGAAAAAAACAGACATTTATTACAAACCATCTCTCGAATGTGATCATCATAGTCAATCTAAATGTCTGCTTTCCTTGAATTGCTTCCTGGAATGAGGTTTCAATGCTGCATCTATTTTGAAATTGCATGGGCTATTTCTTATACGTGGGGATGTTTTGAGCACTCTCTCTAGGCTGTGCAGTCCAGCTGTCCTGGTCTTCCAAGCAGACATCCCCAGGACAGATAGAAATGCAGCAAAGCCAGCACAGCTCGTTAGAATCTGCCCTCATGGCTTTATGCATCTGGGATCCCCATCTCACCCTCTTTCCTTCCCCTCTCTCCTCCCTTGAAATCCTTCTTTCCTCTTCTCTCTCTGCTTTTTCCCCTTTTCAAAAAATTTTGGGTACCGGTTCTACATCTGCCCTGCACCATGCAGCAGTGGTATAGAAGTTTTTTAAAAGCAGACATTAGAAAAGCTTAAAATCTTGATATCTCTCTCTCTCTCAGTCCACATTTGGTTATTTCTCTCTTGATGGTCAATTAGTAAACTATGTTTGGCCAAATAAGGATCCTTAGTTACTAAGGGAAACAAGGATAATAATCTCTAGTTGTAATGGTTTCCATGAAAAATGAATCTAATGGCCCACCCCTGCCAGAGTCTGTGTCAAGTGTGTATACCAAAGAACATTTGCACAATGGTGGTCAGCTGCTTCACAATATAGGTTAGGGTTAATCCATGGTTTTTTTAACTGAAGTAAAATTTATATATAGTGAAAAGTATGGGTATTAATGCAAAATTGAGCTAGTTTTGATTAATCACCACCCAACTAAAATATAAACATCAGTCCAGAAATTTCCCTGTGCTTCCTTCCTAATCAATCCAGAAAATTTCTTGCAATAGATTAGATTTGCCATCTTAAACTCGCAGTAAGTGGGCACATATATTATTTGGGTCCGGCTTCTTTTACTCAATCAGTTGTTGCACATGTCTTTAATTTTTATTTTATTGCTGGGCAGTATTTCATTGTATTTTCTATATCACAAACTATCCATTCATCTGCTGATAGACATTTGAGATTTTTTTTCAATTTAGGGTTATTATAAATAAAGCTATTATGAACATTATTGTACAAGTCTTTTATGTAAATGTGTTTTCATATCTCTGGAGTAAGTAGCTAAAGGTGGCATGTCTAAATCATAGGGTATGTATATGTGTATCTTTATAAGAATCTGCCAATGTTCCAAAGTAATTGGACCATTGTATATGTTTATCTTTATAAGAATCTACCAGTGTTCCAAAGTGATTAGGCCATTTTACATTTCTGGCAGCAATACATGAGAATTTCAGTTTTTCCACAGCTTCATCTATTCTTGGTGTTTTCAGCTTTCTTAATTTTAATCTTTCTAATGGGTGTACAGTGGTATCTCATTGGGATTTTAATTTTCATGATGACTAATGATACTGAGCACCTTTTCATGCATTTATTGACCAATTATACATATTTTTTGGTGTGGTATCATTTCAAGTTTTTGCCCATTTTGTTATTGGATTATTTGTGTTTTTATTAATGAGTTGTAGTTGCTTTTTCTATATTCCTAGTACAATATACCTTATGTCAGATATGTATTTCAGATATTTTATTCCAGAATAGGGCTTGCCATTAAATTTTTTAAATATTGTATTTTAAGGAACAAGATTGTACATTTTATGAAATTCAATTTTTTTAAAAAAATTAAGAATTAGCCCTAGGAAATGTGTTATTTCCACAAAATCATGAAGATATTTTCCTGTATATATTTTATAATTTTGGCTTTTATGTTTAGGTCTGTGATCCATCTTGAATTATCATCCTACATGGAATGAGGTAGGGGCCTAGTCCCCCTACTTCAGTTTACCCATTTTTTCTAGTACCATTTGTTGAAAAAACTGTTGGAAACTAATTTTTTTAAAAGTCTTTCAGTTTTTGAAAAGACTGTCAATTACCCCCACCTCCCCCACCCCATTAAATTGCTTTGGTGACTTTGTTGAAAATCAAATGAGTATAAAAGGGTGGATCTATTTCTGGCCCCATTCTGTCAGATGGTCTATTTATCTATCCTTATATAGCATAGTGTCTCAATTGCTGTAGTGTTATAGTAAATCTTCAAAGCACTTATTCCATAAACTTTGTTCTTTTCAACATTGTTTTGGTTGTTCTAGAACCTTTGAATTTCTCTATAAATTTTAGAAACAACTAGTCAATTTCAACAGAATGCCTATTGGCATTCTGATTAACCCATTTGTCTTCATCTAGTAGAGAAAAGATGGCTTACACCCACCTTCCACTGATACCATATCTATTCATTTAGCAAAACTTATTTAGTGCCCACTCTGTGCTAGCAATGGGAATTCAAAGTCAAAACAGCATGGTACCTTCCTTCCTTGTGGGAATGTACATCTGATAATGGGAACAAAGGCAATCAATCAATGACACAAGGCAATATACTAAATAGGAGGGCAGTATTAAGCAAATAATACTACATCAGCACAGAAAAAAGACATCCAAATGAAAAAGATCAGTAAAGATTTCCAGAATGAGCCCTGACCGGTTTGGCTCAGTGGATTGAGCGTTGTCCTGCGGACTGAAGGGTCCCAGGTTCGATTCCGGTCAAGGGCATGTACCTTGGTTGCGGGCATATCCCCAGTAGGGGCTGTGCAGGAGGCAACTGATCGATGTTTCTCTCTCATCGATGTTTCTAATTCTCTATCCCTCTCCCGTCCTCTCTTTAAAAAATCAATAAAATATATTTTTTTAAAAAAAAGATTTCCAGGATGAAATTGTCTGAGTTTTAAAAATCAGTAGGTAAGGAAAGGGTTTGAGTATGGAAGTGCATTACAGAAAGACAGAATACCCCTTCCAATAGCACTGGGGTAGAAAACAGCTTGTTGCTAAGCCCACCACAATGAAAAGCGAAGAAGACTATAGATGGCATTCCTTTTCTTTGTTATGAGGATCCAGGCAAGGGACAAAAAGGAATTCTTGCCACCCTTATTTTTCTCTTATGTGTGTTTGCTGGGAGGCCCGCCCATGGAATAACCTGTCTAGGAGTACTTCATCTTCAGCTCATTTCCCTTCCTATCCTCAGCACGTAATTTGGAAAATGGCAGAGAAAACATAAGAAACATCTCCAAATTTCCAGACCAATGGGCTTTCCAATTTTACTTTTTGGAACTATTTTTTAAACAAATATCAATTGAACCTAAATATATATAAGAGAAAAGCAGAGTTGTTGCTATTGAAGAGAGATGATGCCTGAAGACCCCACCATTCCCACCACTTGGTAATCTCCTTCCCCAAACCCAAGACAGTGACTATTGAGGTTCTTTGTAGAACCCTAGAGGGTCATAGCCCAATTTGACATCTTTACGACTTGTATCTACAATTAAGATTGAGCCGTAGCCAGTTTTCTCAGTGGATAGAGCATCAGCTGGCCAACTAAAGGGTCCCAGCTTTGATTTCAGTCAAGGTCACATACTTTGGTTGCAGGTTCCCGAGCCCTGGTCGGGGTGCATGCAGGAGGCTACCATTCAATGTGTCTCTCTCATGTGAATGTTTCTCTCTGTCTCTCCCTCTCCTTTACACTCTCTCTAAAACTCAATGGGAAAATATCCTCGAGTGAGGATTAACAACAACAAAAAGATTGACCACCACCAGATACCTGGGGGCTTGTGGTTCACATATTTGGAAAGGATCTTATTCAAGAAACAACCTTTCTCTTTTCCAAATTTAACTCTCCGCATTCAAAGCTAAATCATGTTACCCAAAATTTATAACCAACAGTCTTTGAGAAACTATTATAGATAAGATTAGATATACAACTGTATTCTACAAGAGTTACAGAAATCCTAACCTTTATGAGAACATAACGTTTAACAGTGAAATTTAACAGAATACCGGTTTTAACAGAGAAAAGTCACTTTGTTATAATCATATAAAATGTGCACACAGGATAAGAAAAATACATTTACCTTTAAAAAGAAGCAGAAAAAATAGTAACTATGCAAAATGTAAAGGTATGTGCTACAGAAAATTAGAGAATCAAGAAATATCACTTTTTTTCCCCAGCATTGAGTTAAAATCTGCTCAATCCCCCTTATCTGAAATGGAGAAGTCCAGTATTGGTCATGCTTTAAGGCCTGCCCTGTCCTTTCAATTGTATAGGGATCCAGGGCTTATTCTGACCTTAAGGTGAGAGTTATTCAATGTGACTCCAATGCCAGGTCCTAAAGGCAGGCGGCTCCACTTTAGAACCAAGTACAGGCCAGCCATCATATTTAAGGGGCCTTCCCCCAAAGCATGGCATTTCTGTCTGGTTTCTCCACTGTTCCCCAGTCCCCGCTGGCCCACCTCCTGAATGGTTGGCCTCCCTTGTCAGCCCTCAAAGAGCATTGCCTCTGTCCTTCCTCATATTTGAACAACCCCAGTTTAATCGCTCCTCATGGACCTAAGTCTTGACTTCAGAGAGGCAGCCAACCCCTCTCAGAGCACAAACAAAATTTTATCTATTCTGTCCTCCATGATAAGTATTTGGGGAAATTCTAAACATTTTTAAAAGTATAAATAAGAAAATAATTATATATTCGCACTATAAGAATTGAACATAAGTGGTATCTTGGCATATCTGTTTGTAGTCTTTTTTTTTTTTATGAAAGAAGGTAATGCTCTCTCTAAAAAGAATTTGAACATTCCAGAAACATTTTTAAATAAAAGTTAAAAAAATTTTTTCTCTCAAAAAAATCATTCCAAGTTTTAGCACCAAGAAATAATCGTTATTATCACTTGATGTACATTATACCAACTAGATATATAGATTTATTTTTATCCTCACTTAAAATGTTTTTTTCATTGATTCTTAGACAAAGGGGAAGGGAGGGAGGAAGAGGGGAGAGAAAGAGAGAGAAACATCGATATGAAAGAGACAAATCTATTGGTTGCCTCCCACATGCACACTGACCTGGGCCAGGGATCAAACCCACAACTAAGATATGTACCCTTGACTGGTGAAGCAGGGGATCCCTCGGGGGTGAGGACGATGGGGCCCCCCAACGCGCTAGGGCGTCTGCATGCACGACCCCGGGGACCAGGTTCATTGACGCAGATCCCTTTAATTGAGGAACTACAGGGGTATATATAGCATGAGGGGACCAATCAGAGGGAGACACGTTGCTATAGGCGACCAATCAGAGGGAGACACGTTGCTATAGGCGACCAATCAGAGGGAGACACGTTGCTATAGGCGACCAATCAGAGGGAGACACATTGCTATAGGCGACCAATCAGAGGGAGACACGTTGCTATAGGCGACCAATGGCTGAGAGGCTGGGGTACTATGCATGTGGCTCTAGGAGTTAGTTCAGGCTAGCGTTGCTACTTCCTGGTGTGCCGAGGAAGCATGTCATGGTGGAGTGTGCTCACACCATTGCAACAGCCACAGCGCTGAGACATACTTCCTGAGCTCTACTACAGACTGGGAATTAAACTTGTGACCCTTCAGTTCACAAGTGGGCCAATGCTCTATCATTGAGCCAAACTGGCCAGGACTAAATAAATAGATATCTCAAGAGATAAATATAATTTAAAATCATAAATAAGATTATACTAGAATGCTAGTTTAATTTAAAAGTATTATACTTTTTTTATGGTTTTATTGAGATACTAGAGGCCCGATGCATGAAATTTGTGCAAGATTAGACCTTCCCCTGGCTGCCGTCACTGGCTTCCCTCTGGCACCTGGGACCTGGGCTTCCCTCTGCCACCAGGATCCGGGCTTCCCTCGCAGCCCCGGCTTCGTCCAGAATGTCATCTGGAAGGACATCTGTTCTAATTAGCATGTTACTCTTTTATTATTATAGATTTTTGATATACAATAAAATGTACAAATTAAAATGCACAATTTGATTACTTTGCACTCATGAAACCATCACCAAAATGAAAATAATGAGCATGCCCATCACTGCTAGAAGTCTCCTTTGTGATTTCTCCTTTTGATGCCTCCCTGCTTTGTCTGCCGTCCCCAGGTGTCAGCACTCTGCTTTCTGTCATTAAACATAGATTTAATTTTCTAGAATTTTACATGAATGAGATAATGCAGTATGTGCTCTTCTTTGTCTGGCTTCCTTATGCTTCTTTATCCCTTTTTGAGATTCATCCATGCTATCATTGTGTGCACCAATAGTTCATTCCATTTTTTCAGGGTAGTGTTGCATTGTATAGATGAACCACAATTTGTTTATCCATTCATTTGTTGGTGGACATTTGAGTTGTTTCCAGTTTTTAGAAAAAAGCTAGGAATATTCATGTAGAAATCTTTGTACAAACAAATCTCTTATTCCTTTTAGATAAATACCTAGGAATATGGTGGCTAAGTCATATGGTCAGTGTATGTTTAATTTTTAAGAAACTGCCGAAGTGTACCATTTTACATTCCTATCAGCAGTGTGTAAGAGTCCCAAGTGTTCACATCTCCCCCAACAGACTGTTATGATCAGTCTTTTTAATTTTAGACTTTCTAATATGTGTATTGTGTTATCCCATGGGAGTTTTAATTTACATTTCCTTATGACCGATAGTGTTGAGCATCTTTTGTTATGCTTGTTATCCATGTATCTTCTTTGATGTATTATCTGTTCAAACAGTTTGCCCATCTTTTATACTTTTTTTTATTTTCTTACCATTGAGTTTCAATATTCTGGTTACAAACCCTTTATCATATATGTGATTTACAAACATTTTTGCCCACTCTGAACTTATCTTTTCATTTTGTTAACAATGTCTTTCAAAGAGCACTAGTTCTTAATTCGATGAAGTCAAATTTGTAAATATTTTCTTTATGGGTTATACTTTTGGTATTATATCTAAGGAATCCTGGATAACAGAAGGGTACAAAATTTTTTCCAATGTTTCCTTCTAGAAGCTTTATAGTTTTAGGTTTTAAATTTAGGTCTATGATTCATTTTGAGATAATTTTTTGTCTATGGTGCAAGGTATAAATCAAAGTTCATATTTGCATATTAATATCCAATTGTTCCAGCAGCATTTGTTGAAAAGATTATTCTTTGTCCCTGAAATTACCTTTACAACTTTGTCAAAAATTAGTTAACTATATTTCTGGAATCTCTTTCCATGTTTTCTGTTGTGTTCTATTGGTCTGTTTGTATTTATGTCAAACAGGATTGTGCTATTTAATTTAAAATACTACACTTAATTGTATTCAAATTCTATTAAATTTTAAGTTTTATTTAATTTTACTTTTCACAGAAGAGGAAAACTGAATTAACCATAGAAGAAATGGTTAGCTTTAAATAAACGTTTCTTCACTACCAGAAATACTATTTTCTAACAGATCCCTCTAAGGTTATTAAAAATGTATGGAACCATTAAAAGAATAAAGTAATTATATTTTTAAATTATACTTTAATGTTAGATTATGTCAATTAACTAAGAAAGAGCAACACGTTAAAACATTAGCAATCCTATTCTTTCCTTCCTCATGTCTAATTTTTCTTAGGATCATTACTGTTTTTACATTATCAAGTTTTATAGTTCATATTCATTCTATTACTACTTTAATTCCCAAAGGTTTTTATACTCAAACTAGTGGCCCGGTGCATGAAATTCGTGCATGGGAGGAGGGTGTCCCTCAGCCCAGCCTGCACCCTCTCCAATCTCAGACCCTTTGGGGGATGTTGACTACTGGTTTAGGCCCGATCCCAGGATGTCCGACTGCCGGGATCGGGTCTAAACCAGCAGTTGGACATCCCTTTCACAATCCAGGACCGCTGTCTCCTAACCACTCACCTGTGTGCCAGCCTGGTTGCCCCTTAACAGCTCCCCTGCCGGCCTGATTGACGCCTAACTACTCCCCTGCCAGCCTGATCCGCCCCAACTGCCCTCCCCTGCTGGCCAGATCACCCCCAAGGCTTTTATTAGTATAGATATGACCCTTCATAGAAAATTTCACTAACCCTGCTTTACAATAAGGGACTGACGATTGAATCATTGGGGCCAGGCACCAAGATTTCCTTTCTTTGAATAGTGGAGGGAATAATTATCTTGTCTTTAAATTACCCTGAACATCAAATGAGATAATGACTTAGAAAAGCATAAAAGCACCATATAAAGACAACTGTCTTTTTCATATACTGAAAAGACAATAAAGTGGTAAAATGAAAAACACTATTTTTATTCTCCCCCTTCCTTCTTTACAGCCTTTATTTAAACTTTGAAATTTAGAAAAATTTCACTCCTATTTTCATTTCTTTACATTCAATATTATTTTGTATTAGTTTCAGTTTTATTAGTTACAGAATAGTGGTTAGACAACCATATACTTTACAAAGTGTTCCCTCATATTTCCAGTACCCACCTGGCTTCATACCATCATTACAACACTACTGACTCTATTCCCTATTTAAGTGACAATAGGTTTACAGGTTCCTTCCAATCTTTTTTTGTGTGTGTGTTGCCCGCCTTTCTTTTTCTTTCTCATGTCTTCCCTCATTTTCTTTATATAGTATCTCAACTGGCTCTCAAAGCTCAGTGAAGGCACTGGAACACGCTTAACACATTTTACAGAGCAGGAAAGTGAGGCCAATTCCAGTTGGCTGTGGAACTGGACTCCTCGCGCAGGAGTCCTCACAGCCGGCTCTCCGCCTTTCCTAAGGGACAGCCGCAGGGCAAGCAGAACAAACCTCCCCGTGAGGCTGCCAAGCCTCATTCTCAGGCACCTCTTCATCATGGATGCTCCACATTCTTTCCTCTCCCCCGCCCCACCCCATTCTTTACTGCCTCTCTTCTGGGGAGCAGGTGGTAGGCTTGCACTCACTGTGCAGGTGTGCACCCCCATGGGGCGGGGCGGGAGCAGGAGTCCTGGCCTCCCAAGTGTGCAGGCCACAGCGAGGCCTGGTCAGCGCCGGGAGCTTCACCAAACGGCCGCAGTGGGGTACCCAGCAGTGGGGCGCTCCTCCACTGAGGTGGCGACGCCCCTCCACCCCCGCCTCAGGCGCTGCCCCCCCACCCCCGCCTCAAGGCTGCGAGTCTGCACCCCTCCACCCAGGCATCCTTCCACGCCTGCAGTCATCGCCTCTTGTTTCCCACCTATTGGGGCAAATACAGAACCTCACTCTCCCCGGACGAGGCAGATCCCCACCTGCCAGCACCCTGCCCAGGCCTGAGCCCTCTCCAGTGCACCCCACCTTGGCACCGCTCTGCACCCCTTGGGCCACCCGCCTCCTGGCCAGCTGCAGACCCCATGGCCGCGGCTCCTGGCAGCCGCTTTGCCAAAGGTTCCTCTATCTTCAGGCTCTCTCCTCAGACCCCCGGGAGCTTGGCTTCCCTGGCCCAGCCCTTCCGTGGCTCCCTGCAGCCCCCACTCTACTCAGCTCTCCCGCCACCCACCTGTCAGGACGCTGCCGGGTGCCTTGCTGAGGGCAGTGTGGTTCTGGGGCAGGGGCTGGGGTGTGGGGAGCAGCTCCAGTAAAGTTTAGTAAACCCCAAACCCCCAGCCCCTCCTTGAGCGGAGCCCAGGGCAGGCTGGGGGCCTGGGTCTAAACACTGCAGCCGAGGAGGCCCTGCCTGCCCTGGGCCTCACACAGGCGTCCCTGCTGGGGGCGTGGCTTAGGCTGCTTGTTCGCACTGTCTACCCCCCCCCCCTCCCGCCACTCAGGGCCCCACACAGGGGTTCTGGCAGGCGTTGGGGCTTAGGCACCACACGGGGCTGGATGGCAGCTCGAGCTGGCCCTCCCTGCTTGCAGTATGCAAATTAGCCGCCATCTTGGCTGGCGATTAATTTGCATATCTCACTGATTAGGCAATGGGAAGGGTAGCGAAGTTACAGTTAATTACCATGTTTCTCTATTATTAGATAGGATGAATTTTCTCACCACTGGATTCCCCACCCCAAATACACACACACACACACACACACACACACACACACACACAGTCTCTGCTTCTGGGTTCTTTGTTTGATTCAGCCCATAATTTTCTTGATGTCACTTTTCAAGTAGTTTGGTTTTGATGGATGCTATATTTCCTGAGATGCTTCATGTTTGAAATCTGCGCTGATTGTCTTTATATTTGCAGAACATCTTAGCTCTGTATAATATTCTTGGGCCAACCTTTCTTTCTCTCAGGACTATTGATTGACTGTGCTTTGATTGACTGTGTTTTGCCATTGAATGGTGCTATGGAGAAGTCTGAAGGCAGCCTAATTTCCTCCCTAGTTGCTAATTTTCATTTTCTGTCTGTATTATTTTTTTATCCTTAAGTTCAAAAAGCTTAATTAGTTCAAGTTTCTAGGCAATGAGCATTCTGCATCAAGTTACCCTGAAGCACAGATTCTCTTTCAGTGTATAAATTCAACTTTTTCTCAATTTGGTAAAATTTCCTTATGTCATGAATAGATCTTCTGTTTCATTTGTTGGGTTCTCTGTTTTAAGGACAATAATTATCCTTGTCTTTCATAACTATTAACTTTTCTCTGAAGAACTTTGACTCTATATTTTTCATTGGTATGTTCTTTATGTCAAGCTTTTCTTCTGTCATTAATTATATTTTTAGTAGTATCTATTGTTTCTTATAGTTTATCATTTTTTAGTTCCATGATGATGTAATTTGTCCCTCATTTTTTTTCCTTTCTGTGATCTCCTAAGAGATTGTGAGAAAATTATTTGTGTTCCTTAATTGTTTTCATACAAGTATTATTTTAATATTCTTCCTCTCCTACCCCTCCCTTCTTTTCTCACTGCTTCTTTTCTTTTTATTCATGTTCATACTAGTATAACTCTTCTCCAACTGGTCTATTTGCTCAAATATAATGTAGATAATATCTTTGCTATTCCCAATCTAAGATTAGTTTGATTTCTCCTCTGCATATCAGTTTCAGGCCAATGTATTTTATTCTCTCTACTGGGAAAGATTGGAGCAGGGCAAGGAGTTTAGCTGAAGAAATGACAATCTTTTTTAGAATACGTGGGGTCTGGTTTTTAAGATTCTGTCAAATTTCTCATTCCTAAATCCACTCCACCTGGTTGGAGGCATATCTCACTCCCATGGGTGAATAACTCTCAGGCTTTGTATCATTTCTCACTGTCCCAGAATCTCTACCTCTTCAGAGATTTAGACTTTTCTCTTTTTTTTACCAATTTTTCCATAGCATTTGTGTCCTCTATTCTTGTCAAAATAAGAAAAAGAACTACATTTTCATTCAGTTTGTTTCTTTCAAGATTTTCCGTTATAAATGATAAATCTCAGGATTGTGTAGAGTTGACAGGCTTCTGAAGAGCTGATGGTTAGGATTAGGGTTAGGGTTTGGGTTCGGGTTCGGGTTCAGGTTAGGATTAGGAGCTGAGCCATGTTATCTTTCTCCTCACTCCACAATCCTCATCTTTTCTGGGAACCAGATTTTAAAGTTTACTGAATTATGTTATGCACCTGAGTTGCTAACAGTGACTTTTGTGGGGGGGCTGGTATTTCATGTTTCCGTATTGTAGCTATTATGGGAAGACAATTCCATGCAAACCTTAATTAAGTTTAATAATGCTCCCTGCCCGAAGTCCTGGGCTCCTGTTGTCTCCTTGACCATCTGTGATGCAAGACTGAGACATTTCATTCTGCTACTGGTCTGTCTCTGAGTTCATAATAGGGTGTTAAAACAGCCCAATGTGGCACAAAAAATGATGCCTTTAAAGTGTCCCAAACATATCTTGTTGTGTAGGGAGGAAGTTATTACTTTAACCCTTCCCATATGTAACTAAAGACTTACCTGTTTCAGTGTCTGGGCTCCCCAGAAATCAATGTTCTAATTAGAAAACAGTAGCTAATCTGGCCAAATGCTAATAAATGATAGTCGTGATTTATCTAACAACAGGGGAAAAGCTCAGCATTAACAATTAAAAGGTCTGTAGAGGAGATGACTTTTTCCCTTACTCTTCCTCTTAGCTTATTGAGTTCAACCATAAGCTATAAATAGCTTCTAATTAATGGCTTTCTGTTTGAAAATCAGTCATCGAACCATAGTTTAGAAACTTGCCCCTGAGATTCATAAGACCAATTCTATTTCTCAATGATAAGGGTAAGGAAATGGTCATGTGAGTTAGAGTTGAATCTATCTGTCCACAAAGACCAAACCTCATCATTGCCCTAGAAAGCACTCTTCAGGCTCCATTATAATAGTTGCAGAATTTTAGATAATCATGCTGAGCCATTAGTGGGCAGAATTTTAGATAATCAAATGCAGTGAGAAGTAGTGATCATGAATAAAGCCAAAATGGCTGGTTAACCCCTGTTGCAAGTTAGTCATGTCATGGTGTTACAGAATAAAGTCAAAGTTTACATCAAAGGCATGAGTTTGTTAATAGGGTCTTTCAGAAATCTTCAAAGAATTACATTTTTCTACATTAAACAAATGATCTGGGTAGTAACCTTCACTTTAACCTGGTTGGACAGAGTCAAAGGAGGAAAACAGTATGTCTAAGTCAAATTGAATGGGGATCTTCTACAGAACACTCCCAGAAGGACCCTCTTTGGGAAATTCTGCTCAGCGATAGAGTAAATTTCATATTTTAGTGGAGGGGTTGTCATTGAGAGTAGGAGGTATTTGCACATCTTAATTGTTTTCTTCTAGTATTTTCTATTTCATCCAGCATTGCCTTCTTACATGATACCCAGGCAGAGCTCCTAGCAGGTCCCTGACACTGCCACATTGTTTCATGACACCAAGCATTTGTTGGAACTGTTTCCATTATATAGGTGGCCTTTTGTAGCCACCAGCCCCTAGATAGATTCCTATACAGCTAAACTTAGCAAGCCTACGAGGGGTCTGGGCAAGGGCTAATGCTGAGCCATTAGTGGGCAAGGTAGTGAACACATAAAAACTCACCATATTTTCATAAATCTTATGGGGTTTTCACAATCCAAACACATCTGTTTCAATTGCATGTTTCACTTTGCTTACTAATGTCTTCTCAGTCTAGTCTAAACCTATGCTTCCAAAACTAATATAGACACAAATAACCTGAGGATTTTGCTAAAATTCAGACTCTGAGTGAGCTGGTCCATGGAGGTGCCTGAGATTCTGCATTTCCTGGTGTGGGGCTGGGACCTCCCACTTCTCTGGGGGGACCTCCATCAACTGAGATATTCCTCCTAAGTTTTATCAACCTTGGTGTGGGATGAGACCATTCTGCATCTCTGCCCCTCCTACCAATCTAGATATGGCTGCTTCTTTAATTCCCTTGTTGTAGGACTTTCAGCCAGCTCATTTTCAGGTGATTCTAAATGATAGTTGTTCTGTAGTTCAGCTGTAATTTTTATGAGGTTGTGGGAGAAAGTGAGTACCATGTTTACTTACGCTGCCATCTTGACCGGAAGTCTCTTATTAACTTTAAATGGTTCCCATGTCAGCATCTGTTTAATTTTTCAATTCATTCGTGTCTGCCACTCATCATCAAAGTCAAAATCCCTTTAAACCATGAGACTTTGGCCCCTCGCTCTACCTATAAACCTTTTGCATTTATCAGTTTTAAATTATCCTTCTACAAAATCCCTACTTGATCCCTACTTGAACTGTTTTCTTACGCAAGCGTCTTCCTCTCTTTCTCACATCATTCTCCAACACTCTTTCAACCAAACCAAATACCCTATGTGCGTCTTCCCCTAAGCACATGGAGAAGACATGACAAGTCTTCCTATCTGCTATTCAAGGCCACCTTATAAAATTACATGCTGTTTAAGAGGCAGTCTAGTTATTTCGCTTCTCCTTGCACACTTAGTTATTACATCACTTTCCCTGACAACACAACAGTGGATTAAACAAAAGTGAACCGTTTTCATCATGTAGGATATACGGAAGACACTGGAAGTCTTATCTTGCCTAATGTCAGAGTCTAGAGGAAACTTTTCTAAATGACATTTCTTTCTTCTCACCACCTGTGGTCTCATTTAGGTTAATTCCAAAGATGATGAAGGTGTGCTGGTTGGATCCTGGGACAATGTCTATGCCTATGGCGTGCCCCCATCAGCCTGGACTGGAAGCATTGACATTCTGTTGGAATATCAGAGTTCTCAGAACCCAGTTCGGTATGGTCAGTGCTGGGTTTTTGCTGGTGTCTTTAACACATGTAAGTATCCAACTGAGCAATATGTTTTTAATGTAAAGGAAATTTGACTTCATGGCATTTTATCTATAACCTGGCAAAGAGACCTAGCAATCCCTGTTGGCTCCAAAGAATTTATAGATGACTGTTCTGAGATGTAGTCAATGTGTAATTAAATTATTCCAGGCTATATATTCTCATAGTTTCTCTTTGACTTCAGAGTCTTTATAGAAAGAATGATGGGCTATTTCCTACATGATCCATCATTCTACATCCAGAGAAACGGAGGGCCCCAGGGGCCAAGTAAGGGTGTGGAGGTAAGAATATGGCATTTTCTTTTCAGTAAGCCCCCAGCATTTAAAAAGGGTTAAATTAGCCAAATTTAAAATTAAAAAAATAATAACAAATGCTTACTTGTTATTGAGAAGTTTTATAAATATGCTTAGCTGCTTATTGTTTATCACTGAGAGGTTTTGTAAATGTATCTATTTAATTTTAGTGTAGCTATGGAAGAGATTGTGGCAGGTGGTCTCATCTCCATTTTTTTAATCTCCTTTTTTACACGTGAGTCTCGATGCCCCTGAGCAATTAGGTATCAGAAGTTAATGAACAATCATCACTCCCTAGCTTCCTTTCTGGCTTTTAATTCACCCAACATCCAATCCATAGCAGAAAGCATATGGGAACAGAATTATTCTCTTCAGTCACATGCCATTTCTACAGTCTTGGAGAAAACATCAAGCATAAATTTGAGTGTCCTTTCTGCTTACTCATTAATAAAGAATGTTTTACTAAGCTAACATTTTATTATTATTATTATTATTATTATTATTCAGAAAAATCAAGGTGGGGTCAGAGGCTAGAAGCAGGGATAAGACCGTTTTTAAAAATAAATTATTATGAAGTCTGTCAGTTTCAACTCAAAGTTGTTATGGTCTAAGAACTAGCCTGGCCTGTATTGCTTAGTGGCTTGAGCATCATCCCATGGACCAAGAAGTCCCAGTTTCAATTCCTGGTCAGGGTAAATGCCTGGGTTGCATTCTCAGTCTCCAGTAGAGGGCGTGCAGAAAGCAGCTGATCAATGTTTATATCTCTTTATCCCTCTTCCTTCTTCTCTCTCTAAAATCAATTTTAAAATATTTTTTAAAAAATAACTAGCCAGTGATCCAAGTGAGGAGAAATCATGATTTTTATATTGTGGGGTTTTTTTCTTCCCCCTGGCATCAAATGAATAAGATTATTTTCTCAGCCATTTGAGTATACCCAAGGACTAAAGGAAAATATGTATATTTCCTGAGAGCAGTCAAGGTCAATATATCTGTCTCCTGAAAGGGCTGGTCTCTGAAGTTCTAGACAGAAGCATGAACTTCAAGATAGTAGCTCCCCTCCCTCATGGTTTGCAAACTAAGCCTACAGCACCCAGTGGAGGCAGCCACTCTTATGAAATGATTCCAGGAAAACCGGAAGTGCCCTCTGCCTTACCATGTCCTGCTGCGTACAATTTCATTATCCCAGTGTAATTCCTTCAGGCTTAGAACCAGATGAAATAGTGAGCACCTTCCATCCATGTATGCCTTTTGTATAAGAGGGTCACCACACCTACTCCAGGCTTTGATGGAAAGTTAGAAGCGGCAGAAGCATGATATGGAGAAAGACAGTGAGAATAAACCCAAAGAGGGAAGTCAGAGGGAAGGAGGTCCTAGTGCCCCAGTGTCAAGCTTCACCTTTCCAGACTCCATTGTGAACTTCCAAAGTTGTTCTATTGAAGGAGGTGGATAGTCTTTGGTTAAAAATGCTAAACTATTCTGAGAAAATAAAAGGCTAGCCAAGTCATTAATCTTAAAATTGTCAGCAGAATTATTTTTAATGAGCCCTGATGTGTGGTGTCCTGGGAGCCAGGGAGGGCATTTGGATTAAGTTTAATCAATAGGTACATATGGCAAGAGATGCATCCTGGCAATTTGTTACCTAACAATTAAAATGAATCTGTGGTGTCACCCTCCACCAAGCGTCACAGAGCAAATTCCATCCGAGAAAGCAAACCCCACTGAGGACCTGCTTCGTACATTCCTAGCTTCCTATTAGCTATTTTTAAATTTTATCTTCAGAAGCATAGTCCCCTTAGCTGGGCTAAAATAATACCATTTTGACAATCGTATGGTTTGCAACAAACATTGGAACGCAGTTACTGGGTTTCTGTTCCAGCTGACTTCATCTGGCCCAACTGCAATTCTGAGTGACCCTGCAGCAAGGTTTCTCTCTGCAACTTTGGTCCTGATAATAGCCCCTTCTCCAGCATGGAATATCTGAGGACAACATGTACAAATGGGGCTTTTCAAGTTGGCATTAAAATGAAAAACAGAGTCTAGCCTAGAAGATTTCCTGAACAGAAACAGTTTGCTCAGACAAAGCTCAATTGAGCTTATTTTGCAAGGCTAACATGACCTTGATCATTTCTTGCTTATGCATATGAAAATCATGGGCAAACCTTAAACTGCTTCTTAAGGTCAATATAATTAATAAATAAATAAATAAATAAAGTAACCACTGACCAATTCCCTATCTTTTAAGAATATCCTAATATAACCAATCACTGTGAAGAGTAAACAGGCACCGTTTCCTCACTATATAAGCTGGTTTAGGATAATATATCCTTGCACCTCCTTCCATGTTTTGTTTTGAGTGTTCCTGGTTAGTGAACTGTCTTTTTGGTATATGCACAATAAACTAATTACTACTTTGGTGATTCATTGGTTTTACTCTTGTTATTTCTGACCTTTGACATTGTCAAAGAAGAAAGTCCCTATGAGAAGGGATTGCTCCCTATGTATTTATTAATTTTTGGTGACGTGGTTCGTTGTGGTCCTTCTTTCCTGCAGTTTTGCGATGCCTTGGGATACCAGCAAGAGTTGTTACCAATTATTTCTCAGCTCATGATAATGATGCCAATTTGCAAATGGACATCTTCCTGCAAGAAGATGGGAATGTGAACTCCAAACTCACCAAGGATTCAGTGTGGTGAGTTTGATTTCCAAGAGCATTTGCCGATATCAAAGTAAAGTGACATTACGCATTTCCCACAGGACAGACTTGGTCTACTGTTTCTTTCTACTCTATTTTAAGGACTGTTCGATACCATAGGCAGAAATGTATGATTGTCAGAGAGTGTTTTCACCTAATGAATGAGAAATGTTACTGAACAGGCAGTTTGGGTTCTTAGTAATAAAGGTGGGACAACTCATTATGACAGAAACCACTGATAAAGGCCATTGTTTTAGTGGCTAGAACCTGCACTAGCTCTTCTCTACTTTAGTTTATGAACATTATGGTGAATGACAGAGATATGGGAGCCCAGCCCAGTGTATTGTCTATGTCAATACACTCAGGGTCATATAGCTAACATTTACTAAGCAATGACTACGCACCAGTTTCTGTGTTCATGATCTTATCTAATTCTTATCAAGTCGGTGCTTATTTTTTTAAAAATATATTTTATTGATTTTTTAACAGAGAGGAAGGGAGAGAGATAGAGAGTTAGAAACATCAGTGAGAGAGAAGCATCATCAGCTGCCTCCTGCACATCTCCCACTGGGGATGTGCCCACAACCAAGGTACATGCCCTTGACCGGAATCGAACCTGGGACCTTTCAGTCCAAAGGCCGACACTCTATCCACTGAGCCAAACCGGTTTCGGCAAGTCGGTGCTTATTAATATCTCCATTTACAGAAGAGGAAACCGAGTCCCAGAGAGGTTAAAGTCATTTACCCAAGGCCACACATCTGGTACACTGAAAATAAAACCCAACTGAACTTTGACCATATCGGTTTTTTGCCTTTGCAATATAGGATTGATCTTTGAGTGTAAAAAAATGTTGTTCTCCTTGATTTGTGAAATCATCATTCATTCAGAGATAGAGATAAGAGTCAGGTTGACATGGTTACCAAATACCAAACACACAGTTCTTTCGCTGCCCTGAACAACTGCATCACAGCTGGCTACAGGGAGTTTAACATTCCAAAGGAATTTCCTTTTTCCATGGCACCCACTGAGTCTTAAAAATATTCTAAAACGAGGGGGGAATTCGCCCTGGCCAGTGTGGCTCAGTTGGTTGAGCATTGGCTGGTGCACCAAAAGGTCGCCAGTTCAGTTCCCTGTCAGGGCACATGCTCAGGTTACGGGCTGATCCCTGATCAGCGTGAGTGTGAGAGGTGGCCGATCAATGTTTCTCTCTCACATACATGTTTCTTTCTCTCCTTCCCTCCCTCTTGCTCTAAAAAATCAATAAGAACATATTTATTTTTAAAAGAATTCAAATTTAATGGACATTTATGAAGGTCTGTATGGGAGGAAATTGCCAGGCATTGTACTAGGTGGGATTTCCAAGCCAAAAATGTGTCTCCTCTGGGTGTTCTTTCAAAGAAATAAAGCTAAAACACTGTCAGTTGTAAAAGCAGCCAAACGGAGATGGTAGGAAGTTATAAGCTCATTTTAAGAGAAATTAAAAGTTAGAAGTGCCTTAACTCCCCCATGTTACAGGAATGGATCACAGTTGTAGGAGTAGTATTAACTCGCCAGAACCAGTAAACGCTCTTTTGAGAATGTTGAAAGAAGGAAATCGCTGAACTAGTAGCAAAGTGCTGCTATGAATAAAAACCAGCAGTTCATTTGCAGGGAATGAGCTGAGCAATGGTAAGCTGGAGAGTTCAGGCAAGACAAAACCTCACCTCTGCAAACTGAACAGTAATTCAAAGCACCATTTAAGCCCGTGGAATCACAGTATAGCAGCCCTGCATGTATATGAAATGACAAAAACAGACCAAAATAGCCCCCAAAAGCCTGTTGTGACAGTCGAAAATGGCAAAATGAGAATTATTTGGCCTTCCGCACTGCACACACACACACACACACACACACACACACACACAAAATGCCTTTGTAGTCAACTGCAGTTTGAAATTATTCCTCCCTATTCCTTGATCCAAATGCCTTCCATCATAAATCCCTAGGAAGCCATAAACAAAACTGATACAAAATTGTGAAGCTGATAGAGCTTGGTCTTGGTAACCCTTTCATCTTTCAGCTCCCTCTCCAAATTCCTTTCCCTGTTCCTGTCACCCTGAGCTCCTTCTTCACCTTCCCCAAATTTCCCATCACCCTGGGACTATGTTCCCTGGTCTGGGACCCTCACTCATCCTCCACAGCCAGGCTACTGCCCTCAGCTCCTTTCCCCTCCCCACATTAGGGGCTGGCATAGCAGGCTCCTAATATATAATAACTGACCATCTGGCTAACTGGATGGCTGATGTTAAAACTCATGGCATGCCAGACCGTGCGGCACAGGGAAGAAAGAGCTCAGCCAGGTCTGCGTCCGAGGCCAGGCTCTGCCACTGACTAGCTGTGTGATCTTGAGCAAGGCACAACCTCTCTGTGCCTTTCTTTTCTCCTCTGGAGACAAAATTTTCTACTTGACTCAGCACAGAGCCAAGCATAATAGGTGCCTAATAAATGTCAGTTGTTATCATTGCCTTCATTATTACCACACAGCTGAAATTCCTTAGAGGCAGTATGTCATCATCAACTCAAGCACAGGGAAGCAGTCAGAATAAGAGGGGTGCCAGTGTGCTAAGATGATTGTGCTATTTCTATTACTTGGGGGTATTTTTTAAAACAAAAACAGAAATTTGTGCCTCCCTTGTGCAAAACACTAGTGGAGCCCAGAAGCTACGGATGTTCCAGAACAGAAGTATTTCTAAGCCCTTCGTTGATTGAGGGGCTCGTGGGGCTGCCCTGATATATTGGCGAGCACATGGCCACCACAGTCACGCTGTCTTGGGGCGTTACTTGTGTGGCCTTGAGAAAAAGGTTGTACCTCTCTGAGCTTTAGTTCCCTTACCAGTAGATGCGGGTAATCTTATAGTGACGTTTCCGAATGGGGTAGCTGTGACAAATGAGGTAACGCAGGCGAAGTACTTACCGCAGTGCTGGGCCAGCATTGCTCACCCAGCGCCTCCTAATGAGATGAGAAACAGGGGCGCCTGAGCTGCAGGGAGGTCACTGGGGGCAGAGGTTCATGCGGGAGGATTTGGTGGACATCCACTGACCCCTGAAAGGCCAGCGCAACACATTGCCTAGGGCAGTGGTCGGCAAACTGCGGCTTGACAAACTGTGGCTCGCGAGCCACATGCGGCTCTTTGGCCCCCTGAGTGTAGCTCTTTCACAAAATACCAGCTCTTCCACAAAATACCGACTTCTGTGCATGGGCCACGATGTTTCAATCGCACTGTACGTGCGTGCCCGCACGTGGTATTTTGTGGAAGAGCCAAAGAGCCGCATGTGGCTCGCGAGCAGCAGTTTGCCGACCACGGGCTAGGGAATTGTCTCGCAGAGGTCTCAGGAGCAATTGGTCTCACCCAAGCCCCCAGATTCACTCCCTCCACAGGCTCCAGTCAAACAAACTCGCCCCAACGCCCTCTCAGTTTGTCAGGTGGCTCCTGTCCTCCTTACCCTGCTCTTTCCTCTCCTTCCAAGAAACCATGAGAATGACTTCTGGTTTCTCTCGCTTGTGCCTCCACCGTCTCTTCACTGAGGTCCTGATGGTACATATTTTGTGGTGAATGAATGTTTCTGGTTGGGTCTCAAAGCTCAGGGTGTCCTCTTCTCCACAACTCAGCCAGGTCCAGCAACCCCGGGGCAGAAATAAGCCAGCCCCAGGGCTCAGAGGGGAGCACAGGAATGCGTGTGGGGGTGTCATGCTCTATGCACTGTTAAGCCAAGGGAGGTGAGGTGTGGATTTCACCCCATGTCCAGACTCTTCTCCCTTTATCAACACAGGGACTGGCTGCTTATTTGCCTGCTTTCTGGTTTGCATGGTGGGTTTCCCCTCTGAGGAGCCTCCCTCACCGGTGGCAGCAATTTTGCACAGAGTGGGCAGGGTGTTGATGCCAACAGAGGAAAGAGTCAGCTTCTTAGCCATTCAGGAGAGGGAGGGGCCGAGGAACTTAGCCAGGCAGAGTAATTGGACCTCCGGGGTAGCAAATGAAATTCCGAGCGGGCCAACGCAGGTAAGATATCCTGGAAGGAGCAATTTAAGCCGCCTGTCCCGAGTGTGCTGATGGGTTTTGAATTATGCACAACATCTGGGGAAGGCATCAATGAATCACTGTGGACACAATGAAGATGTTTGAGCAACATTGAGCTGCAGTTCACAGTGAATATGGACATGAGGGTTCATTGAGGAGGAGAGTACCAACTCAGTCCGATGGGCAGTGGAGAAGTCTCTGTTTGGCCTCACCTTGAAAAGAGTCAGTTTAATCACCTCATTACATGACAATCACAATGGAAATGGAAACAATGATAAAAGGGATGGTGGCACTTATTAGTGTTGTGAAAGGTATTTCAATGAAAGGCTTCTCTAGCTAATGAAAGCATTATCCTGGGTATTTTTGCTGCAGAGGACAGAGCAGAGTTGGTCATTCTAGGTGAAAGAACTCTGCCCATCTTTTGGCTTGCCCTCACCAGAATGCAATCCCTACCATGGAGAGCAATGTCCCATCTAATTTATTTTTGTTTGTTTTGCCAGCATGTAACAGAGTGCAGGGCATAGAACAAGAACTTAATAAATGGAATTAGTTGAAAAAAATGTAAATGCTCATTTAACCGAATAAATGTCATTTAATTCATTCAATAAGCATTATTATGCACCATGTCCAAATATCTAGACGCGAAGGATTCAGAAAGAAATTAATCAGCTCACTGCCCTTGAGGAGCTCCATCCAGCGTTGGTGGGTGAGATAAGCACATAGAAAACGCTTCATAAAACATATAAGGTAGGCTGTAGTGTGCGCCAGAAGTCACGGAGAGGAGGGGACGGGCTTCCAACCCGAGCCCAGGAGAGTAAGGGGGGGGCTGTTCACATGCTGAGATGAGAAAACCACAGATAAATCAGTTTTGAAGACCAGACAGGAAGGAGTGGAGTTTCATACAGAATTATCCTGTATTATCATGACTACAGGGTTGAATATGAAACTCACTCTAACTCTCATGATCTATCTAGCCCCTTACAGCTTCTTCACATGCAACATCAAGGAAGCCTAGCTCTTTGCCTGCCTTTCTGAAGGGGTTAATTCCTCTAGGGCCTAGAGTCTAGCCAGGGGTGGGCAAACTTTTTGACTCGAGGGCCACAATGGGTTCTTAAACTGGACCGGAGGGCAGGAACAAAAGCATGGATGGAGTGTTTGTGTGAACTAATATAAATTCAAAGTAAACCACTTCCCTGCCAGCCTGATCGATGCCTAACTGCTCCCCTGCCAGCCCAATTGCTCCCAACTGCCCTCCCCTGCCAGCCATCTTGTGTCCACATGGGGTGGCCATCTTGTGTGTTGGAGTGATGGTCAATTTGCATATTACTCTTTTATTAGATAGGATTACTAGGGGCCCAGTGCATGAACTCATGCACCTTGAAATATACTGTGGGTTGCAAGGATGTGATGAGCATAGGGGTGGGTCTCAGCCCATCCTCCGTACCTCCGCCTGGTCCCTCCTACTGTGGCCCCTGGTCCCCTGTCTGCCGGCAGCCTCGTTCCCACCATTGCTCCCACGCACTGATGGCACTGGGCCCGCTTTCACCTGCTGACAGCACAGAGCGATTGGGGCCAGTGCCAGCAGCGGGTGCAAGCTGCAGCTGCTGCCCCAATTACCCCTCAGGAGCAGGGAGAGATGGAGAAATCCTCAGGGGCGATAGGGGCTGGCAACCACCGCTCTCATCTGCTGACAGCAACAAGCGATCAGGACCAGTGCCAGGCGTGAGTGGCAGCTCTGGCTCCAGCTGTGGGTGTGAGCAGGGCCATCGCCAGCAGTAGGTGCGAGTGACGACTGCCGGCCCCAATTGCCCCTCAGGAACAGAGGGGCGATTGGGGCTGACAGCCACCCCTCACATTTGCTGACAGCTCCGAGCGATCAGGGCCAGCACCAGGCGCTGGCATTGGGTGTGAGTGGGGCTGGTGCTGGCAGCAGGTGCAAGCACCGGGCAGGACCATGGTGCATGGGAGCAAAGAATTTTCAGTAACCACGAGAGGCTCACCTTGATGACAGTGACTGGCACCCCACCTTGGTCTGGTGCTTCCGCTCACCTGCTCCACCATCCTGCAGCAGCTGACACCCACCATGTTCTGTGCTCTGCTGCCTGCTGCTGATGCCCGCCATGTTCTGCACATGCCCCTGATGGTCAGCACACGTCATAGTGACCACTTGTTTGGTTGTTCAGTTGTTCCACCATTCTGTCTATTTGCATATTAGGGTTTTATATACATAGTTTTCTATTTCCTTGCTAATGTTTTACCTGTTTGTTCTATCCATTATTGAAAGTGAAGCATTAAAGTCTCAAACTTTTATTTGTTTAATTGTTTATTTTTAATAAAGTGTAATTGACACATATCACTGTATTAGTTTCAGGTGTATGACAATCCTATATAATAAAAGCTTAATATGCAAATCGACCAAATGCCAGAACGACCAGTTGCTATGATGCACATGGCCACTAGGGGGCAGATGCTCAATGCAGGAGCTGCCCCCATCCTGCAGGCCCCAGGCCAGCCAATGCAGGTGTCAGTAGGGGCCTCCCAATCCCAGTTGTTCCACAGAGGGAGGCGATCTGTGGTGGTGGTGGGGGGACAGGGCCAGATGGCAAATAGGCAGTGCCACACCCCAGTTGCCCTACCGGTCACCTCCAAGGTGGATGTCAGCATGGGCCCCCCGATTGCCCTATTGGTCACCCCACAGATCGGCCCTGATTGCCAGCCAGGCCTAGGGACCCTACCCATGCACAAATTTCATTCACCGGGACTTTAGTAATTCAATATTTGTATATATTACAAAACGATCACCACAATAAGTCTAGTTAGCATCCATCATCATACATAGTTATAAAATACTAGAGGCCTGGTGCAAAAAAAATTGTGCACTCGGGAGAGTCCCTCAGCCCGGCCTGTCCCCTCTCACAGTCTGGGACCCATCGGGGGATGTCCTCCTGCTGACTTAGGCTCGCTCCCCAGGGGATCAGGCCTAAGCTGCAGTCAGACATCCTTAGCACTGCTGAGAAGGCAGGAGAGGCTACCACCATCACTGCTGTGCTGGCAGCAGTCAGCCTGGCTTGTGGCTGAGCAGAGCTCCCCCTGTCGGAGAGCACTGACAACCAAGGGGCAGTTCCTGCATTGAGCGTCTACCCCCTGGTGGTCAGTGTGTGTCATAGTGACCAGTCATTCCCAGTCGTTCTGCTATGAGGGTTAATTTGCATATTACCCTTTTATTATATGCCTGGTGCATGGGTGGAGGCTGGCTGGTTTGCCCTGAAGGGTGTTCCAGATCAGGGTGGGGGTCCCGCTGGGATGCTGGGGTGCCTGGCCAGCCTGGGTGAGGGACTGAGGGCAGTTTTCAGACTGGCCACACCCCCTTCAAGGTGGGAGTTCCTTCTGAATGCCTGGCCCGCCTGGGTGAGGGGCTGATGGCTGTTTGCAGGCTGGCCAAGGCCCCCAGCGGGGACCCTCACCCAGTGTGGGTGTGGCCATCCTGGGTGAGGGGCTGATGGCTGTTTGCAGGCTGGCCACAGCCCCTTCAGGGTCGGGGTCCCCGCTGGGGTGCCTGGCCAGCCTGGGTGAAGGGCTGATAGCTGTTTGCATGCATGCCACAGCCCCCAGGCACCCAAGCTCCCAGTGGAGGCTGGCTGGAAGCAGGTATCTGGGATTTATTTAGCTTCTATAATTGAAATTTTGTTGCCTTTAGCGGAGGCCACAGCCGGCCAGGGCAAGTGGGAAGGTTGGCTTCCTCCATCGCCGGGGCAACCAAGCCTCCTGCTTGCTCCAGCTCCGTGGTGGCTGCTGGTCGCCATCTTGGTTGGGTTAATTTGCATATAGTTGCTCTGATTGGCTGGTGGGTGTGGCTTGGGGGTTAGCAAAGGTATGGTCAATTTGCATGTTTCCCTTTTATTGGATTAGGTTGTGTATGTGATGAAGATGTTTAAGAACTGCTCTCTTAGCAAGTTTTATTTTATTTTATTTTTAATATATTTTTATTGATTTCAGAGAGGAAGGGAGAGGGAGAAAGAGATAGAAACATCAATGAGAGAGAATCATTGATCAGCTGCCTCTTGTATGCCCCACACTGGGGATTGAGCCTACAATTCAGGTATGTGCCCTTGACCAGAAACGAACCTGGGACCCTTCAGCAATCCACAGGCTGATGCTCTATCCACTGAGCCAAACCAGCCAGAGCTCTTAGTAAGTTTTAAATACAAAATACCATATTACTAACCATAGTTACCATACTGTACATTACAAGCCCATGACTTAACTCTTTTATAACTGGAAGTTGTACCTTTTGAATTCCTTCACCCACTTCATCCAACCCGTGCACCCTGACTCTGGTTGTGTTGTTAAATTATCTCTTTCACTTTTCAATTCTATCAGTTTGGGCTTCATATGTATCCTACCTCTGTTATTAGATGCAGATATGTTGATTATTGTATGTCTTCCTGATAGCATTATCCTTTTATCATTATAGAATGTCCTCCTTTGTTTCTACTAATACTATTTGTCATAAAGTCTATTTCTTTTTCTGGTATAAAGTAGCCAATCCAGCTATCTTTTGGCTATATTTGCGCAGTGTATTTTTTCATCTTTTTTACTTTCAGCTTATTTGCATCTTTGAATGTAAAGTGTATCTCTTGTATACAGTATATAGTTAAACCATGTATTGTTATCTATCTTGCCAATCTCTGCCTTTTGATTGAAGTGTTTAGTCTATTAACATTTAATGTGATTACTAATAAATAGGATTTAAATTTGCCATTTTGCCATTTGATTTTTAAATGTATTGTGCCCCTTTTCTTCTCCTATTTCTCCATTACCTTTTTATTTTGTGTGACATATATATTTTTAGTATATCACTTTAATTCTGGTTTCCTTAACTATATATTTTTCAGGTTTTTTCTTAATGGTTTCTCTGGAGATTACAATTAATATCAAAACTTAAAACAATCTGGTTCAGATTAATACCAACTTAATTTCAGTAGCATACAATAACTTTGTTCCATTCCTCTGGCCCATTGTGCTGTTGTTTAATACAGATTGCATCTTTCTACATTATATGACTATCAATACAATTTTATAACTATTGCTTTATGAAGTTGTGTTAAAACTTAGAGAGGAGAAGAATTACAAACAAGTATACCTTTAAACTGTGTTCCCTATTTTTCTATGTAGTTATCCTTACTTTCTCTTTTGAGGGAAAGTATTGAAAGATATACAATTCTTGGTTAACAATTTTTCTTTCAGCAGTTTGAATACACCATATCAGTGGTTTTTAGCTTTCGTGGTTTCTGATTGGAAGTTAGTTTTAATCCTATTGATGCTCCCTTGTACATAATAAATCACATTTCTCATGCTGTCTTCAATTTTCTTTTTGTCTTCAGTTTCTGACAGTTTGGCTATGAGATGTTTAGGTGTATATATTTTTTTGAGTTTATTATATTTGGAGTTTTTAAACTTCTCAAATGTATATATTCATGTCTGTAATCAAATTTGGAAAGATTTTAGTTATGATTTCTCAAATATTTTTTCTGCTCCTTTCTCTCTTTTCCTTTAGGGAGTCACATTATAAGTATGTTGTTACACTGGATGGTGTCTCACTTGTGTGGGGGGCTCTGTTCATATTTCTTCATATTTTTTCTTCTGTTATTCAGATTGGATCATTTCAATTGACTTTAACTTGACTGAATTATTTCTTTTTTCTGTCTACTTAAATCTGCCTTTGAGACCCTGTGGTACATTTTTGAAATTTTCATTCTAGTTATTGTACTTTTCAGCTCTAGAATTTCTATTTGGTTTCTTTTCATAATTTTTATCTTTTCATTAATTTTCTCTGTTTGTTAGATATTGCTCTCATTGTTTCCTTTAGTTCTTTAAACACAATTAAATGATTTAATGTCTTTGTCTGGTAAGTGTAATGTCTTGGCTTCTTCAGTGACAATTTATCTTGGCTGCCTTTTTTTCTGTGTATGGTCCATACTTTTCTGTTTTGTTTATGTGTCTTACAATTTTTGTTAAAAACTGGATCTATCTATACTAATAAAAGGATAATATGCTAATTAGTTGGGGGCCATCAGGCTGGTGGGGGGGCAGTTGGGGGCGAGCATGCCAGCAAGCAGAGTGGTTAGGGGCGATCAGGCAGGCAGGTAGGTGAGTGGTTAGGAGCCAGCAGTCCCAGATTGCAAGAGGGATTGGGCCTAAACCACCAGTTGGACATCCCTGAAGGGTCCCAGATTGGAGAGGGTGCAGTCCAGGCTGAGGGACACACACCCCATGCATGAATTTCGTGCACTGGGCCACTAGTCCTATCTAATAATAGACAAACATGGTAATTAAATATACCTCCACTACGCTTCCCATTGGCTAATCAGGGTTATATGCAAATTAACTGCCAACAAAGATGGCGGCCAGCAGCCAGGCAGCTGAAGCAAACATGAGGTTGGTTACCCCGGTGATGGAGGAGGCCAAGGTTCCCCGCCTGCCACAGCCGGGCTCTGAGCTGCACTCTAAGCAACAATGTTGCAATTATAGAAGCTAAACAAACCCCAGATACCTGCTTTCAGCCAGCTGGCCTTGGAGCTGGCAACAAAGTTTCAATTACAGAAGGTAAATAAATCCCAGAATAAAAAAAAAGAAAAGAAAAAAAGGAGAGACTGGGAGCTTCAGTTGCAGTCTTGGCCCTCCTGAAAACGGCCGTCAGCCCCTCACCCAGGCTGGCCAGGCACCCCAGTGGGGACCCCCATCCTGAAGGGGGTACGGGGAGCCTGAAAACAGCCATCAGCCCCTCATCCAGGCTGGCCAGGCACCCCAGTGGGGACCCCCACCCTGAAGGGGGTGCAGGCAGCCTGAAAACAGCCATCAGCCCCTCATCCAAGCTGGCCAGGCACCCCAGTGGGGACCCCCACCCTGAAGGGGGTGCGGACAGCCTGAAAACAGCCATCAGCCCCTCACCCAAGCTGACCAGGCACCCAAGCGGGACCCCCACCCTGATCTGGAACACCATTCAGGGCAAACCAGCTGGCCCCCACCCATGCACCAGTCCTCTATCCTATATAGTAAAAGGGTAATATGCAAACTGACCCTAACAGCAGAAAGACTGGGAATGACTGGTCGCTATGACACACACTGACCACCAGGGGGTAGACGCTCAATGCAGGAGCTGCCCTCTGATGGTCAGTGAGCTCCCACATGGAGGAGCTCTGCTCAGTTGCAAGTCAGGCTGCTGGCTGCCAGTACAGCTGTGGTGGTGGGAGCCTCTCCTGCCTCCTCAGCAGCGCTTAGGATGTCTGACTGCAGCTTAGGCCTGTCCCCGCTGGCAAGTGGATATCCCCCGATGGCTGCCGGGCTGCCAGAGGGATGTCTGATTGCCAGCTTAGGCCCAATCCCCTGGGGAGCAGGCCTCAGCCAGCAGATGGTCATCCCCCGAGAGGCCCCAGACTGTGAGAGGGCACAGGCCGGGCTGAAGGTCCTTCCCCCCACTCCCAAGTGCACAAATTTTTGTGCACCAGGCCTCTAGTATATGTATAAAAGCCTAAGCGACCATTATGACTGAACAACTGAAATGACCAGAACGACCAGTCTACCAGTCACTATGACATGCACTGACCACCAGGAGGCAGATGCTTAATGCAGGAGCTGACCCCTGGTGGTTAGTGAACTCCCACAGCCAACATCCTGTGGCCCCTCCCCCTGGCCAACCAGTCCCCCCATCAGCCCCATCAGCCAGCCAAACTCCTGTGACCCCTCCGCTGGCCGGTGCCCCCCCCCCCCCGCACCCCCCTAATAGGCCTCAATCACCGGCCAGGCCAAGGGACTCCACCTGTTCATGAAATCATGCACTGGGCCTCTAGTTTTAAATAATAAATATGGTAACTCTGAAAATCAGATGTCCTGCTCCCCAGAATCTGTGGATATGTGTTACTGTTTTTATTACTGCTACTGCTGCTTGTTTGTTTAGTGACTTTTCTGGACCAATTCTGTAAAGTCCGTATTCTTTATCATGTCCGGTCACTAAAGTTTCTCTACTGAGTTAACTTAGTAGGCTGCTAACAGTTGGACAGATTTCCTTAAATACCCTGAACCAATAAGTTCTCAGTCTTACATGGAGCTCTGTGTGCATGTATGAGGGGGAATGTCTTCAATGATCCAGCAGGAAGTTTACAATCAATTCTGCTGTAGCCTTTGTTCCCTGCTTGTACAGAGCCTCAAGGTCAGCCAAAGGTGAGAGATTAGGACTTTGTTGGGGCTTTCCTGGATATGCACACAGCCCCATACTCCAGACTCTCAGAGTATGTTAGAGTTGTTCAAAACCCTCATGGGCATCTCAGTGCCTAGGTTTTTCTTTTAAGTGTTTTGGAGCAGCCTTTATTATACCCAACTTGTATCCCTTCTTCAGGCAGTTATGGTGTTAAATAGTTGCTCCTAATTGTTTTTGGAAAACATCCTAAGAATAGGGCTGTTTGCACAGAGTGATCTCTGAATCTGATCAAATTAAAATAATCCCTGAGAACGGAGCTTTTTAGAGAGCTTTCAGACAGGTTAGATAGTGACAATTCTTTGACGATGGGGTTTCCAAAAAGCTCCAAAACCATTTCCTCCCTTTCATTTGTTGAAAGGCTGCAATTTTTTTTTTATCACTTCTATAGTTGTAAGGCTGTTGGCTTTCAAGACTACCTTGGAGAAGTGGAGAGAGGTGTGGGAATAAGGCAAATTAAAATGTCACAAAGGTCACTGTTCTTACTGAAATTCATTTGTTTTTAATGAATAAATTCTCCTTAGATTGTTGGAAGTCTTTGATTCATTTTCAGAGCTCTAGAAAAGTTGGTCATGTTTACTAATATTCCCATTGCTTTTACGGAGGAGAAGTTTTTGGAGGTCCTTACTCTGCCAGTCTGGTAGTGTTTCCCAGGAGCGTACTCTTAACCACTACAGTGCTTCCAAGTTGGGGTCTACCATACTCCTGGAAGGTTTTACATTTTGTAGGAATATTTTGGTGCCTATTATCATCTTCCTGACATATATCCTCCTACTCCTCCACTTCCTGGTACATTATAGGGCATTATATTGAAACTTGAGAAATTGTGTGTATAGAAAGCTATCTATGGATTTCATTTCTGTATAATAAAGGGCTGCTGCAACATAATTGTTTTAAAATTAGAAAGGGACTTTTCTTCTGCAGGTTGAAAGTCACTGTTCTAGACTCTTCTCACATGCCTATTATACACCCACCCTAGTCCCACATCTAGAGTAGCTCCTAAAATGGCCTGTAGTCCCTATTCTACCCAAGTCCCACTTGAGAGTGAACAAAGAGAAAGTTTGGGAAGTTAAAAAAATTAGAGGTTATTACAAATACCTCTCAGGAAACTAGAATGAAAAAGAAAGTGGAAGCCAAAAGATAAACCACATAGAAAGCAGTAAGGTATTTCTATGAAGACATTCCAAAAATGTCTTCATAGAAATAAGAAAAATGTCATGTTTTGGTTAATCAGAAATTCTGCCTAAGAGAGTCATAATATACACCAGTCAAAGTTTACCAGTCTTAAAATAATTAAAAGCTAATAAAATATGCACCACCTATGCTTTACTGAATGTAAATTAATTTCTTCTTCTGATGAATAAGACCTCTAGAAAAGTTTCATATAAATAAGATCAACCTTGGAATCATATACTCATGAACAGCTTTGTAATGCAAAACAGTAACTTTGGTACCTACAAAGACTGTGCTTATATTTTTAAAACACTTTTTTCAATAATTATTGATAAACATAGCCAGAATTTGTTACAGAACGTCTTTTACATATTAGCATGATCCGAACAAATACTCTGAAAATCCAACCTTTTCTTCATTTTTAGGTGGAATATCAATTCGTAGTTGCTATTACTGAGAGAGTAGTGAAGAGGGACAGGGCCTTATTTTCAAAATGAATCCAGCAGAGGGAACCCAGAGTAGTAACAGAACTTCTATTAAGCAGTGATGGCAAATGTGCCTTATGTGAATGAGTGCTACCTACTTCCTGAGGATTTTGGAGGGTTATTTGTTTATTTGTCTTATTTTGCATTGTTTTGGCCTTATGTAGTCTTATTCTGGCTGTTCCATTTTCTGGTGCCACAGTGAAAAAATAAAACAGATAATCACAAAAGGGGAACTATCAAATGAGGGGGGAAAAGAAATCCATGTGATCATCCCCCAATTTTCTAAAAATTATTGTTAGCAAAGCTGTTGTAGAATTTTCTTAATAAATATTCAAGAAATCAGTATCTGGAAGCCTAAGAGAGTTAAAAGGCTATACTCTCGAGACTGAGGAAAGACACACTCCCAGATAACTATGAAAATGGAAAGAAACTTAAGCACTATCATACTGTATATGTAATTTAATACATTTGGGTTGGCATTTGTCCAGTATGCAATGGTAGGACTTAACTGGCATGAAGAGTGAGTGTCCTTTCTGATTGGTTGCAGCTTCCATTTGGCTCATGTCTGTGTCTGGGTAGTCAGTAACCATTTTGATTATCACCACTATTATAACTATACCTCATACTTTCATTTTAGAAGTTACAGTACATATTTAAGCCTGCCCCCCATCTCCAACCCCCTCAAATAGAGTCTCTCCTGCTATATCAGACTGTGCTTAAACCTGCTCCTCAATGAGTGTTGTAGGGCCCCTTCCCTGCTTGAGACAAGCAAAAGCAAACATCTTATCTTTTTTCTTGATAGTCAGTTGGTCCCTATAGGGGGGACTGGCCTGGTATCCACCTGGCTGGGCCTCTGGCCTTTGACTGACATGACCCCAGAGAGACCCTGCGTGCCCTCGTGGTTCGGCACTCTGGTAGCCCTGACAGTGGGCAGCTGCACTCGAGGCAGCGTGTGCTCCAGCTCTCAGCTCCCAGCAACTCCGGGGGTCCTCTGGCATGCCTCCCTTCCTCCACGCAATCCCTTTTGGTGGTCTTGCTTCATTACCTTTCCTAAGTGACGAGTTTTTTTTCTGGGTCAGAGCTTTCATTCTCACTTTGGAATGTCTTCTTAGACACCCCTCAGAATACAGTAGCTTGCCCCCTTCTTTCCAACAACTCTGACCCCACCCCAACCCTGCTGCCACTGAAATGGCCAAAGCTTCACAGTTCCAGGATGTGCTGTCGTGTTAGACACCAATAGCACTATCTGTATTAGAAGTATATCAGCAGATCCAGAGCCGTGGCGCTGTGCTCATTTTCTATGAACATACAAGCAATTTGCAAGTTAGATGAGTGACTTTCTTCCACCCCTGCCATTTTTAATATAAAAGAATTCAAACACTTGGTTGACATTTGAAGTTGGTCCAAAGCATCTCCTCCAGGACTTTCTCTGGACCTTGCTTGTGCTCTCCCTTGAGCCCTTGCAAAGCCACAGAAACAAAGTTACAAGCTCATACCTCTTTCTTCCCTTTTAGGGAATCCATTTCTCTGAAGCCTTTCTGGACCGTTTGTAAATGAGATGACCTAGGGAAGTATTTAAGCAGTTAGCAAAGTTAAAGGCAGTAAAGGACTCTTGGCTTCAATCACCCATCCTATTTTCTTTGAATTAATAGCACACAGAGTTCTGAAGCCCGTCGTAGTCTCAGCCATGTTCTCGTCTACTTCTCCACCCTCCCATAGGCGCTAGCAATCTGGACGAGACCTTACCCAGCTGTTAGAACCAGGGCAGATTTTGAACTGTGCTCTACCTTCTTTTAATAAAAACTAGTCCTCTTAATGTTTTTATTGAAAGAGGGTAACTAGTACATATTTATTACAAAAATTTCAAACATTGCAGGAAAATAGCACAAAAGTAAGAGTCATATTCTTTCTAACTACTCAACATTATCAACATTTTGGTAAACATTCTTTGATATGTCTCTGAATATTGTATTAATTTTTGTATTGCTGCATAACAAATTGCCAAAAACTTAGCAGCTTAACATGAATTTATCGTCAGTTTCTGTGAGTCAGGAGTTTGGGCACAAGTAAACTGGGTCCTTTGCTCAGGGTCGCAAGTGACGGCACAGTGTTACTGGGACTGTTGTCCATCTGATGTTCAGGGCTCATTTAGGTTCATGAAATAACTCAGTTCCTTGCAGCTTTAACATTTATGTAAGCGACCTTCTTCTTCAAGGCCAGCAGTCAATGTCTCTGATGCTTTGAATGTCTCTGGCTTGTTCTGTCTCTGACCTCTAGGCTCATTTAAAGGACTCACCTGATTAAGTGAGGCCCACCTTGGTAATCTCCCATTTAATTAACTCAAATGCAACAGATTAATTGCCTGAATTACATCTGAAAAATCCTCTTTGACATGTAAAGTAACATAATTTCAGGAGTGATATCCCATCTTATTCATAGATTTCAAGGGGAGAAAATTATACAAGAGTGAGGGTCATTTAAAATTCTGCCTTTCACACTTGACATGTACATTGTATATGGTGTTCTGTAGTGTGCTTTTAAAAAATTAATATACCACAGATATCTTTTCTGCCTAATAAACATAAATCTGCATTTGTATGGCTGAATAGTTTTCTATCTGTGTTTCAGATCACTAATCACATATTGGACAGTTGGGCTGTTTGCGATTGTTCCTTCTTACAAATAATGCAAGGATGAACATTCTTATGTTCCCATTGCATCCGTGATTATTTCCTGTGTGCAAATTCCAAGAAAAGGGGTTTACTGAGTCAAAGGATAACCTTTGGCTCCAAGGGTCCCCAAGCAGTGCACGGTGCTATTTTTCTAGCGAGGTGCTGCCTTTGGTGGAGACTTTCTGGGTCCTTTGTTCTGAAACTGCCTAATTGAAAGACGCCCCAGAAATCACTGTCACTGCAGGAAGTGTACAGGAAATGACATAAAGCAAAAATGTGTTCTTCACTAGTTACATCCATCATTATCCACCCCCAAAAGTTATCTTCAACCTGATTAAATAACAACACTCAGTGAAATGGGGGCTTTGTTTTAATTTTGACACTGCTACAAGGCAACAAGGAAAAGAAATAGCTTTGAGAGTTTATGCATTTTTTAACCTTAAAGAGACACTGCACATTTCAACGGTATAGTGCAAAGTCAGGCTTCAAATGAAGCTCTGAGAAAAATATAAAACTTTGACTCTTAAAAACAAAGGCTTAATTACACCTGCCTGACATTTTAAGCAACCATGACTTTGTGAGTGCCTCCCAAGGGCTGGCTCTGGTGCTGGGAACATGATGGTGAACAAGACAGAGCCCCAAATTGAAGCCACACACTCTACACATGCGATGAGACTACAGGATGAAAGCAGAAAGACTACTGAGCATCTAGATAATGAAGCTATAAATAGGAAGCATGTAGATTTCCCAACCTGGAGAGTTGGGAAATGTCTGTAATTATCAGCCTCTTTCATGGAGGAGCTTGAAATATAAAAGGTGAGTACGTATACCCAGAAATACTTAACATCCAGCCAAAAGGGAACCCTCATTCCCCTGGCCATAGCTGAACAGGGAACAGCATGCTGGAAGTAAGGCTCGTTGCTTCAGAGGTATCATCCTCTCCCTCTGCTCACCGCCATTCTGGGAGCCCAACCATTGGCTTTCCAAGCATTGACTAGAACCCAACCCCACTGAACTCATAGGCACTGGGTGAGGTGAACAGCACATAATTAGTTCTGTCCATCTCTCCCACTGCCTACAAGTTCCCAATCCTTTTAGTAAACTCTTCCACTCTAAATATACAAGTAAGGCCTCAGTCATAGCTTAAAGTGGAAGAGATCGCAAATAGCTACTTAGATATCATAATGAGAGAAAATAAAACTTTACCCATCTCCTGGTTATAGGAAACAATATCATCCTCAAATAAAAGTTTTTGTCTGAGATCTTTACTGCAAATCTTGTTTGTCTTGTTTAAGGCTTAACCTTGCCCAAGGTACTTAAATTTAAATCAGGGGATTCTGGAGCCTTTTCATCTAGGGTGGCGGTGTCTTGGTGAAAGTCAGGGTTGGTAAGCAGCACATGTTGTGTAGGAAGCAAGACTGTGTCCATGTGGGATTGCAAATGTTTTATTGCTTCGTTGTCTGGATCTCTCTGCCTACAGTGCAACCTTCACCGTTCTAAAGGGAGGCAGCAGTCACTGTTTAATATGGCGACCTTTCTCCCAGTTTCAGAGCAAAGACAGAGGCTCTCAAGTAGAGCCAACCTCATGTTCCTACCCCAGCACCTCTATACCCCACCTGATCTACTAGAGCAGTGGTGTGCAAACTCATTAGTCAACAGAGCCAAATATCAACAGTACAACGATTGAAATTTCTTTTGAGAGCCACATTTTTTAAACTTAAACTATATAGGTAGGTACATTGTTATTAACTTAATTAGGGTACTCCTAAGCTGGTCTTTGCTAAAAACATCCTCAATCTGATTGAGGTACGTTCGCTGAGGTCGACCCCTTCCAACTCTCCCATCCACACTCGTCTTGTATACTTGTTTCGTCTATCTCCTTTCGTTCATCCTCTCTATATGTCCAAACCATCTCAACATACCTTTCTCAATCCTCGACACTACATCTTCTTTCACTCCACAATGTTCCCTAAAATTAACTTAATAAACGTTTCTTAAAGTTTTAAGTCAACTCAGCACGCCCTGCACGCCCGCATGGGTATTTTGTGGAAGAGCCACACTCAAGGGGCCAAAGAGCCACATGTGGCTCACGAGCCATGGTTTGCTGACCATTGTACTAGAACATCTGCACCTCCCTCCCTGCAGCCAATGCCTCACTCCCCACACCTGTCCATGGTTCTGCTTTTGACCCCTTGCATCCTCCTTATTGGAGCCTTCTTTTTTCCATCCCTCTTTATTCTTTTTTTCTTTTCTTTTTTTTTTAATCCTCACGGAAGGATATGTTTTTATTAATTTTTGAGAGAGAGGAATAGAGAGAGAGAGAAACATTGATGTGTGAGAGAAACTTCCAACAGTTGCCTCCCCCTATGTGCCCAAATCAGGGATGGAACCTGCAACCTGGGTATATGCCCTGCTTGGGAATCGAACCTGCAACCTTTTGGTAGAAGAAACTATACTCCAATCAACTGAGCCATTAGGCCAAGGATCCTTGTTCTTCTTCTATTCTCACTCTTTCTTGACTGATTTGTTTCTCTAAAAGCATGACAATCTCTCCTAATGTAAAAATAAGCAAAACAATCTTCCCTACATTGCATTCTTTCCAGCCATTGCCCTATCTGCTCTTCTTCCTTTCACAGTCTAGATCACTTTTGGCTGAGAAATCTACACTGCACCTCTCCCCTCCCACTCCCTCCTAGTCTGGCTCTTTCCCTCACTCTCCTCCATCATCAGTAAAGATGCCAGGGGCTTCCTCCTCATCAAATCCTGAGTGTCACATGTGTATACAAAAATCCCTCTTGGGTTTCATCTCCTGGATTTGCCACAGGTACTCAAGTTCATCATATCCTAAACGAACTTGTCACCCATCCAGCACCACCTCCTTCAACACAAACCTTCTTCCCTTCCTCCTTCATTCAGTCTTGGTAAACAGAACCATCATACTGCAAATGTGAAAGTCTTCCTTAGCTCATCTGGTTCCTCCACATCTCCATAAGACAGCAGTTGAACCTCCCAGTGGCTCCTCTCCCTCTCCACTGTGAAAACCACCTCTTCAGTGAACAGATTTTTGATCCATTGCAACTATTGAATTATTTTGGTGTGTGTGTGTGGTGGGGGAGGAGGTAACTTGGTTCAATCTCCCATATTGCCTCTTCACATACCTTTCACAAATACAGAACTACAAATTTAACTTTCCTAAGAATAAAGCCCAAATATTTAACTTGGGATAAAGGGATTTCACAACCTCACTTTTACCTATGGCATAACTCAGCGTTTAAGAGCATGGACCCTGGAATTGTATTACCAACTAGCTGTGTGTGACCTTGGGAAAGAGTCTTAACCTCTCTGCGCTTCGGTTTCCTCCTTGTAAACTGGGGATAATAAATAACAGTGCCCTTCTGATAGGGTGCTAGGAACATCTGATGTGCTAACATACAGAAAGGCTTTAGGATGGTGCCTGGCACTCAGTGTTGTGATTTCCTGTCCACCCTCACCTGCCATCTCTCTTCTCTCACACACACAAATATGCAAACAAGCTTCCCTCCAACCACAAGGACCGCATAGAGTTCCCCAATACACCATGTTGGCTAGTTCATGCCTCCACGACTTTGTTCTTCCTCCTTTTGCTGACCTGCTAAACTTCAGGACTCAGTTCAAAGGTCACTTCTGCTGTGAAGCCTTCCCTTATGCCCTAAGAGTTTCCCACTGAGATGTATTGCATCTCAGATGAATTTCCAGTGTAGCATGCATCACATCAATTATTTTTAAACATCTCCGAGTTACCATTTCTAAGCATTTACCATGTGCCAGACGTAAAGTGTTTTACATGGAATATATTGTTTAAGCCTATGAAATGTTTGACTAATTGGTTTACATGTTTGCCATTTCTCCTAGATTGTGATGCTACTTATGAGCAAAATCTATGTCTTGATCTTTGTTGAATCTCCAGTACCTAGCATGGTGCCTGACACATAATGGGTGCATAATTAAATAAATACCTCTGAATGGAGCCAATAAATGTTGAGCTGTTCACGAGAGAGATGGGGAGATGCATGAGTTACTAATGTTGAAGGACATTTAGGAAAAGGCTGGGTGGTGGTTGGATCTGAAATTCATCAGTGCTATAAACAAACACTGCGGAAACGACCGCCCCACCGCTAACTGTTGTTCCTCTATGAAGATTTTCTGTCGTGTAGTCGGGTTCAGGTGCTCATTTGTTTCTGTACTGTCACATAATTTCAGGTCTTTTCAAGGACATAATAATACAATTCATGATGACATTATTTTCCATGCTCTTGCTTGCCTCCAGGGTCATATGCAAAGTTGTGAAAAGTTTTGCATGGCCCTTAGCTTGTGGGTTGCCCACCTTTGTTTGATAAAGGGTAAAGAGGCACTTGCCCTGATAACCTTTCCATCTTGTTGAAGAGAAAATGGAAATTTGCCACAAATTATAGACAATTATAATCAGGAGTTAATTATATAGTTTCCATGGCAATAATCTAAACACAGGCTTTTTATTGCTTAATTGTTACAAGGGATATGCTTTTTATAAATTTAATGTACATAAATATAAAAATACTCAAAAATGTACATATTTTGTTTTCAAGTAACTTCTTTCCTACCCCCTTAGTAGATAGTAAGTTCTGTTTCATTAGGCAGCCGAGAATGGTTATGATCAAAACTGCTTAATGCACTGACTAGAGTATCTCTGGGGGCCTTGAAACTGATATTAGCAAGAGAGGAGCTATGTCCAGTCATGTGAGTGTCCCTAGGGATACCAACGGGGATCTGCCCTGCAAACTCAAGTCTAGAACCCCAGGACATCGGTGGAAGCCCTGGATTTAGTTTAATCCAGTCCAACAATTAGTAGATGGCATATCCTCAGGATTTTGGGTCACTTTTTTATGTTTTGGAGCATTGAGTGTGATGGGAAGTTTAATCTCACTGGAGTGGTGTTTTCCCAGGAACTACCACTGCTGGAATGAAGCCTGGATGACAAGGCCTGATCTTCCCGTTGGATTTGGAGGCTGGCAGGCGGTGGACAGCACCCCCCAGGAAAACAGTGACGGTAACCTGCATCCTCTCTTGAGGGAACTGTTTGCCGATTTTCATGTTGTTTTTGTGATTGCACTTGCTGTGTGGGAAACACTCCCAGGGGAAACCTGCAGCAGAAGCATGCTCCCTGTGCTCACAGACAGCACTAGCCCCTGCCAGTCAGGTTTCATTTCAATTCAATGGTTGCCTTTTCCCGGATTACTTTATAACTTTCAGAAAAAGAGCATAAAACTTAACATATATAATTCTTCTACTCCTGCTCTGATAAGCAGTTTTGAAGACAGGAGAAAAACATCTGTGTCAGCACTTCAGGCTGTAAAACTTACCTCTACCCTTCCTGGTACACAGTGGGAAGAAACAAGGCAGGAGAGAAAATAAAGGACTAAAAACACTGGTGTTTTCCCAGAACCAGGTTCTCTTTATATTGTATGATTTCTTTCAAAACTTGAGAGTGTGGGTATTTGTTGTCTAACTTGCAAATTATGCTAAGCAATGAGTGGAAGTATGACCTCCCTGGATTTTTATAAACTCACATCATAAGCCTCCATTAATCTTTAATGTGGTGATACAAGGCAGTGAGTGTCCTGGGGACATTATATTTATTTCCTCAGGTGTTGATCTGAGATACTGGTGTGTGTGTGTGTGTGTGTGTGTGTGTGTACACACGCACACATAAACATTCATCATGCAATTACAAGAGAGTCTTTTTTAAAATTTTTTTTTATTGTTTATTGCTTATGTGTCCTTTTTTTTTTTTCCCTGCCCTTGACAATCCCCTGGCCTCCTCTACCCCCCAGTGTCTTATGTCCATTGGTTATGCTTCTATGCATGCATACAAGTCCTTCGGTTGATCTTACAAGAGAGTCTTAGTGCGGTCTAAAGGAGAAAGTTCAATGCTTCCTGGTGTTCTGGATTATAGAGGGTGGGGCAAAGGAGGTTTACAGCTGTTCGGATGGAAAGTAATACAATAATTAATAAATAATAGTAATACCAGAACAAACACCGTGTTTCACACACTCACAACTGTAAACTTATTCTTGCCCACCCTATATCTTAATGAGACTCCAGAATGACTAATAGCAGCAAATCTCTTATTAAATAATGATCGCTGGTTAAAATTTAAAAATTTTGTAAATGTAAACGTGGGCCTATTGACTTCGTCAGTACAGATGGCACATTGGTCAATGTGTGGCTAGTATCTGATTTCTTCAGCCAAACTTGACGTGTTTTTTTTTGTCTTTTTCTTTTTACTTGTCTTCCTTTTTATTGAATTTGTTGGGGTGACACTGGGAAACAAAATTATACAGGTTTCAGGTGCACAAATGTCCAAAACACAAATCAACAACACAGCCACTGAGGACATCATCATTCCCAACATTGCAGACTCCCACTGTGAAAGCATAAATGTTATGTGAGCCAACAGCCTGGCACCCACCCTCAAGGTTGTGTTGGTAGGTGGAGGAATACACATGAGAATGGTGATGCCCTGCAATTTTTTATGGCTTCAAATTTTGGATTGAGGAGGCGTTTCCAAGGAAACCATCCTGATTGCACACACTGGTCACCTGCCCTCTGGCATGGAAAGCGTCTGGGCTAAATCACTGACACAGTCGCCTCTGCAGAGCCGCCTCCATGGCACACCTGTCCTGTGTCAGGACAGACGTGAAGACTCACACTCTCTCCTCTGTGTGATGCAGGCATGTACCGGTGTGGCCCGGCCTCTGTTCAAGCCATTAAGCATGGCCACGTTTGCTTCCAGTTTGACGCACCCTTCGTTTTTGCAGAGGTAAGTGGGAAGCCGGGGAACATGCTGCTTTCCTCCCCACCTCTCAACGCCTCAAACGATAGAGCACTGGCATCGTTCCAACCCCGGCTCTTCATTCTACATGCAGCTCTTAGCTAACATTTTCTTTCCTGGATGTTTTGAGATTTTCCCCCTCAGAAGAAATTGCTTTACTAATCGTCATACTCTAGGACTAGAATGAGTAACTATTATTAATATGTAAGGCCCATGTCCTTAAGAAACTTGATTCTTTATGGGAGATGAAGTACATGAACATGTCACAAGTTAAATAATACTAGTAATAGTACAAGAGATGCTATGGAACTGGCCGATGAGTTATGTAGGTGATAACTGGTCTGTATTTATACATACAGATTCATTAACTGAGAAATATGGGCTGGGAACTGAAGTAGGACACCAAAGACCATGTCTAGGGTGGGGGATGATGTGGGGACAGACAGGAGGGACACCTTTGCGACAGCCACAGTAAGAGGAGACACCGGCAGCAGGAGCCTGGAAGGAGTGTCTGGGTGCTCCCTCGGGGGTTAGTGCTGGAGCCAAGTCTTGAGAGGTGATCAGCAGTTACTCAGGCAAAGAAGCTCAGAAAGAAGCCAGAGGAAGGGAAGCATTTCAGGCAGAGAGGATGACCAGTGGCAGCCCAATGGTGTGTGGGGACAGGAAACCTCTCCATACAGGCTCACAAAAAGTGATGCGTCAGCAGGTGTCAGCAATGACAGCTAAGGAACTGGACTGAGGAACTTAGGTCCTGAGAAGTGGCACTTCACCTTGTAAAGGAGTGTCCACAGAGGGGACTGGGCAAAAGGCAGTGGAGGGTGGAGAAGGAGGCAAGACTGGAAAGTGTTTAGGAAGTGCAATAAACGTGAATATTTAGACAGCACCATCGGAAACGGGAAATACACAGAACGAGCAGGGTGTCTTCTACCATGCCTCCCATCGCAGTTGCTAGAAGCCGAGAGAGCAGGCGTTGCCATGTTTGGATTTTATTCCCTCCATTGCACTTTGGGATTTGAAGATTTATCCAAACCTCCCAGCTGCCATCTGAGAGTTTATGATGCTACAAGAACCTCTTAATAGGAAATCACTCTAAAATTCACAAAGCCTTATTTTATATTTTCATTACGCTTTCCTGCTGCAAAGAAGGAGAGAGGAAGGAGCCTCCCTCCAAGAGCAAATTGCCTAATGGCTGTTAATGCAAACGCTCTTGCTATTATTAAATATAGATCGGGGGTTATGGGTGTCATCGGGGTGTGCAGATTATAATTACTCCTCTCACTGCAGACTTGTCTGACAGAGTGCATGTTTGTTGCTCTGGCACAGACTGAGCTCCAAGGCCGAGTCATTTATAAGAGCTGTGCGAGCTGTTAAATAGGGTCTGAAGAATCTTTTCTCGAGGGAACCTAAAGTCAGACCCCATGGGGGCGCCTCCATAACTCAGCCTTTGGACCTCATCCTCTCTTCCCACTCCCACCTCCTGCCTGGGGGTGTTGGCCTCTCCCCGCAGGCCGCACCCGCTGGAGTCTGCCCTCCTTACCCTCTGGATGCTGACGTTCCTGGTCACTCCCCACTCACTTCTGGCCAGAGCCAGCATCATGCTCACTGAGTTTTTCGCTCTTCTCCTTTAGTGAAAGCAGAAGCCCAAATAAGAGGGGGCATGGGGGAAAACATCTTACCTCTGTCCTGTTACTCTCCTCCTCTATTTTTGGAAATTTATCCTTCGCTTTTACAGATCCCTCTCAGGGCTTAAAGCTTACTTCTCTCCCTGCTGCCTGCCTTCTCATGCCCTTGGCGCTGGTGCCGGGCGCCTTTCTCAGTTCTGAAGGGCCCTCTGCCTTTTCTCTCCCCAAACAGTGGTGTCCTCAGGCCTCCAAAGAGGTGAGAAGGGCGCGGGACAGTCCTGGAAGTCTGCAGTCGTCTTCTGAATTCCGCCATCACTAAGCTCCCAGGAGCAGCGGCTTCTCTGCCAGCTTAGCTTCCTCTGCTTGGATCTGTGGTCTCCTTAACACCATCCCACTCACACCCACATGCGTGCGTGCACACACATGCATGCACAGGTGCACATACACACACGCACACACGCCTGCCTCCCCTCCCTGGCACTGGGCTGGGTTTGCAGCAGTCGTGACGGATCCCTCAGGGCCACAGTGACCAGTTCCTTCCCCAGTGTTAGGCCATCAGTCCTCTGTGACAAGCTGTGCAGCTGTCGCTCTCAGATTCTTAATTCTCAATCCAAAGTTGTTTATTTCGCTACCACTTGTTAGATGCAGCCCATTTTCTGGCACCTTCGCTTCTGATCCAAAATAATTCTTCCATTCATTCAAATAACATAAAACTTGGAAATCATCTTGGCTTCTCTTATTAACCTTCCTCAGGCATCTCGCCAGAAATGCGTTTAAAAACTGTCATTCATCAACCCTGTCTATGATCCTCATCATTACCCTCTGAGCTCTGTACAGCTCTGAGCCCTGTGGAGTTGCCTGCTAATTCATCTCCCTCCTCCTTTCTTACCCCCTTTCCTATCTATTCTCCACAGATCAGCCAGAATTATCTTTTAAAATGTAAATAAAAACCTGTCACCACCCTGCCTCCAACCATCTAACAGATTCCCATCACCCTTAAAATAAAATTGGACATCAATCTTTACAAGATTTGGTGTGATCTGGCCCCTGGCTTCCCCTTCACTCTCATCCCCTGCTCATTTCCCTTCAGCCACACTGACCTTACTCTCCTGGAAACATCCAAACACGCTCTCATTTCAGTCTGGACACACACCATTCCTTTTGGTATGAAAGCTCTTCCCCTTCTTACGCCGTGGTCAGCAAACTGCGGCTCGTGAGCCACATGCGGCTCTTTAGCCCCTTGAGCACGGCTCTTCCACAAAATACCATGTGCGGGCGCGCACGTACAGTGCAATTGAAACTTCGTGGCCCATGTGCAGAAGTCGGTATTTTGTGGAAGAGCCAGTATTTTGTGGAAGAGCCACGCTCAAGGGGCCAAAGAGCCACATGTGGCTCACGAGCCGCGGTTTGCCGAGCCGCAGTTAGCCGACCACTGTGTTAGGGGAATGTTCTGCTCTCTCACTGTCTCCTGGTCTCTGTTCCGGTCACCTCCTCAAAGAGGCCCTCACTCACCCACCCCACCTAAAATATTATAATCTGCTCTGTGCTCTGTTGTTTTTATCCTTCTATCCAGTCTTAGTGTTATTTCTCTCCCTGGCTTCTCGGTGCTGAAAGCAAGTTCTGGACATAGTAGTCATGAATAAATACTTGTTGAATGAATGAAGGAGTCAAGCAGGCAAGCCAACAAAAGCTGACACTGAGTACACTGCTAAAAACAGTATCTCAGAGAGATCAGGGCCAAATGGCACTCCCAACCGCTAGCGGGAGATGAGGCTCACAGGACCTGGCGCATGGCCAGCTGCAGGCTGCAGGAATGGTGAGCACAGGGAGGCTTACAGCAGGTGGGCCGGGAAAGCTAGTGGACCAGGCAGGTACCCACTGCCACATGTGTCCTCAGAGGACCCCACTTTCCCTACATAGCTATGTGCCACGCAGTTATCTCCACTTGGGAACTGATGAACAAAGAAAACTCTGTCCTGGGTTCTGAAGAAAGGCCCCATCCTTTGTGGTGGAGGGAGTGGCCTCTGGCAGCAGTGGACATGTGTTTCCACTCCATGGGCACAGGCAGGAATTTGCAGAGAGGCCGCTGCAGCCTTCTGCCCCAACCCACCTTTGCTGAGTCCCCGGGGGCCTGAACCTCACTCAGGCTGTGCAGAAAGTGCCTGTGCCTGTGCCTGTGCCTGTGCCTGAGGCAAGGTTGTGATGTGCTGAAAATAGCACCAGATTCCACGGTGGGTTGCCAGGCTCTGCATGACCACAGTCCCTTCAAATGTGGAGAAAGGACTAGGTGATCACTAAGATTCCTTCCATTCTAAAGAAATTGGCCTTAAACATAGGGTTTTCATAAGTAGTACTGATCTACCTACCAGCCCTGTGAAGTCAGTATTATTAAAGCCAGAGATTCAGTAACTTGCCCAAAGTTACACAGCCTGGGTCCTATATTTCTTCCAGCATCCTCTGTTCTCACTATTCCACTGTAGAGATAAACAATGAAGACATGGAAATTGTTAAAATTTTTCTTCTCTTGACTCGGTCATCACTTCAAATGGAGACTGAAGCCAAGAAATCAAGAGAAGGCTGGGACTCAAAGGACAGCAATGGAAGCATGAGGAAGATCACCAAGAGCACAGATGTGTCCTTAGAGACCAAGGCTAAGATCACCCACACCCTTATTCCCAATGACTATGCACAGATTGAGGCTGGTAGGAAAAAATATTTATTTAAAATATGGTGTTGGAGGATACCCTGGACCACAGAAAATGGACAAATGGGTTCTAGAGCAAAAATGACAAAACCGAAGCTGTTCTCCTTCAAGCACATCATAAGAAGGGCAGTTCTTTAAAAAAGATAGTAATGCTGGGGAAAGTAGAAGGCAGTAGGAAAAGAGGGAAACCAAATATGAGGTGGGCTGGCTACATAAAGGAGGCTGTAGGCATGAGGCTATAGGAGTTGAGAGGGACTGTTGAGGACAGAACTTTGGGAACATCACTCATTCACAGTCACCAGGAGTCAGAAGTGGCTCAGTGCCATGTGACACACACCTGAAGTAGGTATCCCAAGGTTGGCTTAGCCATTTAACAGCATCGTGAAGCCTTCAAATGCTTCTTATCATTCTACTCTACCATCTTGTATTGTTGGCAGTGTTGCTTTTCACTGTCTCGGGATGATTAAAGCAGCTCCAAGTGTCACTTCACTTCACATGAAAACATTCAAACGCAGGAAGAGTAGGGCAAACTCTCCAAGTACTGCTCTCATTTTATAAAAGTCATTCGCAGAAGCCACCCAACTGAGATTCTCATTTTCCTAGAAGTAGGTCACACAGTTACTGCTAGCTTAAAAGAAGTCTGGGAAAGCAAGTAACAGACATGGTACTTTCAGCTCTCTCTTAAGAGGTGGGATTTACCAGAAAGAAAAAAGGAAAGAGCTTTTGCCGGGCGGCTCAGTTGGTTGGAGCATTGTCCTGTACACCAAAATGTTTCAGGTCCCATTGTGAGTCAGGGCACATATCTAGGTTGTGGATTTGATCTTTTGCCTGGGCATGTATGGCAGGTAATGTTTCTCTCTCTCTCTCTCTCTCTCTCTCTCTCTCTCTCTCTCTCTCTCTCTCTCTCTCTCCATATCTGCAGAGGATAAAAGAAAAGAAAAAAGGGGAGAAAGAAGTGATTGATGTTTAGACAGCTGATAGTCCCATTTCTAAATATTCTTAATTTAAAATACCTGATAATTAATCTAGACTAGATTCCCATATAGAATAGTTTTAAAATGAGTTTATCCCTATGAATCCAGTGTGTTGGAGAAACATACCAACTCTAGGGGTATTAGATGACTACACCATTGAGCGGTAGAGATTTTGGTAACAAGGACACTTTATGACAGCTAATGCTCTCTTTTCCTGTTTTCAGGTCAACAGTGATCTTGTTTACATTACAGCTAAAAAAGATGGCACTCATGTGGTGGAAGCTGTTGATACCACCCATGTTGGGAAATTAATTGTGACCAAACAAATTGGAGGAGATGGCATGAAGGATATTACTGATAACTACAAATTCCAAGAAGGTAATTTACTATAATTGAATGACAATTTCTTTGCCCAAGTCCATTTTGTACTTACCAAGGTCACTATGAGATGTGTCCCAGAGAATGCATTGGCATTTATAGCATAAGGCAGTCAGAGCAGAAGCATAAGTTCTCAGGAGTGAAGGACACATCGCACCCACACCTTTTCATTGTGGTTTCATAAGTATGTTTGCTTTGATTAGAATTCTCTCCACATGGCTTGTGAAATTATTTGATTTTAAGTCATATCTACTTTAACAGCATATAGAATATATGAAAGGAGAAAAATAATTTTAAATAATTCTATTGGAAAACATTATAATTTTAGTTCAATAACAGAAATTTAAATAACTGTTCACATCTGTTTAGTATTTTATACACTATTCTTACATACATTGTTCCACTGAATGATCATGGAAATCCCTTGAGGTAGGTAATACAATATTAAGAGGACAGTGCAATCTTACTAGTCAGGAAATTAAGTTGAAGGCCTGTTTAAATTATAAAATAATGGCAATGTGGTTTTGTTCATTTTTATTGTGCAGAATATTTCAAATGGCACTGTTGAGTTGGTACTGGACTGATTGCCTACTCTATGCCTGGAATAGTGTTTGGTGCTGGGATCATTTTAGTGAGCAGGATCCAATTTCCATTCCTGGCCAAGTGACAGGATCATTGTGCAGAGAGGGCTTTGATAAGAAGAAGAGGAACTCTCAGTCCAGCCAGGAGATTCAGAAAAGGCAAAGCAGGGTGAGAGGAATCACAGAGCACAGTTAAAGCTGGCCTGGGTTTCCACACAGTGGTCACATGACCGAATTATGAAGCACCTGGTGTGCTTGGGGTCCTGCAGGCTCAGAGTGCCCAGGGGCTGAAGACAAACTGCCCAAGGTCAGCAGTGGACAGGAAGTGGAGGACCTTGGGTATCTCGATAGGAAATGAGGAGTATATTTCATAGATGATTCATCATCAGAGTTCTTAGGAGTGGCATTTATTTTAGTGAAGAGATAAAAATGATGAATAATTAGCATATTCCTAAATATCCATCAGTATTCCTGAAGTGCTATGGAGTGCTGAATTTCTCTTAAATATTTTAGACAGTCTCTGCACTCGTATTTACAAAAGCAATTTGCACTATAAAGAGGAAGTTTGCTGAACTGAGAACTCTTGTGCATAGTATTAGAAATTCAAAATTTCTGTCATCTGAACTAGTGAATTTTTGCTGTATTTCTAAAATGATTCATTCTTTTTTTCTGTTACATATCCTCCATTGCACAACATAGATCAAAAGATTTTTTCTTTCTTTTTTTCCCCTAAAATGAGGGGAGGAAAAAATAAATTCAAAGACATGGCAATAGAAACAATCTAAAAAAAAATTTTGTGCTTAAAAAATAAGCATGATAAAACAAAACAAACAAACAATGCCCTCCTGTTATGGAGTTATATGCGAAAAGGTTTGGAAAGGAAAAATAAAAGTCCATAAAAAAGATAAAAGAAACTAGCTGTAATATTCATTCATTCATTCAACAACTGCTATTAATTATCCCCATATTTTCAACACTGGGTACAAATAGAGACATGCATGGCCTGCCTTCCCATCTAGCTGGAGAGACCAGCAGTAAGCAAACCCTCACCAAGTTGTGGGATGTGTGCAGGACACAGAGAAGGGAATCCCAAGCCTGTCTTGGGGATTCTGGAGGATATTAGTGAGGCTCACTGAGATGGAAAGATGAAAATTGGCTAGGGGAAGCATGGGGAAGGAGTTCTTTAGGAAGAGACAGCTGGACAAGGATTGCGGATAAACAATCCTAGTGTGGAAGAAATCCTGATCAGACAAGAAAACAAGCGGTGAGCCTGCAGGGAGCTGTCCAGGCCATCAGCTGTCTTGTCTAACCTCACAGCAGAAGGCCATTAGCTGTCAGCAGTGGAGGTGGCAGTGAAGTCCAAATCAAGGTCAGATGTCAAGAAAGGAAGGACCCAAAGGCAGTCTACAAAATAGGAGTCAGGGCTTGGCCAAGGGTGGACAACAGATTAAAACAAATAAAGTGTGCCAACTCTGAATGAGGAAGACATTTGCAATCTGGGCCACAGAGTTTGGCAAGAAGGCAAGGCTCAGATAGGTGGACCATCTGGGGGTCTGGTCTAAACAGAAGTGCCCCTAAATTCCCATAGGTAGTTGTAAGAAACACCCATCCTGCTTCTGAATTAGAGCTTAATCCTAGGGAGATGGATAATTGGCCTCTTAATCAAAGATGGTGTATGCATTTCAAATTCCAGCTTTGGGAATGACTGAGTGGAGTTCTGTTTTGAGGAGGGTGCTGAGACTGCTCTCAAAGGTAGTGGGAAAGAGTAGGTGATTATCGATGTCTGTCGTGGGCATCGAGGAAGGGGCAGCCAGCATCCATGGTGTGTATTTGCCATGCAATTCTCATTATTGAATCTTTCATAAAACTTCTCTATCCACAGATTCTGAGTGAGGCCACTAAAGTTTGGAGATGAGCAAAAACCTAAAAAAGGGATTATTACCATATTTAGGAATTTACTATTTTAATTAACTAAATTGTGGATAGATCATTTTTCACTTGGACAAACCAAAGCTTAACATTAATTTTATACCTTTTATACTATAAAACTTTGAAAACCAGAATCCTTAAAACTCCTTCTGGGCAATATATCTTCTTCATGATGGTATCTGGATCCATTTCCTCATCGCCCATCAATGATCCCCTGTCACTTGTAGTTTTCTCTCTCCTTCTCTGTTAGCTCCTTTCCATTAGAATTTCAGTGTTTAAAGAGTTTACAAAGTCTTTTTCAACAATATATCCCCCACCAAACATGCCCGCACTGTCTTCCTCCTCGCCTCCATGGCCAGGTGTCCTGGGAGAGCTGCCTGCACCTGGCAGCCTTCCATGTTCCTTTCCCTTATATTCCTCACCTCCGTGCCCTGCGTTTTGCTACCAACATATCCTTGAAGATCTTCTCAAGGTCACTGAGACCGCCTGGTTGCCACGGGGAGGAAACATTTGCAGACCTCAGTTTGCCTGCCCTTCCTACACCTTTTCATGCTTTTACTCCCAAGTCTGGAATTTGGTTTTCTTGGTTTCTATGCTGCGGTGTCTCCTGGTTCCATCCCAACCTGCTTGGTTCTTTGTTCTGTCTCCTCTCCCCCGCCCCACCCCACCCCCAAGCTCTGCTTTCCTTACTCCCCCCGAATGTGACTTCATTCTGGGCTTACATCCTTGGCTTCATGCCCATTTCCTTGGGTTCTTTCTACAGCTGGTGTTATGTCCACGTAGACACTGCTCACTCCTGAGTCGCTGACCCCAATTTAGACCACTTTTCAGCTCCACACTTACCTAAAGTCCCACAGAAACTTGAAATGGAAGCTTCCCAAATGTCACCTCTCCCACTCCCTTCCCCTCCCTAGGTCTGTTTCTCTTCTCTATACCCCGGTGAAGGAAACCATCATCCACCAGAAGCAGCAAACCTGAATGTCCCTCTGAAACATCTCCCCTTCCCCGCCCCTCCTGATCTCCATGCCATTCTGAGAATCAGGTGGTATCATGTGCGGAGAACTCTTAGCATTGTGCCTGCTACCTAGAAAGTGTCCCATAAAAGTAAGCTTCTGCTACCGCTAATAATTATATTATTCCTACCATACCACTACTATTAGCTTGGGCTATGATGGCTTTTCTCCTGAATACCTGCTACAGCTTCCAATTCCCTTTCCTCTTATCCTCTTTCCCTCATTCTAAACCCTGCATTGCTGCCAACGTGGCATATTTAAAATGTAAACCTGAGCCTGGTTGCCACACTATATAAAAGCCCTCCCTCTCTTCTGTGATCTCCAGGGCATTTCAGTCAGAGCATGGCCATGCCCCTGCCATCTGCCCTTTTGCCCCCTTCGCTGCCCCTGCTAACCACATGGGCAGTTATCATAAGTAGCAGCCAGGCGAGCTGCACAGTTCCTCTAACAAGCCAGGCTGCCATTTGCCTCCAGGCCTTTGTTCTCCCTGTGGAGGGAAAAATGCTGAGAAGCCTTCCCTGCCCCTGGGTTAATGGTGACCCCTCTTCATACAGACTCTTACAGGAAAGGCTGTGCATCTCACCTGAGCACAGCGCCTGACATTAGAGCATGAAATATCAAATGAGTGGTAACTCAGGCGGCCCTTTCACAGGTGAGCCTAATTGAACATCAAATGTCCTACACTGGACTGTTCGGTATCTAGATACATAAAAGGCTAACATGTAAAGTGTCCTCTTGGGAGTTCAACAGGGCGACAGGGAGTTCAATCGTTCGCTATGATGTGCGCTGACCACCAGGGGGCGGTGTGGAATGAAGGAAGGCCCCAGCTGGCAGTCAGAAGGCCCTGATTGGCCCTGATCGCTGGCCAGGCCTAGGGACCCTACCTGTGCACGAATTTCATGCATCGGGCCTCTAGTCCATTATAAAGATGAAAGTTTGGTCTGGATGAAAGCAGAGGGCTTCTCCAAACCTCAGTCCTTTGAGCTTCTGCGCCAGGCTAGGTCCTAGATCTTGAGGACATGGAGCTTGCGTTGTAACAGGTGAATAACATCACATAGTGATAAGTACAGGCAAAAGGAAATAAAGCCAGGTGATATGTTAGTGAGAGCTGAGAGGACTAGGGACATTTACACAGGACGCAGGAAGGGAGGGCACTCTGAGAAGGTGACATTTGAGTTAAGATCCAAACAATGGGAAGAAGGCACTCTCATTGCATCCCAGTTAACAGCCCTTCCAACTGGGGTCTACCGAGGAGTCTCAGACAATAGAATCTGGCTGTAGGCCATTCTCTCCTGGCACTGAATCCGGCACTGAATTCGTGGCCTGAATCATATGAGACATCAAAGCACCAAGCACAACTGCAGAGTAACAGGGGTTCCCCTGCTCTGGGAGGTCCGCAGCTCCTGCCTCCTATCAGGGCCTGTGCTTCCTGTAACAGCCCAGCCTGCTCTGCCTGGCACCCCTGCTCACAGGGGCAGGCTCATCCCTGGTGGAAGCTAGAGGTCCCTCCATCTATGACATGATACGGAATAAAGTTTCTTATCCCCACAAGCCTCCACTGCCCCCTCCCCTCATCCCATCCAGCTCAGCTTCTCCCCCCCAAAGTAGGCACCTCTCTGACCATGTTCCTGCTGCTGCTGCTGCTGCTTACCCACTGCATTCTGCTTAAATGCATATTTGGTATCCATCCAAAGCGGCAGCCATCAGTGCTCACTTTCTCTCAGAGCTATCTGCCAGATGCATTCTGCTAAAGTATTTCACTGCACTTTCCCTGTCACAGCCCTCCTTCCCTTTATTACTATCTCCCCCTATCGATCTGCAAACATATGCTCTAGCCAATCCTAGACAAATTGTTTCTGGCATCTCCTGGCAATCTTGACAATCAGAGCAACTGTTAATACACATGCACACACAAATACACATGTTCGATTGTTTGCAACACCTGCTGGCATTTTCTTTGCCTTTGCGAAGTACTAGCAGCTGCCAATCCTTACGCATGTAATACCTCTAATCCCCCTAACAACCTATGATGTCGGTTGGCTTCCTTGTTTTACAAACCAGGAAACTGATGGTAATAACAGTGCCTGCCACTTTAAGGATTAAATGAGATAGTGTATGATATATACTTACCGCAACATCCATCACAATGATAACCACTTGACCTCTTCATCTCCGTTGCTTTTTATTTTAAACTAAGTGAAGGATCATATCTTAAAATGAGCATAAGTATAAAAGCCAGCATTTTTATTTTGAAGTGCTTGTGTGTTGTTTTTCTTGCTAGCCAATCCCAAGACTACTTCTAAGAAGCCAAAATATTTGCCTCTCTATTTGCCACAAGCACTGAGACACAGCCAAAGGAATTAGGATGGTAAAGACCATAGCAACTACCTGTTCACATCTCCTCAATCCCTGTCCCCCAAAGCCGAGCATTTGGTCCTGTGCTCTGTAGGAACGTTAGCCCAGTTTGGAAATGGCAGGAGCAGGCTCTTAGGCCTATCTTGTACCTGTACTTCTCACTTTCTCACATGTACAAAGCAAGTCTTTAGTCTTCTCCTCTCTCCTCCTCTCCATACCTTCATCCCCATCACCACCACTTTGGAAACCCTACATAAGACATATTTCGAAAAACAGCACACGTCTCAAACAGCACCACCTTTCAATAGGCGTCCCTCAAAACCATGTGTTGAGTGTCGGGTGCCTGGGAAATCTTGTTAAACAAGTCTCCCAGGAGGGCACAATCTCAGAACCTTTCATAGGCTGTTGAACATGTGACCATCCAGGAGGCACTAGAGAACCCAGTGCTCCCCAAGGGAACTTGGCCTTCAGTCCTTTTGCAGGAAGGCGTGTTAACGGTTTGCTAGATCGGAGCATGGGGTGCAGTGCACGGTTTGGGAAACAGGGATCTCTGCCCTCTGCCAGGAGCGAATGGCAATGGAGGGCCGGATGAGCTGCCCAGGTCCAGCTCAGCAGGAGCAGATGGGACAGGCCCAAGTGGAAAGAGCGATGAGGAAGACATGTCTTGTTGGGGAGAGCCATGAACAGGGGAAAATTCAAATGCAGAAGATGGACTTGTCAGATGTGATGACTATTGCCAAAATCTTTGCTTAGAGATCTTCAAGTTCTAGCTACGTGGCCAGGACTTGGGGAGGGAAGCAACTGATAGCACAGTTTGGGAAGAGCTAGATTTTACCTCTTCTTCCTTCTGAAGCCTGATATAGTGGCTCTGCAGAAATGGCCGTTAGAGCAAGCACCTTAGCAACCCCTTCTCAGACAGGCCCTGGGATGCCGCCTAACTCTGGAACCCGGGCAGGTCATGACTGGCTGGGACTTGATTTGGCAGAATTCGTGGCATCGGAATGATTTGGGCACCTGCCTCACAGGAAGCGGTGTGGCTGGCAGAGGCAGTCCAGCGGGCACAGCACACGGTGCCTGCGGCTCGGGGTGTGCAGTCTGCGACCTTCGCTTTGAGGGACTGCATTTCGTTTTCCGTCATCACCTCTGCATCTTTCCTAGGTCAAAAAGAAGAGAGACTGGCCCTGGAAACGGCCCTGATGTACGGGGTTAAAAAGCCCCTCAACACAGAAGGCATCGTGAAACAGAGGTCTGATGTGGACATGGACTTTGAAGTGGAAAATGCCGTGCTGGGAAAGGACTTCAAGGTCACCATCACCTTCCAGAACAACAGCCCGAAAGCTTACACCATCTCAGCCTATCTCACGGGCAACATCACCTTCTACACCGGCGTCTCCAAGGAGGAATTCAAGAACGAGACATTTGAAGTGGCTCTGGATCCCTTGTCCTGTAAGCTAACCGAGGGGCTGTTCTCTCCGGGGCCTGAGACCTGCTTCTCTGTCTGGCTCGGGCCCGGCACCCCTAATAATTTTCTGTTGAGTGAAGGTTCTGCCCCAGAGGTCAGGAGCGTGGGCCACATGGGAGAACCAACTTCTTTTAGCGAGGCCTCACCTTTCATCTTCATGCCTCTTGCACAGGAGCGAACACTGAAATTTTCAAAGTCATGAGCCAGCCCAGGAGTCATGAAAATTAAATATAGCATAACTTCTTGCTACTCAAAGTGTGGGCTGAGGACCTGAAGCATCGGCATCCCTGGGGAGCTGGTTAGAAATGCAGATTCTCGGGCCCTCCCAGGCCTGTCAATGAGGATCTGCATTTTAACAAGGTCCCAAGGGCACTGAGTGCGTGAGAAAGCTTGTGAAGGACACATCCCAGCACACAGGCCCCCTGCCGGTGTCTCCCTTCCAGTTAGGCTTTGGGGGGACGGGGCTGCTCCCGCAGGAATGGTGGGTGCTGCTTTACCATGCAAAAGTCAGGGAGATCTAGGCTCTGCATGAAGACCATTTCTGCAAATGGATCTGTGTGATACACAAGGAGAGGAGAGAGCCCAGCCTTGGGAGAGGAGATGGGAGGCTCAGGTGTGCTGTCCAGGACCCTCCGAGGGGGTTTGCTCTCTCTGCCATCTCTCAGGGGCTCTCTCAGCCTTGACCCCTTCCAGCATCTTCTTCCAGAATATCTTAAGTAGGATTGGGATGGGCAGGCTGCACTTTGCACTGTGGGTTGCAATTTCAGTCAATTTCATTTCTTGGGGTCCTAGTATTTAGTGGGCACAGCAGCTGGTCACACAACTGGCAAAATTAGTCAATCGGAAGGAACTGGTCTCCAGGCAGAGCACACAGAGTTAGATAGGACAGGTCGGAAAGGACCTGGACACTTCCGGGCATCCGACTTTTGTGGACCTGATGTGTTGACAGAAAAGGGTATATGAATAATAAGTTTTGCAGAGCAGAGGACCAAACCACAGCTCCACAGTGTACAAGCTTTCTGCATTTGGTGTCTGTCCCGAGCCACAGTAAGTTCAGAAAGATATTCCCAGAAAAATGGGAAGCTAGTCCCAAAAATCCCAATCCTAAGAAACCTACCCAAACTTGGGGGAGGAAGTCACGCTCCCTCACTTCAGTAAGGTGGCTTTAACAATTAGGAAACTCATTGGCATGGTATTTCTTTGGAAACTGGAAGAGTAGCCCTTTTTCTACCCCTGGAGGTAGAAAGGGAATCCCTATAGCAAAGAGCAGTTGGGGAGGAGAGTGGTGAAGCAGAACAGTCATCCCAGCTGTTCAGTGCAGGCAGATGCAGTGGCCTTTAGAGCTTGAGCCCTAGAGTGAGACAAGTCTGGATTGAGGTGTGACGGTCGCCTACTAGCTGTGTGTCCCCAGGCAAGCTCCCCTCATCTGAGCTCACTCTCCTCATCTGCACGTAGAAACAATACCACCCACATCACAGGGCTGTGGATTCACTCCTCACGCCTTTATTTTGTGCTTACAAGTCCAGCTTCTGCTTTATGCTGAAGAGGTAGCAATGAACAAAACAGAAGTTCTCACTACCCTCATGGAGTTTGTAGACACCTGTGGTGGGGCGGGGGCTCAACAATATACAAGCAAACAAGCGAATATATAGTGTGGCTGAACCTGTAATAGGGAAATAGAAAGCAGGCTAAGCAAGAGAGGAAGTGGTGGTAGAGATAAGGTGGTCGGGGAAGAAACCATTTAAAAGAAACCTGACAGAGGGTGGGAGTGAACTTTCTAGCCAGAAGAAACAGTAAGGGCAAAGGCCCTGAGGCCAGAGCATATCTGATGTGTTCAGTGAACAGCAATGAGACCAGAGTCGGGAACAAAAATGGCAAGGTGAGAGTGGTGGGCAACGACCATGAAGAGTTGTAGTACGCACTTTGGCTTTGTTTCCAAATGAGCTGAAAGAACCATTAGAGGGTTCTGAGCAGAAGTATGGCATGATCTGACTGAGGTTCTGCAAGATCACTCTGGCTGCTGTACTGAGAATAGACTCTTGGGGGAGTAGGGTAAAGCTTAGAGACTAGTTAGGATGTTATTGCAATAGCTTAGTGAGAGATGGTGGGGTAGCGAGGGAGGTAGTGAGAACTGGTCAGATGTTCTGAAGGTAGAGCCCACCGGATTGGCTGACAGATTGGATGTGTGGTGTGAGAGAAGGCGAGTGAGGAGGAAACGAAATGAGATAAATATATTTGAAATGGATCACATATGGTAGGCTCTCAGTAAATGTTAACTTCCAACATGTTTACATTTTGGGAAACTGAGACTGAAAAGATGAGTTGATGTGTTCAAGGTCACACACAGTAATTAGAGGCAAAGCAGATAACAGAAGCCAAGTCCAATTCGGGCAGGGACAGTGAGCCAACTTGCTGTAACCTTGGGCCCTAAGTGGGCCAGTTTCCTTACTTGTGCCCTTGCTACCTGGCATCCAGCTGCTCCTCCCTCCCCTGAACAGGGAACTAGATGCAATCCTTTTCCCACCTCACAAGAGCTCCATCTCTAAATCCCCGTCTCCTCTCCCTAATTCAATAAATGATTGAGCTTATATGAATTAGGGAGCTAGGATGACGTACTACATTAGCCCTCCCAGTCACTGACCAAACCTAAGCCAGACTTCATATTAACACAGGTCCCACCCTCTCAGCCCACCCCAAGGCTTGTCCTGTGTAACTTGGAGGGAGTTGAAGACTATTTCTTGCTTTGCCCTATAGATAGGCGGCATTAACTGCATGCAATAAGTTGCATATTGCAATATAAATAAATTGCACAATATTGCAAAATACGATTCTAGACTATGATTTAGAAGGTCAGAGTACATTGCTAGGAGGCTGTACTGCAAAGAAAGTTTTCCAAGCAGAATGGGAGGCATACTTTCCAGATTGATGATTAAAGAAACTGTGTGGGCTAGAGTCAGCTTGGAAGACTCGAATAACTTAAACCTTCCAGTACCTTCAAAGGTGCTATCATTTCCACTTGGCTATATTTAGTTTTCTCTGCTTTTTGGAAAAGAGATGAGGCAGCTCCAGTCTGTGTCTCCCTTGGCTTTCCCCAGACACCGTAAATGATATTGGCAGCATCCCAGCTCCACCGCTCATAGAATGAAAATCTATTCTTCTTTCTCTTGCCACATTTAATAAACTTTATCTAGAACAATTTCTTGTGCGGTGGCAAAACACAGCACTTACATAACATACTATTTCAGGAGCACTGTTCTCTTGGGCTGGAAACACAGCCCAGTTTCCTCAGTGCTATGATTTAGAGGATGCTCTGCCCCCAAGATAAAGGGGTCCTGATGCTGACATTGTAAAGGTAACGAGGGCCTCTGCAAAGATTTCTAGAAAGAAGTCAGGCATATCCCACCAGCCTAAAGGAACCCAGTGGTCAAACACAACTGTGTAGAAAGAGCCAGACGACGCCCATATTTTATCACTGGCGGTAGATGAAGGCAAAATGCATGCTCTTCAAGGCCTGTCATTTTACCACTCCATCTGTGCAGATCTGGGGAAGTGAAAAGCAGGCCCCATGTGCTCATTCGAGGTTGCATCTAACTGAGGGGCAGAGTCTTATTCATCTGGACAATTAATTTCTGGGAGAGCCATGGAAAGCAGAATCTAGGCTCAGGCCCAAAGAAGGCAGCATGATTGGTTATTAAAAAATGCAGAATTCAAGGGCCAACATCAAGGCCAGTTCATAAATGCAAAAGGCTGGCTCTGAATGGAACAGGACTGCCCAGGAATCAATCCAAGTCCTTCAGCACTTGTGTAAGATGGACCAATACCTTCTAATACCTCTGCATAGCCTAGGGCAGAGTTTCTCAGCAGAAGCACCATGGACATTCCAGATGGTGGATAATTGCTGCGGGGCCATCCTGTGCTTTGCAGGATGTTTGGCAGCATCCTTGGCCTCTCTCCACTGGATGCCTGCCAGTAGCAACCAGTTCTGACAACCAAAAATGTCTCAGACATTGCCCAATATGCCTAGGGGTGGGGGGAACAAAATTGCCCCCAGTTGACAACCACTGGTCTAGACTAACCAGCCTTTCCAGTTTGCCAGGAATTGAGTAGGTTCTGGGGTACAGAACTTTTCATTTTAAAACTGAGACTGTCCTAAGTCCACCTTAACTCTGCCACTTCTGCTGCTAAAAGCCCCTGTCTCTGGGCAAAGCCATCATCTGGGCATCTTAGTCAAGGACAGACCCTGACCCAGTCGGTGGGGTGGGGTGGGGTATGGCTGGAGAACCTGCGTCTGTAACAAGCTCCTGGTGGTGGTGTCCGCTGGCCCACAGACCACACTGGGAGCAGCAAGCCTGGGTTGGAAAGGCCATTCTTGCCCCTTTGTCAGGGCTGATTCTGTGGGGAACCCCTGGGGGTTGGGGCACTGCTTCCCAGCCCCCAGCTGCACACCAGAGCCCACCTCACTGAGCCCGGGCCCCTGAGATTCTGATTTGATTGGTGAGGGGTGGGGTTTACCAGGGAAGGTTCTTAAATAGCCCCAGGTGACTGTGATGTGGAGCCAAGACTGGGAACTCTTCAGCCAGAGGGCTGGAGGCGGCCACAGCACCTGCTCATCTGTGAGGAGCTTCCAAGTGGGTGCTGATGCCTCTCAGCCGTGAGCCAGCCGGCCAGGAGGCCTCCCTATGCTCCGGCGCCATCTCCATGCAGCCTTCCTTCCTGGCTGCAGGGGCCGCTGCTCATTATGGAGAGCTGTCATGAACTACGCTCTGCCCTTGAAACTGGCAACCATGACAGTTATTTCCTTTAATAACTTTTGTAGGAAGGAGGAATCTTTGGCAAAAGGCAAGCATTGGGCAGGGAAGCAGTGGTGGAGACGTGCAATTCCCTGAACGCCTACAGACCCTGTGCTCTGTGTCTGGGGGTGGAGGCACGCGTCTGTTTTCCTGCTGGGTGGCTGGCTGACGATGCCACACTAGCACATGGCTCTGCCCAGGCAGGTAGCAGCTGCTGTGGCACTGGGGCCTGGGCTCGGCCTGCAGCAGGACCACGCTTTGCTCTCTAGAATCCTGGGCTGCGGGAAAGGAGAGTGATAGAGCAAGTGGGCGATGCAGCCACAGAGAACCTCATTGCTGTGGCCAGAGCCACAAGGTAGAGTCCCCGTCCCCAGGCTGACGGTGAGCAGAGGGAGCCGGACCCTCCTCCCCCTCCAGATGTCCTCCTGAGAGCTAACCTCAGTGACTCGAGGGAACAAGCTTTTGGCACAGAGGCCTGTTAAGTGGCAAATAGGAGAGGAGGTGGGAGGAAGCTGAATGCCTATGGTGCAAACTGGTTTCGACAGCTTCTTTCTCTCCCACAGAAAAATCATGTCAGATTAGTACAGGAAAGGCTGGAAAGGAAACACAGAGCGGTAAGGGGGTGACTGACAGTGTTGCTCCAGCGCGGCCCAGGGCCTACGCGAGATGCTGCTTATTGCACGAGGGGTCGGCACTTGGAATGGTGCCCTTGAACGTCACCGCTCTACGCTCGCCATCCTCGGATTGTCCCTCCCAAATCAGAACTGCCACAGTCAAAACCCCTGGGTCCTTGGTTTTAAACATGGCACATATGCTACAACAGCAGAAGCACTGTTTGGAAAATCCGACACATTTTCTCCAGTAGGACCTTACTGAATATTAGATTTCCAGCACATTCTTTCCTTACCCAGAAGCAGGAGAGCTTATCCCTGATCCCCAATTGACTGTTCCATCTGCCCCTCGCTCACCTTTGCTTTGTTCGGTGGGTGCTGTGCCAATGTGGGAAAGAGGGGGGCGCTCGGGGGAAGGAAAGCGGATCCCATCTCCGTCCTGATACCCAGCATGTTTGTTTCTCTCTGCCAGTCAAGAAAGAGGAGGTGCTGGTCAGAGCCGGCGAGTACATGGGCCAGCTGCTGGAGCAAGCGTCTCTGCACTTCTTTGTCACAGCCCGTGTCGATGAGACCGGGGATATTCTGGCCAAGCAGAAGTCCACTGTGCTGACCATCCCCACGATCATCATCAAGGTCAGTGTTAGCATCTCAGACAAGGGAGAACAGCAAGATCGTTGAGTAGTTATTCAGGCTTACTGTGTTTTACTGTGAGTGAGTGTGAGTGTGTGTGTGTGTGTGTGTGTGTGTGTGCTCAAAAAAAAAATGGAGCTAGGATCCTCCTGTTCTTTGAAAGAAGAAAACCACCCAAATATAGACATGCACATATAACACTTTTCTCTCCTCTCCAGATCTAAATATATAGATCTGGCTGCAGATATAAATATAACCTGTAGGTATGAACACACTTGTGGAGGAAGATAAAGATGTGTAATGGATACATATACTTAGAATTCTCACTGCCTCCAGCTTAAAGTGGGTCAGGCCTGGCATGAGATGGAAACCGCTTGGATCGTCTCCACCTGCACTTTGGACAGTACTGCTGTTCATTGCGATATAGTTGTAGCCAGTAGAATGCACAAACTGAAAGGTCAGCGAGATGGCAATGACTTTTCATCCAGGTATTCACCTTGCAACCACCAGAAAATGTCGCCATGACTTTTCCAGTAAATGACCCCTCCCCCGTCACCAGGATAACCACCTTCCTGACTTTTGTCACCACGGGGGTGTTTTTTTGCCCACTTGGCTAGTAGTAGTTTTAACATTTTCTCCCCATTGAGCACCAGAAATCTCTGCCCAGGTGGCTGGAAGGAACTTGGCAGAGGAGGGCTGGCTGTGGCAGCCTGTGTGCTCCCGCATCTCAGGAGCACCGGCAGCATCGTGCAGCCGCATGGCTCACACCTTCCCACCCTGAGAGCAGGTATCCAGTCGCAGCAGGGTCCTCGGAGTCCCACACCTCCTGCCAGCCTCCCCAGGACTTAGAGACCTTCCCAGGCCGCTGGAGAACATTGTCCTTGAAGTGACTGAGTGATTAGCGCAGCTCCTGAGCTGCATCCCTCAAAGTGATAGACAAATCAAAGTTTGACAAAATTTTCATATTTTAAATGCCCCTAGAGTTGGGAGATGGGCAATGGGCTAGGAAGGGGGAGTTGGGCCTTGTGTCTTATAAATAATTTTCTGTGGATCATTTGTAAAACGAATCATTGTTGTGTAGCATTCAAAGTGGCAGCCTTTGTTGGGTCTCAAGACATGTGGGTGACACTGATGACCACCATACAGTGAGTGACCCCAGGACACGGCTCATCCAAACAGACATGTAGTGCCCTCCGAGGGCAAGAGCCCCAGGCCCTGCATTTCTAGAAAGGCTTCCATCATCATCTGTGGTTATCTTACCCCAGTCACCTCCCACAGGTGAGCACCAGAGGCCTTGAGAGGCAAATTAAAATGAGGATGTCCAGGGCCTGCAGGCCGAAGAGGAAACAAAGACAAAATGGGAAAGTGCATTGGTATCCCTCCAGAGGCGCCCTCAGTGCGAGAAAGCATGAACCCGATAGTGAGAGGCTCTGGGTACCGTAAGCAGGGGGCCTGCCCACCACCCCCAGTGGGCAGGCTGCCCCCATGGCCTGCTGTCCCTGGGAAACATGGGGCAGTGCCTGCAGGGTCATCCCAGCTGCACTCAGAGGCATCCCTTACCCTTTCCCACCAGAACAAGGCCTGCCTGCTCTCCCCAGTTATGAAGCCACAGCCTGTCCCTGGGAAGGGCTGGGAGAGAGCATTCCAAGCTGCACAGTGATCAAACCACAGCATGAAACAGAATTTAATGGCACCGCTGATAATGAACTGGGTGTATAAAAGAAACTAATAACTTTCATCTCTTAGACATTATTAATTTGAAGGTTTATTTGTTAGTTGTCTTCTGGGTTTACTTAAAGAGCAGTTTCACTCCCCAGGGGCAGAATCAAATACCATCTCCAACAAGTTGAGTGAGCTGGGCAGGGAGGGTGCACTTTTTAAAAAGTTGTGTTTTTGTTTTATTTTTGATTTCCATTAAGGTGTCAGGGATGCTGTTTTGGGAGGAAACTTAGTCAGAGGCAGAACCATTTGACTGGGACTCAAGCGTGAGAGAAATGGACGTTGTGGCTTCTGTCCAGAGCCGAGGTTGTTCAGGAAAGGAAGCAGGAGGCAGCCTTACGTGAGCTGCCCCTTAACCACTAACCCCATTAACCACATTAACCTCAAAACAAACTAAGTCTCAGCAGGGGAAGAGGTGTTCCTGGGTAAAGCACCTCACACTTTAAAAGCCACCCAGGTGTCCCTGAGCTTTGAGAGGCCTGATTCCAGAAACTAATGGCCTGGGGGCCTGGGAGGCAGCCTAGCCTGCTGGACATATGAAATACAGATGGCAGTCCTCATCCTGAAAGTGACTTAGGGAGGGAAAGACACAGAGGAAAGGCAGGAGGGTGGGGGGAGATGGGAAAGTGTGTAATGTTTATGTTTGTTCGTTTCCCCCCACATCCTGCATGGTTCAGGGTTCAGGATCTGGAAGAGGGCCACATGCAAATGAAAGAGACAAGTAATAATTTGGAAATATTGGGGGGCCAGGCGGGCAAGTCCAACTCAAGGGGAAGGACTACCACTGGTGCTCAGGCCTCGCCAACCTTTTATTGGTTTGGGATACACCCATAGCTCTTAGGTAGGCAATTTCCAGTAACAGGCAGACTAGCCCATCAGCAAGAATTTACATAATAATAAATGGGGAAGTTGCTTCAGCTACCATTGTCTGGACTAACAGTAGGTGCACAGCCCTGACATTTGCCAGGGCTTCAAGCGTCACCAGCCTTCCGGGTTCCTTGTCCATACCTCTCTGCTAGTGAAGACAATAGGCAGCTTCCCACAGGAAAGGAAGGGAGGGAAAAGGGGAAAGGAAAGAGGAAGAAAGAGCAGAGGGGGAAGAGGGAAGAGAAAGAAAATGTTACACTGAAGTATTACACAGGAGACCTTAGGGAGAGGAAACAAATAAACTGAATAAAACAGGAATTGGAGAGGGAGCTAAATGCAACAAAAGTAAAAAAACACAATGGCTCAGAGGTCCAGAATTGCCAAATTCTAGGAAAATGCTAGAACTCTCTGTGCATCACTTTGAGTCTGACATGGTCTACAGCTGACAGAAGCTCTCAAGTTCTCTGCCATGCATGTGCTGGGCACGGGCAGATGACATGTAAGCCAAGGGTTAGGAGGACATGACCTTCCACTCTTAGCTCATGGGCAGGAGGAAGGAAAAGACCAGAACACAGTGATGACAATGATAGCAGCTAGAAAATATTGAGCTCTGTATTATTACACTTCTCTTGTATTTTCTTATTAATCCTCAATACCATTTTATGAGATGGATATTATTATAATCCACACTTTACAGACGAGAAAGCTAAGGCCCAGAGAGGCCCCCTGTGGTATAGAAGTCAAGACATGGGCTTTGGGACCAACTATCTGAGTTCAAAACCTCTTTTCTCAATATAATAAGTGTGTAACCATGGACACATCACTTCTCTTTCTTGGAATCCTTTTCTCATCTGTAAAAGAGAGATAAGGGCAATGCTTCCTTCATAGGGTTGTTGTCAATATATAATGAGTTAATGGATACCTAAGCCCAAGTCAAAGTCAATGCCAAGTATATGTTGGTTGTTGATATTATAGTCATTGTTACTGTTCATATGCAACTCACCCGTGAGCGAGTGCCTGCTAAGGGAAAGAATGAAGCTTCTAACCCAGGTCTTTTGCAGATGACCACTAGGCTACATTGCTCTCACACTGGAACTTCTATAGAAAGTGGAAGATGGTGACTGCCTTCACAAAGTGTCTGTGTTTTTCAAGGGAGAGAGATGACCCGATCATGAGTTTGGTTGAAGTGGGGTATCAAAAATTAAGGCAGTAGATGATCCTCAATGAATGACAGCATTTCAAGCAGTAGCAATGGATGAAGAGACATCTCCAGATCCTAGGAAAAAGACCTAATCAAAAACAAGGAGAAAGGTTGATGGCAGGTATAGGGAGCAGCTAGAGCCTGCTGTGGCTAGAGTTGAGGCTGGAAGCAGGGGACTAGTGTTTATAAACCTAGAATAGCAGCTTGGGGCCATTTTAAGATGAGTCTAAAAATTTTGGATGAGAGCTTTATATTTGAGTCCATGAACAAAGACTTCAGTGAAGATTCTGGAGCATAAATATAACATTACTAGAGGCCCATTGCACAAAATTCATGCATCTGTAGGGTCCCTAGGCCTGGCTGGCAATCAGGGCTGATCTGTGGGGCGACTGGTGTAGTGATCAGGGGCCCCCTGCTGGCACCCACCTTGGCCAGCCTGGGGCCTGTGGGCTGTGCTCTTGCGTTGAGCGTCTGCCCCCTGGTGGTCAGTGTGCATCATAGCGACTGGTCATTCTGCCGTTAGGTCAATTTGCATATTAGGTTTTTATTATAGGATTGCCCCCCTCCCAAGATTTGGAACCTCTTTTCTTTCTCTTCCTCAAAGCCTTGGCCCAAGTCATCATCTTATTCTTGGAATCCCCAGCTCAGCCTGGGGACTGCAGTTTCCTGGCGGCAACTTTGCAGCTGTTCTTAATGAGCCCCCTTTTTAGAGCAAATAGAGGCCAACCTGGAACAATATTGAGCCCTAGCAAAGGAGTTGGCCAGTGGACATGTACTCACATCCTTATGGACCCAGTCTTGGATTACATTCTTCCCGCCAATCATCATGCATGAGTCATAGTGTATGATCTGCATATGGAAAATGGCAGGGAGAGACATTCATTAAACTTTAATGAGCACGCCTCTCTTTTTCCATGCTATCACAATATTTTGATGAAAAAAAGTATATTTTATTAAAATCAGACATAGAATTTTTTTCTGCCTTCCCATGTGTTGATGGTTGTAAGAAGCTTTAAGTCAGAAAAAGACTCAGGCATTTTGGTTTTTAATGAACATCTATTTTTAGGGAAGGATGGAAGCAATGATGGGAATTCAGCTCCAGGCTGCAGACTGGTTTGTCTGGAATCTGTGGTGTGTGATGTAGGAACAGCATTCTGGTGGGGCTCTCCCACTGTCAGTTAGCAGTGAAGGTTTCACATTTTTTCTGCTCTCACCCAAGTCAACTAGAACAAGAACACCAGGAGCCCCTTTTGTAGAGGCACAGTAACCTATAATACTTAGAGATGGCTGCAGTCAGGCCACCTGGGGGTCACAGTCCTACCTGCTTTGGGCTAATTACTCAATCACCTCAGAAGTAAAATGGGTACAATAATAGTACTGACCTCACTGGGTTTCTGGGAGGGAGCAAAGTAATCCTATATAATAAAGAAGTAATATGCAAATTGACCGTCACACCCTTGCACAAGATGGCTGCCCCCATGTGGTCACAAGATGGCCATGCCCACGTCATCACAAGATGGCCACCCCCATGTCATCACAAGAGGGCCACCACAAGATGGCCAGCAGGGGAGGGCAGTTAGGGGCAACCAGGCCAGCAGGGGAGGGCAGTTAGGGGTGACCAGGCCAGCAAGGGAGGGCAGTTAGGGCAACCAGGCGGGAAGGGGAAGGTAGTTGGGAGCGACCAGGCTGGCAGGGGAGCAGTTAGACATCGATCAGCTGGCAGGGGAGTGATTAGGGGGTGATCAGACTGGCAGGCAGAAGTGGTTAGGGGCAATCAGGCAGGCAGACAGGCAAGCAGTTGGGAGCCAGCAGTCCCGGATTGTGAGAGGGATGTCCAACTGCCGGTTTAAACCGGCAGTTGGACATCCCCTGAGGGGTCCCAGATTGGAGAGGGTGCAGGCTGGGCTGAGGGACACCCACTCCCCAGTGCACAAATTTTGTGCACCGGGCCTCTAGCAATTCACATAAAGAGCTTTGCATGGTACTTTGATCATAGTAAGTACTCAATGAAGACCAACATCTATTAGCTTTTACCACACACATTTTTCTTCTCCTCCTCTTTTTCTTTCTCTTCCTCTCTCCTCTTTCTCCTCTTCTCCTTCTCCTTCTCCTTCTCATTCTCATTCTCATTCTTATTCTTAATCTTATTCTTCTTCCCCTCCGCCTCTTTCTTACTCTCCTCCTACTACTTCTCTCTCTCTCATCTCTCTCTCTCATACACACACACACACACACACCCTTTCTCTCTGAACTTCAGTGTCTCCTTTTGCAAAATAATTAAGCCACTAATATTTATAATACTATTTATTGTAATTATAATCTATACTAATAAAAGGGTAATATGCAAGTTGGTCAGGACGCCCTCACATAATGACCAAACAGCAGGCTGCGTGGAGCAACAAGGCTGGCAGGGGAGTTAGTGAGGGATAACCAAACAACTGAACAAGCAGGCTGCGTGAGGCGACCAGGCAGGCAGGGGGATGGCAGTTGGGGGCAACCAGGCCAGCAGGGGGGGCAGTTGGGGGTGGGGGGTGATCAGGCTGGTGGGGAGGGGCAGTGAGGGGCAACCATGCTGGTGGGGGGGCAGTTGGGGGTGACTAGGCTAGTGGGGGGGGGCAGTTAGGGGCAACTAGGCTGGCAGAGGGGGGTAGTGAAGGGCAACCAGGCCAGCAGGGGGAGCAGTTGGGGGCAACCAGGCTGGGGGAGGGGGCAGTTGAGGGTGACCAGGCCTTCAGGAGGGAAAGTTAGGAGCAATCAGGCAGGCAGGCATGTGAGTAGTTAGGAACCAGCAGTCCTGGATTGTGAGAGGGATGTCTGACTGCCAGTTTCGGCCTGGGGATCGGGCCTAAACCGGCAGTTGGGCATCCCCCAAGGGGTCCTGGATTGGAGAGGGTGCAAGCTGGGCTGAGGCAACCACCCCCCACCCCCTCGTGCTATAATTTCGTGCACTGGACCTCTAGTTACATATAAAAGACAAAGTTTCTGTGGGTTAACATCTGTAATGTTTGTGAGAATGCTTAGCCCATGCCAAGACCTGGTAGCTGCTGTTACAGTTTCCTCCTTCCCTGCCTAGGCCCATCTATGCCTGGAAATCCCACAATCACGCCCTGAGAACTGCTCCGAGCAGCATGTGGCCCTCTAGCCTAAAGTGAAGGTAACACTCACCTGGTGGCACTGAATCTGACCGCTGGGTGTCAAGAGTGTGCGATGCTCCCTATGGAACCCTCATGTGTGGGGAGCCAGTCTTTGAAGAGCCTGGAGCAAGGCTGGGAGAGAGAGCAGAGGACCTCCATTCAGGATCTGGGAAATAAACTCTTCTGAGTGCCATTCTAAAACCGCTCAGGTGCCAAGACCTTGGTAGTATTATCCTGTAAAACAAGGCCTGCAGGATTTGCAGAACATCTCTAAACCCCTGTAGAACTCATCTTCTCATATGTGTTAGGAGTAATGCTGCTAAGAGAAAATATAACCCTTTCTATGTATATAATTTTTAAAATTACAATCGTGAACACACGGGTGCTCCAAAAATTTAAAAAATTTTTAAGCACTTAAGAACAATTGACTTTCCAAGACTTTTAAACATGAGTTTTAATGTGCTTCACTTCCCTAGTGCCCCCACAAATGTAGTTGTTGGCCTAGAGTGGCACTAATAAGACTGTAACATGCATTTACCCCTTACTTATTTGTTTAGTTGACTAAAAGAAATTTCTAGTGTTTATTAATCTTTTAGTTTAGTCTATCACTCATTTATTCATTAATTTCTTGAATTCACTCAACAAATAGTTATTTGGTGCTCCCTCTGTAGATAATTGTAGAAAATGCTTTTTAAAAATTATCAGAGAAAACTCGGCATTAAGAACATTTTTATTGACTTTTTCTTTGAAAGATTGCTGGTGATGGCATTCAGCAGTGCCCACCCTTGGTCAGCAGCAGGAGCGCAGCTGCACTGTTCTCTCAGGGGCTGACCACCCCTGCCACCAGCCTATGGGGTTCCTCCTGCATGGACAGTGTCTACAGGGCCTACAGAAGTTGGCAGTTCATACAAATCCACAAGCAGAATGTCTGCTCCACCAGCTCTGACTGGCCAGGCCTCTGTGCTCTGGACTTGCTGCAATGAGGATAACTAACGCAGGTCACACGAGCTATGTCCCTGCCAACCCTCCCCAGGGTGCTGGGACCTACCTCTAGGTGGGCTCCACTCCAGGCTTGTGCAGACTGGGGGGTGGAGTGGCTATGAGGGCACTAAATCCAGCCCACTCACCACTCACTAAGCCATGCAGAGAGTTTCACCCACCCCAGAAAAAGGGGTGCCCTTGCCTAACTTGTGCAGCCACACCCCAGTGCTGGCTCCATGCCCTGCTCTCTTCTGATTGACACACTATTTGGCTTTTTAACAACTGTTCAATGTTGTGTTCTAACGGGAGCCCGGAGGTTAGGTGTGGAATCCTCCTCATGCCCTGGAAGCCCCCACTTTCACCAGAGCAGAGCAAGGCTGGGCTGCTTGCTGTGGTGGGTGCCTGGGCCCTGCTCCTACAATATCCCAACTCATATATCTTTATCCCACAGAAAAGGTTAAATTTGGGGAAACCATTTGAGATGTAATAAGTGCTTCCAAAATGCTTGAGGGCCAGTGGGTAAATTGTAATTAACTACAGTTTTGTGCTGTTCTGTGAAAACCTGAATATTTGAAACTTTCCATCAACACAGAAAATGAAAAGAGAGACCAGGTTCTAACCCTGAACCCTGAACCATTTCCCCCCATGTCTCCAACCAAGCACTTTTCTCCCTTCCCACCTTCCCATGTTCTTCCTGAATGTCACGTATCCCAGGACACACACCTCTGCCCTGCCGGTCCCATGGCCCTGCAGTGGGAGGCGGGGGCAGGTGCCCCAGGGTTGGACTTCTCCCCTTCTCTTTAGAAAGTGTTGATGGAAGCTCCCAGCTTGGCGGTTCTCTTCCCCACACCTAAGAACCGAATCTACCTCATTTCCACAGGGGAACTCAGGGGTGAAGAGGTCCTCATGTCACCCTGCAAGCGTGTCTTCCTTTAGGCCTCAACAGCATTTAGATGGGTAAATGCTAGCGTGTTTCAGATGCTCTGCCCGATCCTTTCACATTAAACCCCCCGGTAACCACCTAAGAAACCAGGCCCAGAGAGCTCAAGCCACTTGGCCCAAGGACACGCCGTGGCAGCCCCCATCCTCCTCCCCATCTTCAGACCTGAGTCCAGCAGGTTTCCCCCCAGCTCCCCCCTGGATGGTCACTGTGTTCTCAGCCACTGTGGTTGTGCCCCTCGGTGCTGTCCTACACCGTTTCCGGAGAAAATCAAACACAATTGTCTGAGCTCCCATAATGAGGGGCTCTGAGCAGATAAAGCCTTGTGATCTGGGACTGTCCCAGGCAGGGCACCCCAGTCATGGCTTTCCATACTCAAGTGCTGACTCTCCACCCACTGATGGCCATTTGTCACAGAGGAGCAGACAGTGGGGGTGCTCCATCAGCCAGGAGGACACACCGCGGGAGCCCTGCCGCCAGAGTGTGCACATCTCCATCTCCCTCCGAAGTCCAGCCGCAGAACAGCCTGTACTTGAGAATGGAAATGAGTACCTGCTAACCAGGTGCCTAAAACATAATTAGCTCTATGCTTATCTGGTTTGCTATTTTTCAATCTTAGTAAAAGACACACATAAAATAAAACATCAAGAATAATGACTCCCATCCACCTTATCATAGAATCCCACTATGTTTAGGCTACTGGTTATTTTTTTAAATGATTATCTCCATCTTTACCCTTAATAGAAAATCCTCTTATCATCAAGTAATGTAATATATCAAGGCCCCAAGGCTATCTTGCCACATTTCACTCTGGCATAGAAATCTAATTCTCTCCCCATAAAGTCGAAAAGACAAAGTTGGGTAGTATATATGTTTTCAAATTTAGTTCAGGGTCAAGTTATAAAATCATTGTGCTCAACTGATAGTTTAGTGATAGTATAAGGTAATACAGTCAATGATTCCTCAATGGGTTTCAGAAAATAATGAGCCTATTTCCAGCAAAGAAAAAGTCACTATTTTTGCTTCTCTGCTGTGAAAGATCACAGTGTATGTGGTGTTTAAAGATGAATGTTTTGGAGTCAGAAAGACCTAGATTTATAGCTGGGTTCTACCAACTTACCATCTCTGTAACTTGGGCATTTTGTCTATTGTCTAAGTTTCAGTTTCACATCAGTGAGATGTGTAATGATCATGTCTACTCCCAAGCTGTAGGGCAGTAGGAAGGACTAACCAAGATAATATAAATAAAATGATGAGAAGAATCCCTGCATTACTAAGTGAACAGCATAAAATGTAAGTTATCATTAATATTGTGGTTACTAATCAGAGTAAGTTAGGGGTGTGGTTAAGCAATGACTGGGGCACTAGACTGTTTGCATTTAGGTCTCCCTTCCCCTACTTACTGCCTGTGTGAACTTGAACAAATAACTTGTCTTCTCTGTGTCCCAGTTTCCTCATCTGTGCAATGAAGACTCATAGCATCTACTCCACACAGTTGTAAGGATTAAACAAGTTAACAGCATTGTTCTATGGGACTTTCTATGATTATGGGAATATTCTAAATCTGTACTGTCCTATGTGATAGCCACTAGCCACATATAGTTACTGAGTACTTGAAATGTGGCTAGTGCAGCCGTGGGCAAACTACGGCCTGCGGGCCAGATCCGCCCATTTGAAATGAATAAAACTATTGAAATAAAAGACCGTACCCTTTTATGTAATGATGTTTACTTTGAATTTATATTAGTTCACACAAACACTCCATCCATGCTTTTGTTCCGGCCCTCCGGTCCAGTTTAAGAACCCATTGTGGCCCTCGAGTCAAAAAGTTTGCCCACCCCTGGGCTAGTGCAACTGAGGAGCTGAATTTTTAATTTAATTTACTTAAATTAAATGTAAATAGCCACATGTGGCTAGTGGCTACCATTTGGACAATGCAGATTAAGAACATTGCCCGACTGTCTTAACCCATTAGCATTTCAACAAATACCAGCATAAGTGTGTTAGCCAGTAGCGGCCGGTGCTGGTGAGCATAGGTTACACACAGGCACCTGCTTCTCCCTGCAGTGACTGTGATGAATTGAATGTCAGTAAAAAATTCTAACAAGGATGGGGTCAAGGATAGGCAACCAGGCATAACTCCAAGTTTCCCACTCCCAGACATCTGTGTGTCAAGGTCCTGATTAGACCCTTGTAACTGTAAACCAAGGACGTTTGTAGTTTCTGTGAATAAAAGCTCGCCGAGCACCAAGTTCGGGGCTGCTGCAGGAGGAAAAAGCCTGTGGCAGTCACTGGCCAGTTCAATAAATCCTCGCTTGCTGTTTAAGACCTAATTGGAGTCGGTGGTCTTATTCTCGCGAATGTTGGTCCACAACATGACCACAGGCTGAGGAGGAGAAGAAAGTTCATGATTGAAAGCACTGGAAGTAAGGGGTGTGGGGTGAACTCCTAGATCATATGGATCACATTGCCAACTAAATTCATTCTTTCTCAAACTTTTTCCTTCAACCCCACTTCAGTTTTGAATATAGTTATGTACATTGTAAAGCATATACTCCATGGAAGAGATCTTGTGATTTCCTAAAAGGTAATTTCTTCCCAAAAGTTTGTGTGTGTGTGTGTGTGTGTGTGTGTGTGTGTGTGTGTGAATAACTTTCTTGTTTACCAAAGAATCAGTTGTCATTATCATGGAATAGCATAAAAGACAAGAACTAAGTATGATAATTTTGGTGAATGATGTTTAAAGTGGAAAAGCATTTTTTGTCAATTTTTCAAAACAGAGATATTTTACTTATTTTTTATTTTTATTTATTTATTTTTAATTCTTAAAGTATTACAAAGGGTATTACATATGTCTCCTTTTTTCCCCCGCCCTTGACAATCCCCTGGCCTCCCCTACCGCCCAGTGTCTTATGTCCATTGGTTATGCTTATATGCATGCATATAAGTCCTTCGGTTGATCTCTTACCACCCCTCTTCTGCCCCCCTCCCCTCCCCAGCCTTCCCACTGCAGTTTGACACTCTAAAACAGAGATATTTTAAATGGAAAAATTTAAAGAATCAGGGCCATCAAACCTGGAAAATAAGTTAATAACACCGAGTATACATATGCTTTATCCTTTTCTCTGGTTCAAGTAATAGCTACCCTTCTCTAAGGTGAATACACATAAAAGTGTCTTCTTGATCTAACTCTCTGGATTGCTAAACGCTCCCTTTACTTGAGGTTTTATGAGAGCAAGGAAATCAGAAACATAATTATGCTGATATGAAAATTATTTTTACAGCATTAAAGAAAAGCAGTGCAGATTCCCTAAAAAAAAAAAAAAAATAGATTTGAACAGACATTTTCAGCCACAGTGGTCATCATTCGCAGCACTTCATAGATACCAGAGCGTGGCACACCATTCAAATAAACACTCAATATGAAAATACTGTGCCTATGTTCCATTTTCCTCAACAGAATGAGGGGAAATATCCCCACTTAAATTCCTAAGCAGAAAATAGTGATGTTAAATTTTGGGCAGGCTTTTACATTTGGTTTGGTTTGAGTTTTAAGGCTCATTATCATCTCAGTAGTTAGGCGGAGGAAGTTTAAATTTGGATATAAGAGACAGATGTCAGGAAAGTGACACTGAGTCTTTGACAATTGCAAAAGAAGCATTCCCCAACCTGGAAGGGCCCTCTTTTTTCATCTTCCTACCCCTTCCAAGCCCCTTCTCCATCCCAGGACCAGGAAAGTCTGGGCAGTATTTATATACTCCAGCTGCAGCTAATTATAGAGATAATCTCTGGAAGCAACCTGATTAGACATGACATGAAATTACCTAGAAGACTTAATATTTTAATCATATTCATATCTAAAGCCTACCCATGAAGGCCCAAACACACAGGCCAACTTTTCAAATACCTGACTTCCCCCATCACTGTCATCAGTGACCAGGAAAGATGCACGTGGCTTTCCACAGCCGATCTTCCCGTGGTGCTCGCCTCCCAGTGTGGAGATGGTTCTCGTCCTGGAGCCCCCGATCCCCCGAGGGCCATGCAGCGATCACAGGGGTCTATCCAAATGAACCCCCTAAAACTACTTGCAGTTGTGCATGTCTCATATTTGTCACTGTATAAATCTGTGTGGAGGAAGAATCAATTGATATTTTCAGATGTTTTAAGGGGCTTGTGCTCAGACTTATACGAGTATACAGGAGGCGGATCGCTCTAAAATATCCCCCCCCACCACCACAAATTAAAATGATCAGAGCAAATAATGTTACTAGTAGTGTCTCTGAAGGAGCCCTATTTTCTTGAATTTAGATAGTTTTTGTAGATGTTATCTTTAGTTTGTATTTTTTTAATGCAAAAAAATTTTTTTCAACTTAAAGTAGACAGGCTCTACCGCCTGAGGTGCTAATGTAATTGTTTGGGGAGGGCCTAGACCTCTATAATTTTAAAGTTTTCCAGTGATTCCATTGAGTGTGCCAGGCTGGGGACCACTTACTAAAGTGCTACTCACACTGCCTGGCTCACAAGCCATGCTCCGTGGTGACAGCTGCTGTGGTCACCATCATGGTCACCGTCTGCTCCACCCCTGATTCCTGTGAGCCTGCTCTCCACCCAGCCCACCCCGGGAGATGGGGATCTGATTGTAATAAATATGGATGGGGAATCAGCTACAATTTTCATTTTTCTTACACATTTAAAAAATCCCATAGATATAAGTTTAGTCACAAACTGTATGTTCTAGATTAAAGCCATAAAGTTCTATTCTTGACTATAGAGTCTTCTTCTCTGGGCAGTGTCCTTCCCCTTTCATTAGAAAGTCTCATTTCCACATGACATTTTCTATATGACACACACTGCTTAAAGAAATAAGGTATAATAATGATTGGGTTGTTGTATAGGAAAATCAAATAACCACTAAATTCCTTTTTTAAGCAGTCAGCCTAATTGAACAATATTTACTGGGCATTGGCTAGATATTGGAGTAAAAAGTAGGCTAGAATATAAGGTGAATAAGACAAACTCCCCCAGCCTGGCTGGTGTGGCTCAGTGGTTGAGTGTCAACCCATGAACCAAGAGGTTGCTAGTTTAATTCACGGTCTGGGCACATGCCCAGGTTGTAGGCTCGATTCCCAGTAAGGGGTGTGCAGGAGATAGCTGATTGATGATGTTTCTCTCTCATCGAAGTTTCTATCTCTCTGTCATTCTCCCATCCTCTCTCTCAATAAAAACATTAAAAAAAAAAACTCCCCCAAGCTTTGCCACTTCAAAAAGCAGAAGCTGCAATGCATTAGCCATTACCATGTGTCATGATGCTTTATATGTACTATGTAATCCTACCCTTTTATTGCAATGAAGGACTTTTATTATTATCTTGTTCCCAAATAACTTAGTACTTTACAGTTCCATCCACAGGATACATAGCCTCTAAGCAAACAAGCTAATGCTATAGGCACCTGGACATGTTCCAGCACACTGTGTTGGTGATGGGAAAGCATGTAGTTCCGGGTGTGTGGCACAGTGCGGCACAGAGTAAACACAACTACTGGTAACAGCATTCCCTAGATCACCCCATAGAAGTGTCAGTCAGTTCAGAGCCAAGGAAACAGTCTCAGAGGGGATGAGGAAGTCATAAGACCCCACTCTTAGGAAGTGTTGAAGTTGGCATTGAACTCTGGCATCTCCTGCCAAACACTTGATCCTGCTGAGATATGGATAAACTCACCCACAATTAGCTTCACCCTCTCCTGACTCAGATGTTGTAGCTGCAAATGAAGTCTCTTCTGACTATTTTAGTGTCCAGCTTCCTCTCTTCAAGTTCAACAGTGAGAACTCCCTCTTTGAACATAGTTCTTTATAGTGTTTCTAATAGTGAGAAGGCACCGGCTCCCTGGAGCATTTTTTCCTCTTGAACTTGGGAATTCTCTAAGTCCTGGCAAGAAACCTGAGCCCTATCCGGAAGCAGAGTTCACCTGGCCACCCTCACCACGAAACCTGTTACTACACCAAATGCATTTCCACCGCCTGCTGACAAAGAGCAGCCAGTAGCCAGGCTATTAACCTGAGTTCTAATTAGGGTGGTTTTTATAATGAGGAAAAGAGTGTGGTTCTAATTAGTAATTTTCCATCTTTTTCTCAGTAGGTATCTCCCAGTCAAAGCAATAAGGTATCTGCATCGCACTGGTTCCTTCCCTTGCCAAAAAATAATACTACTGCAAAACAGAAGCAAAAGTGAAGGTGGTTGAGGACACAGGAGAGCAGAGAGAGGTTTTATGTGCTGCTAATGAGCTGTGTTCTCCCCCCCAACTCTTCTCTTAGGTCCGTGGCGCTCAGATGGTTGGTTCTGACATGGTTGTGACAGTCGAGTTCACCAATCCCTTAAAGGAATCACTGAAAAACGTTTGGATACGCCTGGAAGGTCCTGGAGTGATAAAACCAATGAGGAAGATGTTCCGGTATGTGCTGAAGGTTTGTGGGAAGGTGACGTGGGGCTGTGGGACATTTAGTTCTCCGTCTCTTTTCCAAACTTACACCTAATTCCCAATGAAAATGTCTCAGAAGCTGCCACTTCCTTACTGGCATTTCTGTGGGGCGTGAAGTAAAAATAGGGCTGGTTTTATCAAACTTCCATCACTTAATTCCTAAAACCGTCCAAATGAGGTGGGTACAAGTATTATCTTCCTTTGAGAGGAGAGGAATTTGAGGCTTTCAGAGGTCAACTGATTTATCCAGAGGTGCACAGCTTATAAGAGTGACACCAAGATTCAGACTCTGCTGATTCCAGAACCAAGTGTCCAGCATTTTTGTGCCTTACCACTTCCTCATGTATCAATTCTACTAATGTGTCAAATATGTTACTAATAGCATATATGTCAAATCTGCTATTCCTTAAGTGTTCCTTTTCTTGGATTATTTCTTCCCAACTCTACCTCCCAGACTTCACCAGCCCAAGCACTCAGGAGAATAAAGGTGAGTCTGAAGAGTTCTAGACTTTGTTTCCTAGTCAGGGAACCAATGACTACCCCAGGCCCATAATAATAGAAATGAAAGTCTGCTTCATTCCAACCTAGCACCATCAGATTGTGCCAGACAGTTCTCAGCTTCTTTGGCTTCCACTGACAAATGCCGTCACCCACAAAACAGACCAGAATGCTCAGCTAGCACTAATTGTTAAAAAAACAATGGTACCTTTTGATCCTACCAATGGTCTGAATTCTGTCATCTGGAGCTATACACAAAATAAGGCCCATCTCTCTTCCATCTAATTACTTGCAAATGTTTGCAAACAGCTGTCACATCTTCCTTAAGTCTTCTCTATACCTGCCCTGACTTTATTCCTCTCGCCTCTAATATGGTTTTAGCTCCCTCCCTCTCCCACATCCTCCAATTTGTCAGTATTCCTCTTAGAGTGTGACACCCAGAATAGATCCCAATCTCTGAGGTTTATTACTTTCATTTCTACCACAAATAAGTCCCTGTCGGCATCAATCAATCTAGCAAATTTCCTGTGGGGTGACCTTCTAAGGTATAGAAAGGGAGGTGGAGGGCTTTGAGAACTGCCTGATGACCAGAATAGCTGGAGATTGTCCCAATGTCCTTTATAGAAACAACCCTGTTTTGTAATCTGTGGGACAACTACAAGGCCTCCTCCACCCCTTCTGGGGCACCTTTAAAAACCAACCTGCCCACTAAGGGCTCCCTGCATTTCTTTCAAATTACAGTGCTCACAGCTTCTGCACACCAGAAGAGATGCCTGATGCTGGTGGATGCAATAAACAGCAGAGAAAATAACTTGAGTGCTTAAAAAAAATGCAAGCACAAAACATAACAACCTTCCTGTACTAATAGGAAAGTTGCAGGAGGAAAAAAGAATTAAATTAGAAATCAACCCTAGCTTGAGGGAGAGGTCAGCAATAATAGCCCTGTTTTGTCAGAAACCATAGTCAACCCTCACTCGTTCTCGCACCTTCCAACCTGAATCAGATGCAAGAATCGCTTGGCAAAGTGAAACGTATCTTCTTCAGCACAACCCCCGGCTGAATTCAATTTTTGCTTCTCAATCAGTAACCCCACAAGCCTCATCTGAGGGTACTTTTGCACCTTTAGTCCTGCTACCTTTATAACTTGGCTGTGCCAAGAATCCCACCTTGATCGAAAGCCAGTGCATGAAAGAAACAATCTGTGTGTTAGAAGAAAGAGTAATGCTCACACAGTAAGTACAATGACCCACTACTTGGGAGGTATAAGGCTCAAAATAGGTGCATTGATTATTGTTAATATCTGACCTTGGGGTGGGGAAAGTAGAGTGAATAGGAAAGGATGAAAGAGGTTAGTCCTTACATGGGCATTAGGCAAATGTCCCACCCATACTCTGCCTTAAGCTACTATTACTAGTTACTTCAATATATTGGTCTATGGCAGGTAGGTAACAGACAGGACACCAGTTCCTCCGTCTCTCATGGGAAGTCAGATCCGGGGGTGGATCTCTCCAAAGTCAGGCAGCTTTATATTTCAGAAACTGTCAAAAATTGTAAAATATATATATATAAATATATATTTTATATATTATATATATTTATATATATTTATATATAAAATTGTAAAATATTATATATATATATATATATATATATATATATATATATATATAATCTAGTGTAGGCTTGGGACTTTGGGGAGAGTACTGCTTTATCCATTTCCTCCTGACTCCAGCACACACTTTCACAACCAAGAACTGAGCCCGCGATGCCCACAGCCATATTACCAGATAGCTAGAAACACTCCAGAGTGCCCTCTGCTGCCAAGATCTGGTCTAAGAGTGGCAGGTCTATATAAGGACTTGGGCTCTTGAAAAGGGCAATTCTGTAGAAGCAGAATCCTTCACAAGGCTGAGTTCCTTTCTAGGCCACATTGGAATAGTAAAGGGAGTCACCACCCTGAGGTCCACCCACACCCCTGCAGGGATCCTAGAAGGTAGGGTGTGTCTTGTTCAAAACAGTGGGTCTGGAAGGTAGGAGCTGGTGAGCTGGGAATTGAACTAGGAACAAGGAAGGCAGTGGGTGCTGTGTCATATTCCTTCATCAGGGTATAAGCTAACTCTGCTCTGAGAAGGTTTACCTTCCTGCTCTTCCCCCACTTCCTCTCACAGAATCTCAGCTTTCAAGTTTCTGCACTTGATATTCCCAGGACATAAAATAATTCATCTTCCAGATTCATTTTTCTCTTTTAAAAATGATCAGGTTCAGGGAGTTATTTCATGAGAAAAGTTCCCTGACTTTGTGATTTTGTTTTAAATGTTGAGTTTTTCAAGTAGGACGGAAGCTGAGGGCTAGACCCACGGAGGACAAAGCATAGAGAGTTGCAGTTTATTGTAATAATAATCCCATTTGCCCGCATGTGTTCAAGATGATAAATGGCCAGCATATCCCGATGGCTCAGCACATTACCAAGAACCATTTATCACCATGTCCATCCGCAGGCAAATAAGATTATTCCAGTATTACTCCACTCACCAAGGTGGGGAAAGGATTTAGTTCTCTCTTTCTGCATCTATTTGTCTGTAGGCAAATGCATACTTAGACATGCATGTGTGTCTTCATGTAGCATCCTTGTGTGATGCTCAGATGTGATAAGTGTACACGTGTACATGCATGAGATACAGGTGTGAATATCATCATGTGAGCAAGTTTATGAGTGAGCACAAAGAATGTGAAGCTCAGAGACTACAGTTTCGGTCTGAGGGAGCTACCTGCATTACATGGCTGCAGGCCAGGTCCCTGAGCAAGATGACTATTTCACAAAGTGTTTCTGACTGATCACTTGGGGAAACCAGAGAAGGGAAAATGAATGGATTGGGGTAAAAATAGCACAATTTATTGAGAAATAAATATCTCAAAACTATATTCTTATTGAACTAATCACTGCAAATTAAGGATGGATAACTTTTTTTCCACATACAGGCAGGAGGAATCTACTGTCCTAAATTATTTTGCAGATCGTCCAGGCAGAGAAAACAGCAGCCACAAAAGTGACTGTGATAATAATAAAAATAACACCACATACCTAACACTTGGCACTTCCCATGCTGTGCCATAGTTCTAAGCACAGTACAAATATAAACTCTTCACACCCTGTTCAATATCCCATAGTATCCACCTTTTACAGGCGAGGAAACCCACAGTGAGGTCAGTGATTTTTAAATCTTGAATCATAAAATCAATTTACTGAGTTTGAAAACTACATATATAGGTTATATGTGTGTCCTTTTCACATAGTTTGGCTTTTCTATAACTGATTTAAAGAATTTATATAGTCGCATTTATAAAGAAAAAAATTATGAAAAGTGTTAGCAAATACCAAATTAATGGAGACATTTAGCCTATCAGTGTAAAGTCAAAGCCTAGAGCAGCCTGAGAGGCTCCCAAGGCCTCGGCGCCTTTCTCAGTTCACTGGCCACAGATATGAGAGACAGGGACTTCTTATTTACTAACTGGATTTCTAGGACTTGGGCCTCTTTCCTTTTTTTCCCAGAGGACACACCCACAGCCAGTTGAAGTATATATTGTCATAGTGACATTTGAGAAAATCTTTGGTTCCAATTTCACATGGCACAGGTCAAGCACAGGCATGTGGCCCATGCTTCTCCCTTCACTCTGGCTCTGTCTAAAGCGATTCAGTGTGGGTCCAACCCCGAGAGCAAATGGGAGCTCATGTGGCTGAGGCCCTTGGACCACTCCAGACTTCACAGTTCTTCCTTGCAACACCTCCAACCACCTGAGTCCAAAGCTACAGTGTTACCCCCAGATCCTTTGGTCCCCCAGGTCCCTCCACAGTGTAACAAAGATTCCCTCCTCCAGTCCCTGGACAATCTATCTATGGATCTATCCACAGAATTCCTCTACACAATGCATTTCTCATTTCTGAACACAAGTGCCCTTGTTGTGTCCCCCAGTGTGTCTTTCTTTTTCCATCATCCCTGACCATCGGGCTCTGTGGCCATGTAAACTTCCATATGTCCCTTTGGATCTCGGTTTCCTCGTCAGTAGAATGAGACCATTGAACTAAGTGATTTCTAACTGCCTTCCAACCCTCACATGCTGAGCCTCAGTACCCCCTGGAAATAATCAGATCCCTTACCCCTCTTATCAATTCATTTCCCTGATGCTCTCCCAGAAAAGCACTGGCCCAGGGCCCCATGCAAAGCCACCCAGCATGTGCCCTCCCTGAGAGTCAGAGAGCAAAGACCAAGAATCCGCCATGAACAGCACTTACCTGAGAAATCAAACTTGTGGAAAAGCAAGCACAGTGATCAAAAAGTCATCTTCTTATAGGGTATAGTATGAAATACACTATACAGTAGTAGAAAGAGCATGGATTTGGAAATCAGATAAACCTGGGTTCAAATTTCATCTCTGCCCAGTAACAGCTCTGTGGTCTTATAAAAGTTGCTTTGCTTGTTTAATCTTCCATTTTTCTTAACTTTAAAATGTGTCAAATAGTATCTAGCTCAACCATCATACATATAAAACCTGCTGTAATCTCCTCCTGAAGCTGACATGGGTGATATATGTGATACGCCCCAGAGAAGCTTAAAACCTCCTAACCCTGATTGACCTCAGTTACGCACCACAGTGGGCTTGGCCATGAAGCTTAGGAAGGCCTCAGAGCATGGGCTGCAGAGCAAGAGGAGAATACCAAGACCATCAAAGGCTAGGCTCTCTATCAACAGGCAACCGATGAGGAGCAGAAAAGTGCATGGGCAGAGGACCCAGTTTGGTGGTTGAAACAGTATTACGAATTACAGAGCATGCAGATACTCCGAGTCATTTGGCAGCAGGCAGGGTTATGATCTTGGGCCTGGGAAAAGGTCTATCCCAAGGAGGCTGGTGAGAACTAATCAGAGCATTGGCACCTCAGCAAAGGTGTCCAAGGGATTCAGATAGGAGTCGAGTCCCAGATGGGGACTAGAGTGTCAAAAAATGAGCCAAGGCAGTTCAGTCACATTGGTGAGGCTACTATGGAGGCTTGGGAACAAGTTAGAGTTCAGTTAACTCGTGGGTGGTAGGGCTCAGACCAGCTCCACCGAACACTGCATGGACCACATATACTGAGAGACATGCTGATGCATCCACGAGGAAAAAACCATGGCCCAAGGGACTGTCACTGGCAGGCTCTGGCAGAGCTTCCTCCTTTGGGTTGTAACTAGTGGAACCATCTGGTCTTCTAGCCGCCATCAACTGAGAGAAGAGAGCAGGGCTTCTCACTGCTTCCTGATCAAGGTGGGAAACTGGATCTGCCTCTGCGGGAAGTAAAACCTTTCCTCTCTTTTCATCCTTCCAGTGAAATCCGGCCCAACTCCACTGTGCAATGGGAAGAAGTGTGTCGGCCTTGGGTCTCTGGCCTTCGGAAGCTGATGGCCAGCATGACCAGCGACTCCCTGAGACATGTGTATGGCGAGCTGGATTTGCAGATTCAAAGACAACGTACTGTGTAAATGCAAAGGAGGCTGAGATGGACCCAGGCACTTGGCCTCTTCTAGTCTTGGCTGAGGAAATTCTACTGCAAAAATAGTTAGCTCTTGCTTTAACTTAGTTGTGAAGACCCAGGCAGGACTGGACAGGGTGCCAGAGCGGGGATGCTGTGCATTTCAAAGATAGACTTGCCCAAACTCAGGCTATTCATAGTGGGAGCTAGTTTTTCATCTCTCTCCTTTCCAAAGGATTCTGAGGATTAGCTTTAATTAAGCCCTAATTAAACTCTCATATCTCATAAGAGTAAAAGTCATAATTTATCATCACAAATGGCTGCAGCTTCAAATATCAGAGGACTTCCCTTAGCAAGGGGATTTGCTAAATACCTGGCCTCATGTAAAACAAGATTTCTGGTCCCCCATTCATACTTTTATAAGGGTGATATACTCCCCCAAATGGAGGAAAGCACATGATTCAGTCCTAAAATTCTATTTCCCTTTCTTAGAAGCAGGCTCTGCCCTCCGTGTCAGAATATTTTTCCCATGGATTGAGTACAACATCATTTGTCTTCTTGGCAAAGCTCAGGAAAGGTCTTTTATCTTGCACCTGCAGCAAAGTAACTGCCTGCCAAATTTCACAGATTTGCCTTGTGAGAAGATGTGGCCCCCTATTAACAAATTGCATTTGTGAGAAACTTAATCACCTAAGAGGAACTAAGAAAGCAGGTGCAATGCTCAGATCTATTAAATAATGCAGTTTTGTGGTGCATTTTATAGGTGGTGTCACACCATGGCCTGATTAGCAGGAACCAATAGCCCTTACTTTAACCCTTTCTGGGCTGCAGTACAAGCGTACCTCAAACCACCACAATGAAGCAGAGTATCCTAATAAAGTGAGTTGTAGTTGTTTTGCTGGTGAAGGATCTTGCCTTCAATTTGTAAAAATTGCAAGGATGCCTGTACTAGAAATTAATGAGTCTAACTTGCAATGGGAGGAATCAGGAATTAGACTCTTTAATTAGTAATTATACTTCACCTGTCTCACTGGGATCATTTTGCATAATGATACATTTTAGAGACAGAATATGCCCAATAATTTGGAGAAGCAGGAAGATTTAGTGACCAAACCTGTGGGAGGATGGGCAGCCACTAATTCTCTCTTGTCCTTCACATCACCCATGTCCAGACCTCAGGTCATCACCCACATGCTGAGAGGTAGTATGGACTCTGCCTTGCAGACAGCTAGTAGCACTGCAGACCCTATAACAGAGGATGCTGACGTCATTTGTATTGTGCTCCGAGGCATTCATTTGCAAAGCTGATGCATGGTCAGAATTACCCCACTGATATTTCTAGGGTGTGATTTAGGTCAGTAGATTGTGATTCTTAACAAACAAACAAAAAAGAGCAGAAGAAACCTGAGGGAGAGGCCAGAATGGAATTCTTAGTCTATATAACCACATTTCTAAGTCTTTGAGACTGTTTATGAGCTTTTAGCACCAGGAGTCCATGAAGGTAGCTAGTCCCCTATGGGAACATCATACTAACTCTACTAAGTAATCTCCCAGCATTTGCCAAGCCTTCCAATATCCAATTTTAAAGTTAAAGGCATTCCGTGAGACTGTCAAGCCGACTTAATGTAGTATATTCTTATTAACTAGAATGTAATCAAAGCTTAAAATAAAGTTAACCTGATTGTGTTTGCATCTGTACAAAAGTGAATGCTTTGAATTTTCAGTATAACATACTACTACTCAATTGCTCAATAAATCACCCTTCATTAGTAGGTCACCCACCTGGACAAGAAGACAAGCATTTCTCCTTTCAAAAAATTGACCACAGTTGGTATTGATGTCAAAGTAAGTTCTCCTTGTTGCTCTCTCTATATTTTAACCACATTCACTGGAGGAAGAGGTTTACATATTTAGTTCAAAAACAAGCTTCTAGAAACTTTCTCATGAACGATCTTATTAATCATTAGGGTAAATCAGTGGACAAGCCAGCATGAATACCTATTGTAATGAATACTTGTCATAATGAACACCTTTTGTGGTCTTAAAACAGAGATAGAAAATATATGGCAAATATGCACAGGAGAGCCTACATTCATGGTAGACATCACTCAACAATTGCAACTCATATTGCACCTCAGAGACCTTCTCCACACAGTACTCCAGGAAGCTATTACCAACTAATTTGGAGTTGGCACACAAAACTTATGTGCTATGTCTACTTTAGAGCCAGTCCAACTCTTTTAATAGCTGAGATTCTATACCATATAATAATACTGTGGCTCTACAAATTATATTTTAGCAATGGTAAGCAATGTATCTTAGATAGCAGCAGAGATTCTAAATTCTAGTTTCTGCCTATACTAGTCCTCTGTGCCTTTGAAAAAATCCTTATTTGCGTTTATAGCTTCAGTGGCTAAAGAGGGGTAACAACACTTACATTTCCACAAGGTTCTTCTGGGGAATATATCAAGCAAACCTTAACAACAACACATGCAAAACTATGGGCAGATAGATGATGATAGATATATGATAGAAGATAGATAGATAGATAGATAGATAGATAGATAGATAGATAGATATTGTATGAATATATATATATATATGTATATACATATATGGTTTTTTAAAATACTTTTACTTCATCAACCTCTAAAAGGAGTAAATATAATTATTTCCAAACTGTTGATGAAGAACTTAAAAAGGTCTACAAAGCCATGTGTCATGGCAAATTAAGCGGGGGCAGGAGTATGCAGTGAAATCAACCTCCGGTTTTCTGTACACTCTTTACATCCCTTGTCTCCCCAGAGTTTTAAGAATGCTGATCTAAAACCGACTTCAAGATTCTTTGAAGAGCTGCAGTATAACAAACAAAAGCATGCACAAATTTATAATAGTAATGTGGAGGGAAATAGAGTTTGTGCTAGACTCATTGGCAATTAAAAGGCACAGAATTCTAGGTATAAGTTTATTTATTAACACCCATCCAATATTATTACAAAGTTAATAAGTAGTCACCCAACCCAACCATCCATTTATTCACCTTTTCTACCACTCAGCCATCCTCCCAAAATTCAGACAGACAGACAGACAGCCTTCCAACGACCTATCCATTCTTTATTCCAACCATCCATCTAACCACCCAACCATTCATTAATAAATGCATGCAAGAATGAATTTTAAAAGTATTTATTGAATTTTAGGCATCATACTAGAGTTTAGGGATTCAAAAATGGAAAACCCATGGTCCATACCCAGAAAGAGTTCACAAGTCAGAGGAGGAGCCAAATGCATAAATCAACTACAAAGGGATAGATGTTAGTACAATATCCCCAAAGCACCCTGGAAATAAATAGAAAAAGATGCATGAAAACGGCACCCCCAAAATCTGCAAGGATAATGGGAAAAGATTTAAATAGACTCTTAAAAAAAGAATAGGAGGTAAGTTGGAGATTATTTGACAGGAAAGAGCTCGTGTAACAGCCTAGAGGAAAGAAAGAGCATGGCCCTTTTAAAGAACTGAAATTAGCTTGTTATGACGAGGTGGGGAATATCCAGCAAGGGGAGGCAGAGCTTTTCATATTCACCATAATGATGCATGAAATCATTCATGAGAAAGTATCTGCAAAGATTCTTAGCCATAGAAATGCAGGTTTGCGTCAGAGCTAGAGCACTTCCAGGAATGAGAATTTGTTCTTCTGGGCCATGTTGTGGAGGGAGGCTAATAGAGGCTACTAATAACACACTGGATGCAAAACTAAAAAATAACGGTGGGTCAAGGCCCAAAGAGTATGTTATAGAATACCTAGCTCAGGTCAGTGTGGCAGGTATAATATTGGGGTGTGGCTGCATTTGGATCCAAACACGGGAAAGGAGATGTAGACAAAGTGGAAAAGGTGGCATGTTGGAGGGTGTTGTCCATTTCAAAAGCTGATACAAATGTGTGACAGACAAGTTCCGAGAGACGAAAATTTGGGTTCCACTTAGACATGACAATTACCATGCACAAGAAATGCTGAAGACCCAGGATCTTGTTCTGAGGGCCATGCTCACTTCTGTCTTGAAGGTAAAGCTCTCCAACTCAGTACCCAAGAAACCAGCTGATTCTAGAGACACTTCTTCCCATCTTAAGGCAAGATTTTCCCTCTCTTCTCAGTACCTCAACTCATTTAGACTCAGTTTTACTTTCATAAGACTCTATAAAAAAGGAACACAGGACAACAATAACAACATCTTTTGAGAATGTCTGTCAGAAATTACTCTAAAAGCAAATATAAATAAATGAGAAGTGGGGAGAAAGCACCTCAGTTGCAGCAGGAAAACTTACTAGAAAATTGTGCTCACTCCAAAGACAATGGACTTTTTTAAAAAGATGCTTGGGCCCTAACCGGTTTGGCTCAGTGAATAGAGCGTCAGCCTGCGGACTGAAGGGTCCTAGGTTCGATTTCAGTCAAGGGCATGTACCTTGGTTGCGGGCACATCCCCATTCGGGGATGTGCAGAAGGCAGCTGATCGATGTTCCTCTCATCGATGTTTCAAACCTCTATCCCTCTCCCTTTCCCTTCCTCTCTATAAAAAAAAAGAAAAAAAGAAAATCTAAAGAAAAAGATGCTTGGTAAGCTTACTACTGATACAATTACTGAACTCCTATTAATTTTCACATTAATTAATCATTGTTCTAGGACAAGTAATTATCTAAGCAATATTTCACCATTCCTGAAACTCATCAAACATAAGGGTACTAGTGAATATTTCTATTAGTAAAAGCAAGTGCCTATAACACAGAAAGGATTCTTCCTCTTCTTTCTGATTTGAGCAAGTGGGCAAATATAGCAAGTGAAATAATTACAATCAGACTTAGAATTTATCTTAAAGTGATAGAGTATCATCCTGGCCAATGTGGCTCAGTTGGTTGGAATGTCATCTTGTGGGTTGTCATCCCAAAGGGTTGCGGGTCAGATTCCAGGTCAGGGCACATACTCAGGTTTAGGGTTCAATCCCCAGTCAGGGTGTGTACAGGAGGCAACTGATAGATGTTTCTCTCACATTTTCTCTCTCACGTTCTCTCTCTCTCTCTCTCTCTCTCTCTCCCTCTCCCTCTTCCTCTCCCTCTCTCTCTCTCTCTCTCTCTCCTTCTCTTTTCCTCTCTAAAATCAATAAAAACTTACCCTTGGGTGAGAATTTTTTAAAAAATGCATGCAAGAGATTTTTTTAAAGTCATAGAGTATCAATAACCATCAGATATCGTTAACTCCTCTTATTGAGAGGTGGGGTGCAACTCTCCTCCCCTCCCCATGATTCTATATGGCCCAATGATTGCATTGACTGATGGAATGTGGTAGAAACAACACAATAAGTTCTTAGCCAGGGCCTTGGGAAACTGGCAACTTTCAGTTCTTGTCTCTTAAAATCCTTCTCCATCGAAGTCTTGAGTTTCCATGTAAAAGCTCAACTACTTTGACAATGTCATACTGAGGAATCTGCATGAAGATGTTCTTGTCAATCATTCTTGCTGAGCTCAGCCTTCCAGCTACTCCCATCAAGGCACCAGACATGACAATGAAGCTATCTTGAGCCCTCTAGACCAGTCCATCTACCAACTGAATACCATCCAGTGACCTCAGTCAATGCCATTTAGAGCAGAAGACTCACTATGCCAAGCCTTACCCAAATTCTTGACCAATCAAATTATGAGATATGTAAAATGATTATTGTTTTTAAGCCACTAGGTTGGATGTCATCTATAAAGAGTAAGACATAATTAGAGCACTTACTCCAATAATCTCAGAAAGGAGAACAATTTAATGACTAATACTATATACTTGCTTTAAAGAAATATCAGTGTTTTGATCATCATTTTTCCTTTCTGAAAAATATATAGACATATAAAGTTTGTTGTTTCTTAACAGCCTCCATAGATTTGAAGAGACCTAACATGTGTACTCCCAAGTCTAATTTAAGTATTGCTAGTGCCTTTAATTCTTCCTCTTAAACTATGGTTTTTCTGGATACTTCATCACCTTCATCTCCATCAAGATTTGGTTAGATGCCATTAGGGATAACTTGAAGTTGAGAGAGAGGGCACAAAAATGAAGGATAACATTGCTCTTTCACAAAGACTTAGAAAATAGGGCCACTCCATTGAGAACCTCAAAAAGGTTTCACATCCTCTACCACACCCACAAAACCAGCATTCCCATGAACTGAAATACTAGGAAATAGTTAGTCTGGTCATTAACCTACGTTCCATTTTTTTCTCCCTGAACATTTAAAAATGCCTTCATTTGCACAGAGATATACGCTGATTTAGCTCTGTGTGAAATACAATAGAACAAAGTAATTTATTTTTATGTTAGTTATACCTAAACCAAAATTTGTGGTCACTACTACAGCTAAGTCCAATAATGGCCTAAAACCTGTTTCTGGTTAAAGGCGATTCGTAAACTAGCCATAGAAGTAGAAAATGTCATCCTTGTGCCACAGTTGATGGCATGACACTAAAACAGTCCTGCCCTCTAGAAATGTGTCCTCTGCACCCACCAGTGGTTATAATGAGTAGCAATTTTCCTGCCCAGCCTCTCTTCTACAAGATTCTTTGTGCCACAGGTGTGCCCCACGTTTTTGTGCCGTCTTTCATCAAAGCACCATCCAAAACCCACAGAAAGTCACCTGCCCGCAGTTCCTGACAGAGGCACCGAGTTAGTCTCTCTGATGCACCCTCATTGCTCTTGCCTGTGCTCAGCAGGACAGCATGGCCCTCAGAAAACAGAAGAGCATCTAATTTTTCATTCTATACCTTCCCTCAGATGAGTAGAGCATGCCCTTATATTATAAATCATGGCGTTTAATGTAGGTTTTGAAGGTTTTCCTACCATAATGACAAAATGATATTTTATCATTCACTTAACCTTTACTATTTCTGGTGCCAGTTTCTTATGGCTGTTGCCCATATTTCAAATATGGACATCTGTATCTTTCAGAAACTTTCAAATGACAAGTTCACACCCCCACCAAGACCAAGCCTATTCAGGCTGAAGTGCCCATGGTGTTGACCTGCTGCTGCCAAGCTTACTTTTTCATACATTGCTTTTATTATAGATGTAAGGCTGAGCTCGTGATGATTATTATTTTATCTTGCCTATAACCATGAATTCAAAAAATACGATTCTAATAAAGGAATCTGCCTTTTATGCTGATCGTTAAAAGAAATGCTTGGTATCTTCAATAATATCCCAATTAGCTTCATTGAATATACAATTTTAAAAGCCCAGACAGATCAACAAAATGTTATTACTGACATAAAATTGAAAAATAGGTATAATACAATAAAAAAAATTTTTCTATGATTAAAAAACAAACAATAGGTTTCAGTGATAGATTCACTAGCAATGTTGAGCAAAAAATGAAGGTCGTTATCTGGCAAATTTAAGGGGGAAAAAAGCCTGAGCTCATCTAGGTAACCTAAATATTGAGAACACAGAATAAAAGAATTCTACTTCCACAATTTTTTTTCTTTAATCCTGGGTATCTTCTAAAAAACCTAGTTTAAAGACAGCCCTTCCAACTAATACTTAATGTGATGTTCTGTTAGTGCTCACTACACATCAGATAACAGGTAATGAAGCACTGGCTGTATATGGCTCTTCAAAAATTAATACATCAGATAATTAGGTATCCAAAAGCTACCTCAGTTATTATGATTCTTTTTATTAGTATTATTACTAATATAATATTCCATTAAAATTCCATGGCATATGTGGTCTTGTGCTGAATTGAGAAGGAACAAAGAATCCATCCAAAATAGTAAAATAATAGGTTGGTCTTGGGCACTGCGAGAAAAAGTGTAATTGGTACAACTCCTTTCAAAAATTATTTGGTGGCATCTATTAATCTGAATTTATGTAGTGACCCAGTAATTCCACTCCTAAGTATAGTTCTGACAGAAATATTTACATATATTCACCAAAAGATAAGAGTGTTCAAAAATGTTCATAGCATTCAAAATAATCCCCCCAAAAGTTAGAAATACAGACATGGATAAGCTGGGTGCTCTGGCTTAAAATTTCTCACAAGGCTTAGATCAAGGTTAGCCAGGGTAGTGGTCTCATCTGAAGGCTCAAGAGAGACTTTGCTTTGAAGTTCATTCATGGGCTCCTTGCAGACTGGGGAACTGAGGGCCTCTGTTCCTTTCTGGCTATTGGCTGGAGGCCTCTCTCCATTCCGTGTCATGCTGGCCTTCCCAGAGAGCCACTCATTACTTGACACCTGACATCTGTCACAGTGAGAAAGCAATAGAGCAAAATAAGGCAAGCAAGACAGAAGCCAAAATCATTTTATAACCTAAACTCAGAATGACACCTATAATTTTTTGTCATATTCTGTTAAAAGTGAGTCACTGGGTCCAGCCCACAGTCAAGAGGAGAGGATTACACAGGCCATAAATATTAGGAGGTAGAGATCATTGTGGTGATCTTAATTATACCTCAATTTATGGAAAAAATTATTCTTAGAATTGCTAAGATGAAGTCACAGGATCTTGCTGCACAGATATTTTATTTCATAGTGATCTTCCATGGCCTGAGGATCTGTCCTTCAATATCTATTGAGTTCTAATTAGTTTTCTTGGAGGTTCTTCCTCCTTAACAGAAGTCATCAAGCTTTAGGGTTCACTCTTGATAGACCACCATCTGACTGGACACAAATAAGCCTCTTTAACCAGCTACTCTACTTCTCTAGCTAAGAAGGCAAAATCTAGATGCTAGGGAAGGAAGAGTTGCTGTTTTCACTCCAGCATCACATTTTAGACATAGCCTAGAAAAGAACCTGGAAAATCAGCGTTCTTCACCATTAATATTTGGGCCCCTTCAACTGAAACTCACCTCATTGTATATGAAAACCAGTAAATACAACAGAAATTACATGTCAGACCTATATCTTAATATGTGGAAAAATAATACCCTTTAAGTTTAAAGTTGATTATTGCTGGAGCTGACCAATAGCCCCTGAATGACAGATGAACAGATTATTCCAACACAGTTTCACTATGGGGGAGAGGGCTAAGGGAAGGCCCAGCTGAAGAAGCCAGGCAGCCGCGATTACCTGCCTCATTAGGTTTTTATTGGAATTTTTATCTTTAGATACAACCAGTAGGGTGAGTAATCTTGGGAGGACACATGTGTTTACATTGTCCTCTATGCAAGAGCATCCAGGGATTAAGCATAAGGATTCCAATAAACACCCGGGGGTCTGCACATGCACAGACTTGTTTAGAAAGGTCAAGGAATAATTAGGGGTGCTGCCTTCGACACTCCCCTAAGCCTCCCCTAAATTGGAATTCCGATAATCAGTGCAGGTGACCTTCCACACACTTCCCTTTTCTCAGAATGTCCTCCTCACAAGCTCTCCAACCAAGTCTCATGCTTCCCCACAGATTATCTCTTCCCATTTCTGTTGTGCCTTGGCATGACTTCCCTGACAATTTCTGCCAAATGTTGAAAGAAGTTGTAGTTATCTGACTGACCCATCACGATGATTTTCTTTGCCAAAAATGACTAACAGTCCCAAGTGACTAAAATAGATTCCATTTAGGCAAGCATCCACTTTCAACTCAGAAAAGAAATTCTGTGGTTCTGGCGCATGCATCGCTATGTACCCGGTACAGAGTAGCCTGTCAACAGGCATTTTGTGGACGAATGAATGACCAGAATGGAATAGGGATGGAGTGTTACTCTCCCTGGACTCCGTCGTTCAGGCGGCCCCTTGTCATCTTGCTCACTGCCATTCAGGCATTTTCCATATCACTAAAATCTCAAAGTCCTTTATCTCCAGCTAGTTTGTTTCCTCTTTACCAGTCTGCCTTCTAGAATTGACCTAAGCAGCAAAGCCCAAATAATATCAAAAGAACATGGGTCAAGATGAGATGAGAATCAGAACTCAGCTGTTGAGCACAGCTTATATGAACATAGTCCACTGTCTCTCTGCTCCTCCCTGGAAATGAAATACTTGGAATCATTCTAATCTGAATTACCCCAACCAAGTTTTCCCAGAAACATAGCTCCCATTTTCTCATGCACAAGCACCCTCAAAACAATAATCAGAAATAGCCCTTTTCCCTCCTCATGCTACTGCCAAAGTGATTTTAAACAATTCTGCAGAAAACATCAGTCACTATAAGCTCCTTCTGTTGCTAAGGGTGAGGGTGGTTTTAGGGAATCTAGAGATGAAGCTAACAGAAGAAATAAGTTGAGCTTTCATTTTATTACTCAAAACTAAGCACCATGTATTAACCTTCCAACAAATACTTCTCACAAATTTCTCACCAGAAACCAAACAACTATTCAAAGCAGTGAGCACCAAATTGAAGATGTCCAAGTGGCCTTGGCACTCAACCAACTCATTGGAAATGGTTTGGTGAAGATTGCTAAACTAGGCAAAAGAATGATAAGATGAGTCCTAAAAACACTTCCAATTCCAAGAATCTATTATTACAAGTTTCTGTATTTGATGTAATATAGCATTTAATATTTCCCCACCAACACTGAGAGCTGAAATACTCACTGTGTCATTCATAGATTGTGTTTGTAGTGTATGTAAATAAGAATTTTATTAGCATACCCTTAACCTATAACTTAAGCCTCATCAGTATGCCTTTCTAGCCAACTGTTTTTATCAGATAAAGACAATATTTCCTTTGAGTGCCAAATGTGAAAGATTTCCCAATTTATTAGTTGGATTCCAGGCTTTTTCCACAGCACCTGAGTCCCAATTTTTAATGACAATTGCATCCCTATTAACAATCCATTCAGGGGAAACGAAGGCCTGGAAGCAATGAGATGGTAAAGTCTACGTAACTAATAATAACCCTGGCTGCAAAAATGACATACTTATGTTAGCAGGTTGGAAGATTTGAAGTTTCAAGAAACACAGTCTACATATTAGAGGCATGCATGGCACCCTGTGTTGCATAGACTTATTCCTAGTTAACCACCACCCAGAATATGGATGAGCTTTCAGACAGCTAGGATGAGAAGACAGGTCTGGGGGGAAATGCTGTCAGGAGCAATTCAGCTGAAGCCCATGTGATGAGATGAAGACTTATCCTCCATCGAAGTTAGCTGGGAGAGGGACTCCTCCTCTAGCATAGGAAGGGTTAGGGACCCCCGGGTAGAAAGGATAGGCCAGTGAAGGACCTAGGCCCAACAGGGACACTATAAAATAGGAAGCCAGGGCATTTGAGGTAGCAAATTGTCCCCTACTTTATCAATTCACATCCACTTAATATTACCCCACCTTCTTCGGCACACCTCCTCTTCAGAATTTACCAATTTTCTGGTACTTTGGCCGTGGTCCATATTTCTCTTACTTTATCCACCAGGGGGCGGTAAAAAAATCTTCCCTGCAGCAGAGCTGAGCCCGCTATTACTCTGAAGGTTCAATCCCCACAATTTATAACCCTACTGAAGGTCACAGAAAATGGGATTGTGTGTTTTATAAAGAATAAGGCATTATGATATATAATTATAATTATTATGTTTCTGTGTCCTTCATCTTAACAGAGGGGAAGAAACACCAGCTCTGGGCAGAAAGAGTGATGTTCAAACTCCATTCTTGTGTCTGTCCTTTCGTCTCTGAAGTAATTTTCTGGGAAAGAAAAAGCCTGTAATTCCAGATATACAGATGTCTCATTTAGAATTAAATATAGATGTCTATTATTTCCAAATTCTTAGGGCTTTAAAGTATGAGAACTATGCTCGTGGGGAAATATGAATTAAAAGAAATGATGCTATGAAAAAAAGAAAATTTCTTGTCTCAAAAGACTAGTGCTGACATCATATCCCCAAATGTAAATGCATTGGCACTGAGTCCTAAGAAAGGGTGGGAGGGCCTTCACAGGCTGGAAACTGGCACACCGTGACTCAGGGCTGCCTCTTTTCATAGGCTTCATCTCAGACTCACAGCAGCTCTCCCCTCACTTCTCCGGCCCTCAGGGAAGGTTCTCAGTGTTTTTACCTCCCCTTCACACCCCCTCTCTACTTGGGCTCATTTGCATATGCATGTGAAGAAAATTAGATTGTGGAATTCTAGGAAAGTATAATAAAGATGCAGGGCCTCACTGTGACTAATTCTTAAATGGATCCAAATTAAAATGTGGGCAGTGCTGAGCACTGTCAACCAGAGAGCTCAATAAAAGGATTCTGGATTTTTATATTAAGGAAGCTTAAGATAGAGACAATAGCCTTTGTCTCTACGCAGTCACTCTTAGCGGGATCTAATTTCATTGACTTTTATGATAATTTCTCTTTAACTCTGTTATATTTAATTGCTTCTTATATATAAAGAGAAAAGAAAGATATGAAAAAGATTAGTGAAAAGCTATTTAGAAGTTAAATGATAAAGATATGTTTTTTATAATCTCAAATGGTCTAAGTCATCTGCTCTATAAACCAGCAGTGATTATTTCGTTCCATGTTAGTTGTTGGAAGACAGTGTCATTTTAGTCTTAAAAAGGCTAATTCGTTATCTACTCTTTGGTAAGTATTTATCTCAAGGAGGTAGCCTCTAGATCAGAGGTTCTCAACCTGTGGGTTGCGACCCCTTTGGCAGTCGAACGACCCTTTCACAGGAGTCACCTAAGACCATCCTGCATATCAGATATTTACATTACGATTCATAACAGTAGCAACATTACAGTTATGAAGTAGCAACGAAAATAATTTTATGGTTGGGTCACAACATGAGGAACTGTATTTAAAGGGCCAGAAGGTTGAGAACCACTGCTCTAGATATTAAGGCTTACAAGTGCAAACTTATACTTTGTGATTTACAAAATAAGTTATCTTTCTTATTGAATCACCTGAGCCAGACTTAATCAACCATTTTTTTAAAGCCATCCAAGTAAGATTAGCTAATTCCTATGACTTATCTAACATCTGTGTTCTCCACATCAGCTGTGTAATGCTTTACATGTAGTACATTCCAAATTAAAGAGGAATTTGACAGTATCTTCATTTATTATTAATCCTCATGGAAAAGAGCCTCCTCTGTTACAACAAACTAAAAACATACCTTTTTATATTTTTCTGTATTCCTCTCAAGAGAGTGAAAACTATTTAAGGTCAGCTTCTCATGGTATCACAAAATGACCAGGCCCAGGAAATAGACAGCAAATATTGTAAGCACTCCAAAGTTTCAATAATGTGTGCAGAACAGAGACCCCACTGTAGCCCAGTCCAGGAAGATTAACCAGGGAGCTAACAAAGGCTGGAGGACCACTTACTTTCACAGAGCCTTTCCAAAGACCTGGGGGGGGCGGGGGCAGGCCGATAGGGGTCTTGGCATTGTTTTCACATTGTCATAGGTATTCCTAAAATTTTCAAAAGAAAGTTATCTTATTTTTTAAAATCTTTATTGTCGGAAGTATTTTTTCCCATTGACCCCTTCTAGCCCTCCCCACCCGTAACTCCGGGCCTTCATCACACTATGTCTGTGTCCATGGGTTATGCATATATGCATACAAGTTCTTTGGTTGATCTCTTCCCACCCAACTACTCACCCCCACCTTCCCTCTGAGATTCCACAGTCTGTTCCATGCTTCTATGTCTCTGGATCTATTTTGTTCATCAGTTTATTCTGTTTATTAAATTCCACATATAAATGAGATCATGTGATACTTGTCTTTCTCTAACTGGCTTATTTCACTTAGCATAATACTTTCCAAGTCCTTCATGCTGTCTCAAAGGGTAAGAGGTCCTTTTTTATTGCTGCATGGTATTCCATGATGTAAATGTACCACAGCTTTTTTGTCTACTCATCTACTGATAAGCATTTGTGCTGTTTCCAGATCTTAGCTATTGTAAATTGTGCTGCTATGAAGGTAGGGGTGCATACAGTCTTTCTGATTGGTGTTTTGGGTTTCTTAGGATATATCCCTAGAAATGGGATCACTGAGTCAAATGGCAATTCCATAGTTAATTTTTTGAGGGAACTCCACACTGTTTTTAATAATGGTTGCACCAGTCTGCATTCCTACCAGCAGTGTTCCAGAGTTCCCTTTTCTCCACATCTTTTCAAGCACTTGTCATTTGTTATTCGTTGATGGTAACCATTCTGACGGGTGTGAGGTGACACATCACTGTCCTTTTAACTTGCATCTCTCTGATGATCAGTGACTGTGCATTTTTCTTATGCCTCTTGGCCATCTGTATGTACACTTTGGAGTAGTGTCTATTTAGGTCCTTTGTTCATTTTTTTAATTAGATTGTTTGTCTTCCTATTGTTAAGTTGTGTGAGTTCCTTATATAGTTTGGATATTAACCCTTTATCAGATGTATCATTGCCAAATATGTTCTCCCATGCAATTGGCTCCCTTTTCATTTTGTTGATGGTTTCTTTTGTATATTTTTTTTCTTCTTTTTTTTTTCTTTTGTATATTTAGTATATATATAGTTGTCTTGGTTTCAGATCCTTGCTTTTTATTACCTTGAGTACTTCATGCCATTCCCTCTGGCCTGTAGAGTTTCTGATGAGAAATCAGATGTCAGCCTTATGGGAGCTCCTTTATTGGTAACAGTTTGCTTTTCTCTTGCTACCTTTAAGGGTCTCTCTTTGTCTTTAATTTTTGACATTTTAATTATGATGTGTCTGAGCATGGGCCTGTTTGGGTTCTTCTTGCTTCAGACTCTCTGTGCCTCCTGAAGTTGTATGACTTTTTCCTCCACCAGGTTAGGGATGTTTTCTGACATTACTTCTTCAAATAGGTTCTCTATCCCCTGCTCACTTTCTTCATCTTCTCTTACTCCTATGATGCAAATATTATTGTGTTTCATGTTGTCCCACAGCTCCCTTAAGTTATCCTCCTGTTTTTTAATTTTTTTTTCTTTTTGGTTCTCTGATTGAGTGATTTTTTCTACCCTGTCTTTTAATTCACTGATCCAATCCTCAGCTTCTCCTAATCTGTTGTGTATTCCTTCAAATGTGTTCATTATTAGTGCTATGTCATTCTTCATTTCTGACTGGTTTTTTATAATAGTTTCTATATCTTTTCTCATGTTGTTGAGCATCCTTGTGATCATTATTCTAAACTCTATATCTAATAAACTTATCTCCATTTCATTTACCTCTTAATCTGGAGAATTATTTTGTTCTTTCATTTGGGGCTTGTTTTTGTCTCTCCATTTTGGCTGCCTGTTAGGGTTTGTTTCTATATATTAGGTAGATATGCTACAATTCCTTGTCTCTAGTGCAGGACAATGTCAGACACAGTTTGCCATCAGCCCTGGGTACCCTGTTTAGAGCTATCAGCAATCCGAAGCTTGTGGCTCCCTCTGTTGGGGCTGGGTGCTTTTGGAAAGGACCAAGATGCGCACTGAGGTCTGCTTTTCCTAGCTCCAGGCCAGAAGCAGATCAGGCAAAGACTCAAAGCCTCCAGAATCTACCTCTGCCTACAGTCTGGTTGTTATTCAGTCTTAATTAGCCTCTGGCTATTGACCACAGCAAGGTTTAGATTCTACTGGGTGGGGCGAGCAGTTTTCCAACAGGGTAGAACAATTGCTTTCCTTCCAAGCAAAAGCTGCTTGGATGGTAAAGGTCTTCCTGGGAATGATGTCCTCTGCAGTATGAGGGAATGACTCAGCACAGGGAACCAGGGTGGGTGCCTTCGGAAATCTAACCATGGAGTCCCCAACCCTGGATTCTCCTCACACAGTCCACTCTACCCTCCCTCTGTCAGAGTCCAAGGTGAGTGGCTGCACTGAAATTTTGTGCAATCGCCCTTTAAGCGGATACCTGCGTGTCCAGCTGTCTCTTCCTGGCAGACAGCAACTCCACTGCTTTTCACAGCCAGATGTTATGTGGGCACCTGCACCTTTCTTAGTTCTGATCCTCTAGACTGGGGAGCCCAGCTTGAAATTTAATACTCAGAGTTCTCAGTGGGACCCCCCACACACACAGTTGAGATATCCCTCTGGAACTTCAGCTATCTGGCAATCCCTTTTGTACCTCTGCTCTTCCTACCAGTCTCTACGTGGTCCCACCTTCCATGCTTGGTTATCAGGGTTCTCTCCAGCTAGTCTTCAGTTGATTATTCCGGATGGTTTTTTTCTTTATTTTAGTAGTAATTCCAGTTCGGTCCTGGGAGAGTGTCAATGTAGCTATAACTTACTCTGTCACCAATTTGGAACTCTCAAAAGGAAGTTATTTTAACTATAATCAGTTAAATTAGCAGTTTTCTTTCTGTCATACTTTCCTTTGTGCCATGTGACATTAGACTTTCCACAGGCATTTTGAGGACCCTGATTAGAAAGGATGGATTAAGGATAAATCCACTTTGTATTTAGTTCCATACCTTCATGTGGTCTTGTCTGTAGTGAAGTTTTGCTAGTTGTTTCAATGTAATAACAACTCCCAGAAACCATCTCTTACTCACAAAGGTGGAGTGAACTCTACCTTGGTACAAATGTGACCAAGGTGCTCCTCAGAAGTATGTGAGATAAACTAGATTTAAAATATAGAGAGCTGGAAGCTAGTCTGTGTAAACTTGTAAACTATAAATTCAATTCTTATCGATACCAAGTCAAAATGAAAGAGCTCTTCTGTCAGCTATATACTAAAAAATACAGCATGTATAATTCTAGACACAACGTATGTCTGGCTTTTTATGTGAATAATGTAAAATAGAATTGTGAAAATTCTTGAATCTATAGCGCACAAGCAATTACATCAACATCTGTACTCACGTGTTTTGTACCTCCCAAATATCAGCTCACATGTAAACTACTAAGATCATTTTCCAGAGCTCTCATAGGACTAAGAGATAGCTGAAAAGCAACAGCCTTCAGTAGAAATCCCAGAAAGACAATGCCTTAGAAATAGGCTAATCTAGTCCTGAAGTAAAGGCTATTCTTGACTTTCCCTAACATAACTTAAAAACTAGGCTTAAAAGGTTAGAGTTGATGCTCAAGGAAATTAACTGCATGTAATAACAAATATTAATACTCTATTGATTTAGACAACAAAACACAGAAACTCAAAAAACAGTTTCTATAAATATGTAGCCGCCATAATACAATTAAAATGTACTAGACATCCAAGGAAACAGGAAAATGGTACCCATAACCAGGAGAAAAATAAGTCAATATAAACAAACTCAGAAATGACAGAAATGATTATAACAGTCAATAAACAAACAACCACAAGACCATTATAACACTTAATATAAATATGGGCCAGGGATTCTAGAAAAGTACACACATAATAAAAGAAAAAATGGAAATCTTAATAGAGAATTGGGAAATATTTTAAAATAACTACATGGAAATTCTAGAATTAAAAAATCTTTAATTACAAAGAAATTACAAAGTTAATTACAAAGTTAACAGGATTTGTTTGACAGTAGGTTAAACAATTGAAGACAGGGCAATAAAAACTATTCAGAAAATAGTACACAAATGGGAAAAAAAGATAAAAAATGAATAGAGCCTCAGCGACATATGGAACAATGTCAAATGATCTAAAATATATATAATTTGAGTACTATAAAAAGAGCCTGAAGTAGAGAGGAGAGTGAAAACAGAAGACGCATATGAATTAATAATGGTTTAAAATTTCAATATTTGATTTTTTTAAATGAGTTCCTGTGGGCTTCCAAGCTGCTCAATAAATCTCAAGCAGTATAAACCAAGACATTCACGTGGAAGCACAATGCAGTCATGAAAAAAAAAATGTTAAAGCAGCCAATGAGAAAAGATACATTATATACTAAGGTGGGGGAAAAAAACCAAAAACTTAGCAAAGCAGCAATGAAAAAAACTTTCCAGAACCTGATAAAAATTCACATTTAACCTAATCATTTATGGTGAAAGTCTGAACTGTCCCCTTTTATGATTGGGAACAATCTACACTAAGAAAAGACAAACATGCAAATTGACCGTACCTTCGCTATGCCTTAAGCCAGGCCCACCAGCCAATCAGAGCAACTATATGCAAATTAAGCCAACCAAGATGGCGGCTGGCAGCCACGGAGCTGGAGTGAGCAGGAGGCTTGCTTGCTCCAGTGATGGAGGAAGCCAAGCTTCCCTGCCTGCCGCGGCCAGCTCTGAGCTCCACTGAAAGCAACAAAGTTTCAATTATAGAAGGTAAGTAAACCCCAGATACCTGCTTTCAGCCAGCCATGGCCATGGAGCTGGAGCGAGCAGGAGTGGGTTGCCCCTGGCAATGGAGGAAGCCAAGTTTACCGAAGGCCTCCGCTAAAGGCAACAAAGTTTCAATTATAAAAGGTAAATAAATCCCAGAATAAAAAAAAAGAAAAAGAAAAAAAAAGAGAGGCTGGGAGCTTACATCACCAGGGTGCCAGCCTAAAAATGGCCCTCAGCCCCTCACCCAGACTGGCCAGGCACTCCAGTGGGAACCCCCCCACCCTAAAAGGGGTGTGGCCAGCCTGAAAACAGCCATCAGCCCCTCACCCAGGCTGGCCAAACCTCCATGGGGTGAGGGTCCCCACTAGGGTGGACATCCTCCGAGGGGTCCCACACTGCAAGAGGGCATAGGCTGGGGTGAGGGACCCCCCAAGTGCACAAATTTTTGTGCACTGGGCCTCTAGCATAAGTATATTCTCTTTTACTATTTCCAATTAACAATAGAAATGGAGGTCCTATTCAGGGCAATAAAAAGTAATAATAAAGCAGACTTGAGGATTAATAAAAATGTCTTTATTTACAGATGACATGACTTCTACCTAAAAAAATCCCAGAAAAGCCAGACAGACTATATGATGCCATTTAAATGAAATACAAGAATAAGCAAAGCTAATCTATATTGGTAGAAATCATAAAAAGTATTTCATCTTACGGGTACAGGTGTAGGCAAGGATGGACTTTGAAGGGATTTGAAAGATTTTCTGAGATGATGAAACATTCTGCATCTTGATAGAGCTGGGTATTACTCGGGCATATGGTTCTTCCTCTGACCTCAGGTAGTTTTCTCACAGGCATACACAAACCAATTATCTGCTGAACACTGAAGAACAAGATTCTTGAGTAGGACAAGGCTGCACAAATGGCTTAAATATTTTTGGGGCTAACCTATATAGAACAAACAAATAAGGAAAAACTGTATGTTTGTATATTTTATGCAATTTGGAAGGATAGACTGAAAAGCATTATACAATATTCAATAAGAATAGCAGGTCTAATACCAATCCAGTATTTTCTTCTGATCCAAATGTGATGGGGAATAAAAAGAATCTGGGATTAAAATCAAGTCTCATCTCCTAGCAGACTCCGATCATGCACCAGATGGGAATATTTACAATATACCCACTGGTAGCTGGTTTCAGACTACATTAGAAAATGACCTGATTAAGTCCACAAGTGGCATATCCAAAGGCAGATCTCAGCAGGCACCAGAACCTTCTGGGGCAAATTTCTCTTCATGGGTTAAGCCTCCACATGACATCCCAATATAGTGTAGTTGAGGTCAATCTTCACAGTCAACCAGCCTGAAGATCAACCCCACACTCAGATGAGCCAACAGCAATCAAGATACAACTACAACAGGAGGGCTTACATAACCCATACAAAGGACACTCTTGGAGCATCCAGCTCAAGTGATCAAATGAATTATACCACTGAGCCCCAAAGGACACCTATTATATAAGGCCACCCTACCATGGCTAGGAGACATAGTAGATCTATCTAATACACAGAAACAAGTACAGGTAGTCCTCGGGTTATGTCAGACTTGATGTATGTCATTTCATGGTTACATTGCTATCTCCCATTTATTTATAAAAAAAAAAGCTCCATCATTTCGACGTATGTACATATGTGCTTTATGTTTTTTATTATTTATTTACCACAAGTAAAGGTCAGGAATTGTTATCTTTCTTTTAATTTTTTTTTACTGTTTCACTTCATTACTGCTGTGTATATGCTCCATGTGAGTGATGTAGGTGCTTATTTAGGCGGGTTCCGACTTATGGTGAAAATCACATTATGTCACGCCATAGGAAAGGATCTCCAACATAACCTGAGGACCTACTGTATAGAGAGTCAGCCAAAATGGGGAGACAAAGAAACATGTCCCAAATGAAAAATAAAGGGGGGGGGATCTTCTGAAAAAGAATTAAATGAAATAGAGGCAAGCAATCTACCAGATACAGAGTTTAAAACAAAGGCTATAAGGATGCTCAAAGAACATAGGGAAATAATTGGTAAACTCGGTAAGAACTTCAACAGAGATAGTAAGCATAAGAAATTACATAGGAACTATGAAAAAGAACCAGTCAGAAATGAAGAATACAACATCTGAAATAAAAAATATATCAGAAGGAATCAATAGAATATTAGATGAAGCAGAGGATCAAATAAGTGCTTTGGAAGACAAGGTATCAGAAAGCATCCAATCCAAGAAGAAAAGGGGATTTTTAAAAATGAGGATAGTTTAAGACAGCCGTGGGCAAACTACGGCCCGCTGGCCGGATCCAGCCTGTTTGAAATGAATAAAACTATTGAAAAAAAAGATCGTACCCTTTTATGTAATGATGTTTACTTTGAATTTATATTAGTTCACACAAACACTCCATCCATGCTTTTGTTCTGGCCCTCCGGTCCAGTTTAAGAACCCATTGTGGCCCTCGAGTCAAAAAGTTTGCCCACCCCTGGTTTAAGTCCTCTGGGACAAAATTTGCATCATGAGGTACCAAGGGAGGAAAAAAGAGAACAAGGGATTGAGAGCTTATTTGAAGAAATAATGACTGAAAAATCTTCCTGACATGGAGAAGAAAAATGACACGCAGTCCCGGAAGCAGAGATCCCCGAACAAAGTAAACCCAAAGAGACCCACACCAAGACATATCATAATTAAAATGGTAAAGATTAAAGACAAAGAAAGAATCTAAAAGCAGCAAGAGAAAGAAAGTTACCTACAAAGGAGCTTCCAAAAGACTCTCAGCTCATTTCTCAACAAAAACATCTCATGTCAGAAGGTATTGATCTGATATATTAAAAGTTATAAAAGGCAAGGACCTACAACCAACACTACTCTACTCAGCATGACTATCATTTAGAAATTGAAGGAAAAAAGAGCTTCCCAGAAAAGAAAAAGCTTAAAGAGTTCATCACCAGCAAACTGGTATTATAAGTAATGTTAAAGGGTCTTTTTTAAGAAAAAGAAATTTTAAAAGATAAATATAAATATAAATAATAAAATTGCAATAAATACATACCTATCAATAATCACTTTAAGTGTAAATGGATTGTGCTCCAATTAAAAGACATAGGAAGATGAATGGATAAGAAAATAAGACGTATGTGTATTCATTGTCTATAAAAACCCCACCTCAGATCTCATAGACTGAAAGTAAAGAGATGGAAAAGATATTTAATGAAAATGGAAATAAAAAAACTTGGGAAGCAGCACTTACATCAGACAAAATAGACTTTAAAAGAAAGGCTATACAAAGAGACAAAGAAAGAAATTACATAATAAAATGAATGAGAAGTAACAACAGACACTACAGAAATACAAAGGATTATAAGAAAATACTACAGATAATTATATGTCAACAAACTAAGCAATCTGGAAGAAATCAATAAAATTCTTAGAAACCTATACTCTTAAAAGACCAAATCAAGAAGAAACATAAAATCTGAACAGACCAATTACAACCAACAAAATCAAAGCAGCAGTGAAAAAAATTCCTAACAAACAAAAGCTCTGGTCCAGATGGCTTCACAGGGGAATTTTACCAAACATTAAAAGAAGAACTAACACCTGTCCTTCTCAAACTATTCCAAAAAATTCAAGAAGAGGCAAGACTCTCAAGGCTATTTTTTGAGGCCAGCATGATCCTGATTCCAAAACCAAATAAAAACATCACAAAGAAAGAAAATTATAGTCCAATATCCTTGATGATCATGGATGCAAAAATGTTCAACAAAACATTAGCTAACCAAATTTAGCAATACCTTAAAAAAAATCATACACCATTATCAAGTGGTATTTATTTCCTGGGATGCAAGGATGGCTCAATATGTACACATCAATTAATATGATACACCACATAAACAAAATGAAGGATAAAAATTATATGATAATATCAGTAGATATAGAAAAGTATTTGACAAGATCCAGCACCCATTTGTGATAAAAATTTACAGCACAGTGGGAACAGAAGGAACATACTTCAACATAATATAGGCCATATATGACAAACCCACAGCTAACATTATACTCAACAGGGAAAAACTAAAAGTGTTCCCCTTAAGATCAGGAACAAGATAGGGTGTCCATTCTCACCACTCTTATTCAACATAGAACTGGAAGTTCTAGCCATAGCACTCAGACATAAAGAAAAAATAAAAGACATCCAAATTGGAAAAGAAAAAGTAAAACTATCATTATTTTCAGATGGCATGATACTATATAGATAGAAACCTAAAAATTTCACCAAAAAAAAAAACTGCTAGAACTAATAAACAAATTCAATAAATAAGCAGAATACAAAATAAATATTCAAAAATCAGTTGCATTTTTATACACCAATAATGAACTATCAGAAAGAGAAACTAAGAAAACAATCCCATTTACATAAAATGAAAGAGGATGCATCAAAAAATACCTAGGAATAAATCTAACCAAAAAGGTAAAGGCCTATACTTGAAAAATTATAAGACATTGAAGAAGATACAAATAATTGAAAGCCTATACAGTGTTCATTGATAAAAAGAATTAATGTTGTTAAAATGTCCATTCTACCCAAAGTAATTTATAAATTCAACACAATTTTTATCAAAATGCCAATTGTAGCTTTTACAGAATTAAAACAAATAATCTAAAATTTTATATCAAACCACAAAAGACCCCAAATAACCACAGAAATCTTGAGAAAGAACAAAGTTGGAGGTATCACACTACCTGATATTAAACTATACCACAAAGCTATAGTAATCAAGACAGTATGGTACTGCATAAAAACAGATACATAGATCAATAGAACATAATAGAGAGTCCAGAATAAAGTCATACCTGTATGACAAAGGAGACAAGAACATACAATGTGGTAAAGAGAGTCTATTCAATAAATGATGCTGAGAAAATTGGGCATATACATGCAAAAATATGAAACTAGATCACCTCCTCATACCATATACAAAAATAAACTCAAAATGCATTAAAGACTTAAATAGAAGACCTGAATTCATAAAAATCCTAGAAGAAAACATAGGCAGTAAAACTCTCTGGCATTGCTGTTAGCAATAACTTTTCTGATACATCTTTTCAGGCAAAGGAAACTAAAGAAAAAAACAAATAGGACTAAATACATCAAACTGGAAAGATTTTGCACAGCAAGGGAAACCACCAACAACACTCAAAAACAACCGACTGAATGGGAAAAGAAATTTGCCAAAGATACTTTGATGAAGGCTTACTATCCAACATCTATAAAAAATGCATATAACTTAACACCAAAACAAACAAGCAATTCAATGAAAAATGGGCAGAGGATCTGAATAGACACTTCTCCAAAGAGGACATACAGATGGTCAATAGACATATGAAGAGATGCTCAACAAATGATCATCAGAGAAATACAAATTTAAAAATAAAATATTTCATACTTGTCAGAATGGCTATCATCAATACACACCAAAAGGCAAGTATTGTGAGGATGTGGAGAAAAAGGAACCCTTTTGCATTATTGGAGGGACTGAAAATTGGTGTAACAACCATGGGAAATATAGTATTTAGGTGTATCACAAAAATAAAAACAGAACTACCTATGACCCAGCAATCCACTTCTGGGTATTTATCTGAAGAATTTCGAAATACTAATTTGAAACAATATATGCACCTCTATGTTCATTTCAGCATTATTTATAATAGCCAAGATATGAAGTGCCCTTCAATAGGCAATTAAATGAAGAAGATGTGGAACATATATACAAGGGAATACTCATCCATAAAAAAGAATAAAATCTTACCATTTGTGTCAGAATGGATGGATCTAGAGGGTATTGTGCTAAGTGAAGTAAGTCAGTCATAGAAAAACAAATATTATGTGATTTCACGTACATGAGAATCTAAAGAACAAACTAAATTAATAAACAACAGAAACAGACTCATAGACACAGAGAACAAACTGATGACTGCTAAATGGGATGTGGGTGGGTTGGGGACCTGAGTGAAAAAGTTTAAAGGATTAAGAAGTACAAATTGGTAGTTACAAAATAGTCACAGGGATATAAAGTACAGCATAGGGAATAAATTCAGTAATATTTTAATAGCCTGAGTGGTATGGCTCCGTGGTTGAGCATTGACCTATGAACCTGGAGGTCACTGGTTTGATTCCTGGTCAAGGCATGTGCCTGGGTGAGGGCTCGATCCCCAGTGTGGGGTGTGCAGGAGGCAGCCGATCAATGATTCTCTCTCATCATTGATGTTTCTATCTCTCTCTCTCCCTATCCCTTCCTCTCTGTAATCAATAAAAATATATTTAAAAAATAATAGTAAATAAATCCTTTGTTGTCATTTCAAGTCTTCACAGCATTTTCACCAGGAGTAGATTCCATCTTAAGAAACTTTCTATCCCTTAAAGATTTATCATGAGGTGGTGGCAATTCAGCCACGTATTCAGCTTCACTTCTAACTCTAATTCTCTTGCTGTTTCCACCACATCTGCAGTTAGTTCCTCCACTGACATCTTTAATCCCTCGAAGTCATCCATGGGGACTAGAATGAACTTCTTCCAAACTCGTGCCAATATTGATAATTGGACCTCTTCCCATGGAACAAAAACGTTCCTAGTGGCATATCTAGAAAATGAACACTCTCCAGAAGATTTCCAACGTACTTGGCCCAGATCAATCAAAGAAATAGTGTTATCTATAGCAGCTATAGTGTTATGAAATACATGTCTTAAATTATAGCATGTGAAAGTCGAAGTTACTCCTTGGTCCATGGACTACAGAATGGATGGTGTGGTAACGATATAAAAACATTAATCTTGCTGTACATCTCCACCAGAACTCTTTGATGGCCAGGTATATTGTCAATGAGCTCTAATATTTTGAAAACAATCCTTTTTTGAGCGGTAGGTTTTAACAGTGCACTTAAAATATTTAGTAAACCATATAGTAGACAGGTGCTGTCATCCAGGTTTTGTTGTTCTGTATATAGAGCACAGGCAGTTGCATCTTACAAGGGCATGCCACAGCCATTAAGTTTAGCATCTTACAAGGGCATGCCACAGCCATTTAAATAGTAACATCAATGATTACCGATCACAGATCACCATAACAAATATAATAATAATGATAAAGTTTTAAATACTGTGAGAACTGCCAAAACATGACAGAGACATGAGTGAGCAGATGCTGTTAGAAAATGCACCAATGGAGAAACCAAGATGGCAGCATAGGTAAACACCTGCAATTGCTGCCTCCTACAACCACTTCAAAACTACAACTAAAAGACAAAACGGACATCATCTACTACAGGAGGGCTGGCTGAAATTCTACAACTAGAAGGAAAGAGAAAAGCTCACTGAGACTCAGAGGAGGTGCAGAAGTAAAGTGCAGAGGTATGGAGGCACACACAGAAAGGACTGGCAACTGAGGATGCACTTGTCTTCTTCAATCGGGAGGGAGTCTCAAGCTCCCGACTGCTCTGAACTCCAGTTCCAGGCAAGTCTCTGGAGACCCAGACTCATACAGGGAGAAACTGGACTGTCTGGTATCGGGCAGAACTCAAAGGCGGCTTTCTCTCAGAGGTGCTTGCAGCAATTACCACGGGACACTGAGACCCGGGGCCTCTTAGGGCAGGGCTGAGGATCAGCCATAGCTGTTTGCTCCCCTCTGTTGATTCCCTGAGACCCTGCCCTACCCAAGCTGTGCGCAGAGGATTTTGCATAGGAATGGCCTGGCCCTTTGCAATATAAAATTACCTAACAAACTGCAGCTGGGTCAGAGAGACCCAGAACATCCAAAAGAAGGTCCAAGGCCCCACAGCAGCTTGCATTGCTTCACAGCTGGGCCTCATCTGGGCACCTCCAAACCCCAAACAAGGAAGAGGAATCTGCAGATCTCTCCGTGGCTCCTGCTGGGTAGCCTCAGGAAGAGGCTAAATTAGCACTTCCTTAGAGATCCAAGAGCCAGTGTTCTCAGTGGTCAGAGTGGACCATCCAGATTACAACTCCTCAGATCCATAAGGGACATGCTCAGGGGGCAGACTCAGTGAGCACCAAAGCCCCACTGAAGCAAGACTTGTGCTGGAGGGGTGTCTCCAGCACAGAAGTTCTCCCACTGCAGACACAGCTGATTCTCACAGCCAATTGGCCTGGAGGTCAATTCCTCCCAGTGATACCAATAACAATCAAGGCTTAACTACAATAAGACTGTGCACACAGCTCACAAAGGGGTGCACCAAGAGTGTCCACCTCAGGTAATTGGGGAGGCTGAGCCACTGGGCCCTATAGGACACCTAGCACACAAAGCCACTCTATCAACACAGGGAAGCAGCCAAAATGCGGAGACAAAGAAACAGGTCACAAATGACATAAATGGAGGAAAGTGAACTACTGGATACAGAGTTCAAAACCACGCTTATAAAGTTTTTCAAGAATTTTCTAGAAACCGCCGATAAATTTAGTGAGACCCTCCATAAATCTAGTGAGACCCTTGAGGATATGAAAAATGACCAACTAGAAATTAAGCATACACTGACTGAAATAAAGAATATTATACAGAGATCCAACAGAAGACTAGAGGATCGCAATAATCAAGTCAAAGATTTGAAATACGAAGAAGCAAAAAATACCCAACAAGAAAAGAAAAAAGACTCCAAAAAATGAAGATAGTGTAAGGAGCCTCTGGGACAACTTCAAGCATACCAACATCTGAATTATGGGGGTGCCAGAAGAAGAGAGAGAGCAAGATATTGAAAACCTATTTGAAGAAATAATGACAGAAAACTTCCCCTACCTGGTTAAAGAAATAGACTTACAAGCCCAGGAAGCACAGAGAACCCCAAACAAAAGGAATCCAAAGAGGACCACACCAAGACACATCATAATTGAGATGCCAAGAGCAAAAGACAAAGAGAATCTTAAAAGCAGCAAGAGAAAAACAGCTAGTTACCTACAAGGGAGTACCCATACAATTTTCAGCTGATTTCTCAACAGAAACTATGCAGGCCAGAAGGGAGTGGCAAGAAATATTCAAAGTGATGAATAACAAGAATCTACAACCAAGATTACTCTACCCAGCAAAGCTATCATTCAGAATTGAAGGTCAGATAAAGAGCTTCACAGATAAGAAAAAGCTAAAGGAGTTCATCACTGCCAAACCAGTATTATATGAAATGCTAGGGGGTATTCTTTAAAAAGAGGAAAAGAAGAAAAGGTAAAGATAATAAGTATGAACAACAAATACACATCTATCAACAAGTGAATCTAAAAATCAAGTGAATAAAAAATCTAATGAGCAGAATAAACTGGTGAATAGAATAGAATCAGGGGCATAGAAAGGGAGTGGACTGATAATTCTCAGGAGGAAAGGGGTGTGGGGGATGCGGGAAGAGACTGGACAAAAATCGTACACCCATGGACAAGGACAGTGGGGGCGGGGGGTAAGGGCAGAGGGTGGGGTGGGAACCGGGTGGAGGGGAGCTATGGGGGGAAAAAAGAGGAACAATTGTAATAATATGAACAGTAAAGATTTAATTAAAAAAAAAAGAAAGAAAATGGCACCAATGGACTTGCCTGATGCAGGGATGCCACACACCTTCAGTTTGTTTAAAACAAACAAACAAACAAAGACTGAAGTGCCACATAGTAAGGCACAGTAAAATGAGGTATGCTTATAATAGGAAATCTGAACACACCAATAATCATTAGATTGAATCAGTACTCAGAAACTTTCCAACTAAAGTCTGAAAGCTAAGCAGAGAAAGAAAATATTAAGAATTCTTGCCGAAACCGGTTTGGCTCAGTGGATAGAGCGTCAGCCTGCGGACTGAAAGGTCCCAGGTTCAATTCCGGTCAAGGGCATGTACCTTGGTTGCGGCACATCCCCAGTAGGAGATGTGCAGGAGGCAGCTGATCCATGTTTCTCTATCATCGATGTTTCTAACTCTCTATCCCTCTCCCTTCCTCTCTGTAAAAAATCAATAAAATATATTTAAAAAAAAAAAAGAATTCTTTTCCTTCACTCTCCTTTCCTCTCTTTGTCAGTGTGCATATGTGTTCACCTAAACTAATGGCACTTTTGCCTTTAGACATGACTAATGTTTGCAGTGAAGGAATGATTCAGTAACATGGGGGGACTCCCGCAAACCTTCTATAGATCACTGAGTCAGAAGAAAAGTTTCCTTAAAAGGACCAAAGGGAGTTAGAAAAGGTGAATTATAAAATGGGAGAGGTGTTTCCCAGAAGAGTGGAGAAGGGTGAAAGGAAATTCTTTGCCTCAATTCCATTAGGAAGTTGACCCTAGAAACATTGGGCTTTGTGAGAACATTAATCCATTAGCGACAAGGAAGAAAAAACAGAAAAATGCTGTAAGGCATTTAACCTCAACATTATGACTGTGAAGGGCCCTTCATTGTTGGATGGTGTCTGGAAACTTGGAGAATTAAAGCACAGAGGATGCCCTCATAGTTCCATCACAGTGATTTGGTACAAAATGATTATGGGTAAATGCAGGCAAGGGTCTTTAGAAAAGAAACAGTTAATTTACTGCAGGTAACTTTACCCACATTGGAGACTGTGGATTTATGGCTGTAAGATCATCATAGTATTTCCTGCAAAGTATGGTGACTGCTCAGCAGAAAAGCTTTGACGAAATAGTCCCCAAACCCTTCTGGTTTTTATTGCCCATGGAGTACACATCTGTCACTGTTGGGGCTTAAGCAGGACATCACAGCAACCACAGTTCAAAAATCTACCACAGTGGATTATGGGGATTGGCCAGGAATATGAAGTGGTGTTAAATAAGTTAGATACTGTCATGAGGCCATGAAGAAAATACAGAAAACACTCTCATCCCCACTTCATGGTTTCACACAGTGTGATCAGGGTTTGAGGGGGAAATGCTCAAATTAGAAGTAAAGACATTTCTCTTTTTGTGGATTCCATCCAAAGTCGAGGGGGGAAGGGGAGAGAGGGTAGAAGTCATTCTGAGTGCCCCAAAGGGATGAGCTTGCAAAGTTGGGGCCCACTATCCAAGCCCTTCACATACAGTGGGTAGTCATTTTATCCCGTGAACATTACACATTGTTGGAATCGTTTTATACATTTTTCAGTTGTAAAACAAAAGTCCTGTGACTCATAAAATGGCTCCAAATGTTACCAGAATCTCCGAATATTCCCAGTCCTTCAAATCCAGAATAATTAATATAAATGTTGAAAGTTCAATGTTATTGCAATCGCTACAGTACTCTAGGTTCGTGTCTTGCGGAGGAGGGGGGGGGGGGCTCATTATTTTATGGCAAAAGAAAAAGATAGCTATATTTTAAGGCTCTTTGCCTCAGTGTGTCAACTTCTCCCCATTTTCCTTTCGAAGTATTCATTGGTGTGCTTGAGGGTAAGAAGTGACTTTACACCTGATGCAGCCAGGCCTGGCCATTTCTATCTTGTGATGGCCTCTCAAGAAGTTTCTACTCATCCCCCTTGGCCTTTCTTTTGCCAAGAAAGTGTGCTAAGTAATTAGGCTTTAATTTTACTCTGATGTTACTCCTATTATCTCCCCTCTGGATGCTGTAGATTGAGACTTTTCCTCTAATGGGTTTGTTAAAAGCAAAAGCAACCATCTCAATCACCTACACATTACATTTATTATTTGTAACCAAAAAGACACTGGTTACAAAAAGCAAACTTGTCAGCCAGGGATCTGGCCTGTGATACTATTGGTGGGTTGACAGATCTAGTCACACTGCCTTCCTATAGTAGCTTCACCATTGTTGAGCGAACTCAGAGCATCATGTTCTGATAACGAATGGGCATACTAATTTGTGTTCACATCTCTCAAAAACCCTAACAATATACATGATTGGTCCAGTTTCATGGTTTCCATAAACTTGGAAAGCTCTCACTCAAAATGACCACTGGCCATTTATGCATTGGATGGTCCAGGCATGTGACAAAACTTTTCTTCCTATTATTTACAAGCTAGTAGGGGCTGGGAATATCAACAATTTTTGGTTAGTCCAGAAATCCCCATTGTAGTCATTGCTCTTCCCATGTTGGCTACTGTCATATTTATTGAAGGTAGGTAGAGTCAGTCACATTACCATATTGTCCAACGGTTGAGAGGGTCCAGAGCAGCACTGTCCAATAGAAATGCAATTCAAGCTACATATTTAGTTGTAAAATTTCTAGTAGCCACATTAAAAAACAAGTAAAAAGGAGCAGGTGAAAATAATTTTATTACTATATCATATTCAACCCAATCCAAAATATTACCATTTCAATATGTAAGTGAACAGATTAGTTTCCTATTGCAGCTATAACAAATTACCACAAATTCACTCGATTAAAACAAAACATTTATTACCTGAAATCCAAAATGAGTCTCATTGGGCTAATCAATGTGTTGACAATGCTGTGTTTCTTTCTGGAGGCTCTAGGGGAGAATTCATATCCTTGCCTTTTACAGCTGACCACATTCTTTGGCTTGTGGTCCCTCTTCCATTTCCGACGCCAGCAATGTTTGGTCGAGTCTTTCTCACTTGGCATTACTCTCACCCAGAAAATCCCATTAACAACCTTAATCCCATCTTCAACTTTAATCTCTTTGCCATGTAACAGAACGTATTCACAAGTTGTAGGGATTAGAATATGGACATCTCAGGGGAAGTATTATTCTGCCTGCCACTGTCAATATAAAATGTATTAATGACACATTATCTTACAGTCTTGTTTACATGCTATCTTCATAATCTTCAAAATTTGGTGTGTATTTTTCACTTAGAGCACATTTCCATTTCAATTAGCCACGTATCTAGTGTTCAGTAGCCACATGTGGTTAGTAACTAACAAACTGGACAGCAGAGGTCCAAAGCAATGGTTTTCAACTTGGGCTGCACAGTAAAGTCATCTAGGAAGCTTCTTAAAATTCTTGATTCTCAGCCCATGCCCCGTTCCAATTGAACCAGAATCTTGAATCAGGTTTTTTAAGCTCCTGAGATGATTTCAATACGTAGCCAGGATGGAGAACCTCTGGTGTGAGCAACTGTAAACATCATTTTTTCTATGCTGTCGAGACATCTCCCCAGTCTCTCTTTCGCTCAAGAACAAGAACTATTTCCCTGGTGTCAAAGGCTTGCTGGTTGTGTCATCTTAGGCATTCAAAGTGTCAGACACCAAATGAATGTGTGTGTGTGTGTGTGTGTGTGTGTGTGTGTACCAAAAACAATAATTCTGTCACCCAGAGAGATTGTGAGGAACTGTTCTTGGCAGAACTTCTCTTGCCTTTGATTCTTTCTCCTCTTTCCTCACTTCACTTTCCTGGAAGTAGTAAAAAATGGAGGGTGGGGAGATCCTATATAATAAAAGCCTAATATGCTAAGTATCCAACCGTTCATTCAACCGTTCAACCAGTCGCTATGATGTGCCCTGACCACCAGAGAACAGATGCTCCAACCAGTAGGTTAGCTTGCTGCTGGGTCCGACTGATAGGGACTGGGCGAGATGGACCAGACACACCCTAAAGCCCTTCCATGTCCCTCCCTGGCCTCAATTTGGCACAGGTGAGGTTCCTCAGCCTGCCCTGTGCCCTCTTGCAATCTGGGACCCTTCAGGGATGTCAGAGAGCTGGTTTCAGCCCGATTCCCACAGGCCAGACCAAGGCACCACACCGGTGCACAAATCTGTGCACTGAGCCTCTAGTCTTTCAAATAGAAGTATGTTTAAAATCTCCTTGATACTAACAAAAATGTGAAAGTCACAACTTGGAAGACTGTAATGACCAAAATACCCTTGGCCAAATAAGCCCAAGGACATTAAATACAGAGAGAGCCACTAAAACGAGGTCTGGTTTGCTAACCTGGGAATTCTGCAGGGCTGGGTAGTCCTCTTGAGTTCCCAGTGAAACAGGCCAAGGTTCAGGAAGGTCCACAAATGTATATGCACCACTCACAGGTCTCAAAAATAAAGGCCCGCCCCCACATTCTGGTCTGCAGGGCAGAGCTGAATAAGCAGTTGGCCTGCCGGCTAGAAAGCTCTGGGGGATTGTGTCCAATAAGAGGCAGAACACTGCCCGACTTCCCCATCCATGGCCCGCCTTACTGGAAGAGATGGAGCTCTGAGAGGTTCATTTCCCTTTTTCTCTTCCACTAAGACCCGTATGGTTTTCTAATGGCATTTTAAGCTAGCCGTTAATGAAGGTAATGTAGTTTGGGAAAAAGCAAAAAGGCCCAATTATAAGAATCAATATATTATGTGAGGGGGAACAAAAGCCTCTATTAAATATGAAGCAGGGCTTCAATTCCAGCCAGAAGCAGGCCAACAAGCAAAGCGAAACCATCGCATGAGATGGATGTGAGAGAGAGGAGCGCTGCTCTGAGCCCAGCGTCTTTGTTCCTCCGCCTGCTGGAAATGCCACAGCCTCTCTGGACAGTTAGATAGCTGAGTAACTCCAGGCCCGACCGTGCCTGCACACTGCACTCAGCAGGCCCTTAGTAAATATTTGTTGAATTAATTCATGAACAAATGAATATATCAATTAGTTGATGAATAGCCCTGCCCTCCCTTACCTATTTCATTTAGATCAGTACTTTCAAAGGGTGGTCCCCTGACCAGGGGCATCCATTTCCCCTGGACACTTGTCCATAAGCAAATGCTCCCTCCCCAAAACCAACAGACATGAAAAATCAGCGATCTGAGCAGGGCCCAGCAATCTGAGTTGTACCCAGCTCTGCAGGCAGTTCTGACCTGTCTGAGAACCTCCACTTCAGGCAAAGCCTCAGGTTTCCACAAGGAAACCTGCCACTCAAAAACCTCACATTCTTAGCACTACAGGGATGACCAGTGAATCTGACTTGTCCCCTGCCCTTGAGGAGTCTTTGTCATTGAACCAGCAGCACTTACAGGGTTCAACCGGAAAACTTTACTCTTCCTCCCACAACCCCTATAAAGACGGCTCAAATCCAACTGTGGACTAGGGTGCTCCCAACCCCCAATGATCTCCTGCAGGGTGCAAATTCTCCCATCCCTCTCAGAGAACAAAAAGATTTTGGCCCATTTTAGTTACAGGAATAGTCTCATTTCAGTAATATCTACTAGTAGTTCAGTGTAAAATCACGTACACTGTTCTCTCCTTCCTTCCAGCTCTGCCTTGCTTCAAAGAGGAAGTAGGTAAGGAAGAGAATAAAACTTATCCTTTATTTCCAGCCAAGTTCTTCTGTGATTCCTTCCCCCGTCACCAGGCTGTGTCTGGCTTCTCCAAGATAGGCAGTGGGGAGGTATGGGGAAGGAGGAGAGGCAGGAATACTAAGGGTCTTACTTGACTGGGATGGAAGCTATTGGGCACCCCTGGGAACCCTCCAGCTTCAACCTCCTGGATGTGGGCACTGCCTGGCAACTTGGGACTCTTCATCCAACCTCTGGTATCTGTTAGGACCCTCCTTTGGGGTCATCTTCACTACTGCAGGCAATTCTTTTGGGTAAAAATCACAGAACTGACCCCAGACTGGCATCCTCCACGCAAAGTTTGCACCTTTGGCCCACCATCTCTGGGAGTGATGTTCACATCCCAACTAGTCATCTTTCTTCATTCCCTAGGTGGGCAGGCAGAGTCCCTCATAGCTTTCCACCTCCCAGGGGTAGGAAAAGTCAGCAATCTCTGGGTCCTCCATACTCCAGGAGACAAAGGTCGCTTTTGCTCCTCTTAAAGCCCCTCTCATGTAGCTTGAGAGAAGGGAAATGCCACAACCTTCCAACTCTCCCTGGAGGATCCTGCTTCTAAGTTCTAACTTCTTTCCCTAAATTCTTAGCTTTCAGTTATATAGCCTGGAAGGTGAGCGATGAGTGAACAGTCACAAAACTCATTTTCAGAAATCACCTTGGACAAACCCACATGGAGTGTCTCATGCCTCACTTTGGAGTGTGTGTTTGGCTGGCATCAAGGCCTATGGGATCTGAGAAATTGAGATTGTTTTATTTTGATATCCTTTCATACTACACATATAAATAACTAATATTTATGTGGTGCTTCCCAGTTAATAAAGTGCAGCCGGCTGTGATAAGATATGTAATGACTTTGTTGAAAAACAATAAAATTTATAAGAAACAGAAAGGTAGGTTTTGAATTTAGAATTTTAAACTTTCCCCTGGGGGACCAGGTAGCCACAAGTGGCTCCTCATAGCAATATGGGTAGTAAAGCTCACTGCTGAAACCTTTAACAAATTACCCTTCAAGATAGCTTACTCGGATAGGTCACTGCTGTTATACAACCTCTCGGCCCACCCTGCCCTTCCCAACTTCTCTGATAACCCTGTTCCCACCACGTCACCTTTCTTCAACGACTTGCGTAACTCAATTTACCAAAGGCCCTGTTTGAGGCCCTCTTAAAGCAGACACCAACGGCCAAACCATCCTTCCGGGGATCTGTACTGAGAGTTAGGCTGTACTCTCTTTTGATTATGTTTTAAGGCTGTTACGGCCTGAGTTTTTACGGCAGAGAGCAGAGAGTGGAGGGATTTGTGAGCAATGAAGTCACACCGTGGTTTCAGCCTGGGAGCTGAATCCGCCTGGCCCCCAGGCACTCTGCCACACTCTGGCCTCCATGCCCTGACCAACCCCAGACCTGGCCACAGAGCATAGCTCATTCCCTCATATTGATGAAGTTCAAATGGAATTTCTGACCAAACGGAATTCAGAAGAACTAATTTATTCTTGACCTGGTTCTGCAGACCCTGAAGTTCATCTGCCCATCTGCGCATCAGGTGTCCCGCACGTAATCCATCTCTAATATGCCATGGTTGTGGTCTACTGTCAAGCAGACATCAGCAGAAGCACAATTTCTAGACTTAACCAGAGATTTCAAATATTGATAAAGCTTGCCCCTCACTGCCCAGGCCCTGGCCAGAAAACATTAACTATTCAAGAAAATGCATAACGCTAATTGCTAAACAGCACTCCAGAGCTGGGCTCTCCATAAGGGTCAAGTAATGGAGCATGAGAATAGCTTTACAACACAAGCAACACTGCCTGCAATTATACAGGCGTACCTCAGAGATACTGCAGGTTCAGTTCCAGACCACCACAACAAAGTGAATATCACAATAAGGTGAGTCGCACAAATTTTTGGATGTAATTTTCTGCACACAAAAGTTGTATTTACATTATCCCATAGTTTATTAAGTGTGCAATAGCATTATGTCTAAAATGCACATACTTGAAGTAAAACTTACTTTCCTGCTAAAAGGTGCTAACCATCATCTGAGCCTTCAACAAGTTTTCTGGTGGAGGGTATTCCCGCAATTTATTTTTAAAATGCAATCTCTGTGAAACACAATAAACAAGGCACAATCAATGAGGTATGCCTGCATAGTTAATGCTCTCTATAATGCTCATAAATGGGTTGGCCACATGTCCTGCCTGCCTTCTTCTCTCAATACTTCCCTATAACTGTTTTTGAATGCCTGGGATTAAAAAAAAATAGTTTATTGGTTTTTAGCAAGAGAGGAAAGGAGAGAGAAAGAGAGAAATATTGACATGAGAGTGTAACATTAATCAGCTGCTTCCTGCATGCTCTCTACCAGGGGTCAAGCCCTGTGGCCTATGCCAACTGTGTGTATTTTTTAATGCTGTTTAAATATATAATTTTATTGATTTCAGAGAGGAAGAGAGAAGGAGAGAGAAATAAAAACATCAAGGATGAGAATCATTGATCTCCTGCCTCCTGCATGCCCCCTACTGGGTATTGAGCCTGCAACCCGAGCATGTGCCCTAATCAGGAATTGAATGGTGACCTCCTGGTTCATGGTCAATGTTCAATCACTGAGCAACACCAGCTGGGAGGCCTATGCCAATTGAATGTGCCCCCCTCTTAAACAGGGAGCTCATGATGTAGAGAATCAGGGACCGAGAAGCCTGGGAGCACTGGTGACAAGCAGCGTCCCAGAGGCTGAAGTAGCAGAATCCAGGGTCAGCTGCTCACAGTGTCCAGGGCTCAGAGGCAGTGCCCTGGTGAGGGGCATTGTTCCACGGTGGGAACCTTTAAGCCTCATCTGTAGATCTTTGTAACTTCAGAGTTATCTTTAACTTTCTCCACTCTCTTTCCCAAACATCCATTCAATTATCAAGTGATGTTGATTTTTCTGTGATTATGCCTTTCTCATCTATCTTTTCTTGTTTTTCATGGGACCATACCCTATGCTTCTAATTTAATTTAACTTGATTTAGTGTTATGTTAATGCAGCAAGCAGTAGTCTAACTCGTCTCCCTGCTTTCCAATTTTCCACCTTTCATTTCCAACACCTGTCACTTAAAATGCCCATAACACTGTTTTGGTTGGGTTAGCCCTGCTCAAAAACTACGTAGAGCTCCCTAACTGCAAAGTAAGTCCCAAAGAGTTTAGTGTAACCCAGAAGCCAACTGGCCTTATCCCATTGGGTTCCCCCTTTCACACAAAATTAGATTTGCCCCACATCAAACTAAATTAAGAGCTTTTTCTTCGGATATACACCCAAAAGAGGAATTACTGGATCAAATGGTAACTCTATTCTCAATTTTTTAAGGAACCTCCATGTTTTTCAGAGTGACTGCATCAATTTACAGCCCCACCAATGGTGCACCAGGGTTCCTTTTCTCCACACCAACTCCAACATGTATTTCTTGTCTTTTTGCTAATAACCATTCTAACAGGTATGAGGTGATAGCTCATTGTGGTTTTGATTTGCATTTCCCTAATTAGTAGTGAGGTTGAACACTTTTTCAAGAAAAATATATACCCCTATTCATAGTAATTCTCTGCAGTACTATTCACAATAGCTAAGCTATGGGGGGAAAATCAAGTGTCCGTCAGCAAATACATGGATGAAGAATGTTCATGGACCTCAATGCAATACTCACCATTAAAAAGATGAAATATTTACATTTGTTACAACATGGATGCATCTTGAGGGTATCTTGGTAAGCAAAATAAGACAGACAGAAAAGGATAAAAACTATATAATTTCACTTATATGTGAAATATAAAACAGAAAATTAACAAATGAGCAAACCAAAATAAAAATCCTAGTAGATACAGGCAACTTTACTAAGAAGGAAAAGTTGTGAGGTGGGGGAGGCACAAAATAGGTAAAGTGGATAAAAAATATGGTGATAGATGGAAACTAGACTATTGGTACCCAATAGAGTACATAGATATCCGATATAATAAAAGCCCAGCGACCATAATAGCAGAACGACCAGAACGACTGCTCAACCAGTCACTATGAGGTTTACTGACCACCTCTTGGTCCCTCCCCGGCCATCAGGCTCCCATTGCCAGATGGGGAACAGGGAACTGGAGTGGGTGGGGACAGAGCGGGCAGAATGGGCCGATCTCTTGGTCCCTCTCTCACACTCCACTGGCTCCAATTGCCGCCAATGGCAAATGGGGAACCAGGATGGGTGGCAGGGGATATGGGCCGACCTCTTGATGCCTCCCCCAGCTGTCAGGCTCCCATCGCTGGATGGCGAAAGGGGAACCAGGGTGGGTGGCAGTGGGGGCTGGGGCCAGCTGCTGGCAGCTGGGGAGGATGGCCCTGATCGCAGGCTAGGCCTAGGGACCGTACCCACACACAATTTCGTGTGCTGGGCCTCTAGTCTATATATATAAAAGCCTAAGAGACCAAATGACCAAACAACAGGTCAACCGGTCGACTGGTTGCTATGATGCGCACTGACCACCAGGGGGTAGACGCTCAATGCAAGAGTTGCCCCCTGGTGGTCAGTGCTCTCCCACAGCAGGAGGGCCGCTCAGCTGGCAACCTGTCCTGGTGGCCCACCAGCCCAGTGGCAGCCACTCACTCCCTCAATAGTCCTGCAGGTCCAATCTCAGAGTACAGACCAGGCACTGATGGACCGGAGCCGCTGGCACGATCCTGACAGTGCCACCAGCCTCCTGGAAGTTGGCCTCAGGCACCGCGGCCGCTTCCTCTCCCTAGATGCTCCACAAGAAAGAAACGATATAAAAGCGGACACCAGGTGGTTCCTGACAACGGTTGCGAAATTCAGCAAGACAGATCTGGATTCCTGGCCGGCAAGGGCATCCCACCACCAGCCTGGAGGGCTGATTGCATCCTGCCACCTCCTCCCCCTTGGGACAGGCACCAGACGCAGGCTCACAGCTGGCAAGAGCCACTGCAGTGGCAAGAGCCTCTCCCAATCAGGACTGACTGGGCGCGAGCCCATAGCAGGAACAGCAGGGCCGGGATGAGTGGGAGCAGCAGGCAGGAATGGCAGGTAGCATTGGACTGCCAGTTTTGGCCCAATTCCTGCAGGCCATGCCAAGGGACCCCACCCATGCACGAATTCGTGCACCGGGCCTCTAGTCTATATATATATATATAAAGCTAATATGCAAAGTGTCCCCTCAGGAATTCGACCAGTAAAATGGGGTTTGATCACTCGCTATGATGTGCACTGACCACTAGGGGACAGCGCAGAACATGGCAGGCATTGGCAACGCACTGTGGTGGGGGTGATGAGGATGGAGGTGTGGTGAAAATGCACAGTGTCCACTGAGCTTGCTTTCACTCCTCTGCTACTCTTCCCTGGGACACCAGGGCTTGTGCGCCAAGGAAGTTCCCGCTCTCAGGTGCCAGATGCCCACGAGGAGCCTGGCCCACATCCGCATGGCATCTTCTGGTGAGCCAGGCTGTAGCCGCCAGGACCTCAAGGGCTAGCCAGGCTCCCTGTGTGTTCGCACAGGAGCTGGTCTGCAAGGCTGGCCGAGAGAGAGCATGCTGCCCGCCTGGCTTCCATGAAGCACCACTGGGCGGCCCAGAGGCCCACACTGCACACTGGCCTGTGGCATCCAGCCACACTCACTGCATCTCTGTGTGTGGACTCGGGAGCTGTGACTCAGGCGGACGGGGTGCGCCGGGGCCTGGGTGACCAGGTGCTTCCCAGGGACCAGAGGTCAGCTAAGACCTGCTCTTCCACGCCAGATGCTCACACTTCGATGGCCGGTCAGGCCTAGGGGCCACACCCATGCATGAATTTCGCACACCAGGCCTCTAGTAAAATTATAATGCTGTACAGTTGAAATTTACATATAATGTTATTAACCAATGGTGCCTCAAAAAAATAAGAGCTTATCTCTTCTTTGGGTTTCACCAAATACACCAAACATTCCAAAGTGTTGGTGATTCCATAGGATATGTGGAACAGGAGTTTACATTGCATACCCTGAACAAACATGTTAGAAATCTGTGTTAGATATCTCTGTTTCCTAAGTCCTTTTTTTTCTCTCTCTTCAATCCTTACCTGAGAATATTTTATATTGATTTTAGAGAGAGTAAGGGAGAGAGAGAGAGAGAGAGAGAGAGAGAGAGAGACATCGATGTACAAAACATCAATTGGTTGCCTTCCATATGCACCTCAATTGGGATTGAATTTGCAACCTGGGTATGTGCCTTAATGGAGACTAGAACCCGCAACCTTTTTGTCATATGGAATGATGCCCAACCAGCTGAGCCATCCAGTCAGGCTCCTAAGTCCTTTCTTGACCATGGACACAGACACAACTGCTTATTTCTCAGTTCGCTGTTTACCTCTCTGCATCTGATTGCTCATCAGCAGGATGGAAATAACACAATCCACCTCATTAGGTCATTGTGAGGATTAAATGGGCGGATAGATGTGAAGCCCTTATACTTGTGCCTGGGACTGCACACATGTTTGTTATTATTGCCCATGAACTTCCCAGTTATGTGAGCCAAACTTCCTACCTTTGCTGAGACAAATTTGAGTTGGGTTCCTGTCCACTTGCCAAAGAAGACCTGATCATAAAGGACATAAAAGACACAATAATATGAAGTATGTTTTATTTTCCTCAATTTTATAGGGAGTTAGTGAAGCCAGTAATATTCTTTACCAGTCTTGTATTCACATTTGGCCTTCAGTGTCATTTTAACCATGGGGAAAATGCCTATTTTATGGTTATCATAAATATTATGCATCTTAGATGTTCTAAAAGTCTCCCCAAAAGAGTATAATTTTCCAAACATCTGGCTCACATACTTTTTTCATAAATAATTTTTAACAGAAATATGTTAAGAACATAGAAAAATGCTAAAAATAACAGACATCTTTGGTTTATTCCTAAAATGCATACAGTTTATTTTTCATGATAGGTCTTTAACCCACCAGGATTTTGTTTGGGAATGGTGTTTTTATTTGTAAAACAAGGGGTAGAGATATAATTGCATCTTTTTCCATATAAATAATCCATTGTAGCTTTATCATATATTAATGAATTCATTTTCCCCAATAATTTGCAATGCCATCCTCGTCATTAAGTCACCAGATATTTGTATGCCAGTTTCTAGATTCCTTTTTCTGGTGCATTATCTGTCTATGTGAGGCCACCCTACATTGTCATCCATTTTAATTACTATATACTAGAGGCCCAGTGCATGAATTTGTGCATGGGTGGGGGCCCTCAGCCTGGCCAGTGATCGGGGCCATCTCACCCAGTCCCCATCAGGGCCGATGGGGGCCGGCTGGCTAGGGAGGGACTGCAGGAGGGCTCCAGGGAATGTCCAGCCCATCTCACCCAGTCCTGATCAGCTAGACCCCAGCAACAAGCTAACCTACCAGTTGGAGTGTCTTCCCCCTGGTCGTCAGTGGACATCATAGTGACTGGTTGAGTGGGTGACCAAATGGTTGACCAATCGGTTGGACATTTAGCATATTAGGCTTTTATATATATAGCCTTAGCATATTAGGTTTTTATGCATATATACTTGAGGCCCAATGCACAAAATTCGTACAAAGGGCGTGGCTCTCACAGCTGCAGAGGCTGCCTTGGCCCTCGCAGCCCCAGCTTCAACCGGAAGGTCCTCCAGAAGGACATCTTGAAGGTCTCCAGCTGTCTGGTCTAATTAGCATATTATGCTTTTATTATTATAGATAGGTAAAGTCATATTTCTCTGCACCTCCTTTATCTTTTTCAGCTCCTGTTGCTTCTGCTTTCACTTTTACTGCTTATGATACTGTTTTCCAAAAATTGTTTTTACTGTTTTTGGCCTTTTACTGTTTCATGAATTTTAGGATAAACATATGAGTTCCATCCAAGAATGTGGCATGATTCAACATTTATTTACATCATCCTGTATGTCATACGGTAAAAGTTTTTAATTTTCTCCATGAAGGTGTCATGTTTTTAGAACGATATTCCTGGTAACTTTACATTATGAGATAACATTATAAATGTTATCTTTTTAAAAATTGCATTGTCCATCATTTGGTACTGCTGTTTAAGAATGCTATTGATTCCCCTATATAACAACTTTGCCAAATATTCTTAATAGTTCCTAGTGTAGAGTTTACCTGTAGAGTTTCTTGCATTTTCCATATGGACATTCATGTCATCTGCAAAAAAATAACAGTTTGCTTCTTCCCTTCCAGGCCTTGTATGTTTATTCTGGCATCTGGCATGTTGCTCTAGTAAGGAACTTCAGTCACTATTTAGTAGATGGAGTGACAGCACACATCCATATCTTGTCATCAACTTATTCTAATGAATACTCTGAAGAAAGTTACCTTCTATTCCTAACTTATTAAAAGTTTTTATCTTGGATGACTGTTGAATTTTAACAAATATTTTTCTACATATTTTGAGATGATCAATAGTTTCTTCTTTAATCTATTCATGTGATTTATTGTCATTTATGTTAGATCATTAATATTAGATTATTTGTCCATTCCTTGATTTGCAGTGTTCATATTTTATTTAGGGTATTTTCTTATCTACATAACAAAAGCCTAAGCAATCGTTACAGCAGAATTACTGGTCTCTGTGATGCACACTGGCCACCAGGAGGAAGATGCTCAATGCGGGAGCTGCCCCCTGGTGGTCAGTGTGCTCCCACAGAGAGAGCACCACTCAGTCAGAAGCTGGGCTCACAGCTGGCAAGTGCAGCGGTGGTGGCAGGAGCCTCTCCTGCCTCCGCTGCAGGGGGGCAATAAGGAGTGAGGGGTCCCAGACTGTGAGAGCCCCAGACTAACAGAGGTTTAGGCCCGATCCCCAGGGGGACCGGGCCTAAGCCAGCAGGCACACATCCCCCAAGGGGTCCCAGACTGTGAGAAGACACAGGCCAGGATGAGGGGATTTCCCCCCCCCCCCGTGTACGAATTTCATGCACCAGGCATCCTAATAAAAGAGAAACATGCAAATTAACTGTCCCTCTGCTATGCTCAAACCACGTCCACCCGCCATGCCCACCAGCCAATCAGGAATGAGTATGCAAATTTACCCAACTAAGATGGCAGCGGCCATGGAGCTGGAGCAAGCAGGAGGCTTGGGTTGCCCCTGACAATGGAGGAAGCCAAGCTTCTTGCCTGCTTCCAGCTGGACCTGAGCTCCACTCAAGGCTACAAAGTTTCAATTATAGAAGATAAATAAATCCCAGATACCTGCTTCCAGCCCACCAAAAAAAAAAAAAAGAAAGAAAGAAAAAAAGGAGAGGCTGAGAGCCTGGGTCACCGGGTGGTGTGGCCAGCCTGAATATGGCCCTCAGCCCCTCACCCAGGCTGGCCAGCCACCCCAGCGGGACCTCACCCTGATCTGGGACACCCTTCAGGGCAAACAAGCTGCCCCCCACCCTTGCATCAGGCCTCTATCTTATATAATAAAAGAGTAATATGCAAATTGACCCTAACAGCAGAACGACTGGGAATGACTGGTCACTATGACACACACTGACCACCAGAGGGCAGATGCTCAATGCAGGAGCTGCCCCCTGGTGTTCAATGTGCTCCCACAGGGGGAGCTCTGCTCAGCCACAAGCCAGGCTGATGGCTGCCGGTACAGAAGTGATGGCGGGAGCCTCTCCCGCCTCCTCAGCAGCACCAAGGATGTCTGACTGCAGCTTAGGCCTGCTCCCCGCTGGCAAGTGGACATCCCCCAAGGGCTGCCGGGCTGCCAGAGGGATGTCTGACTGCCAGCTTAGGCCCGATCCCCCGGGGAGCAGGTGGACATCCCCCAAGGGGTCCCATCCTGCAAGAGGGCACAGGCCAGGCTGAGGGACCCCCCGCCCAAAGTGCACAGATTTTTGTGCACCAGGTCTCTAGCCTAGTATATTAATAAGTGAGAATGTCATATAATTCTCATTTTGCATAATGCCCTTGCAAAATATTTGAAACCAGCCTCATAAAAAGAATTGGAGAGCTTGCCTTGTTTTTTTTCTCTGGAAAACATTGCATAAGAAAAGTTATTAGTTCCTTAATATTTGATAGAAATAACTAATGAAATAGTTTGGGCTGGTGTTTTTAGGGAAACATATATTTATTATCTATTCAATTTTTTAAAAGTCATAATGACTGCCCTGGCCAGGTGGCTCATTGGTTGGAGAGTTGCCCAGCACACCAAAAAGGTTGTGGATTCAATCCCAGGTGAAGCAGCAACCGATCAATATTTCTCTCTCTCTCTCTTTCTCTCTCTCTCTCTCTCTCTCTCTCTCTCTCTCTCCCCCTCTCTTTCTCTTTCTTTCCTTCTTTCTATAATCCATACACATATCCTCAGTGAGGATTTTCTAAAAACTTCGTAGACTTTATGACTTTATGTCTCCTTCAGTAAGTTTTGGAAAACTATAATTTTGGATAGTGTCTATTTCCACTAAGTTTTTTATTCATTGGCATAGATTATCTTATAATTTTTAAAAGTCTATATATTCACTATAGTTAAAGCTTTTTTATTTGTAATGTCATTTGTGTGTCTTCCCTAACTTTAAAACCTTTCATATTTAATTGTTTCTTTTTCCTTCTAGGAAATTATTTTTGGTAGAGTTGGTCTTCTCTATGGTTATTTTTCTATTTCTTTAATTTCTTTTCTTATCTTTATTTTACTTTATGTATTTACTCTTTGAGTTATATGCTTACCTTGTGAATTTTTCTATTCTTTTTTTTAATTATGTGCATTTAGAATATGAATTTTTTTCTCTAAATACTACTTATTTTTATAGCCTCAAAGTTTTCATATGTTGAGATTGTGCTATCATTCATTTCTAAAGATTTTAAAATTTCTGGTCTGACTTCTATTTGAACCAAATCATTTAGAAGTGTGATTTTTATTTTCTAAATGCATAAGATTAGTATCTTCCTTTTACCAAATTCTAATTTTATTGCATTAAGATGATAGAACATTTTCATCAAATATCTGTTTGATATCAGTTTTTTAGCATTTTTGAGACTTGTTTTATAGCTTATTAAATATTCAGTTTATTGTAAATGTGCTTAAAAATAATGTGACTTCTTTAAATATTGAATACAAGGTTCTGTGTATACAATTCCAATATTTCATATATTTTTTATTGTTTGTGTATTTGATTTGCCAGTTTCTAAAAGAGAACATTAGAATCAGTTTATATGTGAATGTATGTATAACTTCTTACAACTATATCAATATTTGCTTTATATTTTTGGTGGTATTTTGTTGCATAAAAATTCAGGAATATTCTGATTTTTGGTTTATTGTTTCTTTTGTCTTTAAATAATAGTTATTTTTTATCTCAAATAATATTTTTTTGCCTGAAAGTACATTTTGTCTGGCAATATTGCTGAACTAGCTTTGGTTGGGTTAGCATTTGTCTGAGATACTTTTTTATTCTTTATTCTTTAACATTTCTTTATCATCAAGATTTATGTGTATGTATTTTACATACAGTTGATAGCTGGATTTGGTGGTTATTTTCTTAATCTAACCAAAGAACATATTAATTTAATAGATGTGTTTTGTCTTTTAGTTCCACATTTTTGTAATTATTACTTAGTTTTAACATATTTTATTATCTTATTTTGTTTTTTACTTACACTTGCTTTTTTATTTATTTTTCTCTTCTACTCTTCCTTTTTATTATAAACTAGAGGCCCAGTGCATGAATTCATGTACGGGTGGGATCCAGGCCGGCCTGCCCTGATGGGGTTCAATTGGGCAGGGCCAGTACAGGGAGGCAATGCTGGAGGTTTGCTGGCAGCCCTGCCCCCAATCCAGCTGGGGCCAGCCAGGGGGAGGGCCGCCCCCCAATCAGGCCCTTTGGCCAGCCACAGTGCATGTCATAGTGACTGGTCGTTCCAGTCATTCCAGTCATTCAGGCGTTCTGGTCACTTGGCTTTTACATATACAGGTTACATTTTTTAAGATATTTCTTTATTGATTTCAAAGAGGAAAGAAGAGGGAGAGATAGATAGAAACATCAATGATGAGAGAGAATCATTGATCAGTTGCCTCCTGCATGTCCCTACTGGGGATTGAGCCCACAACCCAGGTATGTGCCCTTGGCCAGAATCGAACCTGGGACCCTTCAGTCCACAGGCTGACACTCTATCCACTGAGCCAAACTGGTTAAGGCTAGATTACATTTTTAATTCCCTATTTTCTCCCTCTACCTACTTGGAAGTTATGTGTTCTATTTTTAATGTTTTAGTGGTCTTATTTAAATCTATAATTGATCTAAAAAGGAAGACTAGAGTTAACATTTCTACTTGTAAACAATGCAAAGATTTTAGACCACATTAGCTCGGATTATGATTATTCCCTTCCATTATGTATAGTATTGTTGTTTATAGTTTTATTTTCACCTTATTTTTATTCTCCTAGTCATGCTATTATTGTTTTTGCTTTTATTGTCTTTGTGGTAGAGATTATTTTTAATGCCATGTTTTCCAGTTATTTTAATCATCATTGCTCGTATCACTTCTAACTTTGGGATTCAACTTATTTTCCCTGAATTTGTTCATTTGAAAAATAGGTTCATTTTATTCACACATGTTGGGGGCATAGAATTTTGGCTTAACCCTTATTTTCACATGGCTCTTTGAACTTATTATTCCATTAACTTCAAGCTCCTATTGCTCCTCTTGAGAAGTCTGTTAGCAGCCTGCTATTGTTTTCTGTCGGTAACATTCTCTCCATGGTTGCTTTAAGATTTTCTCTTTGATTTCAGTAATATGCAATTTTACTAATATGTTTCTACATGTGAATTCACTTTTATTTCACCTGGATGAGATAGAATTTCTTTAATCTGAAGCTAATTGTTCTTCAATTAGACACAGCATATTTTCTTATTTTATTCTCTGTGTCTATAAACTTTGCCTTTATGTCTTTCTTCTTTTCATCTCTTTTTGTTGCATTCTGTATAATTTTTTTAAATATCATGTACTTCACTAATTGTATCTTCATAATTGTCACAATTGATATTTAACATATACAAAGAGTTTTATATTACACTAGTAGCCCTGCACACAAATCAGTGCGCCAGTAGGTCACTGCCACCCTCCTGTAGCTCTCCACCCACTGCCACCCTCCTGTAGCTCTCTGTCCACTGCCCTGCCGTCCTGTAGCTCCCCACACCGCTCCCTCATAGCTTGCTGCCCTGCCCCGTCCTGTAGCTCTCTGCCACCTGCTTGTAGCCAGTAGGTCGAGGCAGCCCTCCTGTAGCTCTCAGCAGCCTGCTTGTACCTCACTGGTCCACCTTCCTGCTGATCCGTGATCTGGTTGTGATGCCCTTGGGCTTGGTCATTACACCTCAGGGCTTAATGGCTAATTAGCATATTCCTTTCTTATTATATAGGCTGCCTATATCTTTCAATTCTAGAACTAAATTCAAATTGTAGAATTCTTCAAATCTGCCTATCTTTTTCTCAGACTCTTGTTCTTTGCTTAGGACACCACTTGTTTTTTCATACCTTTTATTTTTTAAAAACATACAGCAGTCCCCCTTTATACGTGATTTCTCTTTTCACAGTTTCAGTTACCCATGGTCGGCGGTGGTCTGGAAATATTAAATGGAAAATTCCAAAAATAAACAATTCATAAGTTTTGAATTGCACACCATTCTGAGCCGCATGATGAAATACTGCACTGTCCTACTCCATCCCGCCTGGGACATAGCCAATCCTCAGTTCAGCATATCCACACTGCTTATAGCCTTTTAAGTTATCAGATCATCACAGTTGCATTGCCTGTGTGCAAGTAACCCTGTTTTACCTAATAATGACCCCAAAGAGCAAGAGTAGTGATGCTCGCAATTTGGATATGCCAGAGAAGCTGTAAAGTGAATGTATGTATACAAAAAAAAAAAAAAAACACAGTAATGTAGGGTTTAATCCTATTTGTGATTTTAGGCATCCACTGGGGATCTTGGAACATATATCTCTATGGATAAGAAAGGACTTCTGTACCAATTTGTGTTCTTCCTCAGATAACCTATTATCTTAAGTTCTTGAGAATTCTAAGTCTACTGTCTATGTCTGCTGACTCTTGTCCATGGTGAATTATTTCCTCATTAGTTTTATAATTTTTATGTGAACTCATTTTAATTTGGACTTTTTCCCCTTTGAATTGTCTTGTGGATACATCCTTACAAAGTGATTTTGGGTTTGGCTCTGACACAACCCTAGGGGTATCAGCAAACTCCTTGGTTTGGCCCAAGGTTCTGACTACAGGAGTAGTAAAATTGAAACCCCAAACTTCTGTGATGTTTAAATTTGGGCTTTAGAAATCTCAGAAGAGACCTATTTTTTCTACTCAGAATCCATTCAATGCAAGCATGCTTTATTTTCCTGTTCTAATTCACCCTTTAACTGAGAATGAAGGCCTTCAAAAATTCTAGCATTATATTAGCGCTCCTCAATTCCAAATGTCTGCCTCACAGACCCAAGGCTTCATCTTTTATACCCATATGGGCAATGACACCTGTGCAGCTAGATTAACAAAACCAATATACACTCCCACCCACCCACAACATCACAAGCATCTGTTCATCTGTTCAGATCATATCACTCAGAACTTGTAGTTCTTTCTCTTGTCTTGCACTGGGGCTTTTTTTCTGTTTGATATATTTAAAAGATTAGTTGTTATATTTTTATCCACTTCTAGGTGTCTGTAGCAGAAAGGTTTCATCATATTGCCAGAGACAGAAGCTCCTCATATGTATATCTTCTTAGTATCAACAATTTCTGAAAATAATATCATGGAAAATTGAAACTAACCCAGAAAAAAGCTATGTTAACAAACTTTTTCACTCATGGTGCACTACCAATCTTTGCATAGTTTCAGCAAAGTCGCACACACTTTTGTTAGGAAGCAACAGGTACATACCACACTGATGACAAATTGTTAAAGAACTTTTAGGCTCTCAATTGTTTGAGACAAAATTCCTAAACTAAATTCCTTAGGAAGAAATAAACAAAAATACCTTAAAAAGTATTTTCTCAACACCAGATGTGAATTAATGGAAGAGTGAACCTCTACAAATCTGTTGCAGTAATTTCTATAAATATAGAGAAATAGAAAGCATGGCATGTCACATGATGGGAGGTATAGAGAAGACTCGCAGTCATTTGGACAGATAAAGTTGTTTTTTTTTAAGTCCTCACCAGAGGATATTTTTCCATTGATTTTTAAAGAGAGTGGAAGAGAGAAAAAAAGACAGAGAAGTCCTAACCGGTTTGGCTCAGTGGATAGAGCGTCAGCCTGCGGACTCAAGGGTCCCAGGTTCGATTCGGGTCAAGGGCATGTACCTGGGTTGCGGGCACATCCCCAGCAGGGAGTGTGCAGGAGGCAGCTGATTGATGTTTCTCTCTCATCGATGTTTCTAACTCTCTATCCCTCTCCCTTCCTCTCTGTAAAAAATCAATAAAATATCTTTTTTAAAAAAGACAGAGAAAAATACCGATGTGAGAGAAACACATCAATTGGTTACCTCCTGCATGAGCCCCAACCAAGGCCCTAGCCGGGAAGGAGCCTGCAATCGAGGTACGTGCCCTTGACCAGCATGGAACCTGGGGCCCTTCGGTCTGCAGGCCAACATTGTATCCATTGAGCCAAACAGGCTAGGCGTGGACAGATAAAGTTTTGATTCTTAATGTTAAAATACACTCAGCAGGACCAGCAAGACAATATCATTTTTTTAATTCCTTAGGCATACACAAAAATAACAAATTTTTCATAAGGAAAATAAAACAAGCAGAAAGAATATTTTATTCCACTCTGTCAGACCATCTAATTTCAGTTCAATGTCAAGAGAGCCTTAAGGAGATGAGGGGCCCCTTAAGGCAGACCTGCGTGAAACTTCTAAACAGCATTGTCAATAGAAATAAAATTTGAGCTGCACATGCAAATTTGAATGTTCCAGTGCCCACATTAAAAGAAACAGCTGAAATTAATTTTAATAATATATTTTATTTAACCAAATCAATCCAAAATATTAACATTTTAACATCTAACCAAGATAAAAAGTATTAATGGGATTTACATTTCTTTTCTATACTAAGCCCTTAGATGCAGTCTATATTTTATACTAACAGCTCATCTCAATTCAGACTAGCCACATTTAAAGTGCTTGACAGTCTCATAAGACTAATGGCAACCATATTGGACTAGCACAACTCTAAATATCCATTTATAGATATACATTTTTCTAAAATTTATTTTTGTGCAAGTGCTCTATTATTAAATTACAATTAATTTTTAGAAATAAAATTTCTGAACAAGGAACATACAAATAATATATTTTAGCTTATTGCCAAACTGGCCTCAGAAATTTATATAATTAAAACTTCCACAGCACTGACTAATGGTGCCATTTCTCCACTATAGTGTCTTCTGATTTGGAAACAGAACAATATGCAACTGAAGTTACCAATGGAAAACAATTTGAATAGCCAGGATATATTTACTATATTTAAAATTAGGTTTCCCTTCTTTAAACAACTAATTCATTCATAATGCATTGAAAATATTAATAAAGAAATCACTTATAATCCAGCAACCTAGGGATGCCTGCTACCAATGTTTAGGTATCTTTTCCTAGATTTGTGTCTTAACTCTTACATTTAAATAAAAATTCTGCCAATTTTGTATTGAAAAACACAAAATTAGCCCATATCATGAGGTTCAGTGGTTGAGCATCAACCTATGAACCAGAAGGTCATGGTTTAATTCCAGGTCAGGGCACATGCCTGGGATTACGGGCTCGATCCCCAGTAGGGGTCATGCAAGAGGCAGCCAATCAATGATTCTCTTTCATCACTGATGTTTCTCTCTTTCTCCTCCCTTCCTCTCTGAAATCAATAAAAATATTTTAAAAAAATAAAACCCCCATAAAATTATAAATAAGTAAACACAGAACAGAAATATGGTCAGATTTTTAAAGTATAATAGAACACAATGTACAATTCAATGTTTAAAAAATTAAAATCACAACAAAATATACCATTTTATGATAAAGTATAGGCTGCCAGAATGACTCATGAAGAGATTGAAACTAGCATAGATTAATAACATTGGAAATATAATGAGAAAAGAAATATCCCCAAAAGGCTCCAGGCTTAGAATGTTTTTCAAGTAAATTTCTCAAACTATTAAGAAACAAAATTGCCAACCTATACAAGCAACTTCTCAGAACCTAGAAAAGGAAGGAGGGGAGAATCCAAATGATTTCAAAAGCCGGAGACTCAAGAAACTATAGAAAAGTAAACTTTGAATGTGGACTCTATCATTCACATATCCTCCTGACATATATGCTATCACTATTATTTATACAAATTACTCATAAAAGCAAGATGAAATAAACATCATAGATTTATTATCTCATAATCCTATTTTATCTCTTAGGTTGGAAGTTTCTTTTCTATAGCTGGGCCTTCATTTCTGATACAACTGAGGTATAAACTTAGCCTTCACTGAGATTCTACTCTTTATAAGTTAATATTGTGTCACATGGCACACTGAAGAAAGAAATTGTTAAATTATGGCTGTCATTGAAGGATAAATTGGTTCAAATTTATACTCACTGAAAAAAAAATGTCCATAGCTTCTGTGCCATGAGAGTAGAAATCCAGAATATGTTTCTCTTTCTTATTTTCAACAGTTCTGCACATCTAGTTAAAATATTCAGTTTCGTCTTTCAAGGATGATTAATAAAGATTATTGAGTTTTTCCCATTTATTTCTTTTTTAAATCGTTTCATAAAATTTCCTATGCACTATGTAATTATTTGCTTTAGTTATATGAAAATTGCCTAGAGAACAGATGGTTTGTCTCCTTCCATGATGTCATTTGTCTAACTCAAATATCATTCATACCTAGTAGGTAAAATATGGCATCAGCACTTCGCTAGACTAATAACCTTAAAATGTCTAGCAGAAAAAGCAAATCTATTTTACTGATTTAAAAGGTATTAATTATGCTAGACAAATATAGCCTTTTGTAAAAGATACATTGCCTCTGGGTATTATAAAAGCAAATATTGTAATCAATTTTACATAACCCTCAAAAAATTCCTAAATGATTAGATTGCCTTTATTTCAAAAAGCTCTTTATAAAGTCAACATTCTATTTTGAAAAATTTAAAATGATCTTATCTTTTATACATGTCCTATTAAATCTAGAGATGACAAACATTCAGCAGAACAAATTATTATTTTTTACTAGAGGCCTGGTGCACGAATTTGTGCACAGGTGCAGTCAATCTGGCTGGCGGGGGGAGAGGAGGGAAGGGGGCAGGGGACATGGAAGGTTGGCAGGCCAACACTCCCCCGGTCGAATTCTCAGTCAAACTCCCAGTTGAGGGGATAATTTGCATATTAGCCTTTTATTACATAGGATTATTTTTTGGCATATAATGCTGCTATTACCACTTCTAAGAATGTTTTGAGACACCGAAATAAATTTGTCTAATTTTTTTAACCCTACTTAAGACAGAGTCTCTAGGGAAATTCAAAGACAACAACAAGGACACTAGAGGATATTGTAGCCGCTACAGCTGCAACAGAGGTAAACGCTGTCTAACTCCTAGCAATATGAACATAAAACTTCACATGTAAGGCTTATTTACCTAGTTTACCTTTTACTTGATACATTATGTCCAGCTTTCAACAAAAATTTACAAATCATGCTAAAAGGCAAATAACACAATCTAAAGAGGCAAAGTAGGCATCAGAACCTGAGTCCTGATATGGCAGAGAATTTGAAATTGTCAGACTGGGCATTTAAAATAAACTATGATTGATATGTTAAGAGCTCTAATGGACATGTGCAAGAACAGATAGGCAATGCAGGATGGTAAATGGTAAAACAATAACACAAAGAAATGGAAACTCTAAGAACGAATCAAAAGGAAATGTTAGAAACAAACTAACAAATCTTTAGGTTCATCTATAGACTGAAAACAACCAAGGAAAGAATCCATAAGTTTGAAATATGTTAATAGAAATTTCCCAAACTGAAATGCAAAGAGGGAGAAAAAAAGACAGAACAGAAAGGGACAGAAGAAATAGTTGAAGGAATAATGGCCCAGAATTTTCTAAAATGAATGAAATACACCAGACCACAGATTCAAGAAGATCAGAAGGCACCAAGGAGGATAAAGACAAAAAAAACTGGCATTTCATATTTAAACTCCAGTAAACCAAAGACAAAGAGAAAATCTTGAAGAAGCTTTCCCGTTTTCCCCACAGAAAAACACCTTCCTTATAGAAGAACAAGAATAAGAATTAAATCATTTTCTTCAGAAACCATACAAACAAGAAGAGAGTAAAGTAAAGCATTTACAGTTTGAAAGAAAAAAATAACACCAACCTAGAATTCTATATCTAATAAAATTATCCTTGTAAAGTGAAGGAAAAAATAGAGTTTCTCAGACAAAAAGACCCACTGGCCTCACCTGCTTCCCTGGCTCTGTCCTCTCTGAGCTTTGCCATGTTGCAACTTTGACTGCCCCCATGTGAGTCTTTGTCATGCTCCTTCCATCAACCATCTAGGTCTTATTGGTTCCACAACTCCATAGTCTGTTGAGAAAGAAGCCAGAGAACATTCTCTCCTTCTCTGCTTAATTGGGAAACAGAGTGGGGAGGGAAATGGAGGGTACCCCATATCAGGTTTGCTTAAGTCCCAAATTGTTACAGAATGAGCAAGCAAGCTTTTCAGATCACAAAGGCAGACACATTTGTCCCTGTGGCATGCACACACACCACCAGATCCTCCCTCTGTTCTCTTTCAGTGGTGTTGGAGACCTTTCCCTTCAATCTCAGTTCCATTGCCCTCCACCTATCTTGTTGTTATTTTTTAATTTATGACAAAATTTTATTTAACAGTTTTACTTCTTTCTTCATACAAATATATAGCATAAATTTATATTTTATTAAATTTATTGGGGTGACTTTGGTTAATAAGATTATATAGGTTTTGAGTATAGATTTCTGTGATACATGATCTGTTTATTGCATTGTGTGCTATCACCCAAAGTCAAACCATCTTCCATCACCATATATTTGGCTACATTTACCCTTTACTATCTATCCCCCCTTGATAACCATTACACTGTTGTCTATGTCTGAGTTTCAGTTTTATATCCCACAAATGAGTGAAATCATTTGCTTCTTAGCTTTTCCTGGATGACTTATTTTGCTTAACATATGTAAATTGGCAGAGCCACTATGGAAAACAGTATGGTAGTTTCTCAAAAAACTAAGAATAAGATTATCATATGACCCAGCAACCCCTCTTCTGGGTATCGGCCTGAAAAACTAGAAAACATTTATTCACAAAGATATATGCACCCCTGTGTTCATTGCACATTATTCATGGTGGCCAAGACATGGGGACAATCGAAGTGTCCTTCAATAGATGATTGGATAAAGATGTGGTACCTGTATATACTATGGAATACTCCTCAGCCATAAGAAAAGATGAAATACGGCCATTTGTGACAATATGGATGGACCTTCAGAATATCACACCCATCTTGTTTAGCTGAAAAGTCTGTACATGTCTGAACCCCTAATGAAAATACCATTACAACTTCCATCCCCTAACAACCAGATTGTAATGGATGCATGGATCTGGTTCAGATCCTGACCTCTCCTTTCCAAATATATATATATACTAGAGGCCCGGTGCACAAAAATTTGTGCACTCGGGGGGAGGGGGGGGGTCCATCAGCCCGGCCTGTGCCCTCTCGCAGTCTGGGACCCCTCGGGAGATAATGACCTGCTGGCTTAGGCCTTCTCCCGAGTGGCAGAGGGCAGGCCCAATCCCTAGGTGCAGCCCCTGGTCGGGCTCAGAGCAGGGCCGATTGGGGGGTTGGGGCACCACCCCCTGTCACACTCAAGGCAGGGTCGATGGGGAGGTTGCGGCACGACCCCCTGTCACGCACAGAGCAGGGCCAATCAGGGGATTGGGGCACTGCCCCCTGTTACACACAGAGCAGGGCCCATCAGGGGGGTTGGGGCTCTGTACCCTGTCACACACAGAGCAGGGCCAATCAGGGGGTTGGGGCACTGCCCCCTGTTACACACAGAGCAGGGCCTATCAGGGGGGTTGGGGCTCCATACCCTGTCACACACAGAGCAGGGCCCATCAGGGGGGTTGGGGCTCCGTACCCTGTCACACACAGAGCAGGGCCGGGGGGGGGGGGGGGAGGGGTTGGCCCCACCCCCGGTCACATACAGAGCCGCAGGGCGATCAGGGGGTTTGGGCGCTGCCCCCTGTCATGCTGATCCCCGTGCCGGGAGGCCTCGCGGCTCCGCTGATCCCGGTGCTGGGAGGCATATTACCCTTTTACTATATAGGGTAGAGGCCTGGTGCACAGGTGGGGGCCAGCTCATTTGCCCTGAAGGGGTGCCCTGGATCAGGGTGGGGGTCCTCACTGGGGTGCCTGGCCAGCCTGGATGAGGGGATGATGGCTGTTTGCAGCTGGTCACACACCCTTCAGGGTGGGGGTCCCCACTGGGGTGCCTGGCCAGTCTGGGTGAGGGGCTGAGGGCTGTTTTCAGGCTGGGAGTGACTGAAGCTCCCAACCGCTCCTTTTTTCCTTTTTCTTTTTTTTATTCTGGGCCAGCTTTAGCTTGAGGCTTGGATCCAGCTCTTAGGCCTCCGCTCCTGAAAGTAGGTTTCTGGCCTTTGCATACAATGTTGCAAATCTGCTGGCTGAAGTCCGGCGGTATTTGTTACAATGTTTCAAACTGCAGGCTCAGAGGCCGGCAGCCGCAGGCGGGGGAACGTTGGTTTCCTCCATCACTGAGGCAACCAAGCCTCATGTTAGTTTCAAGCTTCCTGGCTGCCGGCCGCCATCTTGGCTGACAGTTAATTTGCATATCTCGCTGATTAGCCAATGAAAAGGGTAGCGGTCATACTCCAATTACCATGTTTCTCTTTTATTAGTGTAGGCTAGAGGCCCGTTGCACAAAGATTTGCACAATAGTGCTGGGGGCCAGCCCCAGCGGGTCCAGGGGTTCCCAAAGGTGTGGACGGAGTCGGCGAAGAATGTTTTACATGGAGACAGCATTCAGAACTCTCTAGCTTTCCTTAGTCTCCATGGATCTTCCTGTGCCTGGCTGAGGCCACAGAGAGAGATCCAAAGGCAAGCTGAGCCTTTATTTTATAGTGAGAGGTAAACAAGGTAGTGGTTTCCAAAGTTACACTGTTCTTGTGAGTTTTACTTGTTTTTGTTCTTGTGAGTTTCACTTGTTTACACCATGGTTATACTTCCAGCACTTCCTCAGCCCATTAGCTTCCCAAATAAGATCTAGGGAGCCTCACAAGGTCAAGCCTAATTATGCTAAGAGGACTGTGCCCTCTAAGCTGGAAGTGTTTGTGACTTTGCCCACAGGTCAGTCCGAGGCTTAACCCTATATCAGCTCCCTACACAATAGGCCTTCCTTCCCCTGGCTGCCGGCACCGGTTTTCCTCCGGCACCCAGGACCCAGGCCTTTGGTCCGGAGGCAGCAGAGAAGCCAAGCCTCTTCAGTCTTCACTCCCACTGGAGCCTTCAGTCTTCTCTCTGTGCCTGTGTATGCAAATTAACTGCCATCTTTGTTAGTTTAATTTGCATAGTCACTCTGATTGGCTGGTGGGTGTAGCAGAGTGACACCAATTTGCATGTTTCTCTTATATTACTGTATATATATAATATATCTTTATTGATTTCAGAGAGGAAGGGAGAGGGAGAGATAGAAACATGATGAGAGAGAGAATCATTGATCGGCTGCCTCCTGCACACCCCCCACCGGGGATTGAGCCTGCAACCTGGGCATGTGCCCTTGGCCGGAATCGAACCTGGGACCTTTCAGTCTACAGGCCAATGCTCTATCCACTGAGCCAAACCAGCTAAGGCAACCAAATATTTTTTTTATTATTATTTAAGAATGAAGTACCAAGAAATAGGGGTTAGCCCAGCTGGTGTGGCTCAGTTGGTTGAGAGTTGTCTCATGTACCAAGTTCTATTCCTAGTTAGTCAGGGCACATGCCAAGTTTCAATCCCCAGGAGGGGGTGTGCAGGAGGCAGCTAATCAGTGTTTCTCATCAATGTTTCTATCTCTCTCTCCCTGTTGGTTCCTCTCTCTCTCAAATCGATAAAAGCCTAATTTAAAAATGAAATAGGGATTACAGTGGCATTGTAAATATAAGAAAGTTAATATTTTTAGAGGTGCATACTGAAGTCTGTAGGAATAAGATGGCATGATCAATGGGATTTGTTTGAAGATATTGCAGCAAAGAAAATAAAAGGATATAAATAATACCAAATTTTGATGCTTGTTGAATCTGAGGGATAAGTATATGGAAATATATTCTATGACTTTATTTTTATTGTTTGAAATTTTTCACAATAATTTTTATTTTATTTTATCCTCACTGCTTCTTCAGTAAATGTCTCAATTTCCATTTAATCAGATGTTAAATAGATGCCAGGATAGGGCCTGCTTATCTAGTTCAAGCTCCACTCATTTCCTAGTCAAGACCCATCACAGAGACAACATTTCAGTAAACTCACTGGCACCTAAGTCTTTGCTCACATTCCTTGTTACAGTAAATTTATTGAAGGGTAATTCCTGGGTCATACTGATTGTGTTTCAGAAAAGTAAAAACAGCTTATTCTGTGCAGTAAGGGCAAGGTGCCCTTTTCACACACCCTTGCCAACACTGGGTTGTCATTCTTGTCTTTTGAACCTTTTGCAAATGTGATATAGAAAGAAAGGTAAATAGATTGAACTTGGCCCAGGCAAGAGGGAAGAACATTCACAGTGGAGAGAAGGCCTCAGCAAAGGCACAGAGGTGGGAAACAAGCTAATTTCTTTAGTTCCGTGTTACCAGAACTCACTCATTTAGTGAATATTTGCCCAGAGCCTCTATATTTCCATGGACATTGATGCTACTCGCTGTTAAAATGTATATTAGTAGCTAACTGAAGCTTTTTCCGGATAAATTAAGAAAAAGTAAAGGGAAAATGCTCCTTTTAAGGTAGCAGTTATCCAGGCCAATGGCACCCAACATACCTGTTAACACTTTCTGAAAGTGTCATGGTTTAAAGCCCTTTTGCAGCGGTGGGTTCTCTCCTAGGTGTTTAGTAAACTCTTCCAGGAGAATTAAAAAGCAAGTGCTTTAAAAAAGACGGGGACAGACATTCATTTCCAGTTGGGCTGAAATTCGGGAGACTTCAGTAATCAAATCCTATTCTGTAGGAGTCATCATGTTGACCCTGAGGAGAGGGATGCCGGTTCCGGGTTAACTTCCCCGCGGGAGTCATTAGAGGTAACTGATCCTGCGTTGCAAAGCCTCTGCTCTGTGCTCTGCACTCAGAGGAACTGCTTGGCTGAGTTTAATGCTCTGCTCCCTTCAGCTTGCTACTCAGCCTGCACATTTGAACATGGATGACTGGAAACCGGAACAGTGAGCAAGAATCACCAAGACAATGAGCAAGAGCGAGAAGTGTTCTTCCCGCCCCAAATCGTCTTCTGATGTTTTTCCAAGGAGTCATTTGAAATTAAAGGACGACGTGGGAAAACCTAAGGACCTCTGCCAGCAGGTCTCACCGCACTGCGCACAGACCGGCGCCGGCGCGACGCTGCGGCTCTGTCCCCAGGAACTTCCCCGCCCTGGTGCCGCTGCAAAGCGACCTTCCTGGTGGCCTCTAGCTCAGGGCTTTTTGGTCAGGCACAACTGAAGAAAAAAAAACAACAAACTTGAGTCAGCATTCTTTAATCTGGTGTCTTAACAATCACAGTCGTTGTCAAGAAATTAGCATTCTTCCTCCTGGAAAGGAAAAAAATGCAGTAATACCTCCCCTTAAAAGCCAGAATCAAGAACAAGGGTGCTTAAAAAAAAAAAAAAAAAAAGGAAAAGGAAAGCCCCTGTTTGTTTTCTCTACAGTGAATGGGTAAATATACAACAGTACAGATCTTGCTTTGCATTTCAATGCTTTATCTTCTATGTCTCATCTTCAAGCCAGGTTTGCAGTATAAGTAATCTCTCATCCTTTGGGGAGGAGAAAAGATAAATTCTTAAAGTATTGTTAAATATACATATCTGTCCTATATTGTTTTATAATACTAGATCTTGTTGTGATATAAGGCATATTTAATAGTACTGCATATAATATACTAGTACAAATAAATATATAATAAGAACAGAGATACAGTGCCCTCTACTGGATTAATTCAACTTGACTGACCTCTCTTACAATAGTTAATTTAACTTTCCTTCAAGTGACTACCCACACCTCATGTTAGGCGATGTTTCTTGTCCGATGTTTCTTCTCCTGCTCACACTAGCAACGAGCACAATGTCCTGGCATACACTATTGTGTCTTAATGATGCTTGCTTAGTATACCTTGTTCTAATACTTCATGTTCAAAAGGATTTTTCAAATTTACTCTACAAATGCACTTGTGCTATTATCTATGGTGTTTGGAGAACAGTACATAACACAAAGTGAGGGGAAATCTGATTGATTGAGTGAGTGAGTGATTGATTAATTGATTTGAGCCGACTAAGCAAATAATCCAAACTCTGTAATTCCCAAGCCAAAAATAAACTTTCTTTATTGTGTGCTATTGGAACTATTCAGATGTAATTTTAAGTATGGGTTCAAGCACAGTATCCATTTTCAAAAAAGATGGACAAATCAAGACATTACACAAATTGCTAACCATTGGTTTAAAAGTAACGTACATAGACAAATAATACAGAAATTATGATTCTGAATAATTTTTTCTTAGCAGTACAGAGACACCATGGAAAAGACATATTTGCTCCCCAAAATGCTGATAATTTTGCTTATGTGGATTCTTGAAAATTGGGAATAACAATGGATTTAGGGACTCATGGGAAATTATTAAAAATATTAGAAAATATCCTATATAATAAAAGGCCAATATGCAAATTGTCCCCTCAGGGGTTTGACTGCTCATTATGACATGCACTGACCACCAGGGGGCGGGGCGGAATGAAAGAAGGCCCCAGCCAGCAGCTGGCAGCTCGAGGAAGGAAGGCCTGGATCGGCCCTGATCACTGGCCAGACCTAGGGACCCTACTCATGCACGAATCTCGTGCACCAGGCCTCTAGTTTTAAAATAAGAATAGTAGTTTCAAAACATCATAATTTAAAACACTAGTTTCAAAACACTATAATTTAACATGTGTGTGACACTGAGGGACAGCTGGAAAGCAGAAGGATTCTTAAAATATTGGGGCTACCATTGCCTGTAAGAGTCTTCTCACCATAACACTGAAAATGTCAGTGTTTCCCCCTGATGTGACCCTGTCCTGATCTGGATCTTATCTCCTGACTACCAAGTGCAAAGAACCTCAAACAGATTTTCAGAAGCTGGACAGAGCTTATTATGGAAGTTCACAACCCAAAGTGAGCTGGCTGGAAAATCAGATGCCTGTCTCCCTGATTCAGGACATTTAAAGAGAAGATGTCAGGCTGATCGCAGTCTCATCCCAATCTCTGCTGCAAAGAAACACAGAAGAGAAATTTCTAGAGTCTCTCAGCATTCCTGTCAGTAACATGGAGCAGAACTTTGTGGGCCGGCCCCAGAAGAAGAGCCGTGGCTGGAGGAAACCCTTGCCCAGGCCTCCCAGGATGGCTCCGGCGCCTCTATGTGGTATTCGAGCTCTACAGTTCAAGCATCACATGAAAGTGCTGACTCTCCTAAGAAGCTAGCTCCCCTCCAAAGATGAAGAGGGTGAGGAAGGCCCAGGAACCACTCCCTGGGCAGTGGTTTTTGCCCCACAGTGGTTATGGGGACCCTCTGATGGGTCTTTGGAAAATCCAGAGTCCACAGCTCCTTCTGAACACTCTGGTTCAGTGGATCTGGAGAAAGGCCCAAGAATCTGCATTTCAGCAGGCAGTCCTGGTGACTCTGGTACAGGTGGTCCGTGGACCATAGCTGAGAAACACTGTCTGAGGATGTGAGGGAACAATCAGATATTCAGCAAATGCACTGGCATCTCAAGACCTCCTCCTTATGACCATCCATCTTTTAATGAGATCCTCGTGGAATAAGAACTTGCTTGTACTCATTTTTGCCCTTATATGAACAGTATTATAATAAATGTAGCTATTACTTTAAGGTTCAACCATATGACAGTATACATGACAGTGTAGACACCCCCAAGATACTTCTTAGTCCTGGACTAGCCCCACACCATGCTTTTTATTTTATGCACCAGCTGCAGGAATTGGTTTTCTGCTCCTTCCTTAAAATTGTTTTCAGCTGTTCTTTTTGGCCAGCATCTTCTCCTTGCAACACTGCAGAGAAAGCAATCTCGTGTCTCTTAAAAAGGGCAGAAGACATTTCAGGTTTTCTCAGAAGTTTTATTACAAGCAACAATGAGGAAAAGACAAGGGAAAAATATATGGACCAAGATCTAGAGAGAAATCTGACAGCCTCATAGAAAAGTTACTACCAAAATTCAGTGTTTCTTGTTAGCAGCTATTGACTCTATAGCAATAATGCTTGTTTTATTCCTTTCCTCCTGCTTATTCATTCTTTCCTTTCTATCTTCTTCCTCCATCTTTCTCTCTCTTCCTTACACAAATGTGTATTGAGTGTCCACCATGTGTTAGGCACTCTGGGCTCAATGGCACAGTCCACACATAGCTTGACAAATGCACCAGAGTGCTCTGAAAGCACCAAAGGTGGACATTGCTAAGTGAGGCCTCACTGAGGAATGATGTGAGAAGATCCTGGAAGAAAGAAGAACTGACCACGCAAATTGTGGGGGAAATAAATTCCCCTCCGCGAAAACAACAGCCCCATGCAGCTAAGGCAGTGGAAGAGTCTTGGAAATTGGAGATGCTGGAAATTGGACTAGAATGGTAGGTGGGGATCAGCCATGAAGGGCCACGTAGATCACAGCAGTGAGTGGGAGTTTATCTTATAAAATGTGCACAAATGACCTAAAGAACAAAATAAGCAAGAAGCAGAACAGAGCCCTAACCGGTTTGGCTCAGTGGATGGAGCGTCAGCCTGCAGACTCAAGGGTCCCAGGTTCAATTCCAGTCAAGGGCATGTACCTTGGTTGTGGGCACATCCCCAGTAGGGAGTGTGCAGGAGGCAGCTGATCAATATTTCTCTCTCATCGATGTTTCTAACTCTCTATCCTTCTCCCTTCCTCTCTGTAAAAAATCAATAAAATATATTTTTTAAAAAAAGAAGAAACAAAACAGAAACAACAGACTCATAGATACAGAGAATATGTTGACCATTGCCAGATGGGACAGGGTATTGGGGACTGGGAGAAAAAGGTGAAGAGATTAGAAAGTACAAATTGGTAATTACAGAATAGTAAAGTACAACATAGGGAATATAATCATCAATTATATCATAGTTACTATGTATGGTTTTATGGTGCCAGGGGGTACTAGATCTATTGGGGGATTACTTTGTAAATTATATAAATGTCTAACAACTATGCTATACACTCAAAACTTAAATAAAATAATATTGAATTTCAACTGTAATTGAAAACAAAACTATGTTGTTGTTGTTGTTGTTTAAAAAAAGAAGAAGTCAAAAAGACCTTGGAAGATAAAATAATCTAATCCACCTCTTGAAAAAGAAAAGATGTCAAGACATTTAAACATTCTCTCATTTTAAAATTTTCAAACAAATAAAAATTTATATTTAAAAAAATAAGGAACTTATTTCACCATTAAAAAATGTACAAATGACTATGTAATGACTTTTATAACTGACAAAGTGGGCCATTTGGTAAATCTAATTTAAGGTCCAAACCAAGGCGGAGTGGGGGTGGGGAGGAAGAGGCAGGCCGAGTAATTATTATGCTGGGATAACAGGCATAAACCTAGGTCATCCGGGGTGACCCAGATGACCATCTAACCATAGGGTGTCCTGACCTGGGTGATAAAGTCCCTTGCCTCAAGTTTTTCCTTGATGAGAAAGTCTCCATCTTATGGGCTTCACCCGCTTTAGCATCTAAATATCATGAGTAGAACTGCTTGGGAGCAAAATCCAGAGGCATTGCTGTCTTTAAGTTCTGTTCTCTTCACAAGGAAAAGCTGCCCTAGGCCTTTCCTCGCTTTAAAAAATGGCAGCTTCTTGGAAGGCAGAAGGGCATCTTTCATACAGTATTGTTGACAATGCTGACCACAATGTAACTTACTTAATCAATCCCTTTTTTCAATTCTTTGATAATAATGAGTACTGAGTTACTACGTGATCTTAAAGATATAGGTATATGATTTCCTAAGTACAAAGAATTGCTTGTATGTTTTGAAAAGCTTCTGCATTTTACATAAATCAAAGGTTCTGCAATATCCTGTCTTGGGGATCTAAGAGTCCTCAGCTAACATTACCCCTCTTACTGTGAGAGCCAATGAGAGAGTCGGGTCCTAGGTCAGCTGGCCAGGCTGCAGGGGCTGTGAGTCATTCTTGAGCTGGAATAGCGAATAGGACCTTCCAACTGCCACGAGTGCAGTCATTTTTCGATTCATGAACAACAAAATCACAAATGAAACAAGAATTTGGTAATGCTCCAGGACAAAAGAGTCTCCGCAGCAGACATATTGTGATGCGATTTCTCTTGTGAAGCTTAGTCCTGTCTACCAGTGAGGCCTGGTGTGTACTAAATGAACCCCATTAGCCAAATCCCACTCGGGGCCACGTCAAGGAGGAGTTCAGCTCTGGTGATGAGACAACACAGCCTCCTGTGGATTTCTCTGCAAGGCCGCTTCATCTTGCTCTGACAAATAATTTTTGTGCTTCAATTATACAAGGTGCTCTAGGGCCATGATTCACAAACTGGGGATCTTGTGCATTTCCATTCTCCAGGTCTGGGGAGGCACCTGAGACTGTATCTCTAACAAGCCTCCAGGTGATGCCTACACTGCAGGCCCACGGACCACACTGTGACTACCAAATGTCTAGAACATATTCAGAAACTAAAACAGCAGTGTTTCTAAGATATCGCAGTGGCTGCAGAGACATTAAGCCAGTAAAGTTATGCTGACTCATTCCAGAAACTCTGAGATGAGCCATTATCTCTTTTTACACCAATGTCTCTTAGAACCATATGTGGATTATGGAGCACAACTTCTTACACAGCTGTTCACCAAGGCTACTCATAAGCAAACTAATAACAAAGGGGGTTATTTTTAGCATTGTACTTGCTCATATTCTGTATGCTTTTCCCATTTCATGGGACCCATCCTCCTTCTCCTTCATCATCCATCCCCCCAACTCTACCTCCCACCTTCATCTGAATCAAGTGTTTCTCAGTCCTGTTCCCTAATCTCCCTCCCCATAAAGATATTCTTCAGGAAAAAGCATCGATCAGACCGTCAAAGCTCAGAGGGAAGGTAGGGGAGGGTGGGGGTAAGGGGTAGAGATCAACCAAAGGACTTATATGTGAGCATATAGGCCTAACCAATGCACACAGACAACAAGGGGGTGAGGGCATGAGTGGGGGGGGGGGGAAGGGGGGATTAATGTGGGGATAAGGACACATATGTAATAACTTAATCAATAAAGAAATCTAAAAAAAATATTCTTCAGGAGAAAAATCTGACTAACTCATCCACACGTAGATAACAACAGCTTCATGAGGTGTTAACCTAAGCGGAAAGAATGACTGTCTGGTGGGAGAATTCCAAACGCCATCGAGAGGTGAGAAAACAGCATTGGATGTATTAAGGCCTTTCCGGCAGTGGTCTGGGGCTGACCTGAAAGTCTGCTCTACCATGCCTGCGTCTACTTCTAGACCCTCCTGTGGCCAGGAATCCCTCACACCTGCCCCAGGAGAAGCTTCTATCCCCAGAGCAGTCCAAACGCTGGCCGTGGGCCACCACGGTCTAAGCAGGCCCCTGGACAGACACCTCAGGATTGGTTTTGTGATGCTTATTAGGAATTATATTTTTGTTCTTTAACTCAAATTATCAAATGAGAAATTTTAATCTCAAATTTATTTACTTATGTTTACGGAGGCAGTGAGCAGAGTTGGAAAGCCCTCTAAGTGAAATCTGAACAGCTCTAGAATGTCATATTTTGCTCTAACTGAAAGAAGAAGAGCCCTCTATTTATTCTTCATCTTCAGGTGCATTACTTTTGTCAAATGTCTGCAAATTGGGGGCAGCAGGAACAAATGGCAAACCTGTGTCCTCACTTTCCTTTTCTCTCTGTGTCCTGAAGAGCACTCTCCTGTCTCAGCCCAATGGAAAAGTACAATGTTTCTTGCATCACTGGGCTGGATTTCTTTGGTGAAAACGCTGGGACGGAGTGGCTGCGGTCAAACTAAAAATGCTTGCTGCCATAGGTTGCCCAATCTGTCCACCATGTCATTTATGAGGTAAATAAAGTACTGAATTAGAATACAGGAGGACTATGAATCCAGATGCCCAGCCGATGGAAAGATCAGTAATGAGAAAACAGAGCTGACCTCTTTCAGCAAAGCTAGGAAATGGCAGGGGAATGTAAGAAGCAGCTGCTCACTTTTGGCAGCTGCAGTGAAGGGCAATGTTATGGAATGTCAAAAAACAACATATTTCATTGCAGCCTCACTAGTGCCCTTTAATGATTCGGGAGCGGAGCCATCTTTAACGACACTTGGCATACTGTCTGGTTTAAAGACAAATAAAATATCCTCATTTCATCAGCCTTTCCAGAGAAGGAGAATTTGAGAAACTGGAGAGAAAGGGGTAACGGTCAAAGTGTGCCCTTCTCATGCACCACTTGCATATCAGTTTGGTACCCAAGAGGACCACAGGCACACTTCTCTCTTCCCTCTTGACATATGGAATAATTTCCTACTTTGCTTTGAGAACATCTACTGAGATATTTTTAGAGCTGAGTTCTACCACAGAATCTAAATACTCTAAAAATTGTGGATCATAATTAAAGTATATATCAAATTAGAGCTGTGAGAATGTTCATAGCCAATAGCCCTAACTAGGACCTTCTTAGTTCAACCATGAACAAACTTCATTGTCATCAATTGCAACATATCCATTTTTAAAATGAGCTCTGTCCTTAAAACTTCCTCACCAAGTCATTGAAAGGGGCATATGAAGATGTTTTGTCATAGTTGAGCTTTGGGTACATCGCATGAATAAAGAGGAGGACCTAGTGAATATCCCATTTGATCAAACTCAAAATAAACCAACTAATGAGTTTTGTTTGATAAACCAGTTGTAAGTTATACAACTTAGAACTTACTGTTGGCTACACTCAGGTTCAACAAAATAATCTAAAAGTTTTTTAATTCATGTCATCATGACACAACATATGAAATGTGTTATGGGAAGTGCATTGTGATTCATGAAATCATTGATTTTCACCAAAGATGCTGTGTTTTTTAAAAACCTGACTTGTCAAAATTAATTCTGAGATGTATCCCAAATAATTTGTCACATTTAATTATTAAAGTACTTTGGTTTTTAAAATAGTTTGCTTTCTGTATTGGCCACATTTCTACATTGTCGTGTGTGTGTGTGTGTGTTAAAGCAGTCAAGATTATAGGCCATTACTCCTAACCATATGTGCCCTCTGAATTGAAAGAAAGGAGTGAAATTGGAGAAATAACTATTGAGCCAAAACCGAACATAACCAATAATAAGTAACCATTATAAATGTCATCTGTAATCATGTTTAACAAAACTAGATGATATGATATTCCCAAGAACCTCAAACAGGAACAGGTGGGGACAATAAGGCCACAAGATCCAAGTGGTACTAGCCACTGTGGAGAAGGAGGCAGAGGGAGACAACAGAGTATTTGTTAGTCTCAAAATGAAGAATCGCCAAGAGTTTTACATCAGCCAAGCTGATCTTCAAACATGAAGTCTGCAGAGAACCTGTTATGGACATACAAGAGCTCAGGGAATGTGTTCCCATGACCCCTCCCTGGAATCCCCAAGAGTATGAGCTACAATCAACCAAGTGATTCAAGAGATTTTATCATGGGATTAGAAGGAATTCAGGCAACAGAGGAACATAAAAAAAATGACATGATTGGGTTCAAATAGAAAAAAATCAGCATGTGGGGAATGCTACAAAAGGTTTGTCAACACCAACAATAAACACTAAAGGGGTGGTGTGAACCTATAGATAAAAGACACTTGTGTAACATATCAAATAATTACAATGCATTGGAACTTATTTGTATACCAATTCAAACAAATTTTTTAAATAATTTAGAGACATTGGGGAAATGTGAACACTAGATATTTAATGATATTAAATATTAAGGGATTGGTATTAAAATTATGTAGGTGTGTGATAATGGTATTGTGGTTAAACAGTTTTTTTTAAAGAGTTCAAATATTTTGATTATCTATATATATATATATATATATATATATATATATATATATATATGAGCCTAAGCAACCATTTGACTGTTTGACCAATAGCTATGACTCACACTGACCACCAGGGGGCAGACACTCCGACCAGTAGGTTAGCTTGCTGCTGGGGTCCAGCCAATTGGGACTGGGCTAGGCCAGCTGGACATGCCCTGGAGCCCTCCCACAGTCCCTCCCCAGCCCTGATCGTGCACTGGTGGGGTGCCAGATTGCAAGAGGGTGCAGGCCAGGCCAAGGGATCCCACCAGTGCATGAATCCGTGCACTGGGCCTCTAGTGATATGTAAACTGTATTCCATTTTTATATGTGCCAAACAATGAGAACATCTGGTTAACAAACATTTATTTCCATGTAGATGCCATTTCAGTAATATCTAACTTTAGGAGGTACATGATATTGAGAAAACTAACCTGTTTTACATTCTGGACTTGAAAACTGTGCTACCTTTTGGACTTTTTGAACTGGCTTGACCACTTTCTTCTCTTTACTTTTTTCAGCAGGTTTCTCTTTCATAGAGATGTATTCTGAAAATCAAACATTTACAGCAAATATTGTAATTATTTCAACCCACCTACTCGTCCTCCCCCAGTATGAAAAATCAATATAAACTTTATAATTCTTCACTGAGGCTATTTCTATGACCCATGAGCTACCAATGCCAGCTCCTTTTATGAAAAGGTCTGAAGATTACTACTACTCCACCATTAGGTTCCAAATCTTTGTATTTATTTTTTTCAGCAAATACTTGAGAAATGTAACTCGATTCCACAAACTAGAAGAAACTTCAACAGTAATGCTTTCCAACCCATGTTCCACAGCATTTATAGAATCTCAAGAGATAAGCACTTTCTCAGATTCCGATTTCGTTTAAAACTTCCTATGTAACTGAGATATTAATGAACTTCTAAAACAAAACTTCATAAAATACCTAATATTCCTAAATTAGGCCCTTTTATAGTTACGCTAGTGTATATATATATAATATATATATATATATATATATATATATATATATATATATATATATATAGAAGTCTAAGTGACCGAAAGACCAGTCGACTGGTTGCTATGATGTATACTGACCACCAGGGGGCAGACACTTGATGCAGGAGCTGCCCCTTGGTGGTCAGTGAGCTCCCACAGCAGGAGCGCCACTCAGCGAGCTTACCGAGCGGCAGTGGCAGGCGCAGCAGGGTCAGCATGAGTGGAAGTGGCCTGAGCCTGGGCTTGGGCTCCTCCCGGCCACCTGCTGCTTCACGCAGTACTACATCCCTCAAGGGACGTTGGACTACCAGTTTCAGCCTAATCGGAACCGGGCTGAAACCGGCAGTCTGATATCCCTCGAGGGGTCCCGGATTGCGAGAGGGCTCAGGCCAGGCTGAGGGACCCCACCAGTGCACGAATCCATGCACTGGGCCTCTAGTGTATAATGAAATGTGATATCTGGTAATTGTTTCAAAATAACCTGGAGTTGGTGTGGATCATGCACACGATATACATGGAATGAAATTGTCTGTGGGATGGTGGCTGTTGGGGCTGCGTAGTGGGAACAGAAGGATTTATTGTATGTTGCCTTTTGTTCTGTGTATGTTTGAAATTTTCTATAATAAAACCAAAACAAACAAAAATAGATACATTTCTAAAATTCGGTGCAAACTCTAATCCACAAATAAACAGTGGGTAATATAATGAGAGAGGAAAGCATCCTTCTTAATAACAACAAAAAGTACATAAAATATTTAGAAATTGATTCAAGAAATATAAAAGACCTATAGGGGAAGAAAGACATTATAAAACTTGACTGAAAGACATGGAAGAACTTAATCAATAAAAAGACATTTTATGCTGTAAATGGAAAGGCGACATTTCAAGATGTAATTTTTCACAAATTAATCCATAAATTTAATACAATTCCAATCAATCTTTTAACAAGATATTTTTAACTTGACTAATTAGTTTTAACACCCACAAAATAAAAGATTGAAACATAATGAGGACATTTTTTAAAGAATTAAGAAGAGAGGATATTTGCCTTACCAGTTAACAAATTACGTTGCAGTACTGGAGAAATTAAAACAGCGAAATGTGTTCCTGCCCAGACAAATCAATCAGTGAAACAGTAGACATTTCAGAAACTGACACAGGCTTTTATAAGAATTTATTGTAGGGTGAGACAGCATTTAAATCAGTGGGAAAGGGAGGGATTATTCAATAAATATTGTTGGAATAACTGGATCTCCTTTTGCAAAAGAAATAATGTTAAATTCAAACCTTACAAAATTAATTTCTAGACATTATGTATATAAATGAAAAACTATCAAAGCATAATAAATATGAGAAATTATGTCTATTATTTTACAGAACAGAAAGCCTTTCTACACTCCACTTTAAGAGCATGAGAAAGCTCTCCGACACACTGAAACGGAAAGCACTCCAGGGTACTATCGAATCTTAAAAACCAAGGAACAGAAGGGTGAGTATAATTTTCTACCTTTTGTGTATAAAAATAAAGTAAATAGACATCCATATTTGTGTGGAATAAAATAAGTAAACTCTGAAAAAAAAATGCATATGTCACTAATAATAAAACCTGCCACCATTCAGGAGTGTAGGAACTGATGGGGGGGAGGGGCACAGGAGTGGGAAAATAATTGTTCACTCTACAATTGTTTTTCATCCTCACCACCTGAGGACATGTTTTTATTACTTTGAGAGAGAGAGAGAGAGAGAGAGAGAGAGAGAGAGAGAGAGAGAGAAATCTATGTGTGAGAGAAACATGGATCAGTTGCCTCCCGTAGGCGCCCCAACGGGGAGATGGAACCAGCAACATTTTGATGCTCCGGATGATGCTCCAACCAAGCAAGCCACCTGGCCAGGGCTCACTCTATAATTTTGTTTTATTTTTTATTTTTGAATTATGTGAATGTATCATTCACTTCAAAACTTTGAGAAATACCCTGGCCTGGTAGTTCAGTTGGTTAGCACATCCTACCCATATGCTAAGATTGCGTGGTTGGGGCACATGCAGGACTCAACCAATGAATGCATAGATAGGTGGAACAACAAAGCTTTCTCTCGCTCTAAAACAATCAATCAATAAATTTTTTTTTAAAGTTAAGAGAAATAAATATAATGAAAGTTAAAATATTTTTGTAACATACAAACAAATTGAATAGACAAACAACAGAGGCGGAAATGTCTGTCATCTGGATATACATTAAAACTATCTACTCTGAAGAAGGGAAAAATTAAAAATGTAAATGGAAGCAAGAAAAATACATAAATAAGCAAATTACTCCCCCCAAAAATGCTTAAAGCCTTAGAGAAATTCAAAGTTAAGGAATGAGTTTTTTGTCTTTCATATCAGCAAGACTGGTAATACCTATGGAAAACTGGTAATACCTACGGTCCGTGAGGATGTGAGTAAAACAATACCTCACACAGTTGGTGATGCGGTAAAATGGGTGATTCGCTCCGACTTGTCTTTAACTCCACTCTCTTTACCTAAGTTGCTCCTGCTAAAATTACTAATGACTCCCATGTCCCTAAATTCAGGATCACTTTTCAGTGTGTATCTTTGCCACACTTTTCTCTTTGGCTTACATGACAGCATAGTTCCACGCATTTGTTCATTAAAAACATTTATATATCCCAGGAATTGTGCTAAACTCTAGACTCGAATGACCCTTTCACACATATATAATTACATATTGTTTTTGTGATTAATCACTATGCTTTAATTATGTTCAATTATGTTCAATTTGTAACAATGAAAATACATCCTGCATATCAGATACTTACATTATGATTCATAACAGTAGCAAAATTACAGTTATGAAGTAGCAACGAAAATAGTTTTATCGTTGGGGGTAACCACAACATGAGGAACTGTATTAAAGGGTCTCGGCATTAGGAAGGTTGAGAACCACTGCTCTAGAGATAAAAGCGTGACCAAAAACATACCTGGTGCCTAACTGAAAAGAGCTACCTGTAGGTTTTCTATTCCTTCCCCTTCCCCTTCCCCTTCCCCTTTCCCTTTCCCTTCCCCTTCCCCTTCCCCTTCCTCTTCCCCTTCCCCTCCTCCTCCTCCTTCTTCTTCTCCTCCTCTCAGCTTCCTTCATCAGCCACTTCCCAGCCATAAATCCTAGAGTTCCTCCTGGCCCAAGCCTTCTCTCATTCAGTGTCTTTGCTAGGGGGTGGTGGGTGGGGATGGTGGCGGATGTCTACTGACTTAATCTCCACCCAGCACTAACAAAACCTAATACTCAAACCATTTCTCTGAGCTGCAGATTGGTAGGTATTCCCTGGATGTTCCATAGGCACTGCAGATTCCGCAGTCAAAATGAACTCATGACTTTACTGCCTCCCGCAACATGATCCTCCAATAGCAAACAGAATTCCCTTCAGCCAAGCCAGCCTGCCAGAAACCTCCAAGGACTTCTCCACACCTGCCTGTTGCTCAGACCCACGGCCAATCGAGAGTCAGGTTGTTTGTATTCCACCTTTAAATAGATCTTGAATCTATCTGCTTCTATCTACCTCTACCTGCGGTCTAAGGCACCATCATCTCACTATGGAAACAGCAATAGCCTCATCCATTCCAAGTTTGTTAATTTCCACTTTCCATCCATTTTTGCACTGTAACCACAGTGGTCCTTGGAATGCAGATTTGATCCTGTCACTGCTCTGATTCCTCTAAGGCAGTGGTTCTCAACTTTCTGGCCCTTTAAATACAGTTCCTCATGTTGTGACCCAACCATAAAATTATTTTCGTTGCTACTTCATAACTTTAATGTTGCTACTGTTATGAATCATAATGTAAATATCTGATATGCAGGATGGTCTTAGGCGACCCCTGTGAAAGAGTCGTTCGACCACCAAAGGGGTCGCGACCCACAGGTTGAGAACCGCTGCTCTAAGGCTTCTGATTGCTTTTAGGATACAGTTTAGGCTTACTCTAAGGCAAGCATGTCAAACTCAAAGGCTAACACAGGCCAAATAAACGAGACATGCAGCCCGAGGGCCGCGAGTTTGACATTCTTGCTCTAAGGCTCTGCACTAGCTGGCCCTGCCTGCTTCAGTGGCCTCCTCTCAAACTGCTGCTTAGCAGGGATTAAAATGATGTGGTAGCTCTACATGTATCCACATGGAGACTCACCCACGCTGTGTTGTTAAGTTTTAAATGTAGGTTACAGGATGATCCCATTATATGCAGTATGCATTGTGTTTTATTTGTAGGGTGTGCTTATTCAGGGGAAAAGTCGATGTTCTTCATTATACACTTGATCTTTAGATCATGCAATACCCACCCATATAACTGCTTTTTATAATAAAAGCACCGAATAATTTAATCCCATTTTAAAATTTATTTTGGAATTGTGAATTTTTATAGAGCTTCTGAGTTGTGGTTTTACAGTTAATTCTGTTTGATTTTGCTGTTGACCTAAGGAAAAATGCAACGTTAGGTAAAGAAAGAAACATGACTGGTAAGTACATCCATATCCTCAGGGCACATGAGTGAGCAGGATGCTACCAACCTGCTGGTTAGTCAAATGCCAACTGCTATTTCAAAGTCAAAGGTAGACAAAATGATCCTACAAATGAAATTAGCAATAGTTATTATTCATAGTAACAGAGTATGTTGGAAATTGATAAATCTGCATTTAATTTCTGCATAAGTTTTGTTTTTCTTAAATTCTTTAACAGCAATACTTTCTAGCTAGTTAATATTACTTACAGAGTGACAATCTAGAAGTATCAAGCCTCTTTTTAGAAGTTCAATCATTTTTCCAAAATTAGATAACATATGTTCTTTGTAAAAGGACAAGTTTTGAGATCTCTAAAAGGCTGAGTCATTACTCACATGCTTATACAATATATTTTATGAATGCCACAAAAATTATAATGTTATTTGCTTTACATTCTCTGAAACATGTTGTGGGGACTCATCAAAATCCAGAAATATGCAGAGCAACATGCTGTGTCCGGAACAGCAGCCCTCGTGTGTGCACAGCCAGAGAGGGGGCGAGGTGGAGAACTGCTGCTGGTCTGACTTGCGGAGGTCAGAGCTGTCCATCTGCCATCTCGGCCTCAGTTCCCGTCCCACTGCTGGCTTCTGGGAAGCTGAAATTCTACAGCTCCTTTCCTTCCATAAAAATATGGTTAACAATGCCAACATTGCTACATCAAAACACTTATTTCAAAGGCCTTCAAAAAGGAGACATGTCAGATTGTCACCTGAAGAGAGTTAGGAGGGCCATGCGCAGAGAGATCCTTGATCCGACCTTCGATGGGAGCTGGTGGTGGAGCACTTCCCTGCAGGTCTGGTGGGACAGGCACCACAGATGCTTGCTTCGTGGACTCCTACTGCACTTATCCAACTGTCTGCATGCCTACAGTGACGACAATGCCTGTCCTGATCCTTCATTGCCATCCATCTTAAGTAATGTAACTTCAGAGCTGAGGAAGGGCACAGAGTCATTTTTTAAAATCTCTGTCTGCTAGTATTAAAAATAAGTTCATGAAAAAAATGTGAAATGTTAAGCATTGTGTTTTCTCACAGCTGTCTGTGTTATTTCTCAGCTAATATTCCATTCCTCATGAAAAATATCACGGGCAATTGTTTTGTTACCAACACAATCTATTTTCCATCTCCTCCAGCTGCTTATAATTCCTGAGAGAATGGCACGAGGAGAATATATTTGTTTTGTTTTTTTACTTCTGTGTTTGTTATTCTTAAAAATGAGGCCATTTCAAGGGGGGATGGTGGGGGAATTTGTTTGTTTGCTTGGGGAATACTTATACAGGGTGAGGCAAAAGTAGGTTTACAGTTATGAGTACATGAAACAGAGTTTATTCTTATATTATTATTTATTAATTGTTGTAGCATTCTCCTTAGGAACAACTGTAAGTCTAATTTTGCTCCACTCTGTATATTGGTACTCTTTTGCCCTTTGACACACATGTTGCTTACATGAACAGTTAGCCTTCTGTAGCTGTCTCAGATTTACTGACATGTGGCCCCAATCTACAGCACCATTCTGATTGCAAATGCAAATAAGGGAATCCCCAAATTTTGGATTTGATCTACAGACAAACCCATACTAGACTTCAGTTTTATCTTCCGCAGTCTTCACTGCCTTGCCTGGCTTACTCCTCTTTTGGTGATCTCCGAACGCTCCAAAATATTCTGGTCATCGGTGTGGGCAGGGCGTGAGCAGGCCGGAGGCAGCACCTCGTGGTCTCCTGCCTGGTGCAGTGATGCCCAGCCCCTGTGCTCTGCTTGGGATCCACCCACACGGTCCTATGAATACCAACCAGCTTCAGTCCCAACATCTTTAAGACAATCTGTTGTGATGCCCATATGGAGCCACACAAGACATACAGTCTCCTTGCACATGGACCTTAAAAATCCAGATTCTGAACCTTTCCCACATTCCGTTATTCTGATAGGCTCTCCTGAGATTCACAGGAGGGGAGAATCTAAAATCAACACACTCTCCCGGAGGTGTTCATACAAAACTCAAAATACAAACCTCTCCCTCGAACCCAGCCACTTTCAGCCTGGTGTGGGCCATATGGCCTACTGTCAGCCCCGGGGTTGCCACAGGTGATCCTGGAATACCTGGAAGCACAGAGTACAGGTGTGCAGGAGGGGATGCCACTCTGCTAGGGTATCAGGTCACAACTTATTTCCCCTCTCTTCTCTTTGGCCATGGCAATTCAAACCACGTGTTCCCGGGAACTGCAGAGGATGGAGGAAAAAATACCCTCCACTTAACCTCCCGAGTGCTGTCCATCGGCCCATTCATATCCTGACCACTGCAGGATGACTCCGCAAGGGCCACTTGGAGCTTTTCTAGCTCAAGGGCCCAGTGGAAGGAGCTATTACATGTTTTAAAAAATGTATAGTTTTGGCCACTCTATTTCCTGAGCAACAGTTCACAAGCAATCCATGGTTCTGATGAAGAAAATTAAGGTCATGTGCCAATGTGCTATGTCTTATCTGCTGAAGCAGTTTCTTCATCTGCAAAATAAAACAGGAGAACTGAAATAAATGGTCTTTAACATCATTTCCAACACCATCACACAGAAAGGTTCTGGGTGAAGATGCCACGTGTGGTGACAGAACCCATTTCTGGAACCCTCCTGGTCATCATGCAAACTGATCAAGTCAACTCAGTTTACCCACTGACTCCAAGTTCTCTGTTATAATACTGGGTAATACGTAATCTCTATTGTGAGATTTCTTTGTTACATATCTCTAATGCTGAGTTAACAAGTACTCATAATTTCCAACTTGAAGCCCTACAAAATCTGGATATTGTCAGAGGAGAAATATGCTCAGTTTAGTTTTGATAGGCTTAAATACAATCTTCAGAAAATCAGTTTTGTCATCCCGCTCCCTATCTTGCCAAATATTATAGTCTAAACCAGCCGTGGGCAAACTACGGCCCGCGGGCCGGATTCGGCCTGTTTGAAATGAATAAAACTAAAAAAAAAAAGACCTACCCTTTTATGTAATGATGTTTACTTTGAATTTATATTAGTTCACACAAACACTCCATCCATGCTTTTGTTCCTGCCCTCCGGTCCAGTTTAAGAACCCATTGTGGCCCTCGAGTCAAAAAGTTTGCCCACCCCTGGTGAACATTATGGAAAAGAGATATAGTAACAAATAAGTTAACCTGTACTTCTGTTAATGATACAATTAGCCTATTCTGGCATTCTGGACTTACGTTTTTAAGACTGCTTTTTGTTAATATTCTTTTCCTTAATCAAATGTCAAGAATTATTAAACATTCATGAGAAACTCAATTTGAGCCTTTTGCTGTAAATTGGTACATCTTCACAAGTCAAATAACCTTCAAATCTAAAATATTAAAATATGACCTATCTTTTCCAAATGTGAGCAAAGTACAAAAAGCTGGGCCGGAGGAAGGGCCCTATCAAAGATTACAATAGGTCTGAGGACATGTCCCGGGCCTTCTAAGGAAACTGCAGAAAGACCTTGGTTTTTGCCCCACATGTGTGCACTCATTGGAGGCTCAGACATGCAGCCCCAACACTGACGCCTCATAATTGACCAGATCCACAAAACTATCAATCTGATTTGCTTTTAGGATAAGTTTAGTACCAAAGGAGCCAGGCTTTGTATCCCTATGTCAGTCAGTTATTACTTGTAGCTTCAGGTTACCTGACAGGGAAGGTGAGCATAACTTCCCAACATCTATGGACAAGGGGCTCCTCTTAATGGAGGGGAAGGCTCCAAAAACAGCTGTGGCTATGCATGGTTAGCAGATAACACAGGAGAGTCTCCTGCCCCATAAAGGTGCATGAACACAGCAGCAAAGCATCTACTCCATTGGATGTAGCCAACAACGATCTCGAGTGCTAGGGGAATGGAGGGACATCTATCCCCAAAGCTAAATCAAATGTACTCAGAACCATGGGAGAGCCTGAACACTTCCAGCTCAAAACATTTAGGGGGTATTATTTTAATGTAGGAAGAGAGAGCAACACAATACATGGCCACCCTTGGAAACTCTCAAATTCTTCCATTGTTTTACTGATTCAGAAAATATGAATTGAGTGCCTAACTTATGCTATGCTAGACTTGGAAGCTAGATAGATGAACAAGCCTTGCCCCTACCCTTGAGTTTCTCACCGTTTAGTGAGGACAGTTGAGTTATAGGCTGTGTAATGGTAGACATGGGAGAACCTGCAAAAAATAATCGCTGCCTTATTTTGTGTGTTACTCCAGTGCTATCGATTGCCTAGAGATGTATATACGCTATCTCGTGCCACAACAACCATATCAGAGGAACTTTTTTATCCCCTCAACGCATATGAGGCAAATGAGGCCCAGAGAGACTAGGTAACTTGCCCAAAGTGTCATGCAGCTACTCTGACTTTTCTAATTCATGATAGATTCCCAAGCCCCCTCTTTTGACTATACATGTACTATCATCACATATGAAGCTGGGAGAGTAGAGAGAAGAAGCAGGAAAAGAATCTCCTAATTATGTAACCTACAAATCCCAAACTTGAGGGTCTATTGGGAAGACAAAACAGGATGATTTCTGAGATCGAGTACGGTAAACATCATGGTTTTTTGCATTCTGAGCAATTGGCATATTTTATGAGCAATCTCATGAATTGCTATAATATGGTTTTGAAGAAGAAAAATAAGGTCATGTGTCAACCTGATATCTCTTATCTGTGGAAGCAATGTAAAATGCTTTTGAGTATATTTTTCTCTGAGATAAAGGAGGTATATTATCACTGTGGCGGTCAAAATGTCTGTGAATGCAAAAATGTTCATTATTTACATAGCAACTTAAACGCATGTGGCAATTTACTATACATAGCACCTTCTGAACAAACAACTCCAACCCACAAAGAGCTGAGTTAATATAGAAGAGGAAGAAAAAGGTTTTCAATACAGAATACAATGCAAGGAAAATATAATCTAGACAAGTAATTTGTGGTCTTTATCATCAGTAAACTTCATCAAAAAGATATCATTCTCTGTTTAATATTCAGGCAGAACTCATTTTATTATTTTTATTTTATTTTTCATGTTTTTTAACCTTTATTGTTGAGAGTATTACAGATGTCCCCCTTTATTCCTCCAATTACCCCTCTCCACACCTGGTTCCCACCCCACCCCAGGCCTTCACCACCCTATTGTCTGTGTCCATAAGTAATGCATATATGCATGTAAGATCTTTGGTCAATCTCTTCCCACTCCCCCTACCTGCCTTCTCTCTGAGATTTATTAGATTGTTCCATGTTTCCATGCCTCTGGTTCTATTTTATTCATCAGTTTATTTTGTTCATTAGATTCCTTGTTTGTTTATTTTTATTTTTAGATTCAATTGTTGATAAATATGTATTTACTAGAGGCCCGATGCACAAAATTTGTGCACGGGGGGAGGGGGAGGGGGTTGTCCCTCAGCCCAGCCTGCACCCTCTCCAATCTGGGACCCTTCGAAGGATGTCCAACTGCCCGTTTAGATCCAGTCCTGGTGGCATTGGGCCTAAATAGGCAGATGTGTATCCCTCTCACAATCCAGGACTGCTGGCTCCCAACTGCTTGCCTGCCTGCCTGCCTGATTGCCCCTAACCACTACCTTTTCAGCCTGATCAACGCCTAACTGCTCCCCTGCCAACCCGATTGCCCCTAACTGCCCTCCCCTGCAAGTCTGGTTGCCCCCAACTGTCCTCCCTTGGCAGCCCGATTGCCCCCCACTGCTCTCCCCTGCAGGCCTGGTCGCCCCCAACTGCCCTCCTCTGTCGAACCGGTCACTCCTAACTGCCCTCCCATGCAGGCCATCTTGTGGCAGCCATCTTGTGTCCATATGGGGGCGAAAAACTTTGACCACATGGAGGTGGCCATCTTGTGTGTTGGAGTGATGGTCAATTTGCATATTATTCTTTTATTAGATAGGATTGACATTTTATTCATTTTTTTTATTTTTTTATTTTTCTTCTTCCTCTTCATAAAGAATACCCTTCAAGATTTCATGTAATACTGGTTTGGTGGTGATGAAGTCCTTTAGCTTTTTTTTTTGTCTGTGAAGCTCTTTATCTAACTTTCAATTCAAAATGATAGCTTTGCTGGATAGAGTAATCTTGGTTGTTTTGCTGGGTAGAGTAATCTTGGTTGTAGATCCTTGTTATTCATCACTTTGAATATTTGTTGCCACTCCCTTCTGGCTTGCAAAGTTTCTGTTGAGAAATCATCTGACAGTGGTATGGACTCTCTCTTGTAGGTAACTAACTGCTTTTCTCTTGCTGCTTTTAATATTCCCTCTTTGCCTTTAACCCTTGGCATTTTAATTATGATGTCTCTTGGTGTGGGCCTCCTTGGGTTCCTCTTGTTTGGGGCTCTCTGCACTTCCTGGATTTGTAAGTCTATTCCTTTCACTAGGCTGGGGAAGTTTTCTACCATTATTTCTTCAAATAGGTTTTCAATATCTTTCTCTCTCTATTCTCCTTCTGGCACCCACATAATGCAAATTTTGGTATGCTTGAAATTGTCCCAGAGGCTCTTACACTATCTTCGTATTTTTAGATTCTTTTTTCTTTTTGCTCTTCAGATTGCTTTTTGCTTCCTTGTATTCCAAATTGTTGATTTGATTCTTGGCATCCTCTACTCTACTGTTGAATCCCTGTAAATTATTATTTATTTCAGTTAGTGTATGCTTAATTTCTAACTGGTCCTTTTCATGTCTTTGAAATTCTCATTAAGATTCTTGTAAGTCTCACTAAGTCCCTTGAAGCTCTCATTAAGATCCTTGAGCAACCTTATAACCACGGTTTTGAACTCTGTATCCAGTAGTTTTCTTACTTCCATTTCTTTCATTTGTGACATATTTCTTTGTCTCCACATTTTGTCTGCTTTCCTGTATTTGTTTCTATGTATTAGGTTGAGCTGCTATGTCTCCTGGATTGGTAGAGTGGTGTTATATTGTAGGTGTCCTGTAGGGCCCAGTGGCTCAGCCTCACCAATTACCTGAGTTGGGCCCTCTAGGTGCACCCCTGTGGCTGTGTGCATGGTGTTATAGTTGAGCCTTGATTGCTGTTGGTATCACTAGGAGGAATTGACCTCCAGGACAATTGGCTGTGAGGACCAGCTGCGACTACAATGGAAGAGCTGCTGTGTAGGAGACACCCTTATGGAGCAGGACTTGCTTCAGTGGGGCTTTGGTGCTCACTGAGTCTGCCCCTTGAGTATATCACTTGTGGATGTGTGGAGTTGTAATCTGTATGGTCTGAAGCTGTCCATCAGGTTCATTGGCACTGGGGCCTCTTAGAAGTTGTAAAGTAGCCACTGTTTGGAGCCACCTGGCAGGAGCTACAGAGATCAGCAGATGGCTGCTATTTGTATTGGGCTTGGAAGTGCCCAGGTAAGGCCCAGGTGTGAAGCAAGGCAGACTGGTGTTAGTACCAGGTCTTAGACCTCTTATTGATAGGTTTGGGGCATGCTGATGCCAGCTACTGCTTTTTTTGAAAGATTTTAGAAAAGTCTGAAGCCTGAGCCAAGACAAGCCACTCATATGGAAAAGGCACTGCAAAGAGCGTGGGGTGGAGGGTCTCAGGGAATCACGAGGGTGGAGCAAACAGTGTGGGCCAAGCTGATGTAAACTCTGACATGACTGCCAGTCAGCTCTGGAATGGGGGAGGTCCCAGCACAGAAAAAATGACCTCTGCTTCCACCCCTGTCTGGGAGAAAGCCACCCCTGAGTTCCTGCCCCAATGCCAAACAGTCCAGTTCCTCCCCGTGTGTCCCTGGGTCCCCCAAAGCCAACGCCCCAGTGCTGGAGCCCAAAGGGAGCAAGTGAGAGTAAGTCTGCACATGCCCTTTAAGAGGAACTGCTGGGTCTCCAACAGCTTCCGTGTCACTCAGCCACAATCCCTGCTGGATTTTACAGCCTGTAGTTACAGGGACTTCTCTTTCCCTGGACTGGGGGGTCTACTGGGGGCTGGGACCCCTTGTTTCTCATGGGAGGCCTCTGCAGCCAAGATATCCTTCATGATTAAAAAAAACACCACACATGGGTGTCGGACCAGCCCTTTCTGTGACTCTGCACCTCCTACCAGTCTTGATGTACCTTTTTCTTTACTTCTCTCATTGTAGGACTTTCATTCAGCAAGATTTCAGGCAATTCTTAATAATGGTTGTTCTGTATTTTAGTTTTAATTTTGATGTGGCTATGGGAGGTGGTGAGTACCAGCGTTTACCTGTACTGCCGTCTTGGTTCTCCTCCAGAATGCATTTTATTGAGCTTGTTAATAAGTGTTTCTTAAATAAATAAATAAATACTTCTCACCGATGTTGTGTTTTCTTAAAAATTGAAGGCAAACCCTCCACCAGCAAAAGATCACAACTTGGTTTATTGTGATACTCCCTTTATTGCAGTGTCTGAAACCAAATACACAATATCTCCAAGATATGCCTGCTTATCTATATCATAAAAGGCCTGTGGTCGTGATGCCATAATGATGTCACAACCAAATGAGCAACGGCTCTTGTAGCAGGTGGGGCGGGTGCAGGCAGCATCCATGGAACATGCGAGGTGTCATGGGGCAGGATGCTGACAGCGTCCATGGAGTGTGCGAGGTGTCGCAGGGCAGCAGACATGGCCCTGATGGCAGGCCAGGCCTAGGGGACCCTAACGTGCACGGTTTAATCATGCACTGGGCCTCTAGCATTCAATAATGAAACCCTGTACATTGCACTTGTAAATTATTAATTTACCTAATCAGATCTATTATTTGTATGTGCTTCAAGAAACCAATGAAACTGTGTTTCAGAATCAGTTCCTTGGGTATTAAAGTTGAAAAAAGGACAATGGTTTAGGAAATGGAGTTGAGAAATGAATAGAAAAGACAAAATGGGATGACAAAATTAGCATAGAAATGGCATGATTTAGAAAGAATTTGCATGAAAGGTTAGAAAATATATGTTTATCGTATAGAACATATTTCTGGGTTGGGCAATGATTCAGAGCAAGGTCAAATGGTCCTATGTAAGTTACTTTTATCTGTGGCCACAGATTTAATCATATCATCTACACAAACAAGTCACAAACATGGGTTGTGAATCACAAAAGGAAATGGGCCAAAGTGTGGCTTGAGAAACAGAGGTCATCACTACTTTGAAGTTATTTAAATTAGCTGTTATGATGATGGTGATAATGATGAATCAAATTAGCTATTACTAGGAAGTTATTTTTAAGCTGATAACAGTATAGCAAATACATACTGCTTTTAAATGTTATGATGTATCATCAAAATACCCTCTGGCCATTTAATAGTAGGCTGGACATATAATTTATTGTCTAAGCCAGGACACTTTTTATGGTAAAGGGGGTACTATTAGTCATCCCAGGACAAACTATGATTGTTTCAGACCAACCTGGATATGATCACCCTACCTACTCTGAGCCATGTGTAAAATGAGGCAATGACCAAGAAAAATCTGTAAAACCTGAATCCTCTTTACTCATCTTCAGCCTTCAAGGAAGTCAGTTACCCTCCAGGAAGTACGATAAATACAAGACTCTGCAGAGCCTCCTAGAGCGCAGCCAGAAGTAGGTTTCAAACAAATTCGAAGAGTGAGTTGTCCTTATTGCCTACTGCATTTCTTAACCAATTTTACTGACTTCAAAGAAACTCTGGAAAAAAAAAAAAGAATCTTTAAGCTATGTGTTAAAGCCAGAGCATAAAGGGCACATTTTGCCATGTTTCTTGCTCATTGCTTAGAAAAATATTGCCTGATGAATGTGGGTCAACATTTATCCATCTAGCAACTCTGTTCATTCTTCAACAGAAGAATTCAATGGATTATTAAACTATAGGCCAGCGTTCCTCAACCTTGCCACTATCAACATTTTGGGCTGGATAATTATTTGTTGAGGGGCTGACTTTAGCATTGTAGGATGTTTATTAGCATCCTTGGCCTCTACCCACTGGTTGCCATTAGCACCTCCCACAGTTTTGACAACCAAATATGTTTCCAGACATTGCCAGTGTTCCGAGGGGCAAAATTATCCCCAATTGAGAACCTCTAATATAGACCATGACCCTTTTTTGCCATTCCATCTGCTACCAACTTGGCCCATGCCCTGGAGGTCTACACATCCTTGCATCTTTCAGTTGGAAGGAATCTCACAGGAAATAAATCCTGTCTTCCACATGTTTATTAAAGCACTTGCAACATCCCTGGCAGGTGATCACCCACATTCTCCTTGACTCTTCCAACATCAAGGAGCTCGTTCACTTCCCATAACAATTTAATGGTTAGATGTTTTGAATATGAGAAAGTTCATTATTGCTGAGCCATAATCAGCTTCCCTGTGATTCCTCCTCAAGTTTATCCAAGGGAGCTTTATATAAGGTGCCTCCTCCTTCTTCTACCACACAGCCCTTCTAATATTTGGAGTCTTTTCTTCCCAGAGAACCTTCTCTATTTCCTTCCACAGTAGCTCCCTTAAACAACCCACCAGTTTATCTCTCTGCCTGGGCATCAAAATTATGAGAGGAGGTGAGGAGGATGATGGTGGTGGTGGTGATGATGATGATGATGGCAGTGAGGATGATGCCAATGGTGATGGTGATTATGTTAGCTATCGTTTATTTGTTACATCTATGTGCTATATGTTCTTGATCCATTACAAAGCCATCCAATGTACTAACCACACTATTCCAAAAGTTGACAGATTAGTTCACCTAAAGTATCATTTCTAACATGTCACTCTCTACTTCATGAACCAACCCTGGGTCCCTACCACACAGCCCTCTCCAAGGCTTTCAGAGCTCCCCTCGGGCTGTCTCCCCTTTGGAAGCCAATAAATTCTCCACTTTTCCCCTCTGAGAGGCTCCAGTGCTGTCTCTCCTGCCCCCCCCCCCGCTTCCCCCCCACCCCGTCTCTTCATATCCCACCACATACTAGTAAACCTATCACTACACAGGCCCTTAATCTCCTTTCCTTGAAATCCCTTCTTACTGCCTCTACACTCAAATATTGTTCTTCAAAGCCAGGTAAAAGTCCTCCTTAATTCACTTCTCAAAACTCACATGTTTGGTAACGCTTTGAGCCAAGTACTGTGCTGCCCACTGAGATACAGAACTCACAGCGCAGCTCTCAGACAACTTGTGGCACAGAAAGATTTAGTCATCAAGGAGACTTCCAAGCCTTCCTCCCAAGCTCAGCACACTGGAACCATTTCTTCTGGCCAGTTCAGGTACTGTCTCTCTCTCTCACCCTCCAAATAGTTATGTCTTTGCCAGATTGGCCTTAGGGGCTTTGTAAAACAGAATTACAAAGGATAGAGAATGGTTAGAGAAAAAAGAAGCCTCATGGGCAAAAAGAGCTGAGAGAAGCAAGAGAGATGAAATAAAAAGTTTGGGTTGAATGTCAGGAAATTTAGGGGTGTTTGAAAGGCTTTCAAGCAGCCACTGACCCCAAGAACACGTAGAGAAGAGAGGAGGTAGACGTCTGAAGAGTGCTGCCATAGGAATGACTTGCATCACCTTTCATGTTTTTCTTAAGACACAAGAAATATTTTAATTACTTTTAGCTGCTAGATTGCTGGTTTAATTACTAGATTGCTCATTTAACTGCAACAGCATAAAAAAGCCTGAGCTAAACTGATCCTCAGTTTATATTTGAGTTATATTTATAATCTATACTGGGACACTTTAGGGAGCAAATGAAGAACTATTAGTAAGTATTCTGGAATAACAGACATAAACCAGGACTGTGTTGGTCAAACTGGGATGTTGAGTCACCCCAGTTATACAATCATTATGAAATGTGGCAAGTGAAAGGGTGAGATGGACCCAGAGGATGAGCATCTCATCCTGTGAGTGGCAGGAGAGAGGAAAAAGTCTGGAGAAGAAAAGTCTCCCCAACTATGTGGGCCTATGGTAAACTATCTCTTTTTTGAATTAAACAGCTTATGTCACTTGTTAAGAGTTAAATTATATCCCCTCTCATGTCATTGTTAAGTTTTTCTAGTGTTCACAAAGAGTAAAAAAAAAGGAAAACATCAATCTTTTATGTCATCTAAAGAAAGTAAAAAAATCATTCTTCTATGTCTGTCACAATGCTGAACACTGTGAGAGATACCACAACAAAAGAAGCGGGAGGAGGGAGAAGAGGTGGAGAAGCAAAAAAGGAGGAGCACAATAAATGCATATTGTTTGAGCAATCTTATTCCCCTAGACTAGGGGAAGTGCACCCATTTTTTTAATGATTTTGTAATGGCCTTTGAGCAAATGCTCAGTAGTGGGCAATAGCATAATGTCAATACTTTGAGGCAAATATTTCTATTTTTGATTAAAGGAGAGTAGAGGGAATTAGAGTCTCATTTAGTAGGCGTCCCCAATATCCCAAAATGTCACTTACCCATCCAGCACGTTTATACACCCACATTGCCAAGTGAAGGTAAGCACCATTTTGTCATCTGTGCAGAGGAAAATGCTCATTACAATCACTAGCACTCACTTTCCTGCCTCCACCCTCAGCCTGCTGCTCCAACATTATTACACTAGTTGGCTTGACTAAAGAATTTCAAACACTGTTCTCTAACCACTGGGCAGAATCCAAGAGAAATGGATGGTATATCTTGTTCAGTTAAAGTCAATGTGATGCAGAACAAGACAGCAGGAAACCCAAGCTGCAACCACTGCTTTTGCAGATCACTTGAGAAACGAGCAGCTTCCTGGCAGAGGGGAGCACTCTACTGCAAAACCATCTCTTTGGACCCTCCAGAGTGCACACAGGTGTCCACGGTCTTTTGGTCTAAATGTCAAGTTAGCCCTGGCTGGTGTGGCTCGGTTAGTTGAGCGTCATTCCATGCACCAAAAGGTTTGCTTCCTGGTCAGGGCACATGCTCAGGTTGCAGGTTCAGTCCCTGGTTGGTGTGCATACAGGAGGCAACCAATCACTGTTTCTCACACATTGATCTCTCTCTCTCTCTCTCAATCAATCAATAAAAATATATTTTTTTAAAAATGTCAAATTATTGTTGACTTTTTGCCAACAAGTTCAAGAATATTTTCTCGCCTGCCTAACCTGAGGTGGCTGGTCAGTGCCATATGAAATTGTTGCTTGGGCATCCACTTTCATGACATTTTGTTTTAGACACATTTATAGGACACATCAGTTTTCCTTATAGCTGGCATTTATTTATTCACCTGTCCTGTGTTTCATATAATAAAACTCAAGCATTATATTAAAGAAAGGAAGGAAGAAAAGATGTCTCCTTATGACCAAAGTCAGGCTAAGAGAGCATTATCAACAATTCACTGGATGCCACAGAATGACAGAAACATGGATAAATGGCTTGCCAAATTGTGCCATTCTTGCCTTCTCTCCGCATGATCCCTCAAGAAAGAACATAAGAGACTCTAATAAGGCAGACCCCACTTTCCAATACCAACATTATTAAGTAGTTCTCAATAAAAATGAAATATATCCATTAATAAAACTTCCTATTTTTCCATTAAAGTGCCATCCTCACCTTCATTTCATAAGGACTACAAATGTCACCTCAAATTCAGGCTCAATTCAAGGCAGATTATAACTAGGAACAACCTGTCACAAGTTTTTGGTACATTTTATCCTATTTTGTAACAAAATAACAAACAATTAGACCAAAGGATACAGGGAATTAAAGCTCAGTAAAGTCCTAGGCATCTAAAGGGTAGCCTGTCCTTTTATTTTGCTGCTAATAAATATTTTATTGTTAGTTGGAGAAAATGTAAGTGAAACAGCAATTTCCTTTCTGCAACCACCCTAGAAATGGTAGTTACTTTTTCATGAACGGAAACAAGAATTTCCTTTTAGCTGCTTGCCTGTGAATAAAATTTCACTTAGATATTCAGCCAGTATGTTTCTAAAAGACTGGTTAAAAGATTATTTCACTTTAGCCTTAGTCATATATCTAAAGAAAGAAATATTAGACTTTGGGCAGCCTTTGCTAAGAAAACATTGTTCTCATAGCTGAAGTTTTATGCAATTTACAGTTCCTCGTGGTTTCATAATTTATAGATCAGTTTGTGGGGAACATATCTAAATCAATTTTCTAAGGCACTTATAATTACTGAAATGCCTTGTCTTTCCAACAATACTAAGAAATGCCATATTCTTCAAAGATCAATGTTTAGGATATCATGTTTTTGAAAATACCACCAAAAATGCATGATATAGTTGCCTGCCTTCTTAAACAGAATGTGGACATAAACTACTGTCCAGAGGTATTTGAAAGGCAGCTTTGACTGATTACAGATAGTCCCAGGGGCAATGACTAAAACCTAAAGAAGAAGCAAGAGACCAATTGAATTCCATACTTGAACCCTAATGTTGGAATCACTCAGACCATCTTTTGGATTTGTCATACTCCTGGTTCAAGTTTATAAAGTCTCTAGAGAGAAAGACATCTAGTCTGAATCCCAAATACTCAAGGACTCATCCTCTGCCATACAAGCTCACAAGGGGAGTATGCAGAGGGCCATGCAAAGCAGGCCATTCTGTTGATCATAATTGGGCAGAGAAGCATGCTCAAGCCCAACAGGGCCAGGCAGGTCAAGTTAAATAAGGGACCTATCCTATCTAATAAAAGAGAAACATGGTAATTAGCGTACGACCGCTACCCTTCCATTGGCTAATCAGGGCAATATGCAAATTAACTGCCAGCCAAGATGGTGGCCGGCAGCCAGGCAGCTTAAAGCGAACATGAGGCTTGCTTGCTTCAGTGATGGAGGACTCCAACGTTCCCCGCCTGCCCCTGAAGGCCTCTGAGCTGCAACTCTAAGCAACTATGTTACAAATATAGAGCTAAACAAAACCCCAGAAACCTGCTTTAGTCGCCAGGCTTCAGCCAGCAGGATCGCAACATTGTTTCAAATACAGAAGGTAAACAAAGGCCAGAAACCTGCTTTCAGCAGTGGAGACCTAAGAGCTGGAGCCTCAGAGCTAAAGCTGGCCCAGAATTAAAAAAAAAAGAAAAAAAAGGAGCAGTTGGGAGCTTCAGTCACCTGCCAGCCTGAAAACAGCCCTCAGCCCCTCACCCAGACTGGCCAGGCACCCCAGTGGGGACCCCCACCCTGAAGGGTGGGTGTGTGACCAGCTGCAAACAGCCATCATCCCCTCACCCAGGCTGGCCAGGTACCCCAGTGGAGACCCCCACCCTGATCCAGGACACCTTTCAGGACAAACCAGCCAGCCCCCACCCATGCACCAGGCAGGCCTCTATCCTATATAGTAAAAGAGTAATATGCCTCCCAGCACCAGGATCAGCGGAGCCGCGAGGCCTCCTGGCACCGGGATCAGCATGACAGGGGGCAGCGCCCAAACCCCCTGATCTCTCTGCGGCTCTGGGTGTGACAGGGGGCGGGGCCACAACCTCCCTATCCGCCCTGCTCTGTTTGTGACAGGGGGAGGCGCCCCAACCCCCTGATCAGCCCTGCTCTGTGCCTGATAGGGGGGAGCTCCCCAACCCCCTGATTGCCCTGTGGCTCTGTGTGTGACAGGCTGCGGTGCCCCAACCCCCTGATCGGCCCCGCTCTGTGTGTGACAGGGTCCAGTGCCCCAACCCCCTGATAGGCCCTGCTCTGTGTGTGACAGGGTGCGGCACCCCAACCCCCCCCCCCCCCCATGGACCCTGCTTTGTGTGTGACGGGGTAGAGCCATAACCTCCCCATCGGCCCTGCCCTGAGTCTGACAGTGGCGGCGCCCCAACCCCCTGATTGGCCCTGCTCTGTGGGTGATAGAGGGTGACGCCCCAACCGCCCCCCACGGGCCCTGCTCTGTGTGTGACAGGGTAGAGCCATAACCTCCCCATCAGCCCTGCCCTGAGTGTGACAGGGTGCGGCGCCCCAACCCCCTGATCCGCCCTGCTCTGTGTGTGACAGGGGGTGGTGCCCAACTCCCCTATAGGCCCTACTCTGTGCGTGACAGGGGGGAGCTCCCCAACCCCCTGATCGGCCCTGCTCTGTGCATGACAGGGGAGAGCTCCCCAACCCCCTGATTGACCCTGCTCTGTGCGTGACTGAGGGTGGCATCACAACCTCCCGATCCGCCCTGCTCTGTGCATGACAGGGGCGGCACCCCAACTCCCCAATCAGCCCTGCTCTGAGCGTGACCAGGGGCTGCACCTAGGGATTGGGCCTGCCCTCTTCCACCCGGGAGCAGGCCTAAGCCAGCAGGGGTCCCAGACTGCGAGAGGGCACAGCCTGGGCTGAGGGACCCCCCCTTGCCCCCGAGTGCACAAATTTTTGTGCACCAGGCCTCTAGTCCTAAATAATAAAAGGCTTATATGCAAATTGTCCCCTCGACCAGGAGTTTGACTGGGAGTTAGACCAGGGGGCGGGGCCGACTGATCAAATGCCCGCGGCCCCTCCCCTGGCCAGCCTGGCCCTATCAGCCCCTATCGGGGCAGGCCGGCTGGACCTCAGCTGTGCACATACTTGTGCACCGGGCCTCCAATGTTAGATATAAAGCAAAACACCATTGCAAACTGTAACAGTCTGAGAGCTTGTGTAATGTCTAAAGAGGAAAGCTGTTATTCAACCTCAGCCCACTGGGCCAAGCAAGGTCCCAGGTACCACTGTCACTAGCTCTCCTGACTTTGCAAGAGCAGCTAGGAATCTAGATTTTTATGTGACTATGCAAAGCACACAAAAGTTGTCTCAGATAAAATGTGGCCTGAAGGCCATCTTTTGTCAACACCTAGTAAAAGGCATTGGACTCACGTTCTTACATGGATACTACTTAATTCAAGTAAGTTAAACTGATGAGCTGCGTTAAGCTATGTGAAAGTCCTTAAATGTTCAACTCGTACCTCTGGACTAAAACCTGTATTAGAAATCAATCCATCCAAATCAGTCCTCTTAAGCCAGTCTCCTACTGTCACAGGAATCCATCCACCTCTTTCCATATCCATGGCCACCCCTACCCTTTATTGCATGCTACCTGAATAGCTCTTTGTATGAGCTCCCTGCCTTCACCCCCCACTCAATCCATACCCCACAGAGATATTCATTGTTGCATCCAGACCAGATCAGATCCTGTCTTAACCCTCACATGATACTGCCCTCCTCTGAAACCCTTTAATGGCTCCTAGAAGAAAACCCAAACTCCTTAAGGTGGCCTGCAAGGCCCTGCCTGATCTAACCCTTGTCTCTGTCAAACTCATTTTGTACCACTGTCCCCTTCACTATATACCACTCCTTCACTGGCCAAGCCCTTCCAGATTCTCACACATGCAAGCTCCTTTCCACCTCAAGTCTCTATAACAGGTTTTATTTTTTCCTGGAATGCTCTTTCCTTGGCTCTTGTCCAGCTGACCATTTTTATATTTTAGATCTTAAGTATCAACTCCATGGAGAAAACTTCTGTGATCACTGTAATTGGTTTAATTGTGTACCCCAAAAGGATATGAAATCTTAACCCTACATATCTACTATGAATGTGACCTTATTTGGAAATGCAATCAAGTTAAGTTGAGGTCATGCTGGATTAGAGTGTGCCCCTAATCCAAATACTGGTATCTTTATAAGGAGACACAATCACCCACAATAGAGAAAATATGACTATGTGAAGACAGAGTCAGAAATTGGAGACAACTACAAGCCAATAAATGTTAAAAATAGCCAGAAACCAGAAGAAAGCAAGGAAAGACTCTTCTTTAAAACCTTCAGAGAGAGCCTAGCCCTGCAACACCTTCAGTTTAGACTTCTAGCCTCCAGAACTGTGTGACAGTAAATTTGTTACAGCAACTCTAGTAAACTGATATAATCACCAGTATAAAGTAAGTTCCTCCATTCATTCTTCTTTCTCACACTTTGAGGAAGCATGAGCTCCTTCACAGTTTGTAATTATTCCTTAGTGTGTTTACCTGTGTCTCTCCCATCCTATATAATAAAAACCTAATCTGCTAAGTGTCCAGTCATCTGTTCAACCAATTAAAGCATAATATGCTAATGATATGCTAGGCTGCTCAACTGCTCACTATAATGTGCACTGACCACCAAGGGGGCAGACAGTCAACTGGTTGACCAGTCACTATGACGTGCACTGCCCATCAGGGGGCAGACATTCCAACAGGTAGGTTAGCTTGCTCCTGGGGTCCAGCTGATCAGGACTGAGAGAGATGGGCCAGACACACCCTGGAGCCCTCCCGTGGCCCCTCCCCAGCTGGCAAACCTCCCGCACCACTCCCCAGCCCCAATCATGTACAGGTGGGGTCCCTCAACCTGGCCTGCACCCTCTCACAATCCAGGACCCCTGGGGGGATGTTAGAGAGCTGGTTTCAGGCCAATCCTACAGGCCAGGCCAAGGGACCCCACTGGTGCATGAATTCATGCACTAGGCCTCTAGTTAGACCATAAGAGGCATGAAATCAGAAAGCAGGTCCACTTACCTGGAATGCACCTATCTTATAGAAGGTACTCAATCAAGGCTATTTAGTTCTGCACATGGCGCTTTAATATTTCATACTCTTTGGGGCTCTTTATGTGTGTGGTGGTTTATCCTAAAACCAAATAATCCCAGATTGCCTGTCTGAAACCAACTAGTTCTTCTGTCCTCCAAGAATCATGCAATTATAGTGCTGGAAAGATCTTAGAAATCACTCAGCTCACCACCAGCAGCAGCCACCAGTGGTTTTTCAGATGCGAAAGTGGTACCTTCTGCATATGCTAACAGCTGCCAGTAGATTCCTGCTCTGAGCAGCAGCCCTAGATTGCCTATGCCTGCCTCGCTGAGGGTCCAAAGGAGCTTACCCTCACATGCAGAAGAAAGCATGTCGCTGTTCAGTAGTATTTTTGTTTAATTAAAATAAAAGCAGCTTAAGCCTAGACATGCCTTCCTTAGATAGCATCTGAGTGATACCATTCCCTCATTAATGGAGTGAGTCTCAGTTATACACACTTTAACTGTAGCAGGATTTATCACTGTGAATTATCCAATAACCGCTCCCCAAGAGTTCCCCCAGATATGTCTGAGCATTTCCCAAAGGTCCAGCTCAAATGGGCCAGGAACGCGCTCCTCTGACTCCCCTGCTCAAACACTCCGGTGGGGACGGGCTAAGCCTGGGGTGGCCCCAGGACAGTCCTTGTGTCTCTTCGGGTTCCTTCTATTGACCTCTTGTCTACTTCATCCTGAATTGGGTGTCATTTCTCACAACAGAGTAGACACTGAGCTATAAACTTTTAGTGAGCCTTTTCTGAGAAAATAATGGAATAATGTAAGGTAAATACAACACAGAAAACAATATACAACTATGGCCCCAGTTCAAAACTATCCGAGGCTCTGGCTCGATCCAGCCCACCTTCCCATGCCAGAGCCACGCAAGGGCCTCCACCACAAGCGGAAGCACTTCTGGCTTCCCGATACCTAGAGCGGCCCAGAGGGCCTCTGGCCACAGAGAAGGCAGAAGGCTCTTCCCTCAGGTAACTCTAAGGCCCACCTCACTTCCTGCTCCAAGACAGATTCCTCCCAGGAGCACCCTGCCCTCTAGTGAAGCCCTGTGGATTCGTCTGCTAGGGCTGCCATTAAAAGTGCCACAAACTAGGTGGCTTAAAAGACAGAAATGTAGTGTTTCACAAGTTCTGGGGACTGAAGACTTGGACCAAGTTCTCAGCAGGGTTGGTCCTTTCTGAGGGCCGTGAGGGGGAATCTGCTCCAGAGAATTCTGCTCCAGCTTCGGGTGGTTTGCTGGCCATCTTTGGCAATCCTTGGCCTATAGCTGCACCACTCCAGTTCTGACTCCATTGTTGTTGGCCCTCTCCAAATGATCGTCCTTCTCTGCCTGTGTGTCTCAGTGTCCAAATGTCTCCTTATAAGAACACGGGTAATATTGCATTATGGCCTACTCTGATGATCTCATTTTAACTTGATTACCTCTGTAAGGATCCTATTTCCAAATGAGGCCCCATTCTGAGGTACTGGGGCTAGGACGACAGTTCTTTTTAGAATGACACAATTCCGCCCATGATACCCTATAACCTCAACAAGACAATCACACCGTAGTTCAGTGATGGCGAACCTATGACAGGCTTGTCAGAGGTGACACGCGAACTCATTTTTTTGGTTGATTTTTCTTTGTTAAGTGGCATTTAAATATATAAAATAAATATCAAAATTATAAATCTTTGTTTTACTATGGTTGCAAATATCAAAAAATTTCTATATGTGACACGGCACCAGAGTTAAGTTAGGGTTTTTCAAAATGCTGACACGCCGAGCTCCAAAGGTTCGCCATCACTGCCATAGTTTAACATCAGTTTCCTAATGTCTGAGCTATTCATTTTGAAATAGTGCTTCATCAACCACTCAATCCAGATTTGAACATTTCAAGATCATTCAGATTCTTTATTTAGCTCTCCCTGGAAATACTTTAGGGTCCAGGTTCACCCAGGATTACATGTTTTACACACACACATGCACACACGCACGTGCATGACACACTGAGCACTGACTATGTGCTATGTTTCAGGGGTTTGGAGTACTGTTCATCCTTCCCTTTGCCCAAGATTCTAAACAGCATGTACTCATAGACACAAAACTGATGGGATACAGAAAAGATCATTAATCTGGACAAACACCCAGCACCTCATGGCAAACCTCTAACAGAAACCGAAGTGGAGAAGATGGCTTAATTTGAGGTCTAAAATGGGCCTCCCACTTCCCACTCCAAATTTAGACCTTGGGACCGATGTTCCACACCCACGAGTCTCTAGAAGGAGAGAGAGAGATAGCAGGCTGCAGAGTGGATTCCAAATTCACAGACATAGCAAGCTGTTCAGAAGTGGCCCACAGGCCAACCTCAGAGGCTCCTGGAAACACAGTAAAGGAAGGTCACCCAGCATAAGAACTGGCCAATAGCAGCACAGCGACCTGACTCACTTGGGAGAAGTGTTCCAAAAGGAAAAAACACCAGCTCAGGGATCTGAGTAGCAGAGAGAAAGAAAGTGTTGCACTAATGCTCCCTGAGTGTGAGGGGGGTAGGGGGTGGGGGTGCGGGGGAGGTGGGGGGGGGGGCGGCGGAGAACCCTCTGTATCTGAAAATTGAAACGTAGAAGACAGGCCTGCTCTCTTCCCAGTCCTATGCCCCACAGTGAGCTTTGTAAATACAACACCAAACTTGCTCTTCTCAACAGCTCTCATGTGGTAAATATTGTTATACCTACTTTATAGATAAGAGAACTAAAGCCTAGAGAAGTAAACACTCGAACTATTTACACAGCCTATAGGAGTGTAATCATTTCCGTTCCATGTTAATAAATGATTCATGGTGGTCAGAAATTTACTGGTTGTAATCAGTGATGTTGGATTTACTGTTTTGCCAAGGCTAGACAGACTGACTTCCAAAAGTTTATTATCAGGAGCCTCTTTATACCCACAAACGGAAGGAAGTCTATCCAAATAGTTTTTATTAGATTGTCCTGGAGCCCAGCCTCACCCAGGACGGAGAAGGGAGAAAGGACACACTCGTGTGGTGGCTTTGGTGGTTCCAGCCAAGCTCACTTTCTAGTGTCTTCAAACATAATTGATGGCATTTGTGTCCAGCCCAGCCTCCACATCAGGGCTGTCTCAGTGCTGCCGCAGCATATGTTCTTGACATATAATCACATCTTTCAAAATTATAATTAGAAAAAATACATATCTGATAAAATGACACTTCAAACAGATGAATCTGTGAAACGTATTTAAAAAATCACTTTAAAACCAGGAAAGATGACACCCAGGAGTCTCTGTTGGGAGAAATGGCTGCTCTCTCCTTGTACGATCACAAGATGGGCAGGCAAAGGTCTCACTCTCTGGTGACAAAGAGTCTTGTTATAAATATCACTTTTAAACCTTCTAATAGGCACAAAAGAAAATGATGGAATCAAACCATATTTCATTGAAGTAAAAAAGGAAGAGCTGACTAATTTAATAAGTTTTCCCAAAACAGCTGATAAGGTCATGCAGCTGGTAAAATAACTGGGAAAAATGAATGTTGATACCTCCAACTCTTATATCTATACGTAAACAAGAGGGCTGCCTGCATGGTGTGGCCTTCCCAGCCCACAATGTGATGGTGTGAAATGCTGAGCTGAGCTAAGCAGCAGAGATGACTGACCAAGTTAAACACCAGCTACCCAACTGAAAAACAGCGCCGGACCTGGTGAGCCAAAGAGTACCATTAACAATGAGATAAAAATAAAAAACTATAGTAGCAACTCAAAGTTTCATAATTCAATGTTTCCTGAATATTTAAGAAATATTTTAGACCATCAATTGGAAGCAAAAGAATAGCCTCTCTCCAATTCTAAATATATACAAAAGTACTAGTAACCCAGCATACTTTCAAAACGCCACAAGTAGTATTAATGATGAGATGTCTGAGAAGCTATTTAGACTTGAGTTTAAGAATCCACTCATTTGCCTTATTTTTTAACTAGAGGCCTGGTGCATGAAATTCATGCACGGATAGGGTCCCTAGCCTGTCTGGCAATCAGGGTCATTTGGGGCATTCCAGCTGCTGGCCGGGGCCTTCCTTCATTCCGCCCTGCCCCCTGGTGGTCAGTGCACGTCATAGTGAGATATAGAACTCCCGGTCTCCCAGTCAAACTCCCGTGGGGATACTTTGCATATTAGCCTTTTAGATGATAGATAGATAGATAGATAGATAGATAGATAGATAGATAGATCTTATTCAAAATTATTTTCTTTAAATCTTATTCCACATATATAAAAATAGATGCTTCTCATTTAATGAATGTTTACTTTATTAGTGTAATGCTTTCTTTTAATTTTTTTAAAGTCCTTGTTAAAATATTGTACCATGAGTGCAACCATATTTCATGTCCAAGAGTGTGATTGCTAAGGTCAGACCCCACTGTCAGATCCATGGCCGCTAAGAAACTGCAACCCCTGGTCAATGGGCCCTGTGAACCCATGCTTACTCCAGTGACATGAATGGCACATCTCTCTTTGACCACCAACATATGTTGATTATAAATGTTGCAATGTGGTTGGATGGAAGATGGCAGCGATATAGGCAGACGCGTCCCAGGTCCTGTCCCGGAGCAAATGGAGTGTGCAGCTGAAACTAATAACACCCACACCGAACTGGCGAAATTGCTCAGCTGATGAGACAGTTTGCAGCTGGGAAGAGCAGAACTCCCCTGGAAAGGTAAAAAAAACCCAGGGATTTGGGCAGGAAAGTTTGCCAGACCTCTGAGCCCAGAGAGTCGGAGGGAGACCGCGTGGCAGACAGCCGCATCCCTTGGGACAAGCACAGCCCCTGACTGGGGAAAGGAGAACTGCGGGATTCCTGGCGCCACCGGGGGAATTGAGAGCTGGGTTCTGTGATCACAGAGGACTGAGCCTAAAGGGGGCAGCCTGAAGAGCTGACCAGACCATGCAGTGCCGGTAAGAGAAGAAGCTTACAGAAACCAAGCCTTCCCCGTTTCCGCGGCCGGCGTTTGTTTGTTTCTTTTCACTGAATCCTGTTCATGGGACATTTTGGATACAGACACTCACCTGTGCTGAAGAGAGGGAGAGTGTGCGGAGGAGTGGAATCTGGGGAGAGAATGAGGAGAGAAGGGGGGCCGGGAGAGGTGGCAGCGAATTGAGTGCTGAGACACCCCTGAGCCCAGGACTGGGGCAGCCATTCTCTCCGGAGAGTGAGACTCCTCCCCCCAGCCCCCAGGCAAGGAGCACAGCCACACCCAGATTCCACCCTGTATGAGAACAAGGATTAAAATAACCTGATCAGTCCCTGGGAGTTAACAGGGTCTGGCCTATAGAGGGATTTTCAATCCCAGCAACAACACAGCGCCGGTAACTAACTATTACACAGCCAGCTCTGGGCAGTGAACTTCCACTGGACAGAGAGGCCCTATAGCCTCAGAGGCCAACCCCAGAACACTGCCACCCAGAGGATGACCCACAAACTGACTCTTTGCTAAACACAAAATAAGGCAGTCTGGGAAACAAAAGCGGCCTGCTTTAAAATAAGGACTGTGGTTTACAACACAGAGGAACAGTGTATCGCAGGGAAACTCAACACTCTCCTGAATACCTGGCAGGTCTAAGGCGAGCCACACTGAAGAATAGAAAAACCGAAGGACCTTCACTACTGCAATTTTTTTTTCTCTCTTTTCACCTTTTAACTAAGAAACCAATTTTTTTTCTTTTTTTTTTCTTCTTTTTTTTCTTTTATTTTCCTTCTTCTTTTTCCATCACCTTATTTTACTCTTTTAATTACTACCTTCTTATTTTTAACCAGTATTATTACTGCTACCATTCTACCATTTTTTAAAGTACCATTTTATTTTCTCTTTATTTTATTTTGGGATTAGTGTTCTCCATTCTATTTTCATCATTATATTATTGGTTGTTTCTAGTTTGCATTCATCTCCAGGGAGCTGTTGCTGGAATTTGGTGGGATTAGTGGCTGTTCCATAGGAGTATTCTCCTCATATAAAAAGTCTCTTCCCCTCTTCTACTTCATTCTCTCTTTTCGCTCTTTTTCTTTTCTTTTCTTTTCTTTTCTTTTCTTTCCTTTTCTTTTCTCGCTTTTATTTTCCCCCCTCCTTTTTCCCAATTTCACTTTTGCACTCCTTTTTTTGGTCCCTACTTTTCTTTTCTTTTTTCTCTTTTATCTTTTTCTCTTCCTTCTTCCTTATCCCCCAATTCTCTTAATTCAGGTGGTCACCTTTATTTGGGGTTATTAATATCATGAATATATTTGTCTATAGTTCCTGGTATGTGGGGCCTTGTTGTGTTGTATTTTGTGCCTTTAAATCAACGCAGCAAATCCAAGTAACAGCAACTTCCTGAGCATCACACCCTCTGCTGAGGAACAGCAGCTGTACGTGAAACCTCGCCCCACCAGCCAGAAGAGCCACCACAGCTGTGAACAGCACCCACCAGAGGAGCTGCTGCCAACTGAAGAGCAGCTGCTACCGCAACCGCCCGAAGAGCAACCACAGACCAAGGAGTCACTGCCACCAAGGGAGCAACCACTGGACGACTCAACGTCTAGATATGTCAGTGAGATCAAACATGGGTAGACAAAGAAACCCCCAAAGGAAAGAGAAGGAGGACTCTCCAGAAAAGCAGCTAAGTAATACAGAGGCATGCAACATGACAGAAAAAGAATTCAGAAAAAGGGTCCTAGTGTGCATAAACCGGATGGAGGAAAAAATCGACAACCTCTGCAAGAAGCAAGAAGAAACAGATGAAAAAATCGATAACATATGGAAGAAGCTAGAAGAAACAGATGAAAAAATCAACAACTTAACTAAGACCCAAGAAGAAATGAAGAGTGATATAGCTGCAATGAAAAACTCCATTGAAAGTATCAACAGTAGACTAGGAGAAGCGGAGGACCGAATTAGTGAATTAGAAGACAAGGAAGCAAAACACACCCAAAATGTACTGCAATTGGAGAAAAAAATTAAAAGACAGGAGGAGAGCCTAAGGGAGCTTTGGGACAACATGAAACGAAACAACATACGAATAATAGGGGTACCAGAACAACAGAAGGATGAACAAGGATTAGAAAACTTATTAGAAGAAATAATATCAGAAAACTTCCCTGAGGTGGGGAAGAAAAAAGTCACACAAGCCCAGAGAGTCCCAAACAAGGTGAACCCAAAAAGATCCACACCAAGACACATCATAATTACCATGGCAAATGTTCAGGACAAAGAGAGAATCTTACAGGCTGCAAGAGAGAGACGGAAAGTTACATACAAGGGATCTCCTATTAGATTGTCAAATAATTTCTCAACAGAAACACATCAGGCCAGAAAAGAATGGACAGAAATTTACAAAGTGATGCAAAGCAAAGGACTGAATCCAAGAATACTCTATCCAGCAAGGCTATCATTCAAAATTGAAGGGGAAATAAGAAGCTTCACAGACAAAAAAAGGCTAAGGGAGTTTATCACCACCAAGCCAGCAATGCAAGGAATACTAAAGGGACTGGTATAAAAAGAAGAAATAAAAATCTCAGAAAGAAAACAGCCACACACAAAATGAAATGGCTACAAACAAGTACCTTTCCATAATAACTTTAAACGTAAACGGACTAAATGCTCCAACCAAAAGACATCGAGTGGCTGAAGGGATAAAAAAACATGACCCATACATCTGCTGTCTACAAGAAACCCACCTCAGTAGAAGGGACTCACACAGACTGAAAGTGAAAGGATGGAAAAATATCTTTCAGGCAAATGGAAAGGAAAAGAAAGCTGGGGTAGCAATACTTACATCGGACAAAATAGACCTCAAAGTGAAGGCCATAACAAGAGATAAGGAAGACCACTTCATGATACTAAAGGGTTCAATACAACAAGAAGATATAACTCTGGTAAACATATGTGCACCCAATGCAGGAGCACCCAAATTCATAAAAAAACTCCTGGAAGATATCAAAGGAGAGATCAACAACAATACAATCATAGTAGGGGACTTTAATACACCACTGACAGCACTAGATAAGTCCCCTAGACAAACAATCAGCAAAGATACAGCAATCCTAAATGACTCACTAGATCAGATGGACTTAATAGACATCTTCAGAACACTTCACCCCAATGCCACGGAATATACATTCTACTCAAATGCTCATAAGACATATTCAAAAATAGACCATATATTGGGTCACAAGCAAAGTATCCACAAATTCAAGAAGACTGAAATCATAAAAAGCGTCTTCGCAGACCACGATGGTATAATATTAGAAATAAACTACAATAAAAACAACCCAAAATACTCAAACACCTGGAAGCTGAATAGCATGCTATTAAATATTGATTGGGTTACCAATGAAATCAAAGAATAAATTCAAAACATCCTGGAAACTAATGACAATGAAAACACAACAATCCAAAACCTATGGGACACAATGAAAGCAGTCCTGAGAGGGAAGTTTATAGCTCTACAGGCCTATCTCAAAAAACAAGAAAAAATGGTAGTAAATCAGCTAACTCTACAACTCAAAGAATTAGAAAGAGAGCAACAAGAAAACCCCAGAGTGAGCAGAAGGAAGGCGATAATAAAGATTAGAGCAGAAATAAATGACATAGAGACCAAAAAACAATACAGAAAATCAATGAAACCAAGAGCTGATTCTTTGAAAGGATAAACAAGATTGACAGACCTCTAGCCAGACTCACCAAGAAGCAAAGAGAGAGGACCCAAATAAACAAAATTAGAAACGATAGAGGCGAAATAACAACAGACCCCACAGAAATACAAATGATTGTTAAAAAATACTATGGACAGCTCTACTCCAACAAACTAGACAACATGGAGGAAATGGACAAATTCCTAGAAAAATACAACATTCCAAAACTCAATCAGGAAGAATCTAAAAATCTCAACAGGCCAATAACTATGGAACAAATTGAAGCAGTCATCAAAAAGCTTCCAGCAAACAAAAGCCCAGGACCAGACGGCTTCACAGGGGAGTTTTACCAAACATTCAAGGAAGACCTAAAACCTATCCTCCTCAGACTACTACAAAAAATTCAAGAGGAAGGAACACTTCCAAGCTCATTCTATGAAGCCAGCATCACCCTAATACCAAAACCAGGTAAAGACAACACAATGAAAGAGAATTACAGGCCAATATCCCTCATGAACATAGATGCCAAAATCCTCAACAAAGTCTTAGCAAATCGGATCCAGCAGTACATCAGAAAGATCATACACCATGACCAAGTAGGATTTATCCCAGGGATGCAAGGATGGTACAATATCCGCAAATCAATAAACGTGATACATCACATAAACAAATTGAAAGAAAAAAAACCACATGGTCATATCAATTGATGCAGAAAAAGCATTTGACAAAATTCAATACCCATTTTTGATAAAAGCTCTCAGCAAGATGGGAGTAGAAGGGTCATACCTCAACATAATAAAAGCCATATATGACAGGCCCACAGCCAACATCACACTCAATGGACAAAAACTAACACCATTTCCCCTAAGAACAGGAACAAGACAGGGATGCCCCCTCTCACCACTCCTGTTCAACATAGTACTGGAAGTGTTAGCCATTGCAATTCGGCAAGAAGAAGAAATAAAAGGCATCCAAATTGGAAAAGAGGAAGTAAAACTGTCCTTATTTGCAGACGACATGATATTATACATACAAAACCCTAGAGACTCCATCAAAAAGCTACTAGACTTAATACATGAATTTGGCAATGTAGCAGGATACAAAATTAACCCCAAGAAATCTGAGGCATTTCTATACACCAATAGTGAACTTTCAGAAAGAGAGATTATAAAAACAATCCCCTTTACCATCGCACCAAAGAAAAACTAAGCTACCTAGGAATAAACTTAACTAAAGAGGTAAAAGACCTCTACTCAGAAAACTACAGGACGTTGAAAAAACATATAGAGGAAGACATAAACAGATGGAAGAACATACCGTGTTCATGGATTGGTAGAATCAACATCATTAAAATGTCCATACTACCCAAAGCAATCTATAAATTCAACGCACTTCCCATTAAAATACCAACGGCATACTTCAGAGATCTAGAACGAACTCTCCAAAAATTCATCTGGAATAAAAAAAGACCTTGAATAGCTGCAGCAATCCTGAAAAAGAACAAAGTAGGTGGGATCTCAATACCAGATATCAAGTTGTATTACAAAGCCACTGTTCTCAAAACTGCCTGGTACTGGCACAAGAATAGGAATATAGATCAATGGAATAGAATAGAGAGCCCAGAAATCAGCCCGAACCAATATGCTCAATTAATATTTGACAAAGGAGGCAAGAACATACAATGGAGCCAAGATAGTCTCTTCAATAAATGGTGTTGGGAAAATTGGACAGATATATGCAAGAAAATGAAACTAGACCACCAACTTACACCATACACAAAAATAAACTCAAAATGGATAAAGGACTTAAATGTACGACAGGAAACCATAAAAATTCTAGAAGAACCCAAAGGCAACAAAATCTCAGACATATGCCGAATCAATTTCTTCACTGATACAGCTCCTAGGGCACTTGAAACTAAAGAGAAAATGAACAAATGGGACTACATCAAAATAAAAAGCTTCTGCACAGCAAAAGAAACCATCAACAAAACAATGAGAAAACCCACTGTGTGGGAAAACATATTTGCCAATGTCATATCTGATAAGGGCCTAATCTCCAAAATTTATAGGGAACTCATACAACTTAACAAAAGGAAGATAATTCAATCAAAAAATGGGCAAAGGACCTAAATAGACACCTTTCAAAAGAGGACATTCAGAAAGCCAAGAGACATATGAAAACATGCTCAAAGTCACTAATCATCCGAGAGATGCAAATCAAAACAACAATGAGGTACCATCTCACACCTGTCAGAATGGCTATCATCAACAAATCAACAAACTACAAGTGCTGGAGAGGATGTGGAGAAAAAGGAACACTTGTGCACTGCTGGTGGGAATGCAGACTGGTGCAGCCACTATGGAAGACAGTATGGAGTTTCCTTAAAAAACTGAAAATGGAACTCCCATTTGACCCTGTGATCCCACTTCTAGGAATATATCCCAAGAAACCAGAAACACCAATCAGAAAGGATATATGCACCCCTATGTTCATAGCAGCACAATTCACCATAGCTAAGATCTGGAAACAGCCTAAGTGCCCATCAGTAGATGAATGGATTAGAAAACTGTGGTACATCTACACGATGGAATACTATGCTGCTCTAAAAAGGAAGGAACTCTTACCATTTGCAATGGCATGGATGGAACTGGAGAGCATTATGCTAAGTGAAATAAGCCAGTCAATGAAGGAAAAATACCACATGATCTCACTCATTCATGGATAATAGAGACCATTATAAACTTTTGAACAATAATAGATACAGAGGCAGAGCTGCCTCAAACAGATTGTCAAACTGCAGCGGGACGGCGGGGGAGGGTTGGGGGGCAGGAGGTAGAGGGGTAAGAGATCAACTAAAGGACTTGTATGCATGCATATAAGCATAACCAATGGACATAAGACACTGGGGGATAGAGGAGGCTAGGGGACTGTCTAGGGCGGGGGGATAAAATGGACACATATGTAATACCCTTTGTAATACTTTAAGCAATAAAAATAAATAAATAAATAAATAAATAAATAAATAAATAAATAAATGTTGCAATGTAGGCATATACTTGTTTCTTCAATACAAGGACAATTGGATGGGAGAGAAAATAATATCCACAAAGACTCTGAGATCTCAAGCAATCTTGCAGCCACAATTCTCACTCCCAGTGACATCCAGAAACCCTCAAGCATACAATTTACTACAAGTGCCCCAGGTTGGTTTTACCCCAACTGACTGGAAGAAACAATACAAATACGGTCTGGATAAAGTCACTTTTAACACAGCACCAAAGACTTCAAACATAACACTTTAAGTATTAGAATTAGAAAAAAAGTCCCCATTTTTAGGTACAGTGTGTTCCTGGAATGAATAACAAAACAAAATCCTGCCTCTAGGTCAGTGGTCGGCAAACCACGGCTCTCGAGCCACATGTGGCTCTTTGGCCCTTTGAGTGTGGCTCTTCCACAAAATACCACGCACGGGTGCACACGTACAGTGCGAAGTTGACTTAAAACTTTAAGTAAAGTTTATTAAGTTAATTTTAGGGAACGTTGTGGAGTGAAAGAAGATGTAGTGTTGAGGATTGAGAAAGGTATGTTGAGATGGTTTGGACATATAGAGAGGATGAACGAAAGGAGATAGACGAAACAAGTATACAAGACGAGTGTGGATGGGAGAGTTGGAAGGGGTCGACCTCAGCAAACGTACCTCAATCAGACTGAGGACATTTTTAGCAAAGGCCAGCTTAGGAGTACCCTAATTAAGTTAATAACAATGTACCTACCTATATAGTTTAAGTTTAAAAAATGTGGCTCTTAAAAGAAATTTCAATCGTTGTACTATTGATATTTGGCTCTGTTGACTAATGAGTTTGCCGACCACTGCTCTAGGTGAACTGTATGCAGATTCAGCATGGTCTGCCATCTTTGTTATTCAAACATGATCACAATCATTGGAGAAGACACCACATGGTCAAGCAAAGACGGAGAGAAGTGTAATATAGTCCACACCATATAGGTCTTTATTAGGACATATTGAAGGTGTGGGTGAAGAGAGAGGGGCCTGTGCTTCAGTGGAAGCAGGCCAACTTTAGAAAAGAGAATCAAGATGACAATTCTTAACCTTTGAATAAATGAATGGCAGGATAAGAACGGTCCTATGTAAGCATGGCTGTTTGGTTGTCATATCAAATACAAATCCATTTTTAATGCTAAAAATGTCATTATCTTATAAACTTTGGTGGGGACGTTATTTATAAACAGTACAAAATCCAGAAGCCAAATGTGGAAGATATGAGCAAATTTGAGTACTTAAAAAATTTTTAATTTCCTTATAGTAGGAGATATTATAGACAAAGTTTAAAAATGATAGTATGGAGAAATACAGATAGAAAACACAAAGTGTATATTGTAAGTGCATTTGTGAAGAATGGGTCTGCTAGACATTCCTGGAGAATGTAGTTGGGCAGTGGGGTCTCCGGTCTCCTGTAATATATCCCTTCTAATATACACACCACCTTGAGCCTTCTGATTTCCTGCCTCACTTCTCTGCCAAGGCAGTTCTGGCATCTCCAGCTCCATCCAATAGATGAGCGTTGTGTGCGAGATCCAGGGAGCCATCCACGTGGTATATCAGCACTGGCCCTAGCACTCCTTACTAGGACCTAAAATGCCTAGTCCTGGGAGTGCCATGGCAGTAAATTTACCCCTCAACTTCATAATTCACCTTCATTCATGCACTACTTTCAAGATCCACCTCCACCTATGTATTGGCAGTTTGTACTGCTATATATTTGCCAGGTCATGTAATGCCATGGGTGAGTGCATTGTTTAGAGCAAGAACTATATTCCCTGATAAGGCTCTGCTGCACCTTGACCCTGGATTATTGTTTGGAAGGCAATGAGGTAAGGCAGGTCTAAAGTGGAAAATAATATACCTGCCTTGGATGAGATTTTTGCCGTCTCTAAGATTTTTAAAGAGAAATCTCTCTTCCTGCATGGAAAAGGGAGATGCTACTGCTGGCCTGATGGGTTCAGGGTAATTTCAGGTTAAATATTATCAGGCTCATCCATCCAAATGTCTCATCTGAGGTATCAGTGTAGCACTCTTTCTCTATCAAGATCCTGGAGACTGATAAAGCCCATGTGATAAAGACTGATATCCTTAAAATTAAATCTTGAGTTTCATTTCCAGCACATTCTGAAATAAGGGTACTGAATACAAGGATCCTTATAAATATTCAATTACATAACATGGAAGCCAATAATGCATTTGTCTAATGAGGATTTAAAATGTGGCTATTCCAAACTAAGATATACTACAGGTATAAAATGCATCCTGGATTTTGATAAAAATGTAAAAAGTATAAAAAATGTAAAATAGCTTATTAATAAGTTTTTATATTTATTACTTATTAAATTATAATACTTTTGAGATATTGGGTTAAATAAAATATATTTTTGAAATTAGTTTTACCTGTTTCTTTTTATTTTTCAATTTGTGTCTACTAGAAAATATAAAATTACATGTGTGGTTCCCATTGTATTTCCGTGAAACAGCACTGCTTGAAATGTTGCCATGGAGGCCCTTGGGTTCCACAGTGTGCCTCAGGTTAAGAGTTGGTTAAGCAGAGCTTATCATTTCCTTTTCTCAAGGATTACTAACTGCACAAAACTGCACAATTTCAATTTGCATTTGTCAAAATACATAGAATTTTACAGCACAAGGTGTGAACCTTCATGTGTACAACTTTTAAAGTATCAGTTAGGATGTTGTAGAATCCAGGATGGGATGAAGACTAAAACAAGAGTCTAATTGTATTACAAATCTATGAAACAACCTCACTGAAGGGAGTGTGGGTGGGGGGGAGATGCTCACCTAACTGACTTTGAACTGAATTGAGTCTGCAAGACTAAAAGCAACAGGAGCTGTATATAAGTATTGTACTGAGGATAATAAAGTTCTTTCCTATGGGAAAATAGGTTAACAATTCTGAAACCACTATGCATGTATGTTAGAACTGAACAACTAAGAAAATGAAAGGCAGATGGTGGGAGTCAGGTTTCTCATTGTTGGAGTGGGAGGTTACAGAGAAAGAAGCAAGGGGAGGAGGCTAGAATGATCCATATGGTAATGGATTAGAGTTAGTGACTTTAATATGAACCAAATGTTTAATTTAATATAGATACACATGGTTATATAGTAAAATATTTATAAATATGTGCATATTGACATATATTTTACATGTTTCCTTGCTAATTTAGATGAAAGGGCCTAGAAACAATAATACCTCACACACCTACTGCCCAGTTATTGATTTCTAATACCATTCTCCAATAAAAAGAACCAGAGCTTTTTGGAAAAAAATAGCTGATTATAGGACTGAGATGGAAAATACATAAGATGAGTCTGGAGCATTTTATAGTACCATAAAGCAAAATAGTGCTCCAATAAAACAAAAAATTAATTTCATTCTGAGACCTATTCTCTTGGCCTGTAGGCAGCAGAGTCCTTGCTATGCGTTCACATAATGCTTCATTCTTTTTTTTTTTTTATCCTCGCCCGAGGATATGTTTTTATAGATTTTTAAATTTTTTAGAGAGCGAGAGAGAAACATTAATCAGTTGCCTCTTATATGCTCCCTGACTGGGAATCAAATGCACAACCTTTTGGTGAATGAGATTCCAACCAGCTGAGCCACCTGGCCAGGGCTCACATGAACTCTGTGCATGCTCCTGGAGAAAAATAAGAGCAACCTTTCTAGAGCAAGCATGTCAAACTCGCAGCCCATGGGCCACGTGTGGCCCGCAATGAATATTTTTGCAGCCCAGCCAATATAACAGTATGTAAGAAACATTTTAATAAAAATTTTGTAACTTAATTTTTACAATATCCTGTTATACATAATTATTAATAGCGAACTATAACGTTCACTAATGACTGATTACTATAATCGTTTTGCATTCATTTTCCTTACCTGCCCAAAGCGCAGGTGCACCATTTCTCTCCACTAATACTAGCAGCAAATATTTTAGCAACCAATGGCCACATCATTAATCTTGTACCGACTTGTTTGGTGCGCGCAAGAGGAAATATTTCACTTTCGGAGAACAAGAAAAATAGTTTATTTGCGTTACGCTTATTAATTTGTGCAGTTATTCAGTGTCTGGTAAGTTAATGTTCAAGAAAAAATATCAATTTTTATTTAAATATTCTATTATTTTATGTTAACGATGTATTTCAGCCCTTTGTATTCAGCATGTCTCTATCGAAATAAACCTACATTTCTATGAAAATTGAAGCTTTTCTTTTTTTGTGGCCCACATAAACTTAAACCTTGTTTATTTGGCCCGTGTTAGCCTTTGAGTTTGACATGCTTGTTCTAGAGTGTCTCTTATTAAAGTATTAAATTATTAATATCATCATGAGAACCCCACCCTCTTGACCTCGTCTAACCCTAATTATTTCCCAAAGGCCCCATCTCCAAATACTATCACATTGTGGGTTAGAGCTTTGACATATGAATATCTGGGAAACACAAACCAAACATTCCATTCATTATAATCAGGTTGGTAGTATACTGTTTTAAAATATATTTTTTTCTTAAATTTTTTTATTGCTTAAAGTATTACAAAGAGAATTACATATGTCTCCTTTTTTAACGCCCTTGACAATCCCCTGGCCTCCCCTACCCCCCAGTGTCTTATGTCCATTGGTTATGCTTATATGCATGCATACAAGTCCTTCGGTTGATCTCTTACCCTCTCCTCCTGCCACCCAACCCTCCCCAGCCTTCCCTCTGTAGTTTGACAGTCTGTTCGAGGCTGCTCTATATTTTTGATAAAAATATATTTTTATCAATTTCAGAGAGAAAGGAAGAGGGAGAGAGAGAGAGAAACATCAATGATGAGAGAGAATCATTGATTGGCTGCCTCCTACAAACCCCCTACTGGGGATCAAGCCCACAACCCGGTCATGTTCCCTGAGCAGAAATGGAACCATAACCCCCTGAATCATAGGTTGATGCTCAACCACTGAGCCACACTAGCCAGGCAATAATATACCTTTGATACATGTGATAAGAATGACACTTTATATCCATGATCTTATTCCCAAAAACTCATAACCACAATCTAGTCATGGGAAAGACATAAGACAAGTCTCAGTTGAAGAACAGTATCCAACATACCTGACCAGTACTCCTCAAAACTGTCAAGATCATAAAAAACAAGAAAAGTTTGTAAAAGACAGACATGACAATTAAATGTACTGTGGTAGCTTGGTTGGGATTCTGGAACAGCAAAAAGACAGGAGATAAAAAAATAAATAAAATAAAATAAAATCTGAGTGAAGTAAGAACTTCAATAATTGTAGCAAATACACCATATTTCTATAAGTATTAACAATAAGAGAAACTTGGTATGGGGAATATGGGAAATCTTTGTACTATGTTCACCATTTTGGTGTAAATCTGTTCAAAATTAAAAGTGTTATAAAATTGAAAGTTTATTTTAAAAAAGACACTTGTAAAAAGTTCTACAATTGTCTTTCCAGAATAATAATTGAAATTAAAAAGTTAATGGATCAGATCTCTGTCAAAATGGCTGCGGAGTGGTGGAAGTTACACTGACACTCTCCCAGGACGAAACTGAAATTACAACAAAAATATAGAAAAAACATCCTGAATAATCCACTGAAGCCTAGCTGGAGAGAACCCTGTTAGCCAAGGACGGAAAGAGGAGACCACATGGAGACTGGTAGGGAATGCAGAGGTGTGAAAGGGCTGGCCAGGCTCCCACAGATAGCAGCTGAAGTTCTGTAGTAATATCTCAGCTGTGGGGGGTTCCCACTAAGAACTCCGGGGTCTGATTTCCAAGCTGGGCTCCCCAGCCCTGTGCATTAGAACTCAGAACATAGCACCTGGCTGGGAAAAGCAGCAGGGTTGCTGTCTGCCAGGGAAAGACAGTTGGAAATGCAGGCATCCTCTTAAAGGGCCAACACACATCCCTTCAAACAGCAGAGGGCATCTTTCTCCAGCAGACCTTTACCATCCAAGCAGCTTTTGCCTGGGAGGAAAGCAATCACCTCACCCTGCTGGAAAACCTCTCGCCTCACCCTGTAGAGCAGCAGTTCTCAACCTGTGGGTCGAGACTCCTTTGGGGGTCAAATGACCCTTTCACAGGGGTCGCCTAAGACCATCGGAAAACACATATATAATTACATGTTGTTTTTGTGATTAATCACTATGCTTTAATTATGTTCAATTTGTAACAATGAAAATACATCCTGCATATCAGATATTTGCATTATGATTCATAACAGTAGCAAAATTACAGTTATGAAGTAGCAACGAAAATAATTTTATGGTTGGGAGTCACCACAACATGAGGAACTGTATTAAAGGATCATGGCATTAGGAAGGTTGAGAACCACTGCTGTAGAGACTACAATTTGCTCTGGGCAGTAGCCTGAGGCTAATCAAGACTGAATAATAATCAGACTGCAGGCAGAGGTGGATCTCTGAAGGCTATGAGTCTTTGTCTGATCTGCTTCTAGACTCGGGGCTAGAAAAAAGCAGACCTTGGTGCACATCTTAGTGCTTTCCTAAGGCACCCAGCCCCAACAGAGGGAGCCACAAGGTGTGGATTGCTGATAGTTCCAAGAAGGGTACTCACGGCTGATCATAAACTGTGTCTGACATTGTCCTGTACTAGAGACTGGGAGTTGTAGCATATTTGCCTAATACATAGAAACAAACCCAAACAAGCAGCCAACATGGGGAGACAAAGGACAAGCTCCAAATGAAAGAACAAGAGAATTATCCAGAAGAAGAGCTAAATGAAATGAAGATAAGAAATATTTGTTAGATATTGAGGAGGGGCAGAGGCACAAAAGGACTGGCCAGGCACCCACAGACAGCAACTGAAGTCCCAGAGAGATATCTCAGCTGTGTGGGGTTGCCACTGAGAACTCTGGGATCTAACCTCCAAGCTAGGCCCCCCCACAGAGAGCACCAAAACTGAGAAGGGTACCCACATAACATCTGGCTGTGAAAAGCAGCAGGGTGCTGTCTGCAATGGAGTGACAGCTGAAAATTCATGCACCCTCTTAAAGGGCCAATGCACAAAATTCCCTGTGGAGCCACCCACCTTGTTCTCCAGCAGAGTGAGGGTGAAGTGGACTGGAGCTATGAAAGCAGAAGCCAGGACTGGGGTTTTGGGAGATAGAGCTCAGAAGGCAGAAACCCCAAGTTTCCTGGGCTGAGTAATTCCTTCATGCAGCAGAAGACATCTTTCCCACATAGATATTTGCCTTGCCTGGGGGGGAAGACAGTTGACACACCCTATTGGAAAACACCTTGCCCCAAGGTCACTTAAGAGATTAAAAATAACAATTAGCCTCTAGGCAGAAGCAACTGCCCCACCCTGTTATTAAAAAACAAAAACAAAAACAAAAACCTCTCACCACACCTGAGGAGGATTGCCTGGGGGGCAATTCAAGTTGGAATCCTATCAGTGTGTAGGCAGAGGCAGTCTCTGGAGACTTGGAGTCTTTACCTGACCTAAATAGTCAGAAACAGCCTTTAACAATGTTCTGCACTAGAGATTGAGAGGTGTAGAGGATCTACCTAATACATAGTCACAACCCCAAACAGACAACCAAAATAAGGAGACAAAGAAACAACCCCCAAATGAAAGAACTAGAGAATTCTCCAGAAGAAGAGATAAATGAAGCAGAGATAAGAAATTTATCTGAAACATATTTCAGAGTAATGATGGTAAAGATGCTCAACAGCATGAAAAAAGATATAGTAACTATGAAAAAAGAACAATCTGAGATAAAGAATGACATAACACAAAAAAAGAACACATTGGAAGGAATACACAGCAGATTAGGGGAAGCTGAGGATCAAATAAGTGAATTAGAAGACAGAGTTGAAAATATCACTCAATCAGAGAACCAAAAAGGAAAAAAAAATTAAAAAGTAGCACAGCTTAAGAAAGCTGTGGCAAAACATGAAACGTAACAATATTAAAATAGCAGGTGTGCCAGAAGAGGCAGAAAGGAGAAAGGAACAGAGAATGTGTTTGAAAAATAATGGCAGAAAACTTCCCTAACCTGTGAAAAGAAAAAGTAACACAAGTTCAGGAGGCAGAGAGAACCCCAAACAAGAAGAACCCAAACAGGCCCACACCCAGACACATCATAATTAAAATGCCAAAAATTAAAGACAAAGAGAGAACATTAAAGGCAGCAAGAGAAAACAAAACTGCTACCTACAAAGGAGTTCCCATAAAGCTGACACCTGATTTCTCATCAGACTCTACAGGCCAGAAGGGAATGGCATGAAGTACTCAAGGTAATGGAAAGCAAGGATCTGAGACCAAGATTACTATATCCGGCAAGGCTATCATTCAAAATAGATGATCAAATAAAGAGCTTCCCGGACACAAAAAGGCTAAAGGAATATATCACCACCAAGCGAGCATTACAAGAAATGCTAAAGGGACTGCTGTAATGAGAAGAAGAAATAGAGAGAGAAGCCTAGCCATACATGGCAATAAATAAGTACCTATCAAAAATAACCCTAAATGTAAATGGATTAAATGCTCCAATCAAAAGGCATAGGGTAGCTGAATGGATACAAAAACATGACCTAACTATATGCTGTCTACAAGAGACCCACCTCAAAACAAAAGACATACAGAGGATGAGAGTGAAGGGATGGAAAAAATATTCCATGCAACAGGAAAAGGAAAGCAAAGCTGGAGAAACAATGCTCATATCAAACAAAATAGACTTTAAAATGAAGGCCATCACAAAAGACAACAAAGGTTACAACATTATACTAAAGGGATCAATCCAACAAGAGGATATAACCCTTGGGCAACCAAGATGGCAGCATAGGTAAATACCTGAACTTGCTGCCGCACACAACTACATTAAAACTACAACTAAATAACAAAATGAATAGCATTTCGAAACACGGGAAGGCTGGCTGAGTGGAAATTCTACAAATAGAAGGAAAGATAAAAGCGCATTGAGTCCGGTAGAAGGTGCAGAGTTGTGGAAGTGTGGAGGTATGGAGGAGCGCGGAAAAGCGGCTGGCAGCTGAGTATGCTGTTGTCTTTTTTGATCGGGAGGGAGAAACAAGCACCCGACTGCTCTAAACTACAGTTCTGGGCTAGAATTTGGGGACCCAGACTCATACGGAGAGAAACTGGACTGTCTGGCATCTGGCCAGAACATGAGGGCAGCTTTCTTGCAGAGGTGCTTGCAGCATTCATAGCTCCTGCACAGGGCTGCAGGACACAGACACCAGGACCTATTCCGGGCAGAGCAGACTGTTTGCTCCACCCTCGTGATTCCCTGAGATCCCGCCCTACCCAATTTATAAGCCCACCCAAGCTGTGTGCAGAGGCTTTTGCATACAAACTGCCTGGCCTTTTTCCACCTAAAAACCTGTCAAACTGTAGCTGGGTCACAGAACCCCAGAGTTTCCAAAAGAAGGCCTAAGGCTCATCAGCAGCCTGCATTGCTTCACAGCTGCGCCTCATCTGGGCATCTCCAAACCCCAAAGAGGAGGAATCTGCAGATTTCTCTGTAGCTCCTGCTGGGTGGCCTCAGGCAATGGCTGACTTTGCACCTCCTTGGAGATCCAAGAGCCAGTATACCCCATGGTCAGAGACCATCCAGATTAAAACTCTTCACATCCATAAGAGACACACTCAGGGGGCAGACTCAGTGAGTGCCAAAACCTCACTGAAGCAAGTCCTGTCCCATAAGGGTGTCTCCAGCACAGAAGTTCTCCCATTGTAGACACAACTGGTCCTCACAGCCTATTGGCCTGGACGTCAAGTCCTCCCACTGATAAAAACAGCAATCAAGGCTTAACTACAACAAGACTGTGCAAAAAGCCCACAAAGGGGTGCACCAAGATTGTCCACCTCAGGTAATTGGGGAGGCTGACCCACTGGGCCCTATAGGACACCTAGCACACAAAGCCAATCTATTAACACAGGGAAGCAGCCAAAATGCGGAGACAAAGAAACAGGTCACAAACAAAAGAAATGGAGGAAAGCAAACTGCTGGATATAGAGTTCAAAACCACAGTTATAAGGTTACTCAAGAATCTTCTAGAAACCGCTGAGAAATATAGTGAGACCCTCAAGGATATGAAAAAGGACCAATTAGAAATTAAGCATACACTGACTGAAATAAAGAATAATATACAGAGATCCAACAGCAGACTAGAAGATCCCAAGAATCGAGTCAAACATTTGAAATATGAAGAAGCAAAAAACACCCAACCAGAAAAGCAAAAGGAAAAAAGAATACAAGATTATGAAGATAGTGCAAGGAGCCTCTGGGACAACTTCAAGTGTACCAACATCCGAATTATAAGGGTGCCAGAAGAGAGAGAGCAAGATATTGAAAACCTATTTGAAGAAATAATGACAGAAAACTTGCCCTACCTGGTTAAAGAAATAGACTTACAAGTCCAGGAAGCACAGAGAACCCCAAACAAAAGGAATCCAAAGAGGATCACACCAAGACACATCATATTTAAAATGCCAAGGGCAAAAGACAAAGAGAGAATCTTAAAGGCAGCAAGAGAAAAACAGTTAGTTACCTACAAGGGAGTACCCATACGACTGTCAGCTGATTTCTCAACAGGAACTATGCAAGCCATAAGGGAGTGGTAAGAAATATTCAAAGTGATGAATGCCAAGAACCTACAACCAAGATTACTCTACCCAGCTAAGATATCATTTAGAATTGAAGGTCAGATAAAGAGCTTCACAGATAAGAAAAAGCTAAAGGAGTTCATCACTGCCAAACCAGTATTATATGAAATGCTGAAGGGTATTCTTTAAAAAGAGGAAGAAGAAGAAAAAGGTGAAGATAAAAATTATGAACAACAAAGTGACAACAAATACATATCTATCAACAAGTGAAAATCAAGTGAATAAAAAATCTGACGAACAGAATAAACTGGTGAATAGAATAGAATCAGGCATAGAAAGGGAGTGGACTGACAATTCTTGGGGGGAAAGGAGTGTGGGGGGTGCGGGAAGAGACTGGACAAAAATCGTACACCTATGGAGAAGGACAGTGGGGGGGGTAAGGGCAGAGGGTAGGGTGGAAACCAGGTGGAGGGGAGCTATGGGGGGAAAAAGAGGAACAACTATAATAATCTGAACAATAAAGATTTTTTTAAAAAAAAAAAAAAAAGAGGATATAACCCTGATAGGCATATACGTAACCAATATAGGAGCACCTAAATATATTAAAAAAAAAAAAAAAACTTCTAGAAGACTTTAAGAGAGAGATCGACAGCAATACAATCATAGTAGGGGACTTTAACATCCCACTGACTTCACTGGTTAGATCTTCTAGAGAAAAACTTAACAAGGAAACAGAGACTCTAAAAGACACACTGAATCAGATGGATTTAATTGACATTTATAGAACACTAGAGGCCCAGTGCAAAAATTCGTGCATGGGAGGGATCCCTCAGCCCAGCCGGTACCCTCTCCAATCCAGGACCCCTTGGGGGATGTCCAACACCTATCCTCCTCAAACTATTTCAGAAAATCCAAGAGGAAGAAACACTTTCAAACTTTTTTTATGAGGCCAGCATTACCCTAATTTCAAAACCAGATAAAGACACTACAAAGAAAGAGAATTACAAGCCAATATTCCAGATCAGCGGTTCTCAACCTGTGGGTCGCGACCCTTTGGAGGTCAAACGACCCTTTCACAGGAGTCGCCTAAGACCATCAGAAAACCCATTTATAATTACATATTGTTTTTGTGATTAATCACTATGCTTTAATTATGTTCAATTTGTAACAATGAAATTGGGGGTCACCACAACATGAGGAACTGTATTAAAGGGTCGCGGCATTAGGAAGGTTGAGAACCACTGTCCCAGATGAACATAGATGTTAAATTCCTCAATACAATATTAGCAAATCACATCCAGCAATATATTAAAAAGATCATACACCATAATCAAGTGGGTTTTATTCCAGGGATCCTAGGCTGGTACATTATCTGTAAATCAATAAATGTGATGCATCACATAAACAAATTGAAAGACAAAAACCACATGATCATATCAATAAACGCAGAGAAAGCATCTGACAAAATCTAACACCCATTTTTTTATTTTTTTAATATTTATTTTTATTTATTTATTTATTTTTAATTTTGTTTTATTGCTTAAAATATTACAAAGAGTAGCACATATGTCTCCTTTTTACTTTCCCCCTTGACCTTCCTCCAGCCCCTCCTACCCCCCAGTGTCTTGTGTCCATTGGTTATGCTTATATGCATACATATGGGTTGATCTCTTACCCACCCACCCCCAACTCTCCCCGGCCTTCCTGCTGTAGTTTGACAGTCTGTTCAATGCTGCTCTGCCTCTGTATCTATTTTTGTTCATCAGTTTATAATGGTCTTTATTATCCATAAATGAGTGAGATCATGTGGTATTTTTTTTTTCATTGACTGGCTATTTCACTTAGTATAATGCTCTCCAGTTCCAACCATGCTGTGGAAAATGGTAAGAATTCCTTCTTTTTTACAGCAGCATAGTATTCCATTGTGTAGTTGTACCACAGTTTTCTAATCCATTCATCTGTTGATGGACACTTAGGCTGTTTCCAAATCTTAGCTATGGTAAATTGTGCTGCTATGAACATAGGGATGCATATATCCTTTCTGATTGGTGTTTCTGGTTTATTGGGATATATTCCTAGAAGTGAGATCACTGGGTCAACTGGGAGTTCCATTTTTAACGTTTTGAGGAAACTCCATACTGTCCTCCATCCAACACCCATTTTTGATAAAAAAAAACTCTCAGCAAAGTGGGAATAGAATGTTCATACCTCAACATGATAAAGGCCATATATGACAAACCTACTGCCAACATACTCAATAGGCAAAAACTAAAATCATTTCCCCTAAGAACAGGAGCAAGACAGGGATTCCACTTTCACCACTCCTGTTCAACATAGTACTGGAACTCCTAGCCACAGCGATCAGGCAAGAAGAAAATATAAAAAGCATCCAAATTGGGAAGGAAGAAGTAAAACTCTCATTATTCACAGATGACATGATTTTGTACATAGAAAACCCTAAAAACTCCATCAAATACTACTAGATTTAATAAATGAATTTAGCAATGTACTAGGATACAAAATTAACACCCAGAAGTTGGCAGCATTTTTATACACCAATAATGAACTCACAGAAAGAGAAACTAAACAAACAATCCCATTTACCATTGCAACAACAAAAAATTTAAGATACCTAGGAATAAACTTAACCAAGGAAGTTAAAGACTTATACTCAGCAAACTACAGGACAATGAAAAAAGATACAGAGGAAGAAATAAACAAGTGGAAGAATATACCGTGTTCATGGATTGGTAGAATTAACATCATTAAAATGTCCATATTACCCAAAGCAATCCATAGATTCAATGCAATCCTCATTAAAATACCAATGGCATATTTCACAGAACTAGAACAAGTACTCTAAAACTGTATATGGAACCAAAAATGACCTCAAATAACCATAGGAATCTTGAGAAAGAACATAGTTGGGGGGATCACAATACCAGATATCAAGTTACATTACTAAGCCATTGTAATCAAGACAGTCTGGTACTGGCAAAGAACTGACATATAGGTTAGTGGAACAGAACAGAGACCCCAGAAATCGACCCAAGCTATTATGGTCAATAAATATTTGACAAAGGAAGCAAGAACATACAATGGAGTTAAGACAGTCTCTTCAATAAATGGGTTGGGAAAATTGGACAGATATATGCTTTAAAAAAGTGAAACTAGACCACCAACTTATACCATACACAAGAATAAACTTGAAATGGATAAAAGAGTTACATATAAGTTGTGAAACCATAAAAATCCTAGAACAAACCATAGGCAGCAAAATATCAGTCATCTCTTGTAGCAATGTTTGCGAATACATCTTCTAGGGTGAGGGATTTAAGGAGAAAATGAACAAATGGGACTACATCAAAATAAAAAACTTCTGCACAGCAAAAGAAACCATCAACAAAATGAAAAGGGAGCTCACTGCATGGGAGAACATTTTTGCCAATGATATATCCAATAAGGGGTTAATTTCCAAAATACATAAGGAACTCATACAACTTAACAAAAGGAAGATGAACAATTCAATTTTAAAAATGGACAAAGGATCTAAATAGACACTTCTCCGAAGTGGACATATAGAGGGCTAAGAGACATATGAAAAAATGCTGAAAGTCACTGATCATCAGAGAGATGCAGATTAAAACGACAATGTGTTATCACCTCAAACCTGTCAGAATGGCTACCATCAAAAAATCAACAAATGACAAGTGCTGGTGAGGATGTGGAGAAAAGGGAACCCTAGTGCACTGCTGGTGGGAATGCAGACTGGTGCAGCCACTATGGAAAATAATATGGGGTTTCCTCAAAAAAGTAACTATGTAACTGCCATTTGACCCAGTGATCCCACTTCTAGGAATATATTCTAAGAAACCTGAAACATCTATCAGAAAGAATGTGCACATCCTTATGTTCATAGCAGCACAATTTATAAACGCTAAGATCTGGAAACAGCCCAAGTGCCCATCAGTTGTCGAGTGCACAAGAAAAGCTGTGGTACATTTACACTTACGGAATTTATGCAGCAGTAAAAAAAGGATCTCTCACCCTTTGAGATAACATAGAGCAACCTAGAGAGTATTATGCTAAATGAAATAAGCTAGTCAGAGAAAGATAAGTACAACTTGATCTCACTCATATGTGGAATCTAAAAAATGAAGTAAACTGATGAACAAAATAGATCCAGTGACATAGAAGCATGGAACAGATTGTCAAATTTCAGAGGGAAGGCATAGGTGGGTGGGTGGTTGAGTGGGAAGAGATCAACCAAAGAACTTGTATGCATATCTGCATAACCCATGGACACAGACAGTAGTGTGGTGAAGGCCGGGGACAGAGGGCGGGGGAAAGTTAGAAGGGGACAATGGGGGAAAAGAGGGAACATATATAATACTTTTAACAATGAATATTTTTTAAGTTAATGGATTAGTTTAAAATCAGTATAGATACAGATAAAGAGGGAATTTGTGAAATGGAAAATAGGAGAAATATACACAATGAGACATGGTAAAAGAAAATGATGAACTATATGGAAGAGAAGGTAAGACATATAGAAGATGCAGTGAGAAGGTCTAATATATGTATTTGTAAAAGCAGCAATGATTAAAGGGATACTGGCATTAAAACACAGCTTCAAGAAATCTTAAATTAAGACTAGCAGAATAAATTATTTTAAAATCTACACCAAAGAACATGATAAAATAGCTGAAAAAATGAAAAAGATTTGTAAAAGCAGCTGGAAAATAAAGACTAATTATCTTTAAAAGAATAAAATTAGGGATTATGACTTCTCAACAAAAACAACAGAAGTCAACAGATAACAAATTATTTGTAAAAGTGCTGAGAGAAACGGACAAGCTAGAATTATGTACCAGAGGAAAATAATCTTTAAAGAATAAACGTGAAATAAAACCACATTGAACAAACAAAAACTGAAATAATTTGTCATTTGAAAACTTGCACTAAACAAAAATGATCCCAGATGAAAAGTCTAAGATGAATGAAGAAATGAAAACCAATGAAAATGGTAATTATGTGAACAGATAGGCAAATATGAACAAATACTGAATTATAAGCAATCATAATAATTTTTTACTGTTTATTTTTGTAAATATGTTTTGTTGCTGACACTATTGCAGATGTTTCCCATTTTCTCCCTTTACCCTCCTCTGCCAAGCCCTTAACCACCAGACCTTCACCACACTATTGTCTGCGTCCATGTGCTATGCATACAAGTATACAAGTTATTTGGTTTGATTTCAAATGTAAAAAGAATTGAAATGCACAAAAATGGTGGTATATAAGTTGGGATAGGTAGCAAATGGAGTTGAAGTTTCAAAAACTCTTGCATTATCCAAAACAGGATAATTTCTATTAGACTTTGATAATTTTGAAATGCTTATTATAATCTCTTGGGGATCTACAACCATAGTAAAATAGTACACAACTTCCAAGATAATAAAGGGAAAGAATGGAATAATAAGACATAACTAATTCAAAATAAGCAAATGGAGGAGATTTAAAAACAAAATCAAACTAAACAAAAAAGCATAGCATAGATAAGATAAATTGAAAGCACATGAAGAGTACAATCGGAGCTCCGCGCCACAAACGCATCATGGGTACCCCTGTGAGCTGCCACTGGGAGCGTGTGTATCCATCCACAGGCACAGCCGCAAAAACTTAGTCTTCCCACTCCACAGCTGCAGAACTCTGGACACTACAGTCAGGCTTTTGCAGTGCGCAGGCCTCCTGAGACCACCGCTCCACAGGCGTGCTCTTATCCAAACAAGGGTGCACTGTCCCAGCAGTAGAAATTCTGAATACCCTCATCCTGGATACCTGCCCACAAACGCCTCGATTGCGGGTTTCAACCAGGGCCCTTCAGAGTGCGTCAGGGCACCGCGCTGGCAAGCACACTGCGGGTGCTCCTGTAAACTGCCCCTGGGAGCGTGTGTATCCAACCACAGACACAGCAGCGACAACTGAGTCTTCCCACCCTACAGCTACAGAACTCTGGACACCATAGTCGTGCCTTTCCAGTGTGCCGGCCTCCTGAGCCCCACCACCCCGACAGACAGCTCCTGGCTACCCTCATGAGCCCCTGTTGGGCATGTACAGTTTCAACGAAGGATGCAAGACAGCAAAAATTGGGACATCCCCCTCCCCGGCTGCTGACATCTGGACACTGCAGTTGTACCTTTCCAGCTTGCAGGCCTACATCAAGAAAACACAAATAGCTCAAGTAGGGAGCTACGCTAGATTACCAAGCTCGGGTGACCCAAGAGATCACACCAGCAGCACCATCCTCAAAAGAACCTGGGTAGCAAAGCAGTCAGATCTAGGACACGGAAACAATTAAAACGTTAGAGCAAAACATGGGGTGACAAAAAAGCAATCCCCAAAGGAAAGAAAAAGAGGATCACCAGAGAGGGAGTTAAATGAAACCAAGGCAAGTAACTTCTCAGAGAAAGAATTCAGACTAATGGTTATAAGAATGCTCAAACAGCTGGATGACAAATACATGCAACTCAATGACAAATACACACAACTCAATGAGAATTATAAGGAGCTGAATGAGAATGTCACCAATATGAAAAGGAACCAAAAGGAATTGAAGAACGACATAGCTGCAATAAAGAACACAATGGAAGGCTTAAACAGTAGACTAGGAGGGGCTGAAGACTGCATCAGCAGCTAGAAGACAAGGTAGGAAACTCACAAACACAGCAGAAACTGGAAAGAAAATTTAAAAAGCAAGAGGAGATCCTAAGGGAGCTTTGGGACAACACAAAACGAAACAACATCTGAATAATAGGGGTACCAGAAGGAGAGAAAGAGAAGCAATGAATAGAAAACCTGTCCGAAGAAATAATGACAGAAAACTTCCCTGGTATTGGCAAGAAAAAAACTATGCAAATCCAAGAAGCACATAGAGTCTCAAACAAGATCAACCCAAAAAGACCAACACCAAGACACATCATAATTAAATTGGCAAACATCTACAAAGCACAAATCTTAAAAACTGCCAGAGAGAGACAGGTTACATACAAGGGATCTCCCATTAGAATATCAACGGATTTCTCAACAGAAACACACAAGGCCATAAGGGAATGGAATGAAATATACAAAGTGATGCAAACCAAGGGACTGAATCCCAGAATACTATATTCACCAAAGCTATCATTCAAAATTGAAGGTGGAATCAGGAGAATCACAGACAGAAAAGGACTAAGAGAGTTTATTACAACCAAGCCAGCAATGCAAGAAATGCTAAAGAGACTGCTATAAAAAGAAGAAACAGAAAAGCAAGAAGAAACACAAATATTAAGAATAAAAATGGCAACAAACAAGTACTTATCAATAATAACATTAAACATAAATAGATTAAATGCCCCAATCAAAAGACACAGGGTAGCTGAATGGATAAGAAAACATGACCCATATATTTGCTGTCTGCAAGAGACTCACCTCAGAACAAAGTATTTACAGACTGATAGTGAAGGGATGGAAAATATTTTTCAAGCAAATGGAAATGAGAAAAAAGCTGGGGTTGCAATACTTATATCTGACAAAATAGACCTTAGAGTAAAGACCATAACGAGCGATAAGGAAGGCCACTACATAAAACTAAAGGGAGAAATCCATCAAGAAGATATAACTCTGGTAAACATATATGCATCCAATACAGGAGCACCCAAATATATAAAACAACTTCTGGAAGATATCAAGGAAGAGATCGATAGCAATACAGTCATAGTAGGGGACTTTAATGCCCCACTGACACCACTGGATAAATCCTCTAAACAAAAAATCAGCAAGGAAACAGCAATCCTAAATGACTCACTAGATGAGAATATTTCACCCCAAAGCCACAGAATATACATTCTTCTCCAGTGCACATGGGACATTTTCAAAGATGGATCACATATTAGGACATAGGCAACGTCTCTTCAAATCCAAGAGGATAAAAATCATAACAAGCATTTTCTCAGATCACAGTGGCATAAAACTAGAAATCAACTACAATAAAAACAATGGAAAAAACCAAACACTTGGAGGCTAAATAGTGTGCTATTAAACAAGGATTGGGTTACCAAAGAGATCAAAGAAGAAATAAAAAACATCCTGGAAACAAATGACAATGAAAACACAACAATCCAAAATCTATGGGACACAATGAAAGCAGTCCTGAGCGGGAAGTTTATAGCTCTACAGGCCTATCTCAAAAAACAAGAAAAAATGGTAGTAAATCATCTAACTCTATATCTCAAAGAATTAGAAAGAGAGCAATAAGAAAAGCCCACTGTATCCAGAAGCAAGGAGATAATAAAGATCAGAGCAGAAATAAATGACATAGAGACCAAAATTAAAATAATACAAAAGATCAATGAAACGAAGAGCAGGTTCTTTGAAAGGACATACAAGATTGGTGAACTTCTAGCCAGGCTCATCAAGAAACAAAGAGAGAGGACCCAAATAAACAAAATCAGAAATGAAAGAGGTGAAGTAACAACTGATCCCACTGATATACAAAGGATTGTTAAAAAATACTACAAACACCTCTGCTCAAACAAACTGGACAACCTCAATGAAATGGACACATTCATAGGAAAATACAACATTCCAAAACTCAGTCAGGAAGAATCAAAAAACCTGAATAAGCCAATAACTACTGATGAAATTGAAACAGTAATCAAAATGCTTCTAGCAAACAAAAGCCCTGGACCAGATGGCTTCACAGGGGAGTTTTACTGAACATTCAAAGAACTAAAACCAATCCTTCTCAGACTATTCCAAAAGATTCAAGAGGAAGGCACACTTACAAGCTCTTTCTATGAAGCCAGCATTACCCTAATCCCAAAACCAGATAAAGATACCACAAAGAAAGAGAATTACAGGCCAATATCCATAATGAACATAGACGCTAAAATCCTCAACAAAATTCTAGCAAACAGGATCCAGCATTACATTAGAAAGATCATACACTATGACCAAGTGGGATTTATTCCAGGGATGCAAGGCTGGTACAATATCCGCAAATCAATAAACATGATACACCATATAAACAAATTGAGAGATAAAAATCACATAATCATATCAACTGATGCAGAGAAAGCATTTGAGAAAATCCAACACCCTTTTCTGGTAAAAACCCTCAGCAAAGTGAGAATAGAAGGATCATACTTCAACATAATAAAAGCTTTATATGACAAACCTACAGCCAACATTATACTTAATGGGAAAAAACTAAAACCATTTCCCTTAAGAACAGGAACAAGACAGGGATGCCTGCTTCCACCACTCCTGTTCAACATAGTACTGGAAGTGCTAGCCAATGCAATCAGACATGAAAAAGAAATAAAAGGTATCCAGATTGGAAAAGAAGAAGTAAAATTGTCATTATTTGCAGATGACATGAAACTGTACATAGAAAACCCTAAAGACTCCATCAAAAAATTATTAGGATTAATAAATAAATTCAGCAATGCAGCAGGATACAAAATTAATGTGAAGAAACCGATGGCATTTTTACACACAAACAGTGAACTTACAGAAAGAGAAATTAAAAAAACAATCCCATTTACCATTGCACACAAAAAATTAAGATACCTAGGAATAAACTTAACTAAGGGAGTAAAAGACCTCTACTCAGAAAACTACAGGATGTTGAAAAAAGCGACAGAGGAAGACATAAACAGATGGAAGAATATACCATGTTCATGGATTGGGAGAATCAACATCATTAAAATGTCCAAACTATCCAAAGCAATCTATAAATTCAATGCACTTCCCATTAAAATACCAACAGCATATTTCACAGACCTAGAACAAACTCTCCAAAAATTCATCTGGAATAAAAAAAGACCCAAAATAGCTGCAGCGATCCTGAGAAAGAAGAACAAAGTAGGAGGGATCTCAATACCAGATATCAAGCTGTATTACAAAGCCATTCTTCTCAAAACTGCCTGGCACTGGCACAAGAACAGACATATAGATTAATGGAATAGAATAGAGAGCCCAGAAATCAACCCGAACCACTATGCTCAATCAATATTTGACAAAGGAGGCAAGAATATACAATGAAGTCAATAGAGTCTTTTCAATAAATGGTGTTGGGAAAGTTAGACAGATACATGCAAAAAAAAATGAAACTAGACCACCAACTTACAACATACACAAAAATAAACTCAAAATGGATAAAGGACTTAAGTGTAAGATGGGAAACCATAAAAAATGCTAGAGGAATCCAAAGGCAACAAAATCTCAGACATATGCCGAAGCAATTTCTTTACAGGTACAGCTCCTAGGGCACTGGAAACTAAAGAGAAAATAAACAAATTTGACTACATAAAAATAAAAAGCTTTTGTACAGCAAAAGAAACCATCAACAAAACAACAAGAAAGCCCACTGCATGGGAGAACATATTTGCCAACATTATCACTGCTAAGGGTTTAATCTCCAACATTTATAGGGAACTCATACAACTTAACAAAAGGAAGATAAACAATCCAATCAAAAAATGGGCAAAGGACCTAAATAGACACCTTTTAAAAGAGGACATATGAAAACATGCTCAAAGTCACTAATCATCTGAGAGATGCAAATCAAAACAACAATGAGGTACCATCTCACACCTGTCAGAATGGCTATCATCAACAAATCAACAAACTACAAGTGCTGGAGAGGATGCGGAGAAAAAGGAACCCTCCTGCACTGCTGGTGGGAATGCAGACTGGTGCAGCCACTATGGAAGACAGTATGGAGCTTCCTCAAAAAGTTAAAAATGGAACTCCCATTTGACCCAGTGATCCCACTTCTAGGAATATATCCCAATAAACCAGAAACACCAGTCAGGAAGGATATATACACCCCTATGTTCATAGCAGCACAATTTACCATAGCTAAGATTTGGAAACAGCCTAAGTGCCCATCAACAGATGAATGGATTAGAAAACTGTGGTACATCTACACAATGGAATACTACGCTGCTGTCAAATGAAAGAATTCTTACCATTTCCCACAGCATGGTTGGAACTGGAGAGCATTATGCTAAGTGAAATAAGCCAGTCGATAAAAGAAAAATACCACATGATCTCACTCATTTATGGATAATAAAGACCATTATAAACTGATGAACAAAAATAGATACAGAGGCAGAGCAGCATCGAACAGACTGTCAAACTACAGCGGGAAGGCTAAGGAGGGTTGGGCGTGGGGGGAGGTAAGAGATCAACCAAAGGACTTGTATGCATGCATATAAGCATAACCAATGGACACAAGATACTGGGGGGTAAGGGCGGTAGGGGGAAGGTCAAGGGAGAAAAAAAGGAGACATATGTACTACTCTTTGTAATACTTTAAGCAATAAAACAAAATTAAAAAATAAAGAAAGCACATGATATGGTAGATTTAAACCCAAGTATACTGATAGCTATAGTAAATGTAAATAAATAAATGCTCTAATTCAAATGCAAATGTTGTCAGACTAGACATTTTTAAAGGATGTGCTGTTTGCAAGAGGCATTTAAAACTAAAAGGATGCAGATAAAATAAAAGTAAAAGAATGGAATATGATATACATGTAAACAATCTCCTAAAAATATTTTGTATAGCTCTATTGATATTAGAGAAGGTAGGCTTTTAGGTGAACAGCATTAATAAACTATAAATTTAACAATAAAACATTCAATTCACTAGGAAGATATTAAAAATTATAAATTTGTAGAGGTCTAATACAAATTTGACTAAATTAAAAGAAAATATTAACAAATCCAAAATCATCAAAATGTATTTTCAACAAATCTTTCTCAGTAACTAATAAAATGAATACCTAAAATGTCAGTATGGATATGGAAGATTTGAACAACACAATCAGGAAACTTGACATAATGGACATTCATAAAATATTAAAACCAAAAATAATAGAATATATATTATTTTAAAGTACACAGAAAATTCCCCCCCCCCTCCAAAACAAATGATACAGCATATAATATCCAGCTATATTGCAGTTCAGCTATAAATCAATGCTAGAATATCCCACTCCTGATAAGATGCTAAGCAAAAAAGGCTGCTGCCCCTCACCTCCCCAACCCCAAAGTCAACCCTAAGGAAACTAGAGGGAAAACAGCAAACTTTGAGAAACCTTGAGGTGGCAAGGGTTCTTCTGAATGTGTGGTGACTGAATGGTGGCTTTGGCCAGTGGACCACAAATCCTGACAAAGCTGAGGAAGGATGAAATTGAAAAAAAAACTACTGGAGTTCTGTATTACTTGTCCCTTGCCCTTTCCTTTGGTTACCTGCTATGACACAGACTTCTGAACCAGCTGTCCACTGCAGTAAAATAAGGGCAGCACAGAACTCTACACTAGAAAAACACATACGGACCAACTAACTGAAGATACTCATATTCCCATCCTTCCACCTCAAAATCCCCCAAAGTTTGTAAATTAAAAATAAATAAATAAATCTCCCTAACATCAGAATAATAGTTCTAAAAAGAGAGACATTTTTTTCTTAATGGAGAGAAAGAAGTAGAGAGAAATTTTCCAGTATTAAAAAACTACAAAAGAAACATTTCAGATTGAAAAGTAATAGGAAACAGGAGGGGAACAATAAGGAGACTTCCCACTAAACATATTTTACTAAATTTTGAGAATGTCAAGAACAAAGAAAAAATTCTAAAAGTTTATGCACTTTACAGCAGTTTATCTACAAAGGAACATGAGGTAAATGGACATCAGACTTTTCAACAGCAACATTGAATGCCAGAAGACAGTGGAGTCACATTGTCAAAGTATGGAAGGAAAAGTTAAACTGTCATTTGAATACAATAAAAATACACTGAAACATAGAGCGTCAGAAGCTTTTCCCACTAAGTTACATAGTGAAAAGTCTTGGATGAATAGTTTAATAGAGGAAAGATCATTCAAATAATGCTCAAGACATAGGTAATTTAAAGGTAATTTAATACCTCACTTAATTGTGTTGTTATTTTAAAACACTAACAAAAGCAAAAGCTAAGACTAAAATAAAAGAGGATAATATGTCCATTATAGTCACACATTAAAATTATATGCTTTAAAAGCCTAAATAATATCTAAGTGTAAAACTATAAAAGATTTTTGCAAGAACATAAGAGAGTTGCCGAAACCGGTTTGGCTCAGTGGATAGAGGGTCGGCCTGCAGACTGAAAGGTCCCAGGTTCGATTCCGGTCAAGGGCATGTACCTGGGTTGCGAGCATATCCCCAGTAGGAGATGTGCAGGAGGCAGCTGATCGATGTTTCTCTCTCATCGATGTTTCTAACTCTCTATCTCTCTCCCTTCCTCTCTGTAAAAAATCAATAAAATATATATTAAAAAAAAAAAAAAAGAACATAGGAGAAATTCTTTGTGACCGAGATAGGGTTAGGTGAAGAGGTCTTGGACATAACACCAAAATCATGATCCATAAAAGTTATATCTAATAAAAACTAAAAACTTTTGTTTTGTAAAAGACTCTGTTGAGAATTTTTCAAAAGACATCAATTGGAGGAAAATGTTTGCAAATCACAAATTCAACAAAAAATGCATATTCAGAATAAACAAAGAAATCTCTGAACTCAACCAGAAGAAAACAAACAATGCAATTAGAAAATGAACAGACACTTCACCAGAAAAGATATGTAGATTGCAAATAAACACATGAAAATATATTCAATATCACTAGCCATTAAGAAAATGCAAATTAAAACTTGGTGAAATATTACTACACATTTATTAGAACAGCTAAAATTAAAAGTAATAGTAAGGAAGCAAAGAAACTGGCTCTCTCATACACAACTGGTAAAAATGTAAAATGGCATAGCTCGTCTTAAAAATCAGTCTGGCCATTTCTTTAGAATCAGACACAGACTTGCCATACAACCCAGCAACCATATGCCTGGGCATTTATCCTAGAGAAATGAAAATTCATGTCCACATGAAAGCCTGTACACAAATGTGCATACCAGCTTTATTTTATACTATAGGCCCAGTGCACAAAAATTTGTGCACTCGGGGGGGAGGGGGGGTCCCTCAGCCAGGCCTGTGCCCTCTCACAGTCTGGGACCCCTCAGGGGATGACCACCTGCTGGCTTAGGCCTGCTCCCCAGGGGATTGGCAATCAGACACCCCTCTGGCAGCCCGGCAGCCCTCGGGGGATGTCCATTAGCCAGCGGGGAGCAGGCCTAAACTGCAGTCGGACATCCTTAGCACTGCTGAGGAAGCAGGAGAGGCTCCCACCACCACCGCTGTACTGGCAGCCACCAGCCTGGCTTGTGGCTGAGCAGACCTCCTCCCATGTGAGAGCGCCCTGACAACCAGAGGGCAGCTTCTGCATTGAGCGTCTGCCCCCTGGTGGTCAGTGTGTGTCATAGTGACCAGTCATTCCCAGTCCTTCTGCTGTTGGGGTCAGTTTGCATATTACCCATCTATTATATAGGATAGAGGCCTGGTGCATGGGTGGGGGTCAGCTGGCTTGCCCTGAAGGGTGTCCTGGATCAGGGTGGGGGTCCCGCTTGGGTGCCTGGCCAGCCTGGATGAGGGAATGATGGCTGTTTGCAGCTGGTCACACACCCTTCAGGGTGTGGTCCCCACTGGGGTGCCTGTCCAGCCTGGATGATGCAAGGATGGCTGTTTGCAGCTGGTCATACCCCCTTCAGGGTGAGGGTCCCCACTGGGGTGCCTGGCCAGTCTGGGTGAGGGGCTGAGGTATGTTTTCATGCTGGTGGGCGACTGAAGCTCCCAGCCTCTCCTTTTTTCTTTTTTTTTTTTTATTCTGGGATTTATTTACCTTCTATGGCTGTCACTGGAGCTGAGAGCCGGCTTCAGCTCTGAGGCCATTGCCAGCTGAAAGCAGGTACCTGGGTTTGTTTAGATTCTATAATTGAAACTCTGTTGCCATCACTGGCCGCTCTAAGCTCTGAGGCCCCGCTGGCTGAAAGCAGGTTTCTGGGGTTTGTTTAGGTTCTATAATTGCAACATAGTTGCATCCAGAGCTCAGAGTCCAGCAGCGGCAGGCGGGGAACGTTGGCTTCCTCCATCACTGGAGCAAGCAAGCTTCATGTTCACTTCAGCTGCCTGGCTGCCGGCCGCCATCTTGGCTGGCAGTTAATTTGCATATCTCGCTGATTAGCCAATGGGAAGGGTAGCGAAGTTATGGCTAATTACCATGTTTCTCTACTATTAGATAAGATAATAAAAGGCTAATATGCAAATTGTCCCCTCAGGAGTTAGACTGATCAGGAGTTCGACCACTCACTATGATGTGCGCAGACCACCAGGCGGAATGTAGGAAGGCCCCAGCAGGCAGCTGGAGAAAGAAGGCCCCTATTGGCCCTGATCACTGGCCAGGCCTAGGGACCCTACCTGTGCATGAATTTCGTGCACCGGGCCTCTAGTCTATATCCTATCTAATAAAAGAGAAACATGGTAATTAGCCGTAACTTCGCTACCTTTCCCATTGGCTAATCAGCAAGATATGCAAATTAACTGCCAACCAAGATGGCAGCCGGCAGCCAGTCAGCTGACGCGAACAGGAGGCTTGCTTGCTCCAGTGATGGAGGAAGCCAGGTTCCCCGCCTGCCGCTGCCAGCCTCTCAGCTGCTCTCTAAGAAACATTGTTACAAATATAGAAGCTAAACAAAACCCCAGAAACCTGCTTTCAGCCGGCCGGGATCTCAGAGCTGGAGTCGCAACAAAGTTTCAAAACAGAAAGTAAACAAAGCCCAGAAACCTGCTTTCAGCAGCCGAGGTCTCAGAGCTGGAGCCGAGCCTCAGAGCTAAAGACGGCTCTCAGCTCTAGTGACAGCCATAAAAGGTAAATAAAACCCAGAATAAAAAAGAAAAAAGAAATAAAAGAGAGGTTGGGAGCTTCAGTCACCCACCAGCCTGAAAACGGCCCTCAGCCCCTCATCCAGACTGGCCAGGCACCCCAGTGGGGACCCCCACCCTGAAGAGGGTGTGACCAGTTGCAAACAGCCATCATCCCCTCACAAAGGCTGGCCAGGCATGCAAGCGGGACCCCCACCCTGATCTGGGACACCCTTCAGGGCAAACCAGCTGGCCTCCACCTGTGCACCAGGCCTCTATCCTATATAGTAAAATGGTAATATGCCTCCCAGCACCAGGATCAGCAGAGCCACAAGGCCTCCCAGCACCGGGATCAGCAGAGCCGCAGGCCTCCCAGCACTGGGATCAGCGGAGCCACGAGGCCTCCCAGCACAGGGATCAACAGAGCAGTGAGGCCTCACTGCCCCTGTGTCAAGCAGAGCCCCGAGGCCTCCCAGCACTGGGATCAGTGGAGCTGCGAGGCCTCCTGGCCCCTGGAGCAGCGTGACAGGGGGCAGCGCCCAAACCCCCTGATCGCCCTGCGGCTCTGTGTGTGACAGAGGGTGGGGTCACAACCTCTCTATCCGCCCTGCTCTGCTCGTGACAGGGGAAGGCGCCCCAACCCCCTGATCGGCCCTGCTCTGTGCCTGATAAGGAGGGAGCTCCCTAAACCCCTGATTGACCCTGCTCTGTGTGTGACAGGGTACGGTGCCCCAACCACCGCCCCCCCATGGGCCCTGCTCTGTGTGTGATGGAGTGGAGCCGCAACCTCCCCATCAGCCCTGCCTTGAGTGTGACAGGGGGTGGCGCCCCAACCCCCCAATCGGCCCTACCCTGAGCGTGACTGCGAGTGGCATCGCAACCTCCTGATCCTCCCTGCTCTGTGCATGACAGGGGGCGGCACCCCAACTCCCCAGTCGGCCCTGCTCTGAGTCCAACCAGGGGCTGCGGGGCAGGCACCTAGGGATTGGGCCTGCCTTCTGCCACCCAGGAGCAGGCCTAAGCCAGCAGGTCGTTATCTCCTGAGGGGTCCCAGACTGTGAGAGGGCACAAGTGGGGCTGAGGGATACCGCCCCCCTCCCCCCGCCAGTGCACAAATTTTTGTGCACCGGGCCTCTAGTATATATATAAAAGCCTAATATATAAAGTGTCTCCTTGGGAGTTCGACCGACCTGAAGTTCAATTGCTCTTTATTACATGCACTGACCACCAGGGGGTGATTGGCAGCTGGCAGCCAGGGAAGGGAGGCCCCTGCCGGCAGCCAGCAGCTGTTGGGGACCCTACCCATGCACAAATTTTGTGCACTGGACCTCTAGTTTATAATGAAGTTCCAAAAACTGGAAAAAAAACAGAATGTCCTTCAATATGTAAATAATTGAACAAAATATGGTACATCTATACCATGGAATACTATTCAGAAATAAAAAAGAATGAGCCATTGAAACACACAACAATTTGGATGGCTCTTAAGATTATTATACAGAAGAAAAATAGCAATCCATTCATATACCATTCTTGAAATGAGAAAATTGTAGAAATGGAAAACAAGTGACGGCCAAAGGTTAGAAAAGTGGGGAGAGAGTGTGACTATAAAATGGCAGCCTGGGCTAGTTCCTTTGTAGGGACAGAACAGTTCTGTATCTGAATTGTGGTGGCAGTTACATGTGATAAACTGTCATAGAGTTATATACCCACATACATAGAAAAATTGAGTTCCTACAAAACACTGGTGAAATCTGAATAAGATCTTTAGTCTAGCTAATTGTATCATGTCAATGAATACCCTGATTTTGATAATGTATTGTATTTATATAAGATCTCACCATTAGGGAAAGTTGGGTGATGAGTATGTGACAGCTCGATCTCTTCGTACTATTTTTATAACTTCTTCTTAGTGTAAAATTATTTCAAAAAGAAAACATTTTTAAAATACAGCATCAATATGATAGTGTCAGTCGTAGGAGAAAAATCAATTGATAAGAGAATGAACTAAACTTCTTGTTTTATTTGATAAAATATGTCTACATCAATTCAAAATATTAAATAAATAATTTTAAAAAAATATCACTTGAGCCCTGGTCAGGTGACTTGGTTGAAGTGTTGTCCCATACACCAAAGGGTTGTGGGATTGATCCCTGGTCAGAGTACATACCTAGGTGACAGGTTTGATCACTGGTTGATTTTTCTCTCTCACATCCATGTATCTCTCTATCTATCTATCTCTCTAGCTCTCTCTCTCCTTCCCTCTCTCTCTCCCTCTCTCTCCAGAATCAATGGAAAAGACATGCCCTCAGATGAGAATTAAAAAAGAAAAAATAATTTGAAAATAAGATAAACTAAAATATAAAGATACTAGAAACAAGTCTAAATATGTCAATAATTACAATTAATGTAAATATATTAAACACACCAGTTAAAAGATAGATAAATATTGTGAAATTTGGCTTTTAGAAGTTTATTTATATGTTACTTACCTAAAGGAATAAACCTAAAGCATAAGGACAGGCAAAGATTAAAGGCAAAACATGCAAAAACAAGACATGTCAGGCATCTAAGATCAAAAATATATATATAAATAAAAAATATATAAAAATGAAAAATAAATCTAGCCTTATTATATTAACCTATACTATCTAATAAAAGAGAAACATGCAAATTGGCCATAACCCCAACACCCTTCCCATTGGCTAATCAGCAGGATATGCAAATTAACTGCCAACCAAGATGGCGGCTGGCAGCCAGGCAGCTGAAGCGAACATGAGGCTTGCTTGCTCCAGTGATGGAGGAAGCCAAGATTCACCGCCTGCCGCTGCTGGGCTCTGAGCTGCAGTCTAAGCAACTATGTTGCAATTATAGAAGCTAAACAGGCTCCAGAAACCTGCTTTCAGCCAGCCGGGCTTCAGCCAGCAGGACCACAACAGTGTTTCAATTATAGAACCCAAACAAACGCAGATACCTGCTTTCAGCAGCCAGTCTCAGAGCTGGATCCTAGCCTCAGAGCTAAAGCCGGCTCTCAGCTCCAGTGACAGCTATAGAAGGTAAATAAATCCCAGAATAAAAAAGAAAAAAAGGAGAAGTTGGGAGCTTCAGTCGCCCGCCAGCCTGAAAACGGCCCTCAGCCCCTCACCCAGACTGGCCAGGCACCCCAGTGGGAACCCCCACCCTGAAGGGGGTGTGACCAGCTGCAAACAGCCATCATCCCCTCATCCAGGCTGGCCAGGCCCCCCAGTGGGGACCCCCACCCTGAAGCAAGAAGATGGCAGCTAATTTGCATACTGAAGGCGGGGCGGCAGCGCGGGAGGCTGTCTGTGGTCCCAGGACCTGGATCTGTGACCCTGCCAGGCGGAGGGCAGTGCTTGAGGCTGTCTGAGGTCCCGGGACCTGGATCTGTGACCCTTCCTGGTGGGGCGGCAGCTCACTCAGAGGCGGATTGGCCGGGGTTGAGCAGGGCAGGACGCCTGGCTTCCGCCCAGCCCCAGTCACTCTGGGCAGGTGAGCAGCACAGAGAGCCTCTGGACAGAGGAGTCAGGCTGGTGGAGGGTGGCCTGTACTCCCCACATGGTGGTGGTGACAGCTGTGAGCGCTCCAAGCGGAGCCTGCAGGCTGAGTTGAAGTAGCACCTGCAGACCATCAGCGCCCAGGAGTGGCTGCGCAAGATCCGCCTCCTGGCCCAGAAGGTGCAGGATCGCAGGGACAGCCACTGTGGCGGGCCAGACTGACATCCTCCTGGCCGCACCATGTGGGTTTGCGGATCTGCAAAGCCAGAGGCCTCTGGTGTGCCCCCGCTGGCTTGTGAACATCCCCCAGCACACTGTCATCCTCCCACACCTGCAACAGTTGCAAACCAAGGCGTGCACAAGTTCCCTCCACCTCTCCACCGCACTTCCATCAACCCAGGATGCCTAACACCCCCACAGGATGTGCACACATCCCCTCTGCTGTGCTCATGTCCTTTGGAGAGTGTCTGAGTGTTCTGGATGCTGAGGGTGGGCGCCTGTGAGATGACAGTGAGAGGGCGGAGTGGTGATGCCCTGTTCCCATGGAGGCCAGTGCAGCTACGAGATCACCTCTGGGGGGTTAATGCAGGTGCTGAGGCAGGAGCAGGTGCAGTTAGGCACACCTGGTGGGCACAGGCGGCCCTCGCTGAGGTGCCTTTGGTCAGCGTTCAAGATCAAGAACCCAGAGGCGGAGAGGAATTCCGTCCTCTCAGTGAAACAGTGGGATAGTCGGGGTGACTGTAGAGGAAGAATGTGTACTTTGGGTGCCAGCACCCATGAGCGAAGGCTGCCCTGACTGAGCCTCGCTTGCTTGGGGCCTAGCGCACTCCTGCCAGGCAGCGGGTGACAGGACGTGCTTCTCTGAATTAATAAGAGAAAATGTTGATTCTCCTGCTGCCCACGAAGGTGGAAAGTGAAGTGGGGAGACATGTGGGGAGTGAACGAGGTTCCCTGTCTGGGGGTTCCAAATCTGCTGTTGGTTTCTTTCACCGCTGACTAGAGATATACAGGGTGTCCCCCCAGAATGTATACACACTTTGAATACCTACTAATTCCAATGGTTTTAAGCATAAGAAAGAAACAACAATGGAGCTGTTATCTGCTAAAAGTGTGGGCACAAACAGGTAGTTGGACATTCCCTGAGGGGTCTCAGATTGGAGAGGGTGAAGGCCAGACTGAGGGGCCCCTTCCCCCCCCCCTACCCCAGTGCACGAATTTCATGCACCGGGCTACTAGTATATATATATAAGGCTAAGTGACTGACCATATGTCTGACCAATCATCTGACCATCCAACCGACAGGCTGGTACATATGACAAGCACTGGCAACTTAAAAATAAACGTTGACTCCCGCATGCACAATACATATAAAGCTCTCGCTGGCACCAATCACATGCGTGTCATTGTCAATAGTGGATTTGGTTGTTTTTATTGCATTTTGTGGGAAAGTTCTCCTTCTTGGAAGGAATTTTCGACAATGTCTCAGTGTTGTGCCACATGCTATGTGATCGGCCATAATACAAATGAGTTTAAAGTACTGTAGTGTTTGGGGATATTTCAGACAGTTGTCTCTTAAGACAAATATGAGATCAGAGGACTCTGCTTATAGTGAATGGTTAGTAAAACTTGGAGATGGCAAACTTGATAACAGTTTTCATTTAGGAATGGATATTATTGAAATCCCCCATGAAAGGATTTGTAACAGATCTATTATTGAAGCTACCTTTGGAAATAGAATATCTATGGATAATATTAAAGATATATCTAAATGTGCAATTCTTTGTTCTAAAAGTGAGCACGTTCATAAATTAAATGAAGAAATTTCAGATATACTCAATGGAGATTTTCACACCTATTTGAGTGATGATTCCATCGATTCAAGGGATGATGCCAAAAAGGAAAAATTTCCCATTGAATTTCTTAATAATATTACTCCTTCGGTAATGCAATGTCATAAATTAAAACTGAGAGTAGGTGCAATCATCATACTACTGAGAAATCTTAATAGTAAATGGGGTCTTTGTAAATAGTAAATGGGGTACTAGATTTATTATCAAAAGATTTCAACCTAACATAATCAGAGCGGAAGTATTAACAGGATCTGCAGAAGGAGAGGTTGTTCTGGTTCCAAGAATTGATTTGTCCCCATCTCACACTGGCCGCCCATTTAAATTAATTCGAAGACAGTTTCCCGTGATGCCAGCATTTGTGATGACTATTAATAAATTCCAAGAACAAACTCTTGACAAAGTAGGAATATTTCTACCTGAACCCGTTTTCGGACATGGTCAGTTATACGTTGCTTTCTCTTGAGTTTGAAGAGCATGTGATGTTAAAGTTAATGCTGTAAATACTTCATCACAAGGGAAATTAGTCAAGCACTCTGAAAGTGTTTTTACTCTTAATGTGGAATACAGGGAGATATTAGAATAAATTTAATCAATTTATTAGTCATTGTTTTTATCAATGTTGTTTTGAGATATCCAATTCACCAAAAAGAAATGACAACTTTAAAAAAGTATCCATTTCAAAAAATACTCTGAAAGGATCATGAATAACCAGAATACTTCTGACAAAGGAGGACAGAAATGAAATACTATCCAATATCAGGACTTTCTATAAAGGAATAGTAATTAAATAGTGTGGTTCTGACCCAGGAACAGTACCAATAAACACTGACCAATGGAAGAGTACAGAAGCAGAGCCCAGCAGGTGTGGAACTCAGGTGTGCACAGAAACCATTGTAATTTCACTGAGAGAAGGAGGGGCTGGTCAATAAGTGAAGCTGTGGGGAAAATGACTCACAATATGAAAAAGATGAAATTAGATTCCCTTCCTCAAGCTATAATAAAATCAACCCAGCCCACCTTCCCTTCCCTTTTCTTTCCATGCTCTCTTCTTTTCCATCACCTCTTCCTTTCCCAGCATGGAGGAATCACATGTGGCCAAGGGAGCTGAGGAGCCACAGGAGGCGCAGGCCCAAAGACTCAGAGGATAAGGACTTTGACCTCTGGGGCTCTGAGAAAGCAAGGGGCTGGGATATGCAAGGACAGGCCTCACAGCTGAGAATGCAAGGCAGTGGAGAGCAGTGCGGAGCCACCAAGAACATGGGTTAATGGGGGAAGGGAGACAGCCAGTGTGGTTAAAGATTGGTTACACTGAACAAATAAGTAAATTGTTTGAGCAGCTACATAATATGCTGAGGATAATGGGAATCAAGATTCTCAATAGGTACCTTTACATGTATGAAATGGGGGAAGGCTAGAAAGACCCCTGAGTTATTGGACTGATACTGGAATTATCAATATAAATTTATAGTTTTATAATCTACTTAAACAGACTCTACAGATATAGAAATACAGATACATGCATGTGTGGGTATGTAGGTGTATGTATACATGTATATGTGTGAATATGTGTGCACACACACACACACACACACACATATCCCACCTCTATCTTCTGAGAGGACCAAGAAGCACTGTAGCAGCTTCATGGCACAGTAGCAGCAATGAGCACTGCCACGGCTTAGATCTTGATTTTGAAACTGAAAGGGAGCAGAGCTTTGGTCAGTAAAGACATGATAGGTCCAGAATATTTTTGTGTCAGAAAGTAAGGAATCTCAATGAATGATCGAGATACACTGAAAGGACAAAAAAAAAAAAATCAGCTTGAAGGGGTTCCCAGTGGCTAAATAGGAGACAATGTGGGTATTAAAATAATGATGATTTAATAATGATAATTAAATACAATAGAAATCTATGAGTTCATACTGACATTAAAGGAATGGAGGAAGGAAGAAAGGGAAAAAAGGGAGGAAGGGAAGGAAGAAAAGAAGGAAAGAGAGGAAAGAAGGAAAAAAGAAAGTTAGCTCTTGCTTACAGTAGAATTCCAAATAACAAATTTAGAAGAAATGCGGAAAATAGAGAATCACTGTTTGGTTGATTCAGTCATAAGTGATAAATAAATGCTAAGGCCATTGCATGGAAGTACGATGAGGACTAAAAATTGCTGTAGTCTCAGAATACTTCCCCGAAAAATAGCAGTCAGTTAAAAAGGGGGAAATGGTGAACTTAAGAAAGAGAAATGTTCTAGACACCGACAAGACCAAGTAATCCAGGTTAACATCACCAGTGATGAAACAGATCAACATGCTATTGCTGCTTCTGAGATGCATTGAGAAGAACACAATTTCATTTCTGAGGTTGTATTTAGACATACGATATCATGTGAGTTTAGTCATAAGAAAACATCAGATGCACCAGGGTGAGGTCATCCTAAAATCAAAGATCTGTAATCTTTAAAACCTCCAGTAGATGAAACTCATAAAGACACAGAAAATTTGTAATGTTAAGCCAGTTTGTTTGCATTCCTGGGATAAAGTAATACATTTTTTTCTTTTTTTAGGAAAGCTTTATTGTGGTTTTTTCCCCCCAGTCTTGTTTTAGGGGGTGTATGTGTGTGTGTGTATGTATGCATGCACACACCTGCGTACATGCTTTAAAAATATTGGTTTGAGGAGTTCTTTAGTTCTTGCTACTGACTTTTGCTACAGATTTTTGTGAGAGTTTGTAATGTGCTCTTTCATTTTCTTTAAGCTGTTATTTTCTGAACAAAATGTCTTTCAATTATTATGATCAAATTTATTATTTCCAGTTCATGCTTTTTATGCTTATTCAAGGTTTAGAAACATTCATCTAAATATTTCACTAAATATTCCAAAGCTTTGCTTTGGACATTGAGTAGATTTTTTAAAAGTAATTATTTTGAAATAACTTCAAACTCAAAGAAAAATTGCCAGAATAGTGCAAAGAACTCCTATACCTTTCACCCAGGGATTCCCCAATTATAAGCATTTTACTGTTTGTTCCATGCTGTCTCTTTATTCCCATTATCACTATTCCTTTTCGGAATCTTTGAGAGAAGCTGTAGATATGTCTCATTGCCCCTAAACACTCTGGTGTGTTTGCTCCCAAACAAGGACATCCTCCTTTATAATCAGCACGCAACTCTCCAATCAAGAAATCACATTGGTACAAACTAATGTTAATTCACAGACTCCATTCAGATTTTACTAACTGTCCCAACAATTTCTCTAGTCTTTTGGTTTAGAATCTTATCTAGGAACACAGGCGGCATTTAGTTGTCATTTCTGTTCTGCCTCAATGTGAGTAGGAACCACATCAGTATTCACTTCGTGATAAATCAATAAGCTGTGTGCATTGTTCTCTGTGTATATTTCATAATAAAATGTTAATTTTTGAATAAAATATTTATTTTTAAATAGAAAGTTAATCACATTCATACATTTCAAAGATAGCATTTACTCCCAGAATTCAAATGTCTGCATTAAAATCAGGTTTCTTTAAGGCCTTGAAATTTCAACTAATTTTGAAGCAGTGATCAAAGAGTGAAAAATCACCTTACCAAGTAACAGATGCAAAGGGAGACCCAGGCCTTTGAAAGTAGAGCTTTGTTAGGACCCTTACCAACATAGCTCCACACAAATTTCATCCTCCTCCAAATGTATATCATTGTTTTAAAATGGTATAGCTGTTATCATTTTAAATTTAAAAAGCTATACATTTATCCAGCTGGTGTGGCTCAGTGGTTGAGCATTGACCTATGAACCAGGAGGTCACAGTTCTATTCCTGGTCAGGGCATAGGCCAGGTTGGGGGCTAGATCCCCAGTATGGGGCTTGCAGAAGGCAGACAATCAATGATTCTCTCTCATCATTGATGTTTCCATCTCTCTCTACCTCTCCTTTCCTTTCTGAAATCAATAAAAATATTTTTTAAAAATAAAAAGCTAGCCCTAACCAGTTTGGCTTAGTGGATAGAGCGTCGGCCTGCGTACTGAGGGGTCCCAGGTTTAATTCCAGTCAAGGGCATGTACCTTGGTTGTGGGCACATCCCCAGTGGGGAGTGTGCAGGAGGCAGTTGATTGATGTTTCTCTCTCATTGATGTTTCTAACTCTATCCCTCTTCCTTCCTCTCTGTAAAAAACCAATAAAGTATATTTTGAAGCTTTTGGGAAACCAAGATGGCGGCATAGGTAAACACCGGAGTTTGCTGCCTCAAACAACCACTTCAAAAATACAACTAAAAGACATAACGGACATCGCCCAGAACCACAGGAAGGCTGGCTGAGGGGAAATTCTTCAACTAGAAGGAAAGAGAACAGCATACTGAGACTCAGAGGAGGCGCAGTACGGAAAATACAAAGGTGCAGAGGTGCGCGCAGAATGGGCTGGTGGCTGAGGGTGCGGTTGTCGTTTTCAATCGGGAGGGAGTCTCAGATTCTGAGCTCCAGTTCTGGGCCAGTCTCTAGGGACCCAGACTCAAACGGGAGAAGCGGGACTGTCTGGCATCAGTCGGAACTCAAGGGCAGCTTTCTGTACGAGGTTTGCAGCGGTTGCTGGGACTCTGAGAGGCAGAGCCTCTGGGGACAGGACTGAGAGCAGCCATAACTGGTCCCTCCACCCACCCTGTTGATCTCGTGGGACCCTCCCCCCCCCCCAAGCCCTGCACAGAGCCATTTGCCAGATAGCCTCAGGCAAAGGCTAGATTAGCACCTCCCCAGAGGACAGAAGTTTTCCCACTGCAGAAACAGCTGATTCTCACAGCCAGTTGGCCTGGAGGTCAAATCCCCCTAGTATTAACTACAACAATCAAGGCTTAACTACAACAAGACTGTGCACAAAGACCACTAGGGGGTGCACCAAGAAAGCATAAAAAATGCAGAGACAAAGAAACAGGACAAAATTGTCAATGGAGGATATTGAGTTCAGAACCACACTTTTAAGGTCTCTCAAGAACTGTCTAGAAGCCGCTGATAAACTTATTGAGATCTACAAGAAATCTAATGAGACCCTCGATGTTGTGATAAAGAACCAACTAGAAATTAAGCATACATGGACTGAAATAAAGAATATTATACAGACTCCCAACAGCAGACCAGAGGAGCGCAAGAATCAAGGCAAAGATTTGAAATACGAAGAAGCAAAAAATACCCAACCGGAAAAGCAAAATGAAAAAAGAATCCGAAAATCCGAAGATAGTGTAAGGAGCCTCTGGGACAGCTTCAAGCATACCAACATCAGAATTATAGGGGTGCCAGAAGATGAGAGAGAGCAAGATATTGAAAACCTATTTGAAGAAATAATGACAGAAAACTTCCCCTTCCCGGTGAAAGAAATAGACTTACAACTCCAGGAAGCACAGAGAACCCCAAACAAAAGGAATCCAAAGAGGACCACACCAAGACACATCATAATTAAAATGCCAAGAGCAAAAGACAAAGAGAGAATCTTAAAAGCAGCAAGAGAAAGAAACTCAGTTACCTACAAGGGAATACCCATACAACTGTCAGCTGATTTCTCAACAGAAACTTTGCAGGCCAGAAAGGAGTGGCAAGAAATATTCAAAGTGATGAATACCAAGAACCTACAACCAAGATTACTTTATCCAGCAAAGCTATCATTCAGAATTGAAGGTCAGATAAAGAGCTTCACAGATAAGGAAAAGCTAAAGGAGTTCATCACCACCAAACCAGGATTATATGAAATGCTGAAAGGTATCCTTTAAGAAGAGGAAGAAGAAGAAAAAGGTAAAGATACAAATTATGAACAACAAATACTCATCTATCAACAAGTGAATCTAAGAATCAAGTGAATAAATAATCTGATGAACAGAATGAACTGTTGATTATAATAGAATCAAGGACATAGAAAGGGAATGGACTGACTATTCTTGGTGGGGGAAAGGGGTGTGGGAGATGCGGGAAGAGACTGGACAAAAATCGTGCACCTATGGATGAGGACAGTGGGGGGAGGGGTAAGCGCAGAGGGTGGGGTGGGAACTGGGTGGAGGGGAGCTATGGGGGGGGGGAAGAGGAACAAATGTAATAATCTGAACAATAAAGATTTAATAAAATAAAATAAAAAATATATAAAAAATAAAAATAAAAAAATAAAATAAAATTTAAAAAAATAAAAAAACAATAAAGTATATTTAATAAAAATAAAAAGCTATACATTTACATTCATATTTTAATTGAAGGTTTTAGTTGAAGATATAAAAAATGACAGACCACATTTATGAGAGAGATGTATTGCTAGACCAATCTATTCTAACATAACTGGATTTTTTTTTTTCTGACTGAGAAGACAGAAGTGGAATTTCCTAGTGGCCCCGGCAATTGCTCTTACAAATAATTTCAAAAGAATGTTTTTGCGGATAGGAGCTTCTGGAAAGTCCACTTTGATAGATTGGTAGAGAGAGTTAGGGAATCAGCTGGCTCAATGATTTGCCTGTTGCCACAGCAAGAACACGGAGTGCGGGGCCGGGCACACACCAGATGTGCACATGTGTGTGAACATAATGTATGCCACCTGCTGAGACTAGGGCTGTGAACTGAGAAAGGAGCTGGTGCCAACCCTAAAATTAGACGTGGTTTTTCTGGAAGTTCTAGAGACAAGACGTTTGGCATATCCATATGCCTTAATTATGCAGACCCACTTTCAGGGTTACCTTTGGCTCAAGTTGATATGAGGCGCTAAACAGCACCAATGGCTTTTTATTCTATCCTGAAATGTATGTGTTTCTTTACCTATAAATGTAATGGCTTACCAAAAGGAAATATACCCTTTGCGAGAAGCTGACCTATAACAAGAGGTCTTGCATGGATTTATCTCTGTTCTTTAAGCTGCACACCCCCACTCCTCACCCCAACCAGAGTACTAGTATTCTAGAAAATGGCTGGTTAACAAAATTTCAAAGGTGAAACCCGCCTTGGAGATCACTTCTCCCCCCTTTTTCAGATTATAGAACGGCAGCCAGGTGGGGACAAACCAAGGTCATCGCAATACTGATAGCTTGGAGCCTAGTACCTGGGGATTTTCACTCATTCCCTGTTCTTTCACCTCAAATGTGATCTGGGGTGGACTTTTCCAGTTAAAAGAAGGAAGGAGGACGCCTCCTTCAAGGCCACCTTCAACCAGGGATCTTGCCCGCATTGTTCCCAAACAGCATACTTTGGCAACCAAGGGTTTCATTCGCTTGTTATGTGGAACTAGAAAGAACCATCCTCACATGGAGCCTGGACTGCAGAACGACTTGGAGTGTTTAAAATATGTAAGAAAAAAGCCCACGCCATTCGCATCTGCTTTCAATGATTCACCCCAATAGAATTCATGTACCGTTCTAATTCTGCTCTCTCACATCTGCGCTTTCAGAACAACCCGGGCCGGCGAGGCGGGACTAGGAAACACGGGGCGGAAAAGGAAGAGGAAAAGGCCAGCAGGGGTTCGGGGGTGGGGTGCGCGGCCACACCGGGGAGAGACCACCCGGGAGCCCGAAGCGGGCTCTCTGCTCCCGCGCGCGAGTCCGGGGGCTACTGCTCTCCGCACCCCACTTTCACTCTGCTCTCTTTAGCCCTTTAGTGCTGCTCCCTCCCACCCACAACGCCCCAAGTTCGGGATGACAGGGAATAGAGGGGGAATCCCAGGACATTCAGAACACTACGTTTCGAAAGATCCAGGGTGGGTGGGTGAGCTGGAGGAAGTCAAGTATGTTAAGGGCAAAAACATCTTAAACCACCCTCAGCCCTGGGCTCTGCCAGAGTGGAACCCGCGCCCCAGCTCCCAGAGAAGGAGGGGAAAGCTGGGCCGGCCGTGAGCCCAGGGCTCCGAGGGGCGCGGCCGAGATGTGGGCGGGAGCCACGCTGCGACTTCCTTGAGGCCCCGCCCGTCGGACCAACCCCCGCCCAGCCATTGGAGGGCGTCGGGGGCGGGTCTGAGGGACACCCCCCTCTCGCCACCGGCCCCCACCCCTCCCCTGCCCGCCTACGTTTTCGGCTCTTCCTGGAGCCTCTGGAGCCAGGAAAGGAAACACCCTGGGCTGCCACAGAGCCCCCTAGATGCTGGAAAGGCGAGCCCCCCCCCCCCGCCCCCGCAGCCCCACCCACCAGTCTGGTGACGTCACTAAGTGGGGCTACGTGATTCCGCCCCCGGCTGGGTCCCTGGGCCCCCACCTCTGGGTCTGCGGCTTCCTTTGGGACTTGAGGGGAGGGTCCCCATCCTGTGCACACGCTCCACGCTGCAAAGTGCTGCTGTCCCTGCGCTCCCCGTTAGCCTCACTCTCCACAGCTCGTCCCACCCCCTTATTTTGCACTTTCTATCCTGTTCATTATCTATGTGCCTCCCAGGGAAGAAGGAGTTGGCGACCCGGAGATGGGCACGGGGGTGGCAGGCTGCCTGAAGAAGTAAATTCGGTTTGCTATCTCCTTAATCCGTTTGCATCTCTACTGATAATTTAATATCCTGTTGTTTTCTCGTGCGTTCTTGGAAGGTTTTGGAGAGTCGTTTTCGTGTTTTTTCTCTTAACGGGCTTAAAGTTGGCCGACGCCTTCTTTAGCATTTCATTAATTAAAGAAGCTAGATTTAGGCTTTCCTTGGTGTTGAAGAATGGAAGGAAACCAAAGCCTAACCGCGTTTAGGAGGGAAACAGCCCTGTTTATTTCTCATTCTCAAATCAAGCTGTCGTGGACAGCACCTTGCACAAAGCACAGACGCAGCGGCAGAAGCACTCGGTTGCCGCGTAGGCTGCGTCTACACAGGCTTTGTGCCCGAGCATCAAAAGACAGCGCAGGTGTGTGGGGTCTGCGTGTGCGTGTGCGTGTGCGTACGTGAGGGACGTGTGTGTATGTGTGTCTGAGCCCAACAATCCCAGAAGATGCATCCTAAAGAAGCCCGCATACTAGAGATTCCTTCGGAAATTTCCTATTGCTCTGAAAATTAGTAAATCTCTAGTATTCGAAAATTGTCTTTGCAGAGGCTCCTTCCGCCGTGCTCTCCCCACCTCCAAAAACAGGTGTCGCTGTGCGTCTTGAAGAGGTCTCTCTCGCGGGCTCGGCCTTCCGAGCTGGTGAAGTTCAGGGGAGACACTGTCTAGATTTCAGGGCCCGCACAGGTGCTGACCAAACCCCCGAGGCCTGGGCGTGTGCGCGCGATCGCGGGCAGTGTGTGCGGGCAGCACACAGGGTGCTCGGTTGGGCTCCCGGGCGTGCGCGTGGTTGTGCGTGAGTGTGTGCTCTCGCGCTCCAGGCGGCGACCGGAGCTCAGCCGCTGGATTGGAGAAAAAGAGGGTAGGCAAGTGCAGGGGAAGCTGCGGTAAGGGGCAGAGGGGCGCGGAGATTCGAATTAATCGAGCTTGTTAGCTACTTTCCCTCTCCCGCTCCTTTAAATCTTACTGCATCGTAGGGAGGGGGTTGGTTCACTGTGGAGCTGGTGGAGAAGGGGGAGCAGGTTGAAACAATCGAGTGGGCGCGTCAGGTACTCCCTGGCTCCAGGCGGGGAAGGGAGGAGAGCTCCCCCTGCTCTGCGCTGTAAGGGGGCGGGGTTGGGGGCCCCGGGAACCGCGAGGAGACGCGGGTGCCCGCAGGGGTGGGGAATTGGTCACCCCAGGCAAGATTTCCTTCGGGTCGCAAATTAATTGGAGATATGTGATTAATTCCAGCTTCGGATGACTATAAATGGCGATTTTCTACCAAGGTGTCGCTATTTTTTTTTTTTAAATCATTCCGTGTCATCCCCCACGTCAGGCCTTGCTCGTGGGCGTGCGGTTGTACTTCCTCCGCCCCCTCCTAATGGAGTGAACCATTCCCAGCTCTTCCCCCTCTCTCCTTCAGTCTCTGTGTCTCTCTCTCTCTCTCTCTCTCTCTCTCTCTCTCTCTCTCTCTCCCTCCCTCTCCTGCTCCCTCTCTCTCTTCCTTCTCTCCCTCTCTCTCCTCCCTCTGCTTTCCCGGTGCAGAAAGTCTCCGTCGCTCCTGGAACTTGTTGGCAATGCCTATTTTTCAGCTTTCCCCCGCGTTCTCTAAACTAACTATTTAAAGGTCTGCGGTCGCAAATGGTTTGACTAAACGTAGGATGGGACTTAAGTTGAACGGCAGATATATTTCACTGATCCTCGCGGTGCAAATAGGTAAGTGGCCGCCCAGCCGGACTCGCGCCGGGTGGCAGGAGGCTGCCGGCCGGCCAAGCCCGAGGCATCAAAGGGTCCGACTGGCTCGCAGCCGTCCCGGGGTGCGGAGAAGCCCCAAACCCCCAAGGGTGGGGGCATCGGTTCCTGTGGACTCGCAAGTCCCGGGTTGGTTTTTCTAAAAAAAAAAAGAAAAAAAAAAAAAAAAGGAGAGAGACTTCCCAATGTTATCCAGGAAATGTGAGCGACCAGCCGATTTAGGAAGGGATTTTTTCTCATATTTTTAACAGAGAACACGTCCATTTTTTTTTCTTCTTCTTCCCTCTCTTGGTTAGACCAGGTTTGATATGTTCTGGGGCAATGCATTGGTCCCCGCTATATGGCAAGGTATTATTTTGAAGGGTGGAAAGGTGATTGCAGCAACAAGATGGCTAAGCAGCTAGAACTGGAAAGTTTATGTGCAGAAAGCAGATATTCCGGGGCCCAGAATGCTGCATTTAGAACTTTGTCATACTCCTGCCACCCCACCCCCATACCCGAGCTGCAGCATTTGCACCGGGCACTGCAGACCGGCTGGGGGTCAGATTGAGAAGGATGTGGAGCCCCAGGGTAGTATTTTAATGTGCTTATCATTGAGGAGGTTAAACATCACCAAATATATGTAAATATAATTTTCTATGAATGTTTGCCTGTTCCTTTCCACATAGGCATCTGTATTTTACATACAGGAAAGGGTTAAAAAGTGTTTGCAATATGTTATGTTGGGTGTTTGTTATTTTATTGTTTGTTTGGGGTTATTACGGATGGATTTATGTAGTCCCCATTTTATGTTAAGGAATGTTGAGTCCTAGTTCTGCTGTCATGGGGTTTTAAAAAGTTCACATTTTCCATCCAGAATGAAGTTATGGAAGGGAGTACCAGAAAACCCCCTTCTCTCATGCGGGTCAGAGTATTAATTAAGGTGGCCTAAAAGTGAAAGTGAAGCTGATTATTAAGAGAATGGGCAAGAGAAAAATAGAAACTCTTCAAACGGGGTTTCTGGTGACAGAATATTGTTGACTTCTATCATTTCAAGGCTGTAAATTTCTTTGCAGACAAATCCTTGCAGTATTGGGGGGGAGCTTTAGGGAATTGGTTTCGGGCAAGAGATAAAATTAATAATATTTTTCTTCATGAGAAATGTGAAGGGAACAGAGTTTGGAGTTATTGATACAATAAAATGGATTCTTTGCAGCAGATTTTATGCATTTGACATGATTTTGAGTATCTGATTTTTTGCATGAACATTACAGGGATTTTAGAGAGTGGGGATGCAGGATGTTGGCGTTTTCCTTTAATTCTGAGAAATGACTTGATGTTTTGAATCTGGCTGTTTGAATCTTTGACATTAGTGCAGAGAACTGCAATAAATAAAGAATACTTCTAATTGCAGCCAATCCCTTAAATATTGGAAATAAGTGAATGTGGAATTTTGCAATTAGCCTGCAAATTTTTAGAGAGTAGGCAGCAGCACCTATTTTGATATGGGGATTTTACTCGGAGAATGTTGGTGCTCCCTTTTCCCGGTGGAAAATAACCTTACTGTGTGTTGGGGGTAGGGGGTAAAAAAGACAGCAATTGTGCATGCGGGATGCTCTTGGAACACATTAACCTCAGCCGGAAAATGACCATTTGTTGGCTGTGGGATTGAAATTAAGCAAATTTGTTCCCGAATATCTGCCCTTTCCCGCACCAGAGCCTCTCGATCTTTATTAATTCATGTCTGGGAGCGTTCCCAAATCATTGACATTTGGCAAGAAAAGTGGGGGTTGGGGAATGAGGGGGAGGAAAGGGTGGTGAACGCAAATTAAGACCCGGCTGGAGGAAGTTTGGAATGAATGAGAGGTCAAACGAATGAATGAACGGGTGGAAAGGAGACAAGGTGCGGACACCGGAGAACAGGGAAGGAGCCTGGCCGGCCCGCCCTAGCCTCTCTGAAGTCGGGTTCAGAAACCACCGCGAGGGTCGCGCGGACTGCGACCTGCGCAAATGCCTGAGCCTGCAAAATACGTCCCGAGCGCGAGCTCCCGGCCTCCCACAGCCAGCTAGAAACCAAGAAGTCTAGTTTCCAAAAAAGAAATGTTCACGACTTCTTATTTTACACATGCACACACTCACACATGCGCGGTATGGAGGGTCTTCTCCGGCAGAGCCAGGAAAGATAACGTGACCGGAGAGCTCCCCGCCCCCAGCAAACCCCAGCTCCCCTTTAAAATTGTGTCAATACGTTTTAAGGGCTACTTTTTTTTTTGCTATCGCGTTTGGAGGGTGGAGGTAAAGGATAAGGAGAGCCGGGGATTTGGTGGGAATGGATGGAGTGTATTTTATTTCGTCTCTTCGCTGCAAAACTGCATCTGTGGCGTGCATTGTAGAGGACAACGGGTAGGATTTGTTTCACTGTGATCGTGTTCCTATGAGAACCAACATTCGTTTATTCTCTCTCAGTATTCTACCTGATATTGCAGTCGCATGGGCTTTTAATATTTCGTTTGACGGGGGCAGGGGTTGTCTGTGAAGGTTTACCTATAGCCTGAGCCGAGATCGAAGTTAACCTTAGCCCCTTCCCCAGAGCTTCCCGTTCCGGATTAGAGAGCGCAAGGCGCCTTGCTTCTGCAGCAATTTGCAAACGGTGCTCTTGCAGGCTGCTGCAGGTTCGGTCACCTTCCCCCTGGTCTGCGTCTAGCGGGGCTCAAGGGGACCAGCGGCCAGGGAAGGGGGATGGGGGTACGGTCCTCCCCCGAGACATTCACACTCTAGCCGCAGCGGCGTGAAAGATCTTGGGCATTTTAGGCCAATTTCGATTCTGAGAAGACTCGCCTGTTCTTTCCCCTCCCCTCGCTCCAACAGCGAAGATCTGCGCTTCTTGCACGACCTCCTGGCGCCCTGAGTGGTTTTGGCCTTTCGCCATCCAACGTTTATCCGGGTTCTTTGGCCTTGAAATGGAGAAAAATGGCCAAGGCAGCGCGTCCGCGGTCTGGAGCCTGTCTCTGCCTTTCCCAGTGCTCACACCGCAGGGTTTGACCGACCTGAGGCCAAGAGCGTGGACCTCAGATCGGCCTGGGTCTCCTCCCCTCCTCCTCCAGCACCAGGGTCCCTCCCGCCGCCCGCCGCTCTCCCCGCCCCCACATGGAGGGAGTGGGAGCCGGAGGCCCGCAGCCCCGGGCGGCAGCCACCCTGGCCCTCAGCCGCCAGACTGAGCCTGGAGAGGAAAGGTCCCACCCTGCTCCTGGCTGGAGTAATGACCACTGGGGGGCGGGGAGAAACGGGGGGGGGGGGGCGGGTAAGAGTGTGGGGAAAACAGGAAGCGGGGGCCCAAGGCTCACGGATTTGGCCTCCACCGAGGTGACGCAGGGTCACCCGCACAGACACGTTCATGACTCTGCAGGGCCCAGACTGCCCCGACCACTGTCACCTCGCCTAGTGCCAGGCGCCCAGGCTGCTCTCTGCGCAGGAAGGATCTCCCTGGGAAAATAGTCCGCACGGTGTTCTGGTGGCCGCTGGTGGCGGCCAGAGATTTTACTCATTTACTCAGCAGTGATTTATTCAGCAGTGTTGCTGAGCGCCCACCAAGGACTGGGGTGCCACGGCCAGGCTTTTCACGTGGCATAGCGTCAGGTTCCACTGCGGGGCCCCGTGCTGTGTCACCTCCACCCCTTCCTCACCCCGCTCTCTGCTGTGAGGCCCCCTGTCACCTCAGAAATGGAAGGCTGCGCTCCCAGAGCCCGGACGGCTTGCTGGGGAAGCGTTGGGAAACAAGGAGGGAGGGAGTAGAAAGAGAAACATAAAGGAGAAAAGGGAGGTGAGAAGAGTGGACAGTAGGAACGGGAAAAAGAGAGATCGAGATGCGGGAGGAGCTTCGGGACAGGGAGAGCCTCCCTACGGGGCCACCCCCACCTTCAGACAGGATAGCCTGCAGAAGGCGCCAAGTTGGGTGCAGGTCGTTCGTTCGGGATCGCATCTTTCATTCACCTTTCACTCTGGCGCACAGGGGCCAAGCCGCGCCGAGTTGGGGGCAGCGGGAGGGGGGCTGCCGAGCGGGATCTGGGCGCTGCTGACCGGTGTCCCCTCCTCCCCGCAGCGTACCTGGTGCAGGCCGTGAGAGCAGCGGGCAAGTGCGATGAGGTCTTTAAGGGCTTTTCAAACTGTTTGCTCAAACTGGGCGAAAGCGTGGCCAACTACCCGCAGGGCCTGGACGACAAGACGAACGTCAAGACCATGTGCACGTAAGTGTCCCTCCCTGGCCTGCTAGGCTCCTATTCCGGGGGGCGCTGCTGGGGTGGGAGATCCGTGGGGACGCGAATTTGCGCATTCTCACCTGCTGGCTCCCACCCTCAGGCCTCGGCAGGGCCTGCGCCGCCCAAGGGGACGCTGTAGCCTGGAGTGGGCAGAGGAGGATCATTCTGAGGAGGCCCAGTCCAACACAGAGGCGTGCTCGTCCTCCGCGCTGAAACCAGGGCGAGGGGCAGCGAGAGCGGCTGCCAATTCCTCCCTGTTTGGAGCAGCCTTCCTCAGTCTTTGCTTCTGAATGAGAGGCCTGCCCAGTACCCTACAAAGAATAGTTTTGGTTTCAGGGGAGGCTTAGGTATTGATACATTTGCCTAAAAGGAAAGTCTCTCACCTATTTTGTCCATTTCCCCTGATTAAAACTCCCCTCAAGGACACCTCAAGAAAGCTGGAGTGCAGGCAAGGGAGCACTGGGCCCCCTTCCTCTTCCTGGGAAAAAGAGTGAGAGGCTATTTTGTTTCCTGCCAATGACTTTGCCCAAGAAGAACGTGTTCTGGGCATCTAGTGACTGTTGAGTGTGTAGTAACTTGCTAGGTTTAGGGTAGTCACCCTCCATGGTTTTTTGTTGTTGTTGTTTCCCTCTTTCTTGGTCTACAATGTAGACTCTACATGTATTAAAAGGCCAGGGCGGTTAAGGGTCCAAGGAGCGCCATGAAAGAGTTCGTGGCCAGGCTCAGTGACATTTCAGCTGCTCAAGCCTTGGAAATATCCCTATCCTCTGCAATAACACACACTTTATTTTATTTTTCAAAAACAGATATGATACCCCCCTCATAACGACCCTTTCAATAAAGTCAAGGCAACGGGTATTCCTTGTACCCCAGAGGTTGGAGTGACCATTTGCTGTACCACCTTTTTTATACTGTGAAGTCCTTCTTCTCTCTAATTCCTGGGGGGTGTGGGGTGTATTTAAATTATGAGTAATTAAACAGGGGTCAATTTTGCTATGCATTTTCCTAAATATCCAGATACCCACTAGGAGCCACAGCAGCTAAGTAGCTGGTACCTTCCTAACAGGAAAGGGACAAATGTTTGGGTCTGGGATGCATACCTACCTATTGTAATTCCAAATATCTGATGCTAGGTAAGATTACATCTATTCACAATAAAAGGTTAAATATAGATCAGCTCCCAAATGCTCCATCATTTGCCACAACTTGGTTATTCCAAGTTATTTGAGTTTATTTTGCAAGATTTGGTCCTGAAAAATGGAAATGAGGAGGGCCCCTCCAGAGGTCACAGGGCACAGCTGGGTTGAGGCTCTCACTGAGTTGGTGCACTGGGTGCTCCACAACTCCTTTCAGTCCTACCTGGACGTCTGACCCTTTCCACCATGCCTCTCTCCCTCCGGGCCGGGGCTTGTTCCCATCTGGGCATAAAGAAAGGAGGGAGTTAGACTCCCTTTGGGAGGTGCCATTTTTTCAGAGAACTGTGCCTCCACCTCTTAGGTTTCTCAAAGCTTGATATTTTTTTTTTTTTCCAGTTGAGGAACCTAGAAGCCCTACACCCCAGGACCACTACCCCCCCTCCCCCCCTTATAAATTAGAACTCTGGGAGGTCATTAGAGAACACCATAGCTCCAGGCAATCCAACAAGCATTTTAACTTGATTATTTGCCAGAAGATGGTGAGGGAGTGGAAACAAGGATAAATCAAACATAGTGCCTGCCTTCAACGTGCTTACAGTCCAGGCTAAAGAGCAGAAGGAAGGGATAGGAGACAATGCAACCAAACTGCACAGTCTGTGGTCACTGGTGACCTGGTCTCAGGGCCCCTTGAGGTGGAAGCCAGCCGGAGTTACTGAGACACAGATCGACCTGCACGGAGAGGAGACAGCGCCCCAGGAATCGATCACGGGTTGGAATTATATTTAGGCTTGAGATCTATTTTGGGTTTTCAGAAGAAAGGGGGACAATAAAGAAGGACAGGTTGGATGAAGGTTGTGGGGGCGGGGCTAGGAACTGAGTCCTGGGGGAAGAAGGCGCCGTGGGAGGTGCCAGGCTCCGGAAGAGGCGGGAAGGGAGGACGAGGAGCCAGGTGTCACAAAGGTTGGCAACCTTGGGGCCCGCGCCAGCCCTGGAGTCCTGGCCTGGGGGCTGGGCACTATCCTAAGGCTCTGGGGAGGAGGCCTCACGGGATCCAAGTCCGAGAAGAAGACTGGGGGGCGGGGAGAGAAGAGGTGCGCAAGAGAGACCAAGTGCGCAAGGGGGAGCACAGAGGTTTGCAAAAGGTAGGTGTCGAAAGCTGGCCTAGGGGCTCGGGCACCAACACTCCCCGACCCGGGAAGGGGCGAGGCAAGCCCGAGCTTCCTGACAGAATCTGAGCTGGGGGACTGGAGAGCAACGCGAGGAGCCACGGAGGACCGAAGCCAGTGAGGATGGGGAAGCAGTGAGGAACTGAACCAAGGCGAACCGAGGGGAGGTGGAAAGGAGGAAGACAAAGGAGGTTAGAGGGAAGAAGGAAAATAAAAGAACGGGAGACCCAAGGCAGGGAGTGGGGAGAAAGGGCGAAGACGGGGGTGGGGTGGGGGAGAATAAGGCGGTGCCTGGAGGGAGAGAGACAGCAGGGGAGGAGGGGTGGGAGCAGAAAGTGAGAAGCCCAGCGGGGAGGGCTGCGCCAGGAGCCAGTAACCCTTCTTGCAAGCTAAGAGGCATTAATGGGCGGCAGCTTGCAAGGCTTAGCACTGTTTTCCTAGCTTCCCCCGAGGAGGACAAGCAATCTGTTGGCGCAGGCCGAGGTGCCAGCTTGGCGCAGCCGGTGAGGCCCCGGCTCCTGGCTGCTGGGTCCCCGCCGGGCACCCGGGAGAGAGACCAGACCCGGAGCGGGGAGGCCCTCTCCTCGGGCCGCAGCTGCTAGGGTGGGCTGGGTCCGGCGAGGGCGGACCTCGCAGGGCCCAGGCGCCAGGGCGGTGGAGGGGAGGGAGGGAGGGGGCACCCGCGGAGGCTGGTGACGCCGAGAGCGCTGGGCGCACGGGCACAGGCCCCGGCTCCTCCCACGCGCCTAAAGTGAACCTGCTTCTTCTGTTTGTTCTGTTCCTCGCCAGATACTGGGAGGATTTCCACAGCTGCACGGTCACAGCCCTTACGGATTGCCAGGAAGGGGCGAAAGAGATATGGGATAAACTGAGAAAAGAATCCAAAAACCTCAACATCCAAGGCAGCTTATTCGAACTCTGCGGCAGCGGCAACGGGGCGGCGGGGTCCCTGCTCCCAGCGCTCTCCGTGCTCCTGGCGTCTCTCTCGGCAGCTTTAGCGACCTGGCTTTCCTTCTGACCGCGGAGCCGGCTCCCCCCTCGCCCACCCACACTCACTCCATGCTCCCGGAAATTGAAAGGAAGATCCATTCGTTCTTTGGGGACCCTGTGATTCTCTGTGATGCTGAAAACACTCATATAGGATTGTGGGAAATCTTGATTCTCTTTGATTTCATTTGATCTCTTGTGTTTTATTTGCCAAATGTTACCAATCAGTGAGCAAGCAAGCACAGCCAAAATCGGACCTCAGCTTTAGTCCCTCTTCACATAACAATAAGAAAATGATAAACCCACCCCATTTTAAAAATTTTTATTTTTTGGCAAAAGAATCTCAGGAATGGCCCTGGGCCACCTACTATACTAATCATGTGAATACATGACCAATGACGGGCTCCTCCTAATAGGAAAGAGGAGAGGAGAAGGCCAGGGGAATGAGTTCAGGAGAGATGACCACGAGGGAAGCATATGGTGAATAATTCACGTTCACGTCTTTCTTCCACAGTATCTTGTTTTGATCATTTCCACTGCACATTTCTCCTCAAGAACAGTGAAAGGACAGATTGTTGGCTTTGTGTTTGAAGGATCAGAGGCAGAGAGGAAAAGAGCTGGGGAACTCCCGGGCTAGAGGTAAAGGCTGCCAGAAGGAGTGCTGCTCGAGTCACTGAGAGGTTCAGCTTTACCTGCTGTTATTGATGCATCTTTCCAAGTCCAAGCCTTTCTTTCCCCTCCTCTCTTGTTTTAGCTGTTACACATACAGTAATACCCGAATATCCACCGGTGTAGATCACAAGGGGGGAGTGTTCAATGTTAATCTAAAATATAGTTTAAAAAGATTTTGACATAGAGAGCCTTGATTTTAAAAAGAGAGAGAGAGAGAGATGTAATTTAAAAAGTTTATTATAAATTAAATTCAAGCAAAAAAAGATTTGCTACAAAGTATAGAGAAGTATAAAATAAAGTTATTGTTTGAAATGGAGGCGTTGTCTGTTTCCTGTCCAAGGCCTGCTTTCTTGGCAGCGTTCTCAGAGGTTCCGGAGGGGACTCATGAAGCCAGGGGATACATTCACCCGTCCAGACGCCACTCCATCACCTATCATCTCAAGCAGTCCCCCCTCAACTAGGACATTGCAATTTCTCAGAAATCCCGTTTACTCTAAGAAGAGAAATCCACGCAACAGCAGAGATCCTTTCTGGGTAAGGGCTTGGGGAGTGTGTGCGCTCCTCTGAGAAAGCGCGCGCAGACCGAATGCCAGTGGCCGGCCCTCAGTCCCCTTCCCTGCAGGCCGGGCCTTAACCGCGACTCGCCTCTTCCTCTGTGGTGGCCCGGGCAGCTCGCGAAGGAACCGCCATTAAGGGCTCTAACGGAGGGGCCGGGAGGCTGTGGTCACTGGCAGGGATCAGGTGAATCCTTTCATAATTAATATGACAGCTCAGCCGAAATGGCGAGGAGACAGGGCCCTATTGATCAGGCAGTAGAGCTGCTTCCACCTCTCCTATTTATAGGCCCCATGGCCTTACCTAGAAGTAAACATTCGAGAGTGAGCAGGGGCTGAGGGAACCGGGCCCAGGGCTGCGGGACTGCAGGCGGGGGGAGGGAGAACCACATGCGTGTCTGGGTTCAATGAAATCAAACTCTGATTTCCTGGAGAAGGTGCAGGTGGGAGGGAGCTGCGGGGTCCCCCGGGGTAGCGGGGGGTGGAGGGAGGGAGACGTGTGGAAGGAGGCGGAGGAGGCTGCGGTGGGCTCCCGCGCCCTGGAGCCTGCGGGCCGCCGCCTGGAGCGTGCGCAGGGCTCTGAAATGCAATGCGTAAACAATCGCTAGTGCGAAAGTTCATAAATCAAACCCAGTGGGTCACAACCCAATCTGCATTCTCCCCACGGATTGAATTCCTGCAACACATGTGTCCCAGCGCCCGGAGCGCTGGAAGCTGCGCGGGTTCCTAATGGCCGCATACATTACCGCGGCCCCGCCACGCACGGGCCGCGCCCGCCGCTCCTGGAAACAGCTCCCCCGCCTCCTTCGATCCCCGATGCTCAGTCAAAACCAAAGGAGATCCACGCACCGGGAAACTCGGGTTGTTTTGATCGTTTCGTTGCAGGGATTATTTTCAGTATTTTCCGTCTAAGTATAAACAGGACTATTCTAACCCCAGCTAAACCCTGCAAATCAAGCTAAAATGTCTGAGCCTGTTTTAATTACGAATCTATTAAATGAGGGGGCGGAGAACGAGGAGGGAGAGGGAGGGCAGTCTCCTGTCAATTTTGCCCGAATAGCGCGCCGCCTCCCATCGGAATCTTTCCCTCCGCAAACTGGGGAAGAGCCGGTGCGCACAAGTAGGCCCCTTGTTGGCCAAAGAAACTGCACACGTCGTTCCCCCAGGCCCCCCAGTGCGCGGGGCGGGCGGGGGGAGGCGGGGGGGGGGGAGAGACGTCCCCGACCCTGGTGGACACCCCTTCCCTCCCAGCGCGATCTTCCCACCCAGAAATCAGTCTCCTTCCACTGGAGCCTGGAGGCGAGGCTGAGGGAGGGCGCAGAGCGACGAGGGGCGGGGATTGGGAGCGCGGCTCACTTCCTCTCCCCACAGGGTTCTTCTCAGGGAACCCCTTCCTCTCGGCGGCAACCGCCTCCCCGGTGGGGTCGCCCCACAGGGAGGGCGCCCCGCTGCCGGGTCCTTCCACACCCCAACTCTGCCCAGTCCCAGATCGCCCGGGGGAGCCTCGAGAAAGCTAGGCGTCCTGTCCCGGGCTCCCTCGCCCCGACCTAGGCCGGGACCACGCTCACCGGCGCTGGGAGCAAGCCCAGGATCGCTGGGCAGCCAGTCTCAGAAACGCAGTCTGAGAACATTTCTTCTTTCAGTGATTGTTTTAGGTTATTATCGCGCCGTCTTCGGCTGTAATTTGCTGTTTAACCACGATGACATCTCCATATGTTAGTTGAGGTTATTGTTTTTAAGCAGCAGCGCGGTAAGCTCAGAGAAATATTAACCATGTCCCAGCACGGAGATGGGGGGAGGGGGAGGAGCAGGCACCAGAGGAAATCATCATACCAGCCTCCGGCTCTGCCCCTAGGGCCCTTTGAGATTGGGGAAGGGCCCCACTCTACTCCATCTTCTGCCGTGTGGATGGATTCGAAACAAATTAATTTGAGTGTAATGTGTGGTTATCCTCTGAAGTTGTCCCAGAAGCCAGCTCCACAGTCCCATGAAGAACTCCAAGGCCCTTGGGAGGGGCTTACAGGGAAGCAGGAGAGGAGAGAGAAGGAAGGCGATGGGGAGGGAGAGAGACAGGGGGGAGGAACAAATCCAGGAGCAGAGTTAGCAGAGGGAGGCGAGGACGAACTTCCAGCTGGAGATGCCAGAGCTGTGGACAAGAGGTGGGGGATGGGGGTGGAACTGGAACTGATTTCCATTCAGGACTCTCACGGAAGCAAATGAGAACTAGGACCACCACCTAGATTCTCCTTCTGTGGGTCCAGAGGTCCTTTCACTCCAGCCTGAGCCTTCAGGCCACAGGGGCACTTTGAAACTAGGGGAAATCAGGTGGATGGGCCAGAAGAGGAACGCTTCCCCCGCCCACCTCCCCCTACACCCACCCTCCCGCCCCTTCTTCCCCCCAAACTCCATCAATTCCCAGCAGAGGTGCTTCCCTGAAGGCCTTCAACCATTCTCCCACTGCCCATGGCTGGGCCGCATGGTCCCCGAGGAGCCCATTCTCTGGAACAGTCTGCCATGTCCCTGTCCCCTGGGACCTGAGGAAAGGCTCGCTGCCCCACTGACACTTCCTCCCCAACACCCACCAAAGGAAACCGAAGCGATACTTCTCTGGCCCCTTCTCCACCTTCAAAAATGAAGGGGGGTGAGAGGGGATGGCGGAGGGGAACTAAAGGGGGGAGCAGTGTAGACACCAGCTTTGTGGCCCTCACAAGACAGTGGGTTCACCTGGGCCCCAAACTCCAATACCTGGAATAAATAAACTGTGTTCAGTCCCACTGGGGGCAACCTCCCCATGTCAGTCCCACAGGGCAAGGAGGCTGACATTTCTGTCCAGATGGATCCTCTGCCTGTAGAGTGATGACTGGGAGCTAGAGGATCGGGTTACCAGCTGCTAAACATGGGAAGGTTACTTAACCCCTCTATACCTCCCTTTCTTGTTCTGTGAAATGGGGTAACCATACTTACCTCATCAGGTTGTACTTGTATCAAATGAGACTCCATAGATAAAGCGCTTTCACACTGCATTCCGCTTACCTGATGTTAGATATTACTATTATTTCCTCCTGCCTCCACACAGGCTCCATATGATGGCTCTCACTGAGGTCTTTAAATAACCTCTTCCGAATAACCTGAAGCAGAGAGCTTCATTATGACTTTACTACTTTGGGGCAGTTTTTCTGTACAGTCCAGCAGCTTCAGTTCCTCTTGCGACAGGCTCCACAGGCTCCATCCCGCTCTGGCCTTCTCAGAGGATGCTCTAGATAAGCTTTGAATTAAGTCAGCCAATGGGCAGTGACTACGCCCAGACTCTGCCGGACCCCATCTGGAGCCCCATCCCAGGCCAGACCCCAGGCTTCTAATGCCTGCAACCACCATTCTGCAGTGACTGGTCCTCCCAGCCTAACCAAATTCCTCCTGGAGCTTCCTCCAGCTGCTCTTCTCCTCCCCCTCCTCGCCACTTATATTAAATTCCTCTCCCAAATTAAAAAAAAAAAAAAGGTTTATTGTAACCAGCGAAGAAATACAACGTTACACAGTGGGGGTGGTATTAACCCACCCTGCTCTCCTTCCACACCTTTTCCCATGCTCATAAAAACATGTGCTCATAGGGAAGGTGGGCTTTTTGTTTGTTTGTTTTTATAAAATTATGATATATATTTCTCTTCTACCAATCCTTCAAAATCAGTAGCTAAACAAATAACCCCTTCTTTTAAATCAGCGGTTCTCAACCTGTGGGTTGCGACCCCTTTGGTGGTCGAACGACCCTTTCACAGGGGTCGCCTAAAACCATCCTGCATATCAGATATTTACATTACGGTTCATAACAGTAACAACATTACAGCTATGAAGTAGCAATGAAAATAATTTTATGTTTGGGTCACGACATGAGGAACTGTATTTAAAGGGCCAGAAGGTTGAGAACCACTGTTTTAAAAAGTTACACAATATTTCTCAGATGGCCATACTGCAATTTATTTAATTTTTCCCCCCATTGATGGACATTTCAGTTTTCCCAGTTTTTTTTTTTGGGGGGGGGGGTGGGGAGGAACCTAAATGTCCATTAATGGGTGGAAAATATCGTGTCCTACAAATATTGCTGTGATAAATATTTCTGTTTAAACAACGTATGTACTAGTATTTCTTCAGTGGAATAGATTCCTCAAAGTTGGATTGCTGAAAAGAAAAGTACGTATATGTGCTTATTTTTTAAATGCAGGCGTGCTTTCCATTTGAAAAAAAATATATATTGTTGGATACTTTTCCCAAAGAGTGTAGAGTGCGCTGCCGGGGTCCCCCACCCCCGCCCCCTCCCACTCCCCGCCCTCTTCTGCACTATTCACCCTTTTTTGGTCTTGTCAACCCAGTAGGTAACCTGTGGCTTTCTGGAAGGCCGGCCTTTCTGGACCCCTCTACCCATCAGAGCTGGCGGGGGACGTCCAGCTAGACTGTCGGTTCCCCTCCCCAAAGCATGGACTTTTATGCAAAGTCCGATGTAATTCGTCCTTAAAAACCCTGACATTCACCGCTAATCTAATCCACGTGCCTCCCGGGAGCGAGGGCGCGGGTGCTGCGGTCTCTGGGATTGTGGTTGGGCGGAGATGGGGCTCAGCCGGGGTCCCCCACCGCTCCTGCCACTTCCACTGAGGCGCTTCCCTCGAGGCCAGAGTGGCTCCGTGGGTCAGTACCAAGGCTGCGGTCTCCTGGCCCGTCTGCAGTGGAGCGCAATCTAAGGAAGGAGGCAGCAAAGGAAAAGAAAATCGCAGCCTCCAAGGCAGGGCAACAAAGATGACAGCTGAACTATTCTTTTTCTCTCCCAGTCAGACCCGGAGGCTTCCCGTTCAAAGAGTCACAAAGGAGGACTGACCGTCTGCGGGGATTCGCTGTGCAGAGATGGGGTTACACTCTCTCTCTTCTCTTTCCCCAGGTTTACGCTCCCTAACTTTTTTTTAAAAAAAACACACTTTTATTGAGCACTTATTACATGTTAGGCATTAAGTTAAAGCTTTGTGAACATCACTCCGTTTTCTGCACCGGTCTCTGTGGGAGATTGTCTTATCCCCACTGTACAGATAAGAAAGGCTCGGTAACTAGCCCCATGTCAGCAGGTCATAAAATGCAGAGGTGAAATTTGAGCACTGATCTGTTTCAGGGATCTGTTTAAGACCTCACTTTGCTTGATCTGTTACTATTCTGAGCCCAAAGAGAGATAGCACAAGGTTTAAAAAACAGCAACAAAGAAATGTAAATCCTATAAACAGAATAATGGCCTCGCTGGATATCATGTCCTAATCCCTGGAACCTTGAATGTGTTAGTTATATAACAAAGGGGAGTTAAGGCTGCAGATGGAATTAGTTTGCTCTTGGTCTGACTTTAAAACAGGGAGATTACCCTCAGGGCCCAGTATAATCACTAGGAACCTTAAATGTGGAAGAGGGAGGCAGAGGAGGTCAGAGTGAGGGGATACAACAAGGACTAACCTTTGTTGGCTTTGAAGATGGAGGACAGGGCCCACAAGGAATCTAGGCAGCCTCTAGAACAGTGGTTCCCAACCTTCTTTTGGCCATGCCCCACCTAAGCATCTCTAAAACCCTGATGCACCCCCCCTCCCCCCCCCTCCCCCATTGACATATAATTCTTATTATTCAAAAAGTGAACTCTTATTCATGTGGAGGAAGCCTAAAAGGCCATTAACTTAGTCTAAACAAGTTTCCAAAGAACAAGGCATCCATGAAAGAGAAAAATAAAAGAACGAAAGGACAGTTGAAGTACCAAGGAAGAAATCACTAAGAAACAATTTAAAAAAATAATAATATAAAGTGATATGAAAAAATAGCAAATTAAGTTTCAAAGCATATAATAGAGACCTGAAATGCATAAATGTCACAATACATATTTATATACTGTATATGAGGCCCCTAGAACCATAAGAAATGCAAAAAATTCACTGTTAATAACTCATTCTCGAATTGCCCCCCTTAAAAATTAAAATGCCCCCCTGTGGGGCATATGCCCCACATTGGGAACCAGTGCTCTAGAAACTGGAGAAGACAAGGAAATGGATTCTTTCCTGGAATCTTCAGGAAGGAATGAAGCCCACTGATTTTAGCCCAGCAAAACCTATGCCAGACTTCTGAACTACAAAACTAACTGTAACATAATAAATTTGCATTGTTTAAGCCCCCAGGTTTGTGGTAATTTGTTATAGTTGCAAACAGAAAAATAATACAAATACTAATTTGAGCTGAGAAATAGATACGTTACAAACATCCAGAGAGCCCTGGTATTCAGGATGGTTTTTTGCTGGGGTCTGCCAAAGGCCCTCCTTTGAGTATTTTGGGGGCAGGTGGCAGCTTCATGTCAGCAGAGACAAAGATATTACGGAATAAATTTCAAAAAACAAGCAAACAAAAATATTATATTGTTGTTCTACAGTGTGTTGGCATAGAAAATTTTTAATTATTTTCTCCCCTTTTTTGTGCCCCTTTTGGCTGCAATCACCTCTCATTTGCTTCCTCTCCCTCCAGTAATTTAATAGACATGCAGGTGAGTTCCTTGGTCCTAGTCATGGGCCTGCTTGGATATGAAAAGTTCATTGCTACAGTGATAGATGATTTGATGGAACATTCATGAAATGTATCACCAGGTAGTTATTCTTTTGATAAATCACAGCAACTAATATTAGCTACATACCTCATCACCTGGATGAATCACGTGTTGGATTGATTTTTTAATGGTGGTGGTATTTGCAACTTGCACATTACCCAGGACACAAAAGGGAGTGGGTCCAATCTCCATGGAATTCCTGCAATGAATCACTTGCTATGAGTATTAGAGGGAGGGAAGTGGGGATGAGGAACACAGGAAAAAGTCAAGCCAGACCAACCACAGATATCCACCGCCTTCCGCAAGGAGAAAAACTCCTTAGAATTGTCTAAACCTGGTAAAGAGGAGAAGGGAGAAAAGGACACACTTGTCCATCTGGGTTAATCAAGGCACAAATTGCTTTGTTTACACGGAGACACCACGGTAGGAGTCTGTTCTTGATTAAGAAGTAAGAAAGGCTAAGCAAGCAAGCTGGTGGGTGACGGCAGACAGGTAATTAGCTTCCGCCTGACTGACAGTCCCATGGCCACAGATGCCAGTTGCATGCTGCCTGGATCTCTCCGTTGCCTCAGCGGGGTCTGCCACGCTTTGTGAAAGGCGGTGCTGGGACCCTCCGGTTCTCCGGGTGCCTCCTCAGGCTTTCACCTGAAATATGGTGAATTGTGTTATCCCTTAGGCAGAGAGAGAGTCCCAAGCCAAGTGGTTCATTTAACTCTAGCTAAACACAAATTCTTCAAAATAAGCAGCTTTGAAGGGGATACAGAGCACCAGGGCATGTGGGAGGCATAGCAAGGCCAAGCCAGCACTGACAGCCCAGCCTGTGTGCCAGCCAGGCCTCTCTGAGCTTTATATGGACTCAGTAGAGGGGAGGGGCTGTCGGGTACCTATCACCACTCCTCTCACCTTTCACAGAGCAACCTTTGGCAATGCGCTTTCTCATGTAGCCATTCTTATGCCCCGCTTTGTGCACATCTTCCTTCTCTTTGGAACATAATGAGGGGGAAAACTGCATATCCTCAATTGCTTTGTTGATAGAACTTGTATATTTTTTCTCTTTCTAACTAGCCCTTAGCACTTGCACAGCTAACAGAAAAAAAAAGTCTCTGCCCAAATCTTTATTTTCAGGAATTGCTCTAAATTCACATCCAAAATGTATTTATTCATGTATACCCACTTACACTGATATTCATAATTACACGTTCTCTAATTCATATGTTCTCTAATTCATATATATTTTCTCTACGACACACAGAGATGCACACAGACTCAAACACCACCCACAGGCACTGCACTTGGGACCTTGACTGTTTTCCCTCTGCGTTGCTCTTGGATCTTGCCTCTTACCTATTGAATTGTCTTTGCCACCTTGTGTTTCATTCTCCAAACGCTCCTTCCCTTCACTTACAAACACACTCGAATCTCTTATACACTGAGAGGTAACCTCCTTCCTTTGCCCATCCCACTGTCCCCTCACTGCTGGCCCGTTTCTCCATCAAGCTCCTGGAACATGCCCAGCCCAAAGGAGACACGCAGTCAACACTGAAGAACACGTGAATGAAGCGTTCTCCTCTGTCCTCCGCCATCCTCCCCTCACTGCCCAGCCCCGGCACTGGAGCCCCAGGTTCTTCCTTACCAGTTGCAGACACTCCACCCTCACACTCACGGGCCGCCTCCTTTTCCCCCAACTGTATTTTATGGATTCTATTTTTAAATTCACCAAGAATCTATATTCAGTGTAGGAAAATTAGCAACCGCTGGGGATTTCAAAAGAGAGAAATTAAAAAAGCCATAAGTTCTTCAATCAGCAATATGCATTTTGGTCTCAGTGTTTCTAGCATTAACTCTCTCCTTTCTGCATGGGTGTGTATCATTGCTGAGTGATTCAGGCTTCCTGCATGGCACTGAAGACTCATCGGGATGTGGCCCCATCTCATCTTGCCAGATTCCTCCCCATGCACAGCCCTCCACACCCCCACCCACCCACTGCAACAGTATTGAACCCCTTGCCCTCCTAGAACTGACACACCCTCTTCCCTCTTGAACACCCTTGCCAGCTAAATACCTTGCACTTCCACACACTCACTTCCCTCCACTTGTGGAAATCCTAAGCTTTCTTTAAACCTGTTCAGGCTCAATCTTGCCTGACTCCCTACTGACCCCTCTGGTCATAATTACCGGTTGTGCTTCAGTTGGCCCTTGACGTTCTTCAGTTTGTATTATAATTAGCTGTCTGTTTATCTGTTTTGTCTTTAAACCAAAGTTTCTTGAAGTCAGGGACTATGTCTCATTAATCTTTGAATCTCCCCCAATGCCTAACACTGTGCCTGAGACAGATGTTTATGAAATAAAGAACATCTCCAGCCTTTTCTGCCTCACACATATGTAGTTGTACATTCTAATTTTCAATGGATAAAGAAAGGTATTGCTGATGCGAACTCTTCTTGGGCTGCTTCTTGATAATGCCTTTTCTCTCTCAGAAACCCCTCCCTAGCAGCCTGGGTGTTCATCCCTGGGAGAGGAGAGGCATAAGATCACTGGGTCCATGCTGTGGAGTGCCTTCCAGTGGTCAGAAGCAAAGGAATAAATATACTCATGGCAATGATAATAAAAGGGAAAGAATGAATGATAGCTGAAACAAGACGGTGGGAAGAGAAAAGAAGCAACGCTCCTTACTACATCCTTTTCATGCCCCTCAAAACACTTACTCAACATTTCATTAATTTGTTATATTTTTTCATAAGCTACAGAAATCCTGAAAAATTTGTATCCCTCTGCTTTTTCCCTCCTTCTCATTCAACGAACTCTTGAAATCAATAACTTTCCTGCTTCCTTTTTGAAGAAGAGAATTTTCCATTCCACATTGTCACTCAGATGATACACTTATCACCTCATGTAACACAGGGACTCTCCAGTGGCCGCCAGCCTCTGAGTTGGCCTCCAATGATTCATGACTCCTGGCCCGCGTGCCTGTGCATAGTCACTTTGCACAACAAACCTTGGCTGGCCCTGTGTAACCAATATAATAGGAGTGAAGCAATGATGTGTGACTTCCAAGGCTATGTCATAAAAGGTATTGTAGCTTTCTCTTTGGTCTCTTGGATTACTTTATTTGGGGAAAGTCAGTTACCATCCATGAAGACCCTTAAGCTGCCCTGTGGAGAAGCCAATGTAGAAATAAATGTGTCCTACTGCCAACAGACAGCACTGACTTGTTAGCTACAAGTGAGCTACCTTAAAAAGTAGATTCTCTCACATGGAAGCATGGAACAGATTATGGAATCTCAGAGGGAAGAGATGGGAGGGTGAGTGGGTGTGAAGTGATCAACCAAAGAACTTGTATGCATAACCCATGGACACAGACAACAGGGTGGTGAAGGCCTGGGGCTGAGGGCAGGGGCAGGCAAGAAGGGGTTAAGGAGGGGAAGGAACATATGCAATACTTTCAACAATAAAGTTTTTTGTTTTTTTGAAAGTAGATCTTCTTGCTACAAACTGCAGATGATTGCAGCCCCAGCTGAAACCTGACTGCAACTTCATGGAGATACTGAGCCAGGACCACCCAGCCAAGCTGCTCTCAAATGCCTTATCCACAGAAACCATGAGAGATAAAAAAAATTATTGTCATTTAAGGAGGATTTGTTATATGGCAATAGATAGCTAATAAAATGAATCTGGTATTTGCTTTTGTTTTATTCTTCAGTGTTTAGTGTTTGTTCATTTGTCCATAAGTTCACATAAATTTTGATAGGTTTTGTTTGTGAGACATAAACAAAAAAATGACTTAACTTATTTAACTATTGCATAGTGAATAGTAAAATATTTCAAGGGAAGTTTTGAATATCTAAATACTTTAAACTATGATTACTATTGAGTGGTTTGGGAATATATAGGGTGTCCCAAAATTCACGCAAGAAGTAATTTTGATAGAAAACACAGGTTTATAACTAAAACTTGTAAATTTTTTATTGATTCATAAAGTATACAGTATACGGTTATGTATGGAATAGCAAATCGGGTAAATGGCCTCCACGGCTTTGCTGGCACATACGCAAAGCCGTGGTCTTCATTGGTCTTCGTTGGTCTTCATTGGTCTTCATTGTCCCTGCTCCTGGGCCATAATTGGTACTTGGTAATGCTTATCAAATTGAAGGGATTGAAATCAAAGGACAACAGGTATTAGAATCTGATTCAATAAACCAAGTAAAATTAGGCCTTTATTTTTGTTGTTGTTGTTGTTGTTGTTAATGCTCACGCAAAATTCAAATCTTGCGTGAATTTTGGGACACCCTATATAAATAAGTGTCCAAACAGAAAAATAGAAAACAGTGTAGGTATTTCAAACAGAAGTAACTTAGTACAAGGGATAAATTAAAATGTGTTAGACAGGCTAGAAAAGTAAAGATAAGTAATTTTACCAAAAGATTAGTAGGAAACCACTGCAATGCTTAGTTCTAAAGGAGCAAAAGGGAAAATGGCTACCCAGAGCCTATGACTGCTGTGACACTGGAGCTGCTGTTGTACAACTAGGGGCAGCCCAGGAGTTGAAGGGAAAATGCTTGCTCAGCTTTAATCCCACCTTTCCATCTCCTGCCAAAGCCTCCCATTGGCAGAAACTAACAGGAAGCAATAGGCAAAGGCGTCTGGGAAATGTAGTTTGCAAGCTTCCTGTTCTGTGAAAGAGCAATGAGAAGCTGAGAGCTAATAGATATTAGTTGTCAATGGGAATAATAACAGAGATAATGGAAATAAAGACCTACATATGTGACAAGGCTTTACCTAAAAATAAAATATCCAACAGCCTGTGTGGCATAATGGTTGAGCGTCAACCTATGAACTAGGAGGTGACAGTTTGATTCCTGATCAGGGCACATGACCAAGTTGCTGGCTCTATCCCCAGTGGGGGGCATGCAGAAGGCAGCTGATAGATTATTATCTTTCTTCATTGATGTTTCTCTCTCTCCCTCTCCCTTCCTCTCTGAAATCAATAAAAATATATTTTAAAAATAAAATATTCAGCATATGATTAGAGAAAAATTCAGGTGCTCCCACATTCATCTTTCAAGATATATTTCAGCCCTGGCTGGTGTGGCTTGGTTGATTGGAGCATCATCCCATACACTGAAAGGTTGTGGATTGATTCCTGATTAGGTTATTGGTCCAATTCTCTATCAGGGTGAGAAGGAGAAGGCAACCTATGGATATTTCTCTTCCCCTCTCTCTAAAATTAAGTCCTCAGGTGAGGATGTTTAAAAAAAGACATTCCAGTAGCTATAGGTTTAAAACTCAAAATTCTTTAAAAAGCCCTTTTTATTAACTGCAGAAGAGCACACTGCTCCAACTGTTTCCATTATTAACTCATTTACTATCTCCTCCCCTGACTCATCTCCATAAAGTTGGACCTACTGTGATCCTTTCTACTGGCGAGCAAACTCAATCTCGAGGAATTAAGTCACATATCAGAAGAGTCAGCGTTCCAACATGGTAGCCTGGCTTCTCATGTCTATGCTTAACCATTCCACTGTATTACTCCTCGTGCTTCCATCACCTCACCTGAAATCTGGGAGCTACTTGTTTCTGGTTGCATTGATGCCCCAAATATTCAGATTGACAATATTCAAAGGAACAAAAGACAAGATCTGTAAAAAAGAAAAACCCAACCCTTGGGCTATGGGGCTAACTTTTGACTCAGTTTGTCCAAATGTTGCCTCTACTATAGTGCAACCTATGAATTATTATATAACTAGAGGCCCGGTGCACGAAATTCATGCAGGGGTGTGTGTGTCTCTCAGCCCAACCTGCACCCTCTCCAATCTGGGATCCCTCTCACAATCCAGGACTGCTGGCTCCCAACTGTTCCCCTGCATGCCTGCCTGATTGCCCCTGCCACCCTGATCACCCCCTAACCACTCTCCTGCCAGCCTGATCGATGCCTAACTGCTCCCCCGCTGGCCCAATTGCCCCTAAATGCCATCCCCTGCTGGCCTGGTCACCCCCAGTTGCCCTTTCCTGCTGGCCCAGTGACCCCTGACTGCCCTCCCTTGCCAGCCTGGTTGCCCCTATCTGCCCTCCCCTGCCGGCCTTGTTGCCCCCAACTGCCCTCCCCTACAGGCCTTGTCCCTCCCAATTGCCCTCCCCTGCAGGCCATTTGTGGTTGCCATCTTTGACCACATGGGGGCGGCCATCTTGTGTGTTAGAGTGATGGCCAATTTGGATATTACCTCTTTATTATCTAGGATTAGAAAGACCACAATTATTGAATTATCTGGAACTCTTGTTCTGAGTTGTTCTGACAGACCTTCTTTAGTCTGGAAATATCCAACCCAAGCGTAAAGGAGGGTTAATAACCAGTCCCCAGGGAGGGCCTATAAATAGGAGGCCATGTACTGGGGTGGTGATGCAAGTCCATGCAGAACAGTAAACATGGGGTGTTGTTTTCTGTCAGCTTATATCCATGCAAAAAACTAATGCTGATATTTCAACAAGCTTTCCTGCGTTTTTCCCTTTCCATAGAGAGGCAGCAAGGAGGACAAGATTGGTTCTTCAGAAATTTCATTCCAGCATCTATGACAACTTTAGTTTTTCATGTTTTGGGGATTTATCTTGTTTTTAACAGCTGGTGACTTGTACCATTTTGAAATAATCAGTGACATGCTCATCATATCTGGAGGAAGACTAGACTAAATAGAGGGGAGACCCAGTGGTGGGACACGCCATGTAATAGCACCAGAACATTCTGCCAACTATCATTATTTTCTGAAGATGCTATTTCTTTCTTGGAGACCACATGCTTGTCCTACCTGTGAGGTCAGCTGCTTTTAGAAGGAGCAGAAGAACAGCCGTGGAATGCATGGATTCTCAAACAATTTTAGGTTGTAGACAGCAGTCCACGAGTCTAGCTGAGTGCAATGCCACGAGCACCAACACTTCTGAACTAATGCAAATGGCCTGTGGAGGGTAGAAGGGCAGGCTCCACTTGACCAGGAGCTGTCACCAGGCCCGAGGGTCCCTGTGTGTTGGATTGTACTGTACAAGTAGCCAAAATGAACCTAATTGCTAACTTCTAGGAGGGGCATCTAGGAGGGACGACACTGAGATGGAAACTTACAAAGGATTACATAGATGAGGCTGTTGCCTCTACTGGAGTGCAACCCATGAATTATTTTATAATTAGAAAGACCATCGTTACTGAATTATCTGACACTCTTGTTCTGAGTTTCCATGCAGTTTATGGAAAAACAAAAGTTCATTGTTTTATAGTTCCCCTTTGCCTCATAGCCAGAGGAGAAAAATTGGGTAAAAGGAAAAAAGAAAAATGATCTATTATTTTGATAGCCATGTGCCTGTGTGTGATTATGAATGGACACATGAGGAAAGAACAATTAATACAAAAAAAAGACTTTTTCAAAACAAGTGCCTTATTTAAAAGAATATGTGTGTCTTTCTTTGTAAGTACAGAGCTGCTACAAAAAACAAAAACAAAAACAAAACCATCTTTGCCACTGCCCTGCATCCCAGCAGGAATGAGCCATCTTCACTTGCTCAAAGGACAGACTCTTCCCTCCAAACATCCAACTCAAGGAGGTGGTAACTCCAAAGCTCGCACTTGCATATCCCAGAGCAGCCTTTATAGTTCTGCCTCTCTCCCTTCAGGGTCTTTTTATACTATAGCTGTCAACATAAGAGCTCCAAGAGCTCACTAATACAGACACAGAACCAGGTGCAACATTATGAAACGGGGTGAAAAATACAGTCACAGATGCATGTCTGCCACAGCAAAGCAAAGCAAATAGAGGGGAGGACCCATCAGGGTTTGGATCTTCACTATTTCTATAAAATGTATGTCTCTACTCTACCCAACATCTGCCTTGTTTTCTGACCTCACTTCTTATCAGCTCGTTCTCTGCCCCGGATGTCACAAGGTCATCAGTTTTAATGTCTTTGTACTCATATTTTCCTCTGCCTATCCTCAAAAATCTTTGCATGAAAGGTCCTTTCCTGTCATCACCTCTTCAGAGATACCTTCTCTGATCTTCCACTGCAAAATGATAGCCACCCTCTCTTGAAACCCTCCAAAGCAAACTATTGTATTGCCTGGTTGTGTTTTATTTATAGCACTTAACATTTGGACAATTTAATAAATTCCTGTCTAACACGGTTGTATCCTCTAAGCTTGGATGCTCTAGGCAAAGCTGTGCCCTGGTCTTTGGGCACACAGATAATCTGTGTAGTTCTTTCCCTCTCAAAGATCCTGCACTTCACCTGAGCCCTCCCCTCTGCTCCCAGCCCTGCATTTGCTTCTCTACAGTTCAACATCTAGATTTTATATTTACCACTCAGCTCAAGCTCAGTCTCTCTTGGTTTTAACAGAAAGCAGGTCTCAGCATAACATGGAGTGATGAGTACTGGGCACTCTCCAGAGAATCAGGTGTGGCCTCCCTGGGACCTGCACGAACAGTAGTTGACTGACAATAGTGGGCTGGCCTTGTCTCTCCTGGGTGAGCTTGGTGCCAGGGGCACAGCTGGGTGTCTGACCACCATGGGGGTTCGATGACTATACCCTACCCACGGTCAAATCCCCCAGAAATCAATGTCTGATTGTAGTAGAATGGTACAGACTATGCTCAACATAAATTTCCATGGGCCCAGGGCCCCTATCCAGCTGTCATCAACACAAACACAGAGAATGCCAAGGGTAAGGTATTTATATATTAACTAGAGGCCCAGTGCATGAAATTCATGCACTTGGGGGCATCCCTCAGCCTGGCTTGCGCCCTCTCGGGGATCGGGCCTAAGTCAGCAGTCAGACATTCCTCTCACAGTCTGGGGCTCCCTCTGTCTGGGACCTCTCGCTCCTTACTGCCCACCCGCAGCAGAGGCAGGAGAGGCTACCACCACAGAGGCTGCATGCGCCAGCTGTGAGCCCCACTTCTGGCTGAGTGGCACTCCCCCTGTGGGAGCACACTGACCACCAGGGGGCAGCTCCTGCATTAAGCATCTGCCCCCTGGTCATCAGTGCGTGTCATAGTGACTGGTCATTCTGCCATTTGGTCTATTTGCATATTAGGGTTTTATTATATAGGATAATAACTTTGTGCATAGAAGAGGTCAATGGGGAGGGGGGTAAGAGGGGCATATGTAATACTTGAATAATAAAAATTCTAAAGAATAACTGTGAAATCACACTATCTTGGAAATAACTAAAATAATTATTTTTTTTAACAAATGTCATTCCAATGAGGGATCTCTCTTTTTTAAAAAAATATTTTATTGATTTTTAGAGAGAAAGGAAAGGAGAGGGGGAGAGAAAGAAAAACATGGATGTGAGAGTGGAACATCCATCAGCTACCTCCTGCATGCCCCCTACCAGGGGTCAAGCCCACAACCCAGTCTGTGCCCTGATGGGTAATGGAACTGGCAACCTTTTGATGCACTGGACCACGTGACGGATCTCTTTTTAATGCAATATAACAAAGTGCCACTTTCCTAACTAAAATCAAGTTCTGTCCCTTCAGAGTTGGCAGTGAAGGGATAATTTCCATATGAGGGAGACCTCATCTACTTGACTTTGTTCCCAGAGATTCACTACTCCTGTGTGGGTTTCTGGGAAAGTGTTAAAGCCACAACCTGGCCTGGGGTGGTGAGGGAAGCTGCCTCCTGGGGGAGTTCTCAGCCTTGGCCACACTTCATAATCTCCTGGGGGATGCTGTATTTGATTTTTCAAAATTCAGGTCAGCCTGGCCTAGGCCCTATCCTTGTATTACTGAATCCAGTGCTAGTAGTCATGGACTTAGCTAATGATTCTGGGCTAGAGGCAAGGTTGAGGTTGATGCTTACTTAAATGTGGAGATATAGCTCTTTAGCTCATCCCTTAGTTCCCATTAAACAGTATGGACAAAACAAGATCAAGATCCTTTTTAAAAGATGTTATGAAAAACCTGGGAAGAGGCAAGTTAATACAGAGAGTAACATCTACATAGATGAGCAGGAGTTCAACTTGCAGCACCAGTCTGAAAGGGCAGTGATTTAGAAAGAAGCTCTGTTAAAGTTAAAACACAAGAGAAGTTTCCACAGTCAAATAAGTTTGCGGCCCTCACTTACTTGCTCCCAGTCTTGGTGCCACTATGTGCATTGCATTTTGAAGTCTTCCAAAAGTCCTCAGTAAAGACATTCATTGAATTTATTCAACCCATAGTTTCTTAAATGTGTGCCACTGCTGAAACCCTACAGCCAGAGACACTGTGGAGCCCTGTGAGATTCAAAGCCCACAACCACAGCTCAGGGAGTGCTTGCTCAGTTTCACGGTCCCACTTGGTCCAGCTAGAGTTTCTGTTGCCTAAGGAGCTTCTTCCTCTTCTGAGCTGGTCATTCTCTTCTGCAAAAGCCCATCCCTAAACCCAGGGCCACTCCACCGGCCACCATATCAGAATTGAATAAAACAAAACTCTCTTCAATAGATATGCACATACAATAACAATGAGGTCTTTGTCTTAAAATATGAAATCAGTGCAGTTATTTGTTCATCTAGAAGAGAAGAAAGTGAGCTCATATAAACTGCCTCTTCACGGCCTGCCAGCAGCTCACCAGCCTGTGATGGCATGGCGTGTGACTGAGGGTAGTCCAGCTTCTTGGCAAAATGGGGCAGGAGGCAGTTTCTCTAAGACAGCCTCTCAGTTCTCCCCTCCTCCCACCTAGAAATGACCGCCCCATTGGAAAACACCTCTCCTGAGTCCTCTTCTGGCCCTCTTCCCAGAGGGAGCTGAAATCCTGATACAGGCCAGAGATTAGAGAAACACCAAGTTCAAACAGGCAGGAAAAGAAGCGCCCTGAGACTATTGGGTGAGGACATTGGAGGAGGAGAGGATATGTGTTCTAGGGTCTCTAATTGAAAGTTGAAACCCTTTTCCCCAGAGATCAGGGATTCTCAACCAGGGGCAATTTTCTCCCAAGACACATTTGCAATGTCTGGAGTCATTTGTGATGGTCACACCTGGGGAAGGAGTGCTACTGAAATCTAGTGGGCAGGGATACTGCTAAAGATCCTACAATGCCCAGGACAGCCCCACCACAAAGAATTATCTAATCCTAAAATGGGAACAGTGCCCAGGTGGAGAAACTCTGCATTGACCAATGATGTTTTGGATAATTTGGTTGGTAATTTTGTAATTTTATTTAATAGCTCAGGCATAGTAGTTTAAATAGGTTTTATAGGTTGACATTAATATCTTGCTAACACCATCTCTACAAGATAGTGTATTTTAAGTTCCACTTAGTCAAATAACAGCAATTATCTGGCTTACACATAGTATGTTCATTTACTTCATGAAGTAAAACCGTTTTTTTTCTTTTTTAAAAAATTAAATCTTTATTGTTCAGATTATTACAGTTGTTCTTCTCTCCCCCCCCCCCATAGCTCCCCTCCACCCGGTTCCCACCCCACCCTCTGCCCTTACACCTCCCACTGTCCTCATCCATAGGTGTACGATTTTTGTCCAGTCTCTTCCCGCACCCCTCCACACCTGAGAATTGACAGTCTGCTCCCTTTCTATGCCCCTGATTCTATTCTATTCACCAGTTTATTCTGTTCATCAGATTATTTATTCACTTGATTTTTAGATTCACTTGTTGATAGATATGTATTTGTTGTTCATACTTTTTATCTTTACCTTTTACTTCTTCTTCCTCTTCTTAAAGAATACCTTTCAGCATTTTATATAATACTGGTTAGGTGGTGATGAACTCCTTTAGCTTTTTCTTATCTATGAAGCTCTTTTTCTGACCTTCAATTCTGAATGATAGCTTTGCTGGATAAAGTAATCTTGGTTGTAGGTTCTTGGCATTCATCACTTTGAATATTTCTTGCCACTCCCTTCTGGCCTGCATTGTTTCTGTTGAGAAATCAGCTGACAGTTGTATGGGTACTCCCTTGTAGGTAACTAACTGTTTTTCTCTTGCTGCTTTTAAGATTCTCTCTTTGTCTTTTGCCCTTGGCATTTTAATTATGATGTGTCTTGGTGTGGTCCTCTTTGGATTCCTTTTGTTTGGGGTTCTCTGTACTTCCTGGACTTGTAAGTCAATTTCTTTCACCAGGTAGGGGAAGTTTTCTGTCATTATTTCTTCAAAAAGGTTTTCAATATCTTGCTCTCTCTCTTCTTCTGGCACCCCATAATTTGGATTTTGGTATGCTTGAAGTTGTCCCAGAGAATCCTTACACTATCTTCATATTTTTGGAGTCTTTTTTCTTTTTTCTTTTCCAGTTGGGTGTTTTTTGCTTCTTTGTATTTCAAATGTTTGGCTTGATTCTTGGGATCCTCTAGTCTGCTGTTGGATCTCTGTATATTATTCTTTATTTCAGTTAGTGTATGCTTAATTTCTCATTGGTCCTTTTTCATATCCTTGAGGGTCTCACTAAATTTATCAGTGGTTTCTAGAAAATTCTTGAAAAACCTTATAACTGTGGTTTTGAACTCTATATCCAGCAGTTTGCTTTCCTCCATTTCTGTCATTTGTGACCTGTTTCTTTGTCTCCACATTTTGGCTGCTTCCCTGTGTTGAAAGAGTGGCTTTCTGTGCTAGGTGTCCTATAGGGCCCAGTGGCTCAGCCTCCCCAATTACCTGAGGTGGACACACTTGGTGCACCCCTTTGTGGGCTGTGTACACAGCCTTGTTGTAGTTAAGCCTTGATTGTTGTTGGTATCACTGGGAGGAATTAACCTCCAGGCCAATTGGCTGTGAGAATCAGCTGTGTCTACAATGGGAGAACTTCTGTGCTGGAGACACCCTTATGGGGCAAGACTTGCTTCAGTGGGGCTTTGGTGTTCACTGAGTCTGCCCCCTGAGCATGTCCCTTATGGACCTGAGGAGTTGTAATCTGGAAGGTCCCACTCTGACCCCTGGGTACACTGGCTCTTGGATCTCTAAGGTGGTGCTAATTTAGCCTCTGCCTGAAGCTACCCAGCAGGAGCTATGGAGAGATCTGCAGATTCCTCTTCCTTGTTTGGGGTTTGGAGGTGCCCTGATGAGGCCCAGCTGTGAAGCAATGCAAGCTTCTGTGGGGCCTTGGGCCTTCTTTTGAATGTTCTGGGTCTCTCTGACCCAGCTGCAGTTTGTTAGGTAATTTTAGATTGCAAAGGGCCAGGTCATTCACATGCAAAAGCCTCTGTGCACAGCTTGAATGGGGCAGGATCTCAGGGAATCAACAGGGAGGAGCAAGCAGCTATGGCTGATCCTCAGCCCTGCCCTAAGAGTCCCTGGGTCTCAGTGTCCTGTGGTAATTGCTGCAAGCACCTCTGAGAGAAAGCCGCCCTCGAGTTCCGCCCACTGGCAGACAGTCCAGATTCTCCCCGTATGAGTTTGGGTCCCCAGAGACTCGTCCGGAACTGGAGTTCAGAGCAGTCGGGAGCTTGTGACTCCCGCCTGATTGCAAAAGACAACCCAAGTCCTCAGTTGCCAGCCCTTTCCGCACCCACCTCTGTACCTCTGCACTTTACTTCTGCACCTCCTCTGAGTCACACCGGCCATGCTGAAGTAAAACCTTTTAAATTTGTTTGTTTAATTGCTGGCTATCTGCCCCCAACTAGGCTATAAGCTACTAGCACATTGCCTGATTTAGAGTAGACAAGTAATATTTGCTGAATTAATGATTTAGACAGTTGGGGACTACCTGATTGGTCCAGTGGTTCTCAACCTTCGTAACGACGCAACCCTTTAATACAGTTCCTCATGTTGTGGTGACCCCCCAACCATAAAATTATTTTCATTGCTACTTCATAACAGTAATTTTGCTACTGTTATGAATCGTAATGTAAATATCTGATATGCAGGATGTATTTTCAGGGGTCGCGACTCACAGGTTGAGAACCCCTGTAAGCAAAGGCTATCTCTGGCATGTTCCCACACTTACAGTACCTGGCCAGGATCTTTGCATCTGAAAGAGATTCATTACTGATTGCTGAGTGCATGGATGAATGAATGTGAATGAAGGGATGTGCAAACAGTATTACTCTATCTGTGTCCTACTGTGAAAGGTGCTATTTTAGAAAATATTTGCAAACACCTGTTGAGTGTGCTGCTACATGCTCCAGATTCTCATTAGAACTCTCTCTCAGGGAGGCAGGTGAAGAGTGTAGACTGAGTGCTCGAGACACTGGTTCTTAGCAGAACTCCAAGCCCAAACCCAGAAAGTGATTCCTTCTCTCCCTTCCAAACCACTTTCCAAGAATGCTTTGGCTTTCTTCCATCGAAAGATAAATGCCTCGTGTGGTGTAAGTTAGTAATACAGGGAATCTGATGACTCAAATGTCTCTGAGTAGGCAAAAAAGAAAAAGAAAAAAGAAAGAAAAGGCTTTGCGACACAGTCTTCTCTTTCCTATTCTTTTTTTAAACATATATTTTTATTGATTTCAGAGAGGAAGGGAGAGGAAGAGAGAGATAGAAACATCAATAATGAGAGAGAATCATTGATCAGCTGCCTCCTGCACGCCGCCCCCTACTGGGGATTGAGGCCACAACCTGGGCATGTGCCTTTGGGACCCTTCAGTCCACAGGCTGATGCTCTATTCACTGAGCCAAACCCACTAGGGTCTCTTTCCTATTCTTTCTACAGGTAACATGTTGATTTTTTAACTTCATTTTCAATTACAGTTAACATTTCATATTATTTTATACTAGAGGCCCAGTGCACAAATTTATGCATGGGTGGGGTCCCTCAGGGTGGCCTGTGGGGATCGGGCCCCAGCTCACACCCCCAGGCTCACAGTCTCAGCTGCGCCCCCAGCCTCACAGTCCCACAGACCCACCTTGCACCCCGCTGTGGCCTGGCACCACTCCCTTACCTGCTCCAACATCCCACCTGCAGGGCAATGGATCAGGCGGGCCCCCTGCCCAGCTCCTGGCACCTGGGATCTAGGCAGCGGCCCCGCCCCCCACCGCCACTGCTGGTCATCGCCTGTGGGGCGATCTGCTGGGTGATTGGGCCCCTGCTCACACCCGCCTTGGCCTGGCACTGCCCACTCACCTGCTCCACCATTCCTGCCATGGTTCCACTCTCATTTGGGCCCATAGAAGCCGGCAGTGCCTCCACTGCCACCTGCTGCCAGCATAGAATTGCCGAGCCATGTTCATGCTGCCCCCTGATGGTCAGCACATGTCATAGCCAGCGGTTGAATTCCTGGTCAAACTCCTGGTCAAGGGGACAATTTGCATATTAGGCTTTTATTATATAGGATTAGTTCCCGATGTGCAGCATAGTGATTAGGCAATCATATAGTTTGCAAAGTGATCTCCCTGATAATTTAAGTACCCATCTGGCATCACACATAGTTATTACAATATTATTGACTATATTTCCTATGCTGCACTTTACATCCCGGTGACTATTTTTTTACTATTAATTAGTACCTCTTAATCCCTTTACCTTTTTCACCCAGACCCCATACACCCTTCCATCTGGCAACCATCAATTTGTCCTCTGTATCTATGAGTCTGTTTATTTTGTTTATTCATTCATTTTGTTCTTTAGATTCCACATATAAGTGAAATCATAGTGTATTTGTCTTTTACTCTCTGACTTATTTCACTTAGCATAATACCCTTTAACTCCATCCATGTGGTTGCAAATGATAAGATTTCATTCTTTTTTATGGCTGAGTAATATTCCATTATATAAATGTGCCACTGCATTTGTATCCACTCATCTAGTGGTGGGCACTTGGGTGGCTTCTTTATTTTGGCTATTCTAAATAATAAACATAAGTAAACATAAGGGTGCATATATCTTTTCAAGTTAGTGTTTTGGGTTTCATATGCAGAAGTGGAATCATTCGGGCATGAGGCAGTTCCATTTTTAATTTACTGAGGAACTTCCATACTGCCTTCCATAGTGGCTGCACCAATTTGCGTTCCCACCAACGGTTTATGAGGGTTCCCTTTTCTCCACATTCTTGCTGACACTTGTTTGTTGATAGCCATTTTGACAGGTGTGAGGTGACATCTCATTGTGGTTAATTTGCATTTCTCTGATGATTAGTTATGTTGATCATCTTTTCATGTCTATTCACCATCTGTATGTCCTCTTTGGAGAAATGTCTATTCAGATCCTTTCTCCATTTCTTAATTGGATTTTTGGTTTGTTCTTGGTGTTGAGTTGTCTTTATAAATTTTGATCAATGACCCTTTATTGGCTGTATCATTGGCAAATAAGCTCTTCCAATCTGTAGGTTGTCTTTTTGTTTTGTTGATGGTTTCCTTTGCTGTGCAAAAACCTTTTTGTTTTATGTAGTTTTGTTTCTTTATTTTTTTTCCCTTGCCTGATGAGATATAGCAGAAAAAATTATTGCTAAGGAAAATGGCAGAGTTTACTTCCTATGTTTTCTTCTTGGAGTTTTATGGTTGTTAGTCTTACATTTAAGTCTTTAATTTATTTTAAGTTTATTCTTGTATATAGTGTATGTTGGTGGTCTAGTTCATTTTTTTTTTTTTTTGCATGTATTGGTCCAATCTTCCCAGCAACATTTATTGAATAGACTGTCTTTACTCCACCGTATGTTCTTGCCTCTTTTGTCATATATTAATTGCCCTATAGGTGTGGATTTATTTCTGGACTCTCTATTCTGTTTCATTGATCTATGTGTCTGTTTTTATGCTAGCGCCATAATGGTTTCATTACTGTAGCCTTGTAGTATAGTTTTATATTGGTAGCATTATACCTCCAACTTTTTTCTTCTTGCTCAAGATCGCTTTGGCTATTAGGGGTCTTTTGTGTTTTCATATAAATCTTTGAATTATTTTTTTCTAGTTCAGTGAAAAACACCATTGGTATTTTTATAGGGATTACATTGAATGTATGGATTGCTTTGGGAAGTATCAACATTTTAAAGATGTAAATTCTTTATGAGCATGGTAAAATGCTTCCATTTATTTGCATCTTCTTCAATCTCTTTCTTTAATGTCTTATAATTTTCTGAGTACAGGTCTTTTACCTCCTTGGATAAATTTATTCTTAGATGTTTTTAATGCAATTATAAATGGGATTGTTTTCTTAGTTTCCCTTTCTGATAGTTCATTATTGGTGTATAAAAATGCAACCAATTTCTGAATATTTATTTTATATCCTGCTACTTTACTGAATTAATATTTCAGTTCTAGCAGTGTTTTGTTGTTGTTGTTTGTTTTGTTTTGTTTTGTTTTGGTAGAATCTAACATGTTGTACTTAAGAGCAGTTAAAACTTTATAAACTTCCTTTCCAGAGTACTGGATCAGTGCCAAGCATTATTATCATGCTGTAGTTTCCCAATTACTCTCCTATGAGCAGTAATTCAGCCTTATTTTTTTTTCTCTGTGATAAACCTTTGCATGATTAGCTAGTTTGTAATTAGGAATTATAGTCACCTTGGAAGTTCCAGCAAAGAAAAAGTCAACAGCTTCAGATAAGGAGTGAAAACAAGAGTGAAAAATAATTTTTCAAATTTTCCCAATAATGTCTCTCATAGCATCCCCCCCCCCACCCCCCCACCCCCCACCTGCCCAAGCCAGGATAGAACACAGAATCATGCATTGCATCTAGGGTCATGTCTCTTTAGTCTCCTCTAAACTCAAATACAACCGGTCCTTGAATAATGTTGCTTCATTCAACGTTATTTGTTTAATGCTGATGAGATGCTGTAGGAACTTAATTCTTGTTTATATCAAGTAGCCTATGGGAGAATTGGCTTTTTATATAGTACATCGTTTTGCTTAAGGTCAAAGAACCTGTCAACGTTAAGTGAGAACTTACTATAATTGCACTCTCAAGGCACATCAGTGTGGTTAATTGGAAGGATTTTAATAATTGTTTTTGCACATGAAATTAAGAGTTTTCAGACGCATCATTAGTAATGCACTATTTTACTCTTAAAATAACATTTATTTATACATCAACTGATAATGGAGTTTCAACATATAAAGCACATAAGAAAACTTCACCCTGAGTTACATTCAGAGTGCTTGCTTCTATTTGGCTACTCAGATCGAGTCTAATACATCCTACTTGTGCTGTTATGCTGATTACATGTGATAGCCTAGGTACTCACAAGACAGGAATGTCAGAAATGACACAAAGGTTGGCCTTCATTTATTTGGCCTCCTGAAGACCAAGGCCAAAGCCAAATAATAGATTTTAGTTAAGATGGAGGTTATAGGCAATTTTCGTGCATGTACAATGTGTCTGTCAGCGGTAGGTTTATGTGAAGCTAAGACAGTTTAAGCTAGGACCCTAGCTGGGAGCTACCTGGGAGGCCCTAGCAATGTGTTTACATGGTGCATTCGGCTCCTCACATGCCCATCCCACATCCTTCAGCCACCTTTTATTCCAGCAATGCTGAGGCAATCGCCTTCATGCAGGTGAGTGGGCAAGCACCACATATCTTTTTCTGCTCTAAGGCTTCTCTGACTTCAAAGTGAGGGATGTTTGGGAGAATCCCACCAGTACTCACATGTATACAGTCTGGAAGTGTGAGAAAATGAACTCTCCAGAAGTGGATGATGGGAAGCTGGTGAGGCAAATACTCCCCTCTTCCCTTCCTTGGGTGGATAATTCTGAGACACATTCGAAATAGTTTCTCTAAAGGTCCCAGCAGCATTGAAGTGTATTTGCCCTCAAAGGTGACAAAATTAAGAACCCATTATTGCAAGGATCCAGAAAAAGAGAGCAAAATAGAAATCAGTCAAAAGAAAATTATGATAGAAAGTTAAAAGACATAATTAATCTATGAGCGCTCAAGTAGAAAGGAGAGGAAAAGGGGAAATCATTGAAGACATAAGAGAAGAAAGTTTCCCTGTCTGAAGAAAAGCGTGATTTGTCAGATTGAAAGAATCTTTCCAGTGAATTCTTCAAAGAGAAGAAAGCCAGTTACTTAAATAAAAAGAGAAACAAATTGGTACAGTATTTTCCATGGCAATGCCATTGCTACAAGACAACATGGCAATATTTTCAACATGCCGAAGGTGAAGTCCTTTAATAGATATCCTTTCTGGCAGAGCAATCTTCCTGATTTTTCCTTGCTGGTTGCTGAGGAGGTCTGCAACCATGTTAAGTTCTGCTTTCTATTCTCCCAGCTCCCTCCACTAGCACACCTCTCCTCAGAAGGCATTTTATTTTCTTAGGAGTGTGGTTCTCAGCTTTCAGCCAAGGCTCAAACACATGCTTTGGTTATATAACCAGAGAGAGAGTGGGTGCTGTACCATCATCTCATTTCTAATGCACTTATCAGTCACCTTAAGGACTGGCTCCTGGCTCTTTCCTTCCACTTCCATTTGTTCTCTCTGAGCTTGGAATTTTTCTGGATTGGTTCCTCTCTCAGAGGTGCTTTGGGCTATGGTCTTCTGGTCACAACTGCTACCAATCTGTTTTATCTATTTTCTATCCACCCCCCCTGACCCCCGGAATGTCTCAACGTTTCTGGTCTTTTAATGATAGCTTCATTTTATGTTTTCCTTGGTTGTTGTAAATTTATGCTTTTTTAAATGTAGCTTTTTAATTCAATAGATTCAGGATTGGAGGGAAGATGAAACCTTGAGTTCAGTTTGTCATCTTGATGCAGTATCCTTTATGAGTGTGTACGTATCCTATCTAATAAAGAGGGAATATGCTAATTGACTGTCCCACCCTCAAATATGGCTGTGCCCACAGCCACAAGATGGCAGTGCCCAGTCCCCTCAGCCCCGCTGGGGCAGAAGGCTCGCGGCAAGGCTGGGCCCACCCTTAGATGGGCCTGGCCACTCTGCATGCCTGCCTCCAGAGACCCCCAGTCCCCTCTGGTGCAGGCAAGCCTTGGATGGTGGCTGCCCAGCCCCCCAGGACTGTCTGAAGCTCAGGTAACCAGGGCCAGCTGAGGCTTGCGCTGCTGGCAGTGGCAGCAGCAGAGGTGTGATGGGGCATCGCCTTCCCCTGATCACTGGGTTGCCTCCCACCCCTGAGGGCTCCCAGACTGTGAGAGGGGGCAGGCCGGGCTGAGGGACCCTTCTCCAGTGGATGAATTTTCATGCACCGGGCCTCTAGTGTGTGTGTGTGTGTGTGTGTGTGTGTGTGTGTATGTATATATATATATATATCTGTTTTATATTTTAATTGTTATACATGTGGAAAAATTATAAGAATCACATTGTGTGAGTAATTTATAGTCTCTTTTCCACCTGGCATTATACTTTAAAAGCTTCCCTTGAATTTTTCTCAAATGTAAAAGAGAGACAACAACATGGGTAAATTCAGAATATGACAGAAATGGAAACTAAAATTCAGGATCTATTATTGAACTAAAGTGATAAAATGTGGTGTATATTGCTTTTTTTCCTTTAATGTCACATCTCAAACATCTGGATATCACACAACTAAAATATTGATCAGATTATTGATATATTTCTTAACTCAGCTGCTTTGAAGTCCAGCTACTTCAGTGTCTTAATGGCTGAATTATATGAATGACAAGAATTCAGTGACTATAAAGAGAAATATATATTTTTGATATTTAAAAAAATTATGGTTATACTCATAATATGAAGTGAAGAAGCAAGGAAATTGTAAAAGTATTTCTGTTAAAAATGTGCTTATGGAAAAATCAAGGCCTGTGTAAAATTCAAAAGTCTAGGGAAATGAAATGGAGAGTGAGTGAGAAAACCTCCCCTCCCCCGGGCCCCTTTTTCCTCTGGAAAATCAGGGACAATTTAGGATCTGGCCCTCTCTGAAGACCTAACAGAAGGAAAATAAACATATACAACAGGAAAAGCAACTCACATTATAGTTGACCAAGGCAAAACAGAGAATTTAAGGAGTAAAATAATGATACTGAGGCTCTGTGTAAAGCTCAGTGGGCAGGGTAATAATGTTCTTTGAGAGCTTACTAACATATAAAGTAATTCTCCAAGAAACTGAGATAACTGAGTCTCTTAACTATCAGAAGATAATGCTAGGTACTTTATGAGGATATCATTTTGGTTCAGAGAAGCTGAAAGTTCTCAAGAAAATCTCTTCAGCACCCACCATGCCTAAGTCAAATAAACACTTTTGTGGTGAAATATTGGACTCCCCGCCCCCCCCCCCATCACATTTACATCCCTGGAATATGATACCTTACTTTGTGGATGAGATTAAGGAACTTGAGTTAGAGAAAATATGCTGGATAAGGCTGATGGGCCCAATCTAATCTCATCCGTCCTTAAGGATGAAGACCATTTCTCAGCGCAGTCAAAGAGATGAGAGGACAAAAGGAGGAGAGGTTCAAAGCATAAGAGAGACTCAGTCCACCACTGCGGGCTTTAAAGATGTCGAAGCATCAGCTAGTAGAAAGGAAAGCAAGGAGGAAAGATTTGTTATAGACTTAAGAAATAAAATCTGCTAATGTGAAAAAAGAAAAAAGATGTAGAGAGGGGTCCATGAGCCAAGGATACACTGGCCTCTAAAAGCTGAGAATGGCCCTCAGCTGACACCAGCAAGGAAACCAGGACCTACTTTCACAATCCCAAGGAAATGAATTCTTCCAATATCCAAATAAACAGAAACGGATTCTCCCCTGGAGCCCCAGAAAGGAATGCAGTCTGCCAACACCTCGGTTTTAGCCCAGCGAGAACTGCATAGGTCTTCTGATCTATAGAACTGGGAGATAAATTTATGTTGTGGTAATTTGTTATGGAAGCCCAGATAAAGTCAAATATTTGAAACTGGGAATTTTTACATACAAATACAGATGTCTTGAAGTAAAAGGCATCATTTAAAACTGAAGAAACTTAATTGGGGGGGGGGGGGCGGCCAATTGATGCTATTGCACCATTCTCGGAGTCATGATTCAAAGGCAGAATTTGAGGGTGATGGTGGCCCTGCACTGGCCTCTGACCTGGCAAACCAGGACTTCTGTCTATTCATGAAGTCTTGGCAATCCTGTGTGTGCGTGTCCTGCTCAATGTCTGCACCAGGACTCCTGCCCGCACAGAGGTTATGTTCCACTGCGGTTTTGTCAGAAAACTAAGTTTTTAAATGGAGGCTCTGCTAAAAACAGAATCCGATTTGGCCTGAAGCTCGGATGCCACAGCATTCCCTGAGTGCCTTCCAGCACTCTCTCAGGAGAAAATGCGGGGCCATTCTGTGCCTTTTGTTGAATGAAAAAAAGAACACAGATTCTAGAAAACATAATTTTATTTGTTTTTCTAGATTGCTGATCTTTTCTTGTGCCCTTGAATGTTTTGCCTGGCGCAAACTAGGAGGTATTAAATTATCTAAGTGGAGCAGTTGGTAGCTGCATTTGTAAATATTTTGATTAGCTAGGACATAAAACTTTGTCTGGTTAAACCCAACTTCTAAATTTAATGTCTCAATTTTGAAAATAAGTCTAAGCTTAAATTATAACCATGCTGTGTATGCGGGCCATGGGCTTGCAGCCTCTATAATAGTGAGAAACTGATGTCTGTTATTTAAGCCACCCAGTCTGCTGTCCTCTGCCATAGCTGAACTGAGACAGGGCCCAGAACTCCTCTGGCGGGACAGAGAGAGCTCTCTGAGGAAGTAATGCTTAAGCTACACCATGAAGGATGAGTGGGGTCGGCCAGGAGAGAGCAGCCTGTGAGGGTCCTGAGGCCAGGAGCGTGTGAGGACCTAGGAAAGTCCTGGGAAGCAGGGCACAGGGGAAGAAGTGGCTGCAGTAAATGCAAGTAGGTGAGTAGGCCGGGTCCAAGTCTACATTCTTTGCAGGCCATGTCAAAGATTCCAATTTTTATCAAAAAGAAAAAAGGAAAAGGAAAAGGAAGCCTCTCTGCACTACCCAGAGAGGGACCTGTATGTTGTTCTTGGTTCCCACGTGACTTACTTAAAGGGAAACTTCCACAACGTCCGGAGCCCTTGATGTCCTCAGACGAAGGGGGGATGTCCTCAAATTCCTTGCAGCGGGGACCCACTTAGGTGGCACCAACCTTGACTTCCAAACGAAGCCGTATATCGACACAAGGAAGAGTGATGGCGTCTACAGCATAAATCTGAAGAGAACCTGGGAGAAGCTCCTGCTGGCAGCGGGTGCCATTGTTGCCATTGAACACCCCGCTGATGTCAGTGTCATATCCTCCCAGAGCACCCGCCAGTGAGCTGTGCTGAAGTCCGCTGCTGCCACTGGAGCCACTCCTACTGCCGGCCGCTGCACTCCTGGAACCTCCACCATCTGGATCCGGGCAGCCTTCCGGGAGCCGCGACTCCTGGTGGTGACTGATCCCAGGGCTGACCACCGGCCTCTCACAGGGGTGTCTTATTTAACCTGCCCACCACTGCTCTGTGTAATGCAGACTCTCCTCTGTGCTCTGTGGACATGGCCAGCCCTTGCAACAACAAGGGGGCTCACTCAGTGGGTCTGATGTGGTGGATGCTGGCCCAAGAAGTACTGTACTGCACATGCGTACCACCATCCCCATGAACACCCGTGGGAGGTCACGCCTGATCTCAGCTTCTACAGAGACCTGAGGAGGTTGGAAAGGAAGAGCAGGCCACGCTGAAACAGCTGTGACCCAGGAGGTATTTCAGGGTGAATGAGCTGCTCCATCTCCCGAGGGCCCTGCTGCTCAGCCTGAGGCCGAGACAGGTCTGAAGGCGTGCAGTGCCCTCTGTGCCCCGTCAGCACTTTCCTACTGAGGGTGCAGCGCTCAGCCTGCCCCTGAAGCCTGGTCTGCAGCCCCCACTGCTCAGGCCACTGAATGGGCAGGAACAACTACGGAGTAGTCTTAAAATGTTCTCCCACAAACTCTTAAAATGGGAATAAGGTTGACAGAAAATAAACAGTTTCTAAAAACAAACAAACCCAGAAACCAAACAAAAAAAAGCAAAGATACTGAAGAATTTTAAATAGAGAAAAGACAGTCATGTTTTTTGAATTTTTAAAAGATTTTTTTTTCTGGTTGAGAAAGCAGATTAGAAGAGGCAGGAATGGATTAGGTAAGAATTGGTGGCCTATTGTGGGAGGATGAAGTGCAGCATGAGAGAGGGGTGAATGTCAGACTCCCCCCAGGTCGCTGGTCTGGGTGTCGGATGGATGGTGTGGGAGAGAAGGTAGGAGGTCAAGTTTGGACACAGAGACTTGGAGACATCCAAGTGGAAATGTTGACAGGGTCATTTGGAGGTGAGTCCCAAGCTCAGTGAAGATATAGCTGAGAATCATAAGCAAAGAATGTCAGTTAAAGCTGTGAGTGCAGATTAAATCACAGGTAGGTGTAAAGTGCTTCAAACGGATCCTTGGGAAAATCATAATTTCAGGGCTGGGCGGAGGAAAACGTGTTCCGGCAAAGGAGGCTGCCATGAGGCAGCCTGCGAGGAGGAGAACTGGGAGAGCGCGGTGATTCAGCAGAAGCCCAGGGCCAGAGCATTTCCATGAGACAGTGGTCCTGGGGGGCGCACGCCGTTGAAGAGGCCCAGTGCTTCTAGTATGAGACTGAGTATTCAGTCAAATGTTGCTAAAATGTCTAGTTGGGATGACAGCTTGAAATGCTCATTAGATCGAGCAACTGGTGACCTTGATACGAATAATTTCTGTTCATCATGGGGAAGAAGTCAGGTTGGAATGGGTCAGGGAATGAATTAGAAGTGAGGGTCCGGGCCGGAGGGTTGCCTCAGTTGTTTGGGTAGCATCTTGTGCACCAAAAGCTTGCATGTTTGATTCACGTGGCCCGTGCAGGAGGCAGCTGATCAATGTTTGCCCTTACATTAATGTTTCTCTCTCCCTCTCCCTTCTTCTGTCTCTAAAAATCAATAAAAAATCTTTCTTAAAAAGTGAGGAAATGGAGACAGTGAATATGAATATGTCCTTTATTGTATCCCCACAGCTCTATACATATAGTAAGTGCTAAGTAATTGGCTTACAAAAAGCAATTATATGAACAATACGTGTAATCTTATAAAATAGAAATAATCCTATAATAATACTTATGGGATTTATTACTTTAGTCCACATACAGTTATTAAATACCTACTGTGTGCCACACACTTGTTTAAGTGGTTGGGATATATCATTGAACAAAAGACCTCCATGGAGTTTGCATTCTAGAAGGACTGGTAGAGCAGCAGGAAGAAAGATAACAAACAATAAATAACTTATATAGTATATTAGAAAGTGGTAAATTCTGTGTCATGAAAAAGAAAATAAAAGAGCAGGACCGGGAGAACTGGGCATATTGAAGCAAGAGGGCCGTGGTTTCTGATATGCTAATCAAGATAGATCTGATTACAAAGTGGATACTTGAGCACATACTTGAAGGAGGTGAGGAAGCTAGTCCAGAGAGGATTTCAGGCAGGGGACCCAGCTAGGCAAACCCCAGGTGGAAGAGTGCCTGGCGTGTGGGGGCACAAGGCCAGTGTGGCCAAAGTGATGGATAGAGAGCGTGAGTAGAGAGAGAGAGAGAAGGGTTAAGGCCAGAGCAGCCCATCCTAGAGGCCCTTGTGGCCATTGGTGGGACTCTGGCTTTTACTGGAGGAGAATGGGAGCATCAGAAAGGGGTTGGAAGTGACGTGGTCTGACTTACGCTTTAAAGGTCACTCTGGCTGCTGTATTGAGATTAGGCCAGAAGGCGGTAGACCAGTCTGCATTAAGCAGGTGGAAGGTTTTACTGCCAGGCCTGGAGGTGGTGGCTGGAGAATGCAGTCCAGATGTGTGTCCAGGAAAAAGAGAAAATGGATTCTGTGAACATCTGGCTGGTCGCTGCCACAAAAGGCTTGCAGTGACTCAGGCATGAACTGATGATGGGAAGTAGCAGAGTGTTCATAGTGGAAGCTTTGAGAAGTTGTCAAATTCTGGATATATTTTTATGGTAGAGCCAATAGAATTTCTTGAAAGACTGGATGTGGATTATGAAAAAAGGAAGAGTACACACTACTGAGCCCGAGCAACCGTAAGAATGGAATTGCCATCAACTAAGATAGGGCAGGGTGCAGGCGGAAAAGGTTTGGGAGGAGAGATCAAGGCTTCGGCTTTCCCCATGTCGTGTGGAAGGTTTATTAGATGCCTATGGGAGACTGAGTGGGGGGCACAAGAGACCTGGGCTGGAGTTTAAAGTTGGGAGGATCAGTCCATGATTGAAAGTCAAGAAAATGCCTAAACCAAAGAAAGGATCAAAGATTGAGCCCCTGACTATGATGTTAAGAAGTGGGGGAGAGAGAAGGAACCAGCAAAAGAGGCTCAAAAGGAGCAACAATGAAGTAAGAGGCGATCCTGGTGAAAGTGGAGTCTAGAGAAAATGCCTCAAAGAGGAGGAAGTGAAGAGCTGCACTACAGGCCGCTGGCCGATAAAGTACGATAAGGACTGGACTTATTCTTGGATAGAGAAGATGGGGGTCAGCAAGAATGGGATGGGAGAAGAATGTGTTTAAGAAAAGGTGGGAGGAGAAGACACAGATACAAGTATAGGTAAGTCTTTTAAGGAGTTGTTTTTTAAAGAATTTATTTTTATTAATTTCAGAGAGAAAGGGAGAGGAAGAGAGAGATAGAAACACCAATGATGAGAGAGAATCATTGATTGGCTGCCTCCTGCATGCCCCCTACTGGGGACCGAACCCACAACCCAGGCATGTGCCCTTGACCAGAATCAAACCTGGGATCCTTCTTTCTGCAGGCCAATGCCCTATCCACTGAGCAAACCAGCTAGGGCTTCCAAGGAGTTTTTCTACAAGAAGGGAGCTAAGAAATTTGGTGGAAGTTGGTGGAGAAGTGACTCAAGAAAGGTACTTTTAATGTGAGTTAATAAACAGATTTTGTGCTGATATTAATGGTTCCATAGAGAAAGAAAAATAATTATGTAGCCAAAGAATTTCTGGAATAATGTTATTGAATTTGTCTGAGAATATGTCATTTGGTGTGAAGTGGTGGGACTGGCTTTAATAACCACATAGGTAAGGTAATCCAAGGTCATGGATGAAAAGGCAGAGTGAGAAGCTGTAGATAGACAGGTAAATGTGAGGGCAGTTATTACTGCAGGGAAACCATTACTTTTCTGGCCCTCACCATAGACAGCTGCAATCTGGGTTAGGATAGATTTGGAAGGCAGGAGTTAGCATTCTTGTTTTTCCACCTGGCAAGTCTTCTGAGATGTGCCCAGCAGTCTGTAATGGAGTCTGGGCTAAGGTTGTAGGATGGCGCATATTCATGAAGGATGTTGTCTCTAGGTTTCATCATAATACAGTCACTGTGAGAGTGTGTATAGAAGTTGGTTAGTGTTAAACCAAAACTTTTGAAAAAGACCACAGAATGTGTGTATAATTTTGGCATTTCTTTGTTTTATTGTATAACTAGAGGCTCAGTGCACAAGATTCATGCACTGAGGGGTGCATGGGTGTGGGGGTTCCCTCAGCCAAGACCCTCTCTCAGTCCAGGACCCCTTGGGGGATGTCTGCCTGCTGGCTTAGGCCTGCAAGGATGGGGTGGGGGAATTGGGCCTAACCCAGCAGTCAGACATCCCTCTCACAGTCTGAGGCTCTCACAGTCCTGGACCTCTCACTCCTTACTGTCCGCCACCACCGCTGGGCTCGCCAGCTGTGAGCCAGCTTCTGGCTGAGCGGCGCTCCCCCTGTGGGAGCACAGTGACCACCAGGGGTCAGCTTCTGCATTGAGTATCTGCCCCCTGGTGGTCAGTGCGTGTCATAGCAACCAGGCATTGGGTCGTTCGGTTGATTCACATATTAGCCTTATATTATGTAGGATTATTTAGGGTCTCAATCCCTGGAGCTGGCTTAGGTCTCTCTCATCCTCTGAGAGGTCCTGTCTGTCTTAGATGCTAACTTGATCAACCTTCACTTCATGGTTTTCATAGCTATTGATGATCATTGGCTAAATTCACTATTTCAGTAAGAGTTGCAACTTGGTGATTTTCTAATTCTAACATTCCTACCCCATTAATTACTGATTGTGACTTTTCTTTAAAGAAAACCATTTCCTCATTGACCACTTCATTGCCCTAAAAGAGTTAGCACAGGAAAAGTAGGATAAATGCTTCATTCTTTTCCTTCATTTATCACTCTTCAGAATAAAGAGTTAGTGTCCCAGCAACTTCCAAAAGTAATTAACCAATGAACTGTATTTTCTGGGGTTTGTTTTTTTTTTTGTTGTTGTTCTTGTTGCTGTTTCTGTTTTTTGGAGGGAGAATGGGATGCTATGTTATTATGAACTCACAGATTGTTGTACACTTGACATGTTTCAATCCATGTCAGTCATTATTCTTTTTTATTGAAATTGTCCCACCTCTAGCCAATGGGAGATTTTCAAGTTCACGCCTGTGTCCTCTGACATGTCCTCAGTGGTTCTGGTGTTTGATTGTTTCTTTTCTTTTTGTCTCAATTTTTGCCTCAGACCTGGGCATGGCTACCTTTATAAGAATCCTTGGTTCTTTTTTATAGCAAAAGGCACTTAGAGACCACACTCTGAGCACTTGAAGAGTCTTCCAACTTATTTTCTAAGTTCTGTTTGTTCCTTCATAGACTCACCATAGGTAGTTTTTCCAGGTGCATCTTCCTGAGACCTGGATTGCATCTACTCCCTCTGTTAATGCCTTTTCTTTCTTTTTTTTATTGTTTAAAGTATTATATATGTTTCCTTTTTCACCGATTGACCCCCTCCCCCCAGCCACTCCCACCCCCGAGGGCAAGCCTCAGTGTGTGTGTCCATTGGTTATGCTAATATGCATGCACACAAGTCCTTTGGTTGATCTCTAACTGCCCCCCTCCCCTGCCTTCTCTCTGAGGTTGGATGGTCTGTTTAGTGCTACCGTGTCTCTGGATCTATTCTTGTTCATCAGTTTATGTTGATCCTTATATCCCACATATGAGTGAGATCATGTGATATTTATCTTTCTCTCACTGGCTTATTTTGCTTAGCATAATGCTCTCCAGGTCCATCCATGCTGTTGCAAATGTGTTAATGCCTTTTAATGAACTTTTACTGCCTACAGCATACCAGCCACTCAGGTTAGCCTGGCACTCAAGGCCACATGCACCAGGCCCTACCTACTCTCATCTCTCACCACATCTTTACAGGAACCCTAGAACACAGCCACACAGCATGCTGACTCCTGGAGAATGCCATGCCCATGCCTACCTCAGTGCCAGCATTAAGGCTGAGCCAGGAGGCAGGCAGGAGCATGAGTGGTTGGACAGACAATGCAAGGAGCCAGCTATGAAAGGTATACAGCGTGCCTTCTGCATACAGGCCCCAGTACTGGCCCCCTCTCTGCTGTTTGCTAGCTGGGTGATTCCAATGTGCATCTCTCCTCACCAGCTCCTCATTTATACAAAGGAGATTCCAACACCAACCTCACAGGGTCCTTGTGTAAATGAAGACAAAAGACTCACATAGGGTACCTAACTCAGGACACACAAAAGATGATAAATAATTATTACCTGCCCTTCCTTGGATCACTTAACCTCAGTTACATAATCAGATGGTTAGGAATCTAAAAATTCTGAGCTCTTCCTGAAGTGCTGCTGCTATTTTTACCTGTCCTTTCACAAAAGGTTACAGCCTGGTCCTGTTGTGGGGGAGAGGACAACCCTGAGTCACTTCCTCCCTCCCCAGGCCGGTCCTGCTGTGCCAAGTTGGATGGGACCAGGCTGTTCACAGAGAGCTGCCCAGGCCACGCGGACTCATGCTCGTTGACATTCAAGAGTGTGTTTGTAAAACCACGGGCCTTGGGGGAGACTGGGCTGCCTCCCACTTCCGGAATTGATCGTATATCTTCACTTCCCTTACATCCTCTTTCTGAAATTGATCAGTGTTTCTCCCAAAGTAAGCAATGATTAGCAGGTGTTGATAACAGAATTTGAGGCTGACATATTTGGACTTCAAACAAGTAATTAAGACTCTTTTTTTTTTTTAAGAGGACAATGAGTGTATAGTTGTGACCCACAACCTCAACTTGCCTTTCAGAATAGCCAGTGGAGCTTCAGAATACTGATGCCTGGGTCCCACAGTTAGTCTGCCTGGGCATAGGGTTTTTATAAAACCCTCAGGTGACAGTGCAGTGAAAGGTGAAAACTGATAGGGGTAAATACTTAGGTAAATGCAGTTTCTCTGCTCCCAAGCAGGTATCTCTGCTTGCTTTTCTCGGGCTTCCAGAATTCTCTTGTGTGCAGGTGAAGCAAGAGATGAAATGACTTGCCAGTCATGGAAGGCTATGGCCATGCCCAGGATTCTGGGGTCGTTCTTATGAAAATCCTTGCTGAAAGTTTTTTAGCAGACTGGCAGCTGGGTCAGGTTTTCATTGTAGGAAATGCTGTCTGGTAGCATTGGGGAGAATGAACGGGAGTGGGGATGCCTGACGGAGCAGGGCGACCACTGAGGTCCTTGTGTGGGAGGATGCGAGCCTGAAATAGGCAGGGGGGATGGCAGAGGTGAAGGCATTGAGAGCAAGAAAGAGGGGGCTTCACCTTCTCCTGAGGGGCTGGTCCAGGAGTCCTGTCCTTTCCGTGTGAAGCTCACTCTACCATTGCCTCTTGGTTTGTGGGCGCTTTGTACTCAGGCTTCAGTGTCTTCACTGAGTTATCTCAGTCAAAATAATGACCCACATTTATGCTTTTGCTTTGGACTCTGTATGTGGCTAAGTTTTTCTCCCTTTACCATGAACAAAACTCTGGCTTAGCAAGGTTAAATGCCCTGCCCAAGGCCACATAACCACTAAGAAGTGGATGCAGGTTTCTCACTTAACCTTTAAAACTACCTTTGTCTCCCACTTCCTACCCTTATGCCCAAGTGCCCCTCCTACTAGCTGAAGCCGCCTCTTTTGTAATAATGTCTTAGAACTGGCTGCACCACAGGCTTTATCTGACTGTTCGTCCTGGTCATTCCTCGCCCAGCCTTAGAGTCTTGGTGGCTACAGGAATAGGAGAATCCAACTTGTGGTTACATCAGCTAGATTGGCCAGCCTTGTAAAATCTTCCTGATTTGTATTATTTTAACTTGTATTTACTCAGAACTAAAAAAAGTCCCTTAAGTTTTCTACATGCTAAAGTAGTGAAGCCCCATCATTTCTCTTTTTTCTCAGAAAAAAAAATAGAAAATAATATTGGTAATGAACGTAACCTTTGTGAACAGTCAGAAGTTCCTATGTGAGACTTTGAGTGCATGTTCCCAGCACACCTGGAGAAACCCAGAAGGCAGTAGCTTACACCTTTTTTTAATTCTTTATTGTTGAAAGTATTACATATGTCTCCCTTTCTCCCATTGACCTCTTCCCTCCTGCTCCCGCCCCCTAGCACACGCCTCCACCCTCCTATGTCTGTGTCCATTGGTCATGCTCATATGCATAGATATACGTCCTTTAGGGGCTTACACTTTAAGAACATCTATATCAACACCGTTAGAAATGCCACCTGGCACCATGTCCCTAATAATTGGAATTAACCTCTTAAGGCTTTGTCAGTTGCAAACAGTGACCATTTACTTAATCTTTGGTGCATATTTTGAGGCTAACATTTAGTGGGTACAGATTATATGGCATTATTGGGCTCAGTACTTTATATAGATTATCTCTCATTATAATATTCCCATTTTATATATGTGAAAACGAAGGCTCAGAGAGGTTAACTTGTACAAATGTCCAAGTTGGTGTGTAATAGAAACCATATTTGAAACTACCCTTGTGTAACCTGAACACTATGCTTACTCATAACCCTTAATTATATTATTAGAACCCTCAATAACTTATAGGCTAGCTTATATATAATGGACTCTATACATTACAGCTATTAACAACATTTTCCCTTTTTAAAAATTTGAATATTGGAGGGGTTTTTCCTATATATTGTATTGCAGTGTTTCTGTTAGCTGTCTCATTTGTAAAATGACATCCCTGGTGTATTCCAAATAGATCTGTAGTCAGTGATGGTTAATAAGCAAAGGAGTAATGAATGGGGAACCATTTTCTTCTCAAGATCTCTGAGCACGGACTGTGTCTCTTCTTGCCATGTGGTGCTGACTTGCTCAGGGATGCTAGTCACCTGAGCAGCCTGTAACTGGGGTCCACTCAGACTTCCACTGTGTGGTGGACTTTAGTGTTTTCTTCTCCAGGCTGCAGTTTCCTGCCCTAAAAGATAAGGTGTCTTGCAGCTCTACCTCCTGTGATCCTCTCCGGACAGCTGCTGGCAGTATATTAGCAACTCTCTGGAGTCCTCTGGCCCTATGACTTCACAGTCCATTGTTGGAGATAGCGTTATCATCTTTTTTTAATGGGAACTCATCTATATTTTGCCAAATCCAGCCTACGGCATTTATTAACACCAATCTCTTGTTTAAAAGTTGAGTCAATAAGCTGTTTCTAAAAAGCATTATAAAAATTCAGATTCATCCTCTGAAAAATAGGGATCGCTGCGACCTGACCACATGTTCCCTTGGAAACCCAGGCAACTTGGAGGGACACCCAAGTGCGTTCATTTCTGACCAAGTGCACTCAGTCATTCCGTTCCCGTTCCCCAAATGGCTTTGCTGGAGCCACCTGCTGGCAGTCTTGTTTTCTCTGCAAACAAGTGTAACTTCAGTTTTGGTAAGAGAGATGATCATAATGAGAGAATCTCATCGCCAGTTCCAAAGAGCTCTTTGGTGATTCTTTTGGAAAAGTCAAGAATTATTTGGTGATATGGATAACTTCCTCTAATTCAGTTTGAGATGGGAAAGTTTGTGAGCTACATGTTCCAGCAGGTGAGTTCCTCTGCTGGACTGGGAGCCCTGGGAGTAGGACCCATACGCATCTCACCTGGCACAGGTACATAAATGAATGGCTACATTCCAGGATCCAAGCGGGTTTAACTCAAATTTCTTAACTTCTACTTTATAAGAATCACTGAATTTCCTTGGGGGCTATACATAATTATCACCTTTATATTACAAACATATTCTGTATGTTTTATAGATTCTAATAATGAAGAGAATGGGATGAGAATCATTGTTTATGGTCATTGAGATTTTCCAGTTGGATTTATCACTAGAGTGTATGACTTTATTTAGTATAAAATAATGTGTGAACAAAGGCAAGACACCACATAGGAGGAGAATAAATGGCAGCAGAATTTTCCTCCTTCATTTAGGTAGAACTGAAGGAAGAGTTTTTTCAGATTTTACAATAACTTGTAAAAACTTCAGTGTGATATTCTATTGAGTTCAGTTGAAATAGTATAAAATTCTAAATTTTTAAAAATACATAGTATCCAAGTACAAACATCTCTTAACTATAAATATTATTCTTCAGTTTAAACAATAAAATTTGTAAATGGGTCTACTGCTGTTATGCAAGTTCTAGATCTAAGGTGAATATCTGGATGATTTTTAAATGCGATGAGTACATTTTTACTTGCATCATGTTGGCCAGAAGCATGGCGTGGTGGTGGTTGCTGCTTGGAAGTTTACATGTGGGAAAAGGTGTGATGAATTTTCTGCACTGTCTGTGTCAACCAGCATCATCTCTGCCCTCTTCTGTGTTGTTTTCATTGGTGGAGAAAAGTCTGCAGTCTCTTTGCCAGTGTGGTTCAGAGTTAAAGTTTTCCAATGACAAGTGGATAAAAATAACTGCCAGGCACCTGAGTTGGTTTGCTGTGGTTTTAGAGGGGAGGAGCAGTCTCCCCAAGAACCACAAACTGAGGGCAAGCAACTGAAATTGTTGGTAGCAGCTGCCCTTGGCTTTGAGACACCCTCTGAGAATCCCCGCCTTGGTGCTTCAGGCAGCTGGGTCCGGGTGGCAGCTCGGATTTCCTGAAAGCTGACTTCCCAGCTCTACTCCACATTCAACTACTTCTTTGAATTAAATCTCTTCCTACTTGAAATATTTAGTGTCTACTTTTTTTCCTGAAAGGATCCTAACTATTAGACCATTTTACCTTACTATACAATTTAGGGGAAAGTGGGACTTTTAGGTCTGCATTGTCTAGTCTAGCCTCACTTCCAGGTGACTCTGAGTCCTGGGGTTCTGAGACTTAAATGTGGGGGTGTGGGAGGAGTCGTCAGCTCCCATGGGATTGCAGAGTCCCACCTAAGCAGGCCCAGAGCATGTGGTCCAAGGGATTGGGGAGGGGGAGCAGGAATGGGACCAGAGGGTTAGGTTGGCACCAAGGAGCAGGGTGGCACGTAGAGGCAGAGCTCAGGAAGTTCATGAACAACAATGAGGAGAAAGGTCTTTTCAGAGAGTCTCTGGTGGAGAGACTAGGTGTGGGGGATGCAGGGTCAGTTTCACAGACACATTTCTCTGGCCATTAGAGGGCATGTATAACAAGAAAACAGACCCCAAAGTTGAGTAAATATATTGTCTTTGTGAACAGCATCATGTTCAGATTGAACTGGCTCCGCCTGAACTAGAACCATGTCTTTCGTAGAATTAAAAATACTATACCTTAAAGACTTGTGATAATTTGAACTATTTGTCCTGTTTCTCTGCCCGTAGGTAGTAGGGCTAGATACCCATATTTGTGCATAGCCTCACTGTATTTGAAATGTATTGTCCTGCACCTTGATTTTGGCCTGGCCATGTAACTTGCTTTGGTCAGTGGAATGTTAGGAAGTGCAAAGAGATGCTTAAAATGCAATTATGTGTTTGGCTTCATTCTTTTGTGCATCTGCCATTTGCATGGAAGGAAAGTACCCTAGAGAGCTAATGTCTCTCAAGCCTGAGTCCCAGAATGAGGCACATGGAGCAGAAAGACTACAACAGACCTACTGGCACATGAGTAATAAGTAAATGCCTACAGTTGCTTTCCATGGAGATCATGGGGGTTGTTATCATGCAGTGAATTTGTGGCAATAACTACCTGATACAGGTTGCACACATCATATCAGACATACTGTTTTTTATGGAATAAAGACTCTTCAAGGAAAACTTTGACCACATTCAATTTCATAATCAGTGTACCGACTTTAGACTGAAATTCATGTGTAAGATCAGATTCCCTCCTACCTTCAATGACAGCTTTGTTTCTGTCTTGTTTCATCAGTAAAAGTTGTGTCAATTTGTTTGAACTCACACTCTGGCTGATTTTTTTACACAATGAACAATAGGCCTAGAATTTACGTAGACAAAAATATCTGCATTGACTGATCCATACAAGTTTGTATTTACTTTTAAAGGTAATTTTATAATTGTTTTCACTTTTTATTTTGGTTAGTGAAATTACAAAGCAGAGAAGTATATTTAAGAATGAACAAGCTAACACATGAGGAATGAACAAACTGAGAAATATCCTGATCATTCATTTGACACCATCTTCTAAAATTTCACACTTCAGAGATGAGCAAAATTAGTGTAATTGCTTCTTAAATTGCTTACTAACATTGCAAGTGAGCCATTGGGAAAAAAAAAAAAGGAAATTGTAGGTTTCAGCAGGACATGACAAGGCGAGCCTTCAAAGATGAGCAGTGATGCTGACAGATGCCAAACTTACTGAGCCCAGCACTGATGGCTCCTGGCAGGAGAGCTGAGTTGTCTATCCCCTGGCCCCCAAGTTCCCCTTTGCTTACAACTCCAGACTCTGGGTGGTATTTCAGTCACCAAATTTCTCCTCTGGCTTTTTGCTAACCAAGATGAATGTCAATGGTAAATTATCCTGGCAGTCATTTTTTTTTAAAGGTTAAAAAAAAAAAACCCAAAAAACCTCTCTTCTTTCTGTGAGGTGGCGATTAGGGCATATCACAGTTGCTAGGATACAGTCCCTTTCTTGAGGTTGGACAGTTTCCCATGTTAGCCAAGAGAACCCTATTAATGTGAGCCCCGTATTCGGCAAGAAGAAGAAATAAAAGGCATCCAAATTGGAAAAGAGGAAGTAAAACTGTCCTTATTTGCAGACGACATGATATTATACATACAAAACCCCGGAGACTCCATCCAAAAGCTACTAGACTTAATACATGAATTTGGCAATGTAGCAGGATACAAAATTAACCCCAAGAAATCGGAGGCATTTCTATACACCAGTAGTGAACTTTCAGAAAGAGAGATTATAAAAGCAATCCCGTTTACCATTGCACCAAAAAAATTAAGCTACCTAGGAATCAACTTAACTAAAGAGGTAAAAGACCTCTACTCAGAAAACTACAGGACGTTGAAAAAAGATATAGAGGAAGACATAAACAGATGGAAGAACATACCGTGTTCCTGGATTGGTAGAATCAACATCATTAAAATGTCCATACTACCCAAAGCAATCTATAAATTCAACGCACTTCCCATTAAAATACCAACGGCATACTTCAGAGATCTAGAACGAACTCTCCAAAAATTCATCTGGAATAAAAAAAGACCCCGAATAGCTGCAGCAATCCTGAAAAAGAACAAAGTAGGTGGGATCTCAATACCAGATATCAAGTTGTATTACAAAGCCACTGTTCTCAAAACTGCCTGGTACTGGCACAAGAATAGGCATATAGATCAATGGAATAGAATAGAGAGCCCAGAAATCGGCCCGAACCAATATGCTCAATTAATATTTGACAAAGGAGGCAAGAACATACAATGGAGCCAAGATAGTCTCTTCAATAAATGGTGTTGGGAAAATTGGACAGATATATGCAAGAAAATGAAACTAGACCACCAACTTACACCATACACAAAAATAAACTCAAAATGGATAAAGGACTTAAATGTACGACAGGAAACCATAAAAATTCTAGAAGAATCCAAAGGCAACAAAATCTCAGACATATGCCGAAGCAATTTCTTCACTGACACAGCTCCTAGGGCACTTGAAACTAAAGAGAAAATAAACAAATGGGACTTCATCAAAATAAAAAGCTTCTGCACAGCAAAAGAAACCATCAACAAAACAACAAGAAAACCCACTGTGTGGGAAAACATATTTGCCAATGTCATATCTGATAAGGGCCTAATCTCCAAAATTTATAGGGAACTCATACAACTCAACAAAAGGAAGATAAACAATCCAATCAAAAAGTGGGCAAAGGACCTAAATAGACACCTTTCAAAAGAGGACATTCAGAAAGCCAAGAGACATATGAAAACATGCTCAAAGTCACTAATCATCCGAGAGATGCAAATCAAAACAACAATGAGGTATCATCTCACACCTGTCAGACTGGCTATCATCAACAAATCAACAAACGACAAGTGCTGGAGAGGATGTGGAGAAAAAGGATCACTTGTGCACTGCTGGTGGGAATGCAGACTGGTGCAGCCACTATGGAAGACAGTATGGAGTTTCCTTAAAAAACTGAAAATGGAACTCCCATTTGACCCTGTGATCCCACTTCTAGGAATATATCCCAAGAAACCAGAAACACCAATCAGAAAGGATATATGCACCCCTATGTTCATAGCAGCACAATTCACCATAGCTAAGATCTGGAAACAGCCTAACTGCCCATCAGTAGATGAATGGATTAGAAAACTGTGGTACATCTACACGATGGAATACTATGCTGCTGTAAAAAGGAAGGAACTCTTACCATTTGCAACGTCATGGATGGAACTGGAGAGCATTATGCTAAGTGAAATAAGCCAGTCAATGAAGGAAAAATACCACATGATCTCACTCATTCATGGATAATAGAGACCATTATAAACTTTTGAACAATAATAGATACAGAGGCAGAGCAGCCTCAAACAGATTGTCAAACTGCAGCAGGAAGGCCGGGGAGGGTTGGGGGGCAGGAGGTAGGGGGGTAAGAGATCAACTAAAGGACTTGTATGCATGCATATAAGCATAACCAATGGACATAAGACACTGGGGGATAGGGGAGGCTAGGGGACTGTCTAGGGCGGGGTGATAAAATGGACACATATGTAATACTCGTTGTAATACTTTAAGCAATAAAAAAAAAAAAAGAATAAAAAAAAAAATAAAAAAATAAAGGTTAAAAAAAAAAAAACCCAAAAAACCTCTCTTCTTTCTGTGAGGTGGCGATTAGGGCATATCACAGTTGCTAGGATACAGTCCCTTTCTTGAGGTTGGACAGTTTCCCATGTTAGCCAAGAGAACCCTATTAATGTGAGCCCCGTATTCCAAACACTCGATCTGGGTTAAGAAGTTTCCCCAGTAGAGTCACTGTCTGGGTCAAGGACAAATAGGAGGTCCCTCCAAATTGACTCCCTCAGGGAATTCTGTGTCACCTGGCCCAGCCTGATGCCATTGGCTTTTCTTCTTGTCTTTTCTCCAACTCGGGTAGACAAAGCACAGTGTGGCTGAAATCACAGTCTGCCTAGTAGTTGAGTGAACATGGGCAGGTTGCTTGATGAATTTAGACCTTAATCATTCCATCTGCAAAGTGGAGACAATACCAGCAGCCATCCTATAAGTCTGAGTGAGGATTGAATCAGATAACCCCTGGCATGCAGCACGTCCTCATCAGTGTGAGCGGCTGCCATATAAATGACAGTGACTCTCATGAAGGGAAGGTGTGTGGAGCTTTGAGCACAATGACAGCAAAGCAGATAGTTCCTCTTCTACCATCTCGTCCTTAGGTCAGCCTTCAGAAACTCCGGGCAAGATGGCCAGCTATTTGAGGATGTGGCATCTGGCATCTTGACATCCTCTCCAGGTTCCAGTGGACCCCTTTCACACTCATTAAGCCTTGCAGGTCACAGCCCAGAAGTCAGTCTCTCTCTCTCTCTCTCTCTCTCTCTCTCTCTCTCTCTCTCTCTCTCCCTCGGCACCTGTGTGGTGGACGGAGGGAGAGCCAGCTGAGGTTCACATGGGACTGGCCCAGCTGATTGCTGGAGGCACAGAATGGTGAGGCAGCCGGCAGCCGGCCTCCAGCTGAAGCTGCCCACACTCCCCCAGGTCACTCCCCATTGTGGTTTAACACACGCATCTGTCATTGGGTCCATGCCATTTGGGCCCGCGGTGTGACAGGCAGGGCCATGCCACCCATGAGCCAAGCAGTGACACTTTCTGTGGCAGGCACCACGTGAGAAGCATGTGCACCACTCGCTCCCTTGCTTTGCTGTGTTCAGCACCCGCCTCCCCTTTCTGAGCTCCTGGCAGTGGGTTTGGAAGAGGTACATCTGCTTCACACTCAGCTCCAAACGCACTGCTTTGAAGCTGTTCCTTTTTAAAGGAGCAGAAAGGACACCACATCAAGTGGCGAGTGGACAAAGCTCTGCAAGCTTGGCCTGGGGGATCTCACTGCATGAGCCCTGGCCAGCTTGGGGAGACCGGCTTCGACCTGCTCTGACCTTTCATCTTCACTTTTTCAAACTGAGCTGTAAGTTGTGTTTACTTTGCCCCTTAACTCAAAGCAGCTTGGCAAGATACTGTGATAAACATCGGGGCACAAAGCCCAGCTCTGAAGGACTGCCAGCCTGTTGGAGGAAGCACCAGGAAATGACTAGCGGCAACGTGGCGTAATAAATATCACGATGGGACAACAGGATGGGAAAAAGGAGAGCAGACCAGGAAGTGCCTGCTTCTTCCTAATTGGAGGGGTGGCGGGGGAGGAAGGTTGAGAAAAGATTATTCAGGAATTGACCCATGAGAAGGTTCTGGAAAAAAATCCCCACATGGAGAAAAATACGAGCAGGGTAAGCATGGGATAAAGGGTATTCTAACCTGAAAGACAAGCATAAGAAAGCCTGGGGCCTGAGAGAGCAGAATGGTAGCCCCCAAGTCCTCAGAGCGGCTAGAATGTAGGATGTGAAGAAGAAATAGGGCCAGAATAGTGAAGCACTTTAACTGCTAGAATAATATGTTTAGGGAACTTTTGTGAATTATTCCTCTCTGTGGTACCCTCAACACACACCCAGAAAACCAGTCAGTTGTTCCAATTTCATACACATCAGAGTGAGGAAAAAACAGGAAAAAACAATGAAAGTACCCTTTCTTCAAGATTAACCTTTTTTGCTGCCCTAGATGAAGGTCAAAGGTAGGTTTTTTTTTTTTCTTTTGTAGATTAAAAATTCAACTGCTATTTTTATGGGAGGGAAAAGTTAAGTCAGAAAAGTAAAACATCTTTCTCAAGTTAATGGGAGAACTTAGATATGAACATAAGATATCTAACTCCCAGTCTCACCCAGCAAATTCATTTTTACAATGTTAGAAATAGAAGATACGCCAACTTAGAGTCTCATTATACAGCTGAGGAAATTGAGATCCCTCAAGTTAAAGGAGGGTGTAAAGTCTTGAAGTCATCAATGACAAAGGCAAAACTTGAATTGAGAACTCCCTTTGCAGTGGGTGTTTATCTAATGAACTGCACAATCTCCCTCACTCCTCACCACAACAGGAAAGCAGCTCACATGGTCCTTGGAAGTGGGCGTGGCAGGAGAGTGTCATTACATAGACGCTTAGAGAGATTGTCCTGCAAGGATGCTGCCCTGCGGAGGTCCTTCTAAAGCATTCCTGGAGCCAGGCCTGAGAACGAAGACTAGAGGACATTTCCCAGCCTTCTGCCCAGCGCTTAGCGTCTTCTTGAGAACCTGTGAGCCACGTTCCCTGTTAGCTCTGTGTTGAGGAATAAAGAGTAAGACAAACTCAGTTACTTTCTGAACCTCAAGCTCTCCACCTGGGATGCGCGAGAGGTTTGGAGGAATGAGGCCTGAATCTTCCCAGTGGCCACAGACAGACATTGTCACTTGCTTTAGGTGACCCAGATTTCCTTTCTCCACTGTCACTGAAGTTATACCTCTATTTCATCTCGTCCCTGTGTGAGTTTGGCTCTCTGCTTCGGTCGCTCAGCTTTTTCACAAGGTGGTTTTAGTATCGGAGGGAACATTTGCTTTGAGGGCATGTGTAAGTGATGCAGTCTGGTCCCTAACGCTGCAGAGCCTTCTCTTACACAACCTCCCCAAACAACCCCTCTGCAGCCCACAGTGGGATCACTAGGAACCAATGCCGTCCAGCTCTCAAAGGGAAAAAATGCGAGGGAAGAAAGGGTTGAGAATACGAAGGCAAAGAGAATTGAGAGAGGTATGTAGAGGAGAAAGAAATAGCACATATCCAATGTCACTGTCGGAAAAACCAATCAACTCATGTGTTATGTATTCTACAAACGTGCATTCCACAAACCGCCAGCCTGCTGTGTGCCAGCACTGTGCCCACTGACATGCCTAAGTGAACTAGAATTGCTGCCCCGATCTGAGATTTTATAATTGAGGGGAAAGAGGATCTAAAAAGCCAGATCATTCAAAATGCCAGCGCTGAGGAAAAGTGACTGGCTGTCCACCTCAGTCAACCTCTCCACAGTGGCCCATCTGTCACTTCCCTCCAACACCCCACCCCCACCCCTCTCAAGAGTGAGTGTGTTATTTCATTGGATACTTCAAATGGGGACTTGAACTTCAGAATTATGTTGTGTTTTTTTAAAGTAAAACTTTTATTTTAGAATACATTTAGTTTTTCAGAAAAGTACAAAGATAGTACCCATAGTTTTTGTATATCTCCTGCCCAGTTTCCCTGATATCAAGTTCTTACCATGTAACATCGTAAATTGCTACCATAGTACATTGGTACATGACGATGAATTCAACTCCAGACTTTACATGGATTTGCCTAGTTCTCCCCCTAGCCAGGACTCCATCTTGCATCGCAGGGGTTTGTTTTGAGGCCCATGCTCCCTTAGAGAAAATCATTCTGAGTGAATGTGGCCATTAGTAAGTGTTTACAATTAGAGACTAGTAATTCCAAAGGACTGGCCCACATTTCCACTTTGTCTTGTGTCTGTATACACAACCTAAATAATTAGCAAACAGCCATTTCTAAAAGAAGGTTTTAATATTTTTATTTTTTATTTTAAATATCTATTGTAGAGATTATTAAAGATGTCCCCCTTTTTACCCCCATTGACCTCCTCCCCCTGGTTCCCGCCCCACCCCAGGGCTTCACTACCCTACTGTCTGTGTCCATAGGTACGATCTTTGGTTAATCTCTTACCACTCCTCCCCCCATCCCCTCTGAGATTCGTCAGTCTGTTCCATGTTTCTATGCCTCTGATTCTATTTTATTCACCAGTTTATTTTGTTCATTACATTTCTTATTCATTTATTTTGATTTTTAGATTCAATTGTTGATAGATATGTATTTATTTTTCATAGTTTTTATATTTTTTTTCCCTCCTTCTTCTTCTTCTTCTTCTTCTTCTTCTTCTTCTTCTTCTTCTTCTTCTTCTTCTTCTCCTTCTTCTTCTTCTTCTTCTTCTTCTTCTTCTTCTTCTTCTTCTTCTTCTTCTTCTCCTTCTTCTTCTTCTTCTTCTTCTTCTTCTTCTTCTTCTTCTTCTTCTTCTTCTTCTTCTTCTTCTCAAAGAATACCCTTCAACATTTCATGTAATACTGGTTTGGTGGTGATGAACTCCTTTAGTTTTTTTCTTGTCCATGAAGTTCTTTAATTGACCCTTAATTCTAAATGATAGCTTTGCTGGGTAGAGTAATCTTGGTTGTAGGTCCTTGCTATTCATCACTGAATATTTCTTGCCATTCCCTTCTGACCTGCAAAGTTTCTGTTGAGAAATTAGCTGATAGTCTTATGGGCGAAGGTAACTAACTGCTTTTCTCTTATTACTTTTAAGATTCTCTGTCTTTAACCCTTGGCTTTTTAATTATGACATGTCTTGTTGTGGGCCTCATTGGGTTCCTTTTGTTTGGGACTCTGTGCTTCCTGGACTTGTAAGTCTATTTCTTTAACCAGACTGGGGAAATTTTCTGTCATTATTTCTTCAAATAGTTTTTAAATATCTTGCTCTCTCTTTTCTCCTTCTGGTATCCCCAAAATGCAATGTTGGTACACTTGAAGTTGTCCCAGAGGCTCTTACACTATCTTCATATTTTTGGATACTTTTTTGTTTTTGGTATTTTTGATTGGGTGCTTATCCTCATATTCCAAATCATTCCAACAGTGGACTCCTCTACTCCACTGTTGAATTCCTGTAAATTATTCTTTATTTCAGTTAGTGTATACTTAATTTCTGACTGGTCCTTTTTTCATGTCTTTTACATTCTCATTAAATCCTTTGAAGCTCTCATGAAGATTCTTGAGTACCCCTATAACCATGGTTTTGAACTCTGTATCCAGTAGTTTGCTTGCTTCCATTTTTTTCATTTGTGACATATTTCTTTGTCTCCACATTTTGGCCGCTTCTCTGTGTATTAGGTAGAGCTGCTACGTCTCCTGGATTGGTAAAGTGGTGTTATATAGTAGGTATCCTGTAGGGCCCAGTGGCTCAGTCTCCCTAGTCACCTGAGCTGGGCACTCTAGGTGCGCTCTTGTGTGGGCTGTGGGCACAGTGTTACAGTTGAGCCTTGATTGTTGCTGGCATTACTGGGAGGAATTGACCTCCAGGCCAATTGGCTGTGAGGACCGGCTGCAACTACAGTGGAAGAGCTACTGTGCAGGAGATACCACAATGGAGCAGGACTTGCTTCAGTGGGTCTTTGGTGCTCACTGAGTCTGCTCCTTGGGTGTGTCACTTGTGGATATGTAGAGTTGTAATATGGTATGGTATGAAGCTGTCCACTGGGTGTAATGACTCTAGGGCCTCCAGGGAGGTGCAAAGTCAGCCACTGCCTGGGGCCACCAGGCAGTAGCTACAGAAGGATATGCAGATGCATCCGATTTGTATTGGGCTTGGAGGTGCCCAGGTGAGTCCCAGCTGTGAAGCAAGGCAGGTTCATGCTAGTGCTGGATCTTGGGCCTTTTATTGATAGGTTTGGGCCATGCTGACACAGGTTGAAGCTTGTTTGAGAGATTTTAGCAAAGTCTGAAGCCTGAGCCAGGACAGGCCATTCATATAGAAAAGCTGCTGCCAACAGCTTGGGTAGGCCTGCAAATTGGGTGGGGCTGGGTCTCAGGGTGGAGAGAACAGTGTGAGCCAGGTTGCTGGAAACTCAGATATAGCTGCCAGTCAGCCCTGTGACTGGATAGGTCCCAACACAGGAACAATGACCCCTGTGAACACCCCTGTCTGGGAGAAAGCCGCTTCTGAGTTCCTGTCCCAATGCCAGACAATCTAGTTCCTCCCTGTTTGTGTCTGTGTCCCCAAAAGCCATCACCCCAGTGCTGGAGCTCAGAGTGAGTGGGACCATGTAAGTTCGTGCACTGGCCCTTTAAAAGGAACACCTGGGTCTCTAGCAGCCTCTGTGTCACTCAGCCAAAATCCCTGCTCATTTTTTACAGCCAGTAGTTTCAAGGACTTCTCTTCCCAGCTTTGTAATTCTGGGAAGAGGGTCTGGTGAGGGCTGGGTCCCCTTTCTCCTCACGGGTAGCCTCCACAGAGATGATCTCCCTCCCAATTAAAAAACAAAAAACAAAATGGGACATGTGGGTGTCAGACCATCCAGTTCTGAGCCTCCGCTTCTCCTACCAGTCTCAAAGTGCTTACTTCTCCAGTTGTAAGACTTCCATTCAACCAGCTTTCAGGTGGTTCTGAATGATAGTTGTTCTGTATTTTAGTTGTAATTTTGATGTGGTTGTGGGAGGTGGCAAGTACAGGCATTTACCTACACTGCCATCTTGGTTACTCTCAAAATTTTTATTTTTAATTTGCAAGATGCATTTCTACTGTTGGCTCACATTTGCCCAGAAACAGAAGTTTTTCACTTGTCTTGGTGGACACATGTATTTTCCCCAGGGCCAGACTTCCTGGAGACCCAGGAGTCCTAAGGAAGCCCTGGGGGAGAGGAAAGGGTCATTTCCCTGAAGGGGCATGGTGGAAGTTTCTGTCCTCTAGCACGTGTGAGAAATGTGGCCTTCCGGACACTCACACCCAGGTTTGGAGCTAAAGGCAGGCAGAGTTCAGTGGAGAGCTCAAGTCTATATATCTACTACGTGTGAGCATTTGGGTAGCATCTCTTCATGAAGAGATTCTGGAGTAGGGTGGCCAGAAATGAAGTTCTATATTGAGATTCAGACATGGGCATGTTTGGGGACCCTCACGTTGGAGTGCCTGGGGGCCCGGGGCGCCTGCCAAACCCTTCCTTTGAGTAGGCAGGGTGGAAATGCTCACACAGTTGTCACTTCTCTTCTACTTATCCCCATTAAATTGTGTTCCAGTGGACTCATTTTTGCCATGAATTCCGCTTTTTCCTCATCAACTAGCATATTTGCTTACTTGCTTATTTATCTGTTCAGCGGAGGGCAGGTTTTTGAAGGTGATGGTAGTGACAGCTGTCATTCATATTATTGCTCAAGTATTCCACACAGAATATGTGCTTAGTAAGACATGTTATTTAATTGGTAAGTGGCCAGGATGAATGAAAACAAACTAGAGAGAGCAGCAGACTGAAAAGAGCACCTTTGGGGAACAGCTACATCTCGTTGGCTTGAGTAGGACATGGAGAAAGCAGCAGGTGGAGAGAGGGGAGATGTTGCTAGACACCCAGAACCGGGCACATCTCTCTCCCTCCTGCAGAAAGCACTTTCCCCTGCACACCTTTGCTTCTGATTCATACATTTTTCGCTCAAAAAGCAAAAAAACAAAAACCAGAAGCTCAGGAAATCTTCCTTTAGGATTTTAATATACTTTATCATATTTTTCCATAGGATAAGAAAACATTATTTTAAGATAAAAATATTTTTGTAAATAACTAAGAGTGCAACATGTGATTTTAACTACAACCTTTCAAATACTCTCCTTTTGCGTTTAATAAATGACCTTCTGTGCTTTAGTCTTCAGATGAATTTGTTTAACAAATAATTTGCATTATGTTTCTGAGTTGCATGTATGTACATTGAAATTTAACTACATGTTATCGCATTAAAGTGAACAAAATAGGTTTATTTATGTAATTTTTAGCTTTGTTTCCAAATTATAAAAAAAGGAAAGGGTTCTTCACCACAAGAAAGGGTCGGTCGCATGGTGATGGGTAGATGTCTATGTAGATGAAGATGTGGTTTTGTTTTGTCTGCTATTACATCATATAAAACAACCAGGTAGATTTTTACTAAGTACAAAGGGTATGTTTGGGATAACATGACTTAAAATACAAGCTATGGCATAGACAAAATTCCATTTGGTCATCTAAGGAAAACTGACAGAGAGGGAGACACCCTCCTAAGTAGCAGTGATCACCAGTGAGAAGTGACATCTTGTATGTATTAGGATAAACTGCACTGGGAAAATAGAAAAGCAGTCATTTCAGCAATTAGCCAAAAATTAAAAATCGATAGAACAGAGTCACCCAGTTGCCAAAGTTCATTTGCAACAGTGCTACTTCTCACCTGGGAAGCCAAGGCTGCTATTAGGTGATCAGTAGTAAAAATGTATTTATTTCATGAATAATTCTTCTACAGATTCTAATAGAATTTAATTCTTGTGTAGGTGTTTCTGTGTAACATGGTAAGCCCATCCAGGCCTCAATAAAAGAAAAGCCAAATTGGATAAGATCGTTGTTTAGATGTCATCTGGTTAATATTGGTGTTTGAGGTTCTTGGAGACATCTTGATGTACTATGAAGAAGTGTGATCAGATGACTACAACTTTAGACCTGCTGTAGATTCTCTTGAGGCAAATGTGCAGAATTGATACTGTCTTTATGATCCTTGTTACTTTGTTGTATTTCTCCGTTAGTTTCCTATGCTTTCTGTCTAGCTAGTGGTCCACTGTGTGAATAACTGAACAATATTTGACAAAGATTACAAACCAATGAAACCATACAATGGTCAAAAACCTCAAAGCAGCTAGATGTTTCAGCTGAGCAGCAAACCAGCTTCCAGAGTCATGAGCAGGATCCTCTCATCTTTATCAACCACCACACGTGTTCTCCTCATATGCGCTCACGTTCTCACATGGTTTCATGAGAAATGTACACATTTACTTAATTTTGAATAAGGAACAGATTTCACATGTCCCCACCTTGCAAAGTAAAAAGCATGTTGTAAAAACTTTCCTTCTGAGTCCCCCTCCCCACAGACAACTTCAATTTCTTGTTCTCCTTCCAGAGATATATTATGCACATATAAGAAAATATGTACAACTATTTATATATAAATATATATTATGTATTATTTATTCATTTTTGCTTAATAATACATCTCGAAGATTAGTCTGTATCAGTACAAAAAGAGATGCCTCATTCTCCTTAATGTCTATATTCAATTTGTACAGATGTCCCATAATTTATTTAAATTCTTTGTTTTTGATGGTATTTAGATTGTTTCCAACTTCTTGCTACAGCAAGCAGTGTTCTAATAATTAATAATCTTGTACATTGATCATTTCTCATATTTCCAAGTATTTATTTAAGAGAAACTTCCAGAACTCAGAATTGCTGGTTTAATGAGTTCATGCATCTGACATTTGGTAAATATTGCTAAATTGCCTTCATTTAGAGATTGTACAAATTTAGACTCCAACCATAGAGACATGGATCAATTTTAAAGGCTGGACATATTTAAATAATTAATTTTTTATTTTCTAGAAAAAAAAGGTTGAGAGACAGATGTCCTGACCACTTTGGACTTTATAAACTCCACTGAGGCAGTTCGGGCTGAAATGTTCCGCAGAAGCCAACCCCAGCCAGCCCCAGCTCTGCCACTAATTAGCGATGTAGTATTGGACAAGTCTACGTTTCATCTAGGAATGGACACATCAGGGTGTTCCTGTGCCCTTTGGGTTTCAGTGTGGTTCAGCCAATAGGGGACTTACCTGACACTTAGGTGTCAGACTTAGACTGGTGGTCAAGAGCCAGGAGAAAACAGACCAGGGCAAAGCATAGAAAGTGACTCAGTCCAGAGAGACACCAGAAATAGTAGAAACAGCTAACATGTGTGTGATTCTTTCTATGAGCCAGGCACTGATCCCAGTTCTTTAAATGCATTAATTTATTTAACTCTCACAGCAACACTAAAAGACAGGTACTATAATTATCCCCCTTTTACAGATGTATAAAACTGAGGCTCAACAAGATTGCTCATGTAGTGAATAGGAGACCAAGTCTGATTTCAGAGTCTACCTCTCTGAGAAGAACAAAGACTAAAGACAAAGTGGCTTAGTGTTGTAAATGTTTCCCTCCACGTCCCGCGTGGTTCAGGGTTCAGGATCTGGAAGAGGAGCTGCACACAAATGAAAGAGAAAAGACAAGAGATAATTTGGGAATATTGGGGGGCCAGGCGGTTAAGTCCAACTCAAGAGGAAGCACTTCCACCTGTGCTCAGGCCACACCAACCATTTTATAGTCAGAGGTAAACAAGGTAGTGGTGGTTACCATAGTTACACTGTTCTTGTGAGTTTCACTTGTTTTGACCATAGTTACACTTCCTGCACTTCCCTCAGCCCATTAGCTTCCCAGATAAGATCTAGGGAGTGTTATAAGGTCAAGCCTAATTATGCTAAGAGGACTGTGCCCTCTAAGCTGGGACTTGTTTGTGACTTTGCCAACAGGTCAGTCCGAGGCTTAACCCTATATCAGCTCCCCACAGCTTAGGTGTGGGAAACATCTGCTATGCCACCTGCTTGGGTAGGGTCCATCTCAGCATGTGGGCAACTAGGAGGTGGGTGCCCCTGGCAGGATGAAGAAAAGAGAGGTAATCGGCAGACAGAAGGGTTCAGAGACACTCTTCCCTACAGGTTTACATGAGTCCTGATCTTCAACTTGCAGGTGAGGGACCTGGCCACGTGGTCTAGCAGTTTGTAGTGGTGTAACTCCAATTGTGCATGGAACCAAACACCAGAAAGGTGCTGTATCTTGTTTCATCTGAGAGGTGAAAAGCCAGAAGAGGCAAACATTGTTTCCCCAGCCAGGGTTCTTATTACTTAGGTAGCTGTTAATTGTAAGACTTCTTAAACACTCTGCCCTGCCTTCACAGGACCTTGGAGATCAAACAGACTGCTTGAATTCAGACCCATCTACTGCAGGACTTTTACAGAATGTTTGCTAACAGGACAAACAGTCCAAAATGCTCACCCCTTTAACTGAAATCAGGAAAACAGAAACACTGTAGGCAAGGGAGAAATGAGTAACCAAATTATTCTGGAATCGCTTCCCTTTTTTAATACTATCAGGGTAAATGTCTTACTAACCATTTGATTATTGTGATCCTAAGGCAGTTTAGATAGGAAACAGAACTTACTAGCAAACCATTTTTTAACAAAATTTACCCATAAATGTCTTTAAAAAGTACTGGGTAGTTTTCTTTTACATATAACTTCTGTAGAGCTGCTTAAACATTTGGCTAAACTTGTGGGTACCTCATCCTGGAGAGCAATCCACTGGTGAAAATGCCCCATCAGCTACACCAGAAGCAATGAAGTTTTCTGCTATTGGAGGGAGGGAGGGATGAACTGAGAGATTTAGGTGGAAGGTCTAGAGGTGGACCCACAAAGGAAATATATGGTGATGTTTCCTCTGCAGAAACCTCCAATAAATTCACAATACGCACCCCCAAAACAATCAGCATTTTGATGTCTACTGAGGGCATTGGCTGTGATGTCATTTAAAGAAAAGACACGTCTTCCTTTTCTTTATCTCCATTATCTTCAGCCCAGGACTGTGGGACCCAGAGGGTTGGAAAGGTGTCTTACCCCTTCTTCCTAAGGTCTGACCACAGGCTTTCTGCCCACAGGACTTATGCTGAAACCCTGTGTTGCTAAGGGGAAAAAAACGGAAATTAGATTGGAGATTTAATCTAGATAAAGTTTTTGATAACAGAATTTTTAAGCAGTTATGGAACTCTCCAATTTCTCAGTGAGTAATAGGAAAGACAAATTTAGTTTGTCTTCATTGGGAAAGCAATGGTGGAGGGGATCCATCCATGTTTTCACTTTTCTGAGTTCAGACTTCTCCATAAACTCATTGAGAGTGTGAGAATTGAAATAACAGAAAGAGAGAAGGGTGTCAGATGAGTGGAAACATGAAAGTCCAGAGAGACTGTGGCACCTTTGAGGGGCAGAAAGGAACTCCATGGGGCTAAATCTCAGAGGAAGGATGTGAGGGTTGGGGCACATTAGGGTATAGGTGGTGAAGGTTGTTAGCAAGGGAAGTGGGAATCAGATCCTAAAGGAGCTTGGGAGCCATAATGAGGAAACGGATGGGGAGGAGGAAGCAACATGAGGCTGTTGTACTAATCCAAGCAAGAGATGGTGATGAACGGGCCCAGGATTGTTGGCAATGAGAACAAAGAACACTGGAAAGACTTGAGATATGTGCAAGAAGCAGAATCAACAGGATATATAGTCAGTGAATGGTTGGATGGTGTATAGTAGGTGAGATGGAAGAGGTTCAGAAGAAAACGATACCCTGGCTCTAATTTAACTGATATTTAATTAATGGAGGCAGGTGGCCCTTAAGTATCCTGCCTCAAAGTAGACCCATAGCTGAACTTAGATGCTCTGAATATTCTCCAGCTCTTCCAGTCCTTAGAATATCTACTACCCACACCTAAGTGCAATGCTTACGCTTCAGCTAAGCCCGTGGTCGGCAAACTGCGGCTCGCAAGCCACAGGCGGCTCTTTGGTCCCTTGAGTGTGGCTGTTCTTAAGCCATAGGAGTACTCTACTTAAGTTAACAACAATGTACCTACCTATATAGTTTAAGTTTAAAAAATTTGGCTCTCAAAAGAAATTTCAATCATTGTACTGTTGATATTTGGCTCTGTTGACTAATGAGTTTGCCGACCACTGAGCTAAGCAAATCAATTGTAGGGACCAATTAAAAGGCATTAATTAGCTGGTGCTAGAGTATTGCTGAAAAACAAGCTCCCCGCCTACCTCAGTTTCTTAAAAGAACAATCATTTACTCTCTTGGACCTGGAGTTGACGAGGGCAGCTCATGTAGGCTGGGCTCCCTTGGCACATTGTTTTAACTGGGTCTGGCTGGGTGGCTCTGCTCCATAGGTGTTCACTTCGGCCTGAAGAGGCAGTAGTTACCTTAAGAAAGCATGCCTCGCAAAGATGGCAGAAACAAGAGAAGAAGCCCAATCACTCATGTGTTTTTCAAGCCTGTGATCATATATGCTAACATTATGTTGATTAAAGTAAATCCCCCGGTGAAGCCCGAAGGCAAAGGTCAGTGAAGGACACTGTGCCCATGAAGGTGAAGGTAGGGTAGGAATGAATATTTCTGGACAATAATCAGATCCACCACAAGGATGTAATAGGAGTGTTTTCTCGCCCTATTGAACCCTTCAGGGTACACATTGTAGCTTGTGAAGCTAGATAGGAGAATGAACGTGATACCTCAAGCAAGATTGCTGTGAGATGAAGCAACATTCAGACTCAATGGAGTGTGGAAAGAAATGCCAATCCCACTGAAAATTCCCATCATTTTATAAGTCAGAGGTTGCAAGTCTTCCTTAAAAGGACTTTTTATTCCTCTCTAAATGTTATGTTTGAAATTTCAATAGCTGCTATCAGGTGAGCGGGGGTACCTGACTTATGATAATGTGGACCAAACAGTTAAGCATGCAAATCATAGAGAGACTAGACATAAAACACATAATCCAGTCATTCATAAATTTCCTACCAGAGTATAACTTCTGATTCAAATAACAGCATAAATATTTAACCTCTTGCTATGTAGAAGTGATTTCATATTCAGATTCAACTGTTATTAATCACTACTCAATATAATTCTGTTTTTAACTTCCAGACTTGAGGTTAGGAACCTTCTGAGATATATGCATTATTTTTAGTGTTTGGCTCCAATACCAAATCTTTAGAGAAGTTTTCCCATAAAAACCCTTGCCAATGACTTGCAATTTGCAACTGCCTTCAGATAGTAACACTGTTGCCTTCTTCCATCGCCTTAGTGAAAGTTTCTTCTTTTTTAAAAAATATAAATCTTTATTGTTGAAAGTATTGCATATATCCTTTGCCCCCTTCCTTTCCCTCCCCCCCCCCCTTCCCCAAGCCTTCACCACCCCATTGTCTGTGTCTATGTGTTACACATATGAGTTCCCTGGTTGAACTTTTCTGGTGACTGCAAAGTGCCAATTTCAGAAAAAGGTCTTGGGGCAGTGCTTTAGTAAGGCTTTATTTGTGTGGTTGACTTTTTAAAGAGATTTCAAATCAAAATCCAGTTTTCTGGCTTTTCTTGAGCTGCTGGAAGATCTGGGTATTCCAGGCTTCCATTCGTAGGTTGTGACAACTGGCCGGGGCTGAGCAGCGCTGCCCCCTGCAGGCTGGGCTTGCACTCTCCAGTTGGGCCCCTCCACTTCTCTTTTCAGCGCTGGCTTGGACACTGGAGGCACTTCATTTAGTTGTCACCCCACTTCCAAGATGGGTAGCATCTTTGCATGAATGATGGCCTCGCTCTAATTTTTCTCTGAGCACAGCTTCCTCTCTGCCAAGAGAAGTGAAATTAATCTGTCTCAGCCCTCCCTCTTTCCTGCAACTCATCCCATATATCCTCCTAGGTGAGAAGGCTGCTCTTCTGCATCAGCATAAAAGCCTGTGGTGGCTGCTTTTCAATCAGAAAAATATCTCCCTGGCCATCACCAACCATTTTACCACCCACCTTTTTGTGTGGCCTCTAAATCTCAGTTTGAGTTAAATTATTTTGCATAGAACACCCAAGTTTCTAAAGGTTATTCTCTATTCTAGTGCCTCCAATTTACATTAAACAAGTTCTTAAATGCTATGTTTCCTTTAAAAGACATTTAGAAAACCATAATTTTTTAAGAAAAATTATATAATGATTTTTTTACACCTACTTCACACATTTTTTTCTCCCCTTCTAAAGAGTTCCCTACTGAATAAACACCTATCATCCCCTTTATGGCCCTCCGTGGTTTCTTCAAGCTACAAATACTTTAAGTCTTCTTTTAATTAATTTTCCAAAACATTCCAACTCTCTGCCCAAGGATTTCAAGGTGGGTTCAAGAACAATGATAATTATAAGAGCATCACATCTCAGCTGCTAACTAAATTCTCTATTAATTACATAGTGAAAAACAAAATCAATATAATTTTAGGGAAGAATAAAGCAGATAGCAAAAGATTAACATTCTGCCTTTCTTAGAAATGGGGGCAATTGCTTCTTTTCTGCATTGCTTGAGACACACATGTGTATGTGGTCTCAGCTTGCCCATTGCAGCACCACTCAAGGTAGCCCTGTGGGCAAATCAAAGGCAATTTCAGAAACCCCCCAAATCACAGTGACATGGAAACCCCTAGACTTTTCCCAGGCGTAGGCACAATTTAAGCAAAATAGACTCAATCTAGCTGTGTAGACACCTCCCGTGCTCCTGAAGAATCTATTTCTGGCTCTAGGCTTCATTATAAATGTCAGGACATGATATATAGTTATGGTTAAAAAGGCACTTTCATTAGAAGTCCCTTTTCCCAGACACTTGCAGGTTTTTGAATAAATTACCCTTTGGGATGAAATTTCTCCCCAGCATAGAAGTAAATCGGTAAGGGAAGCATAACAATTCCAGGTTCTACTTTCCTTTTGATGGGATGCAATACTAGCACACAGGAAATGACATGACTTACATTAGAGTCTCAGGGCACTCATTACCACAGTCAAGGTAGGACCACCTGTTTGGCTGGTCTTAGTGTCTGCAGTTCACTGCCTATTTTGTTATTAGCCTAGTAGTGCGTTAAAAAGAAGCGGGTGTTGGAGAGAAAGAAAGAGAGGGTCTGCCTCTGTTACCCTGGTGTAAACATAGTCAGGGACCGCCCCTCATGAGGGCTGAGGTTGGGCAGCTAAGGTCAAAGGTTGCTTTCTGAGGGTCAGAGTTAAAGCATCCCTTTACAGGTAGCAAGGGATGCTGAATGTTGAAGGACTAGCTAAGCAAAAGCATGCAGGTGCAAGATTGGCAGTTTACTGGGGAGGAAACTGGAATGAAACCTACCTTGGTAAGGTGTTGATTAAGTGGGAGGGGCCATCCTGGGCAGTCCCCTCAGCTTACCAGAGTACCACGATATTTACAGAAGGGTCACCTGCAATGTAGAGAGTATGAAAAAATTGGCCAGTGACTTCAGGGAGCAGTTTCCATGACCCCACCATGTTAGCTGAGAACCGTGAATGCTTGGACATCAATGTCATTGATGGGACCTGGACATCTTGTCTGTCCCATGAGTTAAAACTCAGAGTGGATGTTTAGAAACAGGTAGCCTTATGTTTAACTGCCTACTTATTGGACTGCTTTATATTTATTTGATTTTGCCTGGCAAACAATTTATAGCCATGACTGTCCCATATAAATCATGATCAGTGCTTTGAATTAAGAAAGGTTTCTGTTGAGAACTTGACCATTTGAAAAATAGAGGGCTGTATCTTACTCCTCCCCACTGAGTGGGTGTAGAGAGAGGGGCAGCATTACTCCCAGCAGTGTGTGAAGGATTCCTTGCAGCCAAAAGAGAAAAATTTCTCCTTTCACCCCGGAGGCTCTAATTTCTTCTGTATTTTGTCTCCTGCCTTCCCTGCATGTGTGCTTAAATGATAAGTGTCTTGGACACTTACGAATAGACCTGTGTTAGGAAGGAATCTCTAAGGCTTTTAAAAAAACTACCCACTGAACAAGTAAAAGTTGTCTTTCTCACCCTGATAAAGATGTTCTAACTTTTAAATAAGGCATCAAGGTAGAAAGTGGGGTGTACTTTGAGCCACCATACTAGTGATAAACAACCGAGGATTTTTTTGACACCTTTACAGTCCCAGTAGGCCTTTAGATCCCCAAGCATTGTGTAAACGGATCTTTGCAATCCTTTCAGGATGTGGAAAAGGCAGCCCCGTTAAGGCTCTGGTCCTCCAGGGTCCAAGCTCCAGTTAGAGGTTGATACAGCTGAACTGTGATAGCTGAGCACCTTGCCAAAGCAGCAATGAAAGGGGCTAGCGGAGCAGATACTTCCATAATTACAGTAGAAATTCTCTTTAACATAGGAATCATTTGAGCCATATTCTTGTGAGAAAGAGAGAATGATATTGTTGGAAGCATTTGGAGTCTACTTAGTTTAAAAGCCAATCTAGAACAATAATTTGTGATTTTTTTCTACTGTAAAAGAAAAAAATTACTTTGAGCATCAAGTTGCTGAAGATTCTGTAACAATGATGGCCTGTGCTGCTATAGCTGTAATATTTCTGTCCCCACAAAATTCATATATTGAGATTGTCATTCTCAAAGATGACGGTATTAGGAGGGCGGCCTTTGAGAGGTGCTTACGTCATGAGAGTAGACTTAATAGAGAGCCCCACAGAGATCCCTAGTCCATTTCTCCATATGAGGACACAAGGAGAAGTCTAAGACCCAGGAGAGAGCCCTCACACAACCACAGTGGCATCCTGATCTCAGACTTCCAACTTCCGGAATTGTGAGAAGTAAATTTCTGTTGTTTATAAGCCACCCAGTCTATGGTATGTTGTTATAGCAACTCAAACGAACTAAGGCATGGCCCTGGAGGATACTGGTGTTGGTGGGCCATATTAATAAGGGCGTGTGTCCTCATAACTTTTTCCAGCCGTAAATCAGTATTCAAGCCACAGGGTGAAGCTCATTCAGGACCAAGGTCCTTTTAACTACCGCCCACCCTCCATGGCAACTCTGATCCAATTAGCACAAGATCTAATGCCTTCATACTAAAAGGTGTCAACTCCCAATACTGTATTTTTCTGACTGTCACCATAGAATGGCTGCACCTGTCATCCTGGTTTTCTCACTGGTCCATACACTGGGCTCAGTGTAAACTTTGTAAACTTTGCTCTAGCTCCTGGAATACTTGAGCTCTCTACCAATATGAAGTCAGACTGATACTTGAAGACTCAGCTTATTCTCTGTCCTTGTGACTTTCCTGCCCCCACTCTAGTTCTCACTGAGGTTCCACTTCTCTCTTAACTGTTGCTTCACCTCCCCTAACCACCTGTTGTGGAATGACTATTTGATGAATATGAGCCATCCCAGCTACACTTGGTCTTGACAAGTGACTGAGCTCACACTGTCTGGGGAAGTTGCAAATAAAGAGCCCCATATCCACCATGGCTATGAACTCAGAACTGGGAACCTGGAGGGAATGGCCCATCACAGCTTTTCTCTACCCCTCACAATATGGGAGGGGTTCAGGTCTCATTTCCGGGTTCCTGAGTACCACTCTGTTTCCCTTGCTAGAATGGCCATCCCACCCTGTCCAGCTTTCAAAGGTTCTTAAAGAGCAGACCCTACTTAAGTCAGACCCCAGAGGAAAGAAGACCCTGTATCTGCATTCATGTTGATCCTATTCTTTACTTCAAATAACATAGGCACCCAAAAGCCAAAGTCCTAAGTCTTAATTTTATTCAACAAATTTTGCTGAGCTTGTATATGTCAGAATCTTTCCATTAATAGAACCTGAACATAGGGCGGATGGGGGGTGGATGAAAAGAGGGGGATTCAAAAATGACTAAATTGTGCTTTCTTCCTTCATGGAGCATATCATGAACCTGATAAAAATCATATAAATAGCTAATTGCCATATAAGTCATATGTCATGGTCACAGGGGTGGGAGAAAGCCAACCTAATTTGGAGGATTACAAAAAGCTTCTTGATAAGATATCATTTTAATTGAATAAATGTTGAAGTATGAAAAGACACTATGAATAGTGTTGAAGTATTAATAGTGTTGAAGTATGAAAATGTTGAAGTATGAAAAGAATATAATAGGTAGAACTAGAAATGAAGGAAATCATATGATGTGTAGGGCCACAAAAAGAAAATGTGTGTGGACACCAACAAGGTATCATTAGGTCTGAAATCTTGGGGTGGTAAAGGAGTGGTGAGAAACAAGGCTGGAAAGAGGGCTAGAATTAAGAAGCAGAGAATTTTGTTAAGAAACATGGCCCTATGGCTATGAACCAGCCACCCATTCCTAGCCCCTATACCTATTGCCTGGGAACCTGATCTCCCAGCATTGATTGAGGTCTAAATCCTGACTCATTTATACTTTATCTCCCTTATTTATTCTTTATTTCCCTGCTACTATATCTCCTGCTTTATCCAAGAATAAGAGCTACAGTCTTTTTACCTGATTTTCCCCCAACATTTTCAGACAGTTATATTTTAAACAATTAAAAATAATGGGGAAATGAATTTATTTTACTTTAATTTATTCCATTGACAGCAACCTGTATTTCTTTGTGTAGATCTAAATTGCTGTCTACTATCATGGTCTTTCTGCCTCAAGAACTTCCTTTAACATTTATTGTAGCTACTATCTTCTGGCAATGAAGTCTTTCAGTTTTGATTTGGTTGAAGAAGTATTTTTCTTGCATTTTTGAAAGATACTTTCACTGGATATCAAATTCTGTTGTCATTTCATTGCCTCTGGCTTTCATTGTTTCTGTCGAGAAGTCTGCTGTAATACTTATTTTTATTCCTCTAGCAGCGACGTGTCTTCCCACCACCCCCCCCCCCCGCCCCACCCCCACCCTCCGTCTGCCCTCAAGATTTTCCCTTTATATTTTGTTTCTGGTAGCTCGAATACAATATTTCCAAGTATGTGGGTGTTTTCTAAGATTTATAGATCTTTGGTTTGGTGTCTGTCATTATTCCAAATATTTTAATGTTGAACTTCAGGATAAAATTGTTTTTTATCCTTGTTTATTATATTGAACTATCTCTGTCTCAAGCTCTCTTGGTAATTTGCTGCCTAGCCCACTTTCAATATTTGACAATGCAGCCAGTTTTAATCTACATAGACCCTAACCCTCAAAAGACCTGCAGATAGCTATAACTTTATATTTCTGGCAGTATAAGGGCCATGTATGATTTTTGAGTATGAGAGAAAGTTAATAACTGTACTTACAAAAGTATAATCGAATGCAGAGAAAAGAACAGGATAAAATTGGTAGAGACTTAAAGCAAGGATAATAAATAAGGGGCTGATGCAGCGGTCTAGGTAAGAGGGAAATCACAGAGGAAATGAGCAATAGGCACCTGTGGGAGAGACATTCCGGGCACACACACTCCTAACAGAATTTTCCAAATTAGCAGTGACCTATTGTTATGTAGAATACTAACAAGAATACTGAGAAATATTGTATGGTTGAAAAGTGTGGAGTATTCTACATTCGATAAAGTTAAAATGGGTTTCTAAATTATAGAACAGAACCTCTCAGAACCTTTAATATGTGAATATTCTCTGAAATTTCTAAAGGGAAATACAGTATGTAGTGTTGCCAAACTTATTGACCAAAGAATACAAATACTGTCCTCATACTGCCTCCAATAACACTTTTTGTGTTTCATGGAGTATCATTTTGGGCAATTTATCTCAACAAAATCGCCAACATTTGAATACAGTATTAAAGAGTTAGGGAGAAGGGTGAGGGAGAGAGAGGAAAATGTTGATCACAATCCTGAAATTTTTATCCTGAGTAGTTAACTGGACGATGACGTCAAAATGAGATAGCAACATGGGAGGAGTAGCAGACCTGGAGTTAAAAATGGGAAGTTCACTTTGAGGCACGAAAACATAGATGTTGAAAAAGGAGAATGATTCTTTGATGTTTCCTACAAGAGTGATTCACCTGTGCATAGGAAATTTCCAACTGACTCAATAAAAAATACACCTAACATCCCCTAAGGCCACTAACTGGAGCAAAAAATCTATCTACAAGTGGAAAGCTAGATTCCAAAGACTTGGTTTTAGTACCCTAAAATCTCTTCCCCGTGGCCCTCTCCATATTACTATAACTTTGGGGGAAGACTCTTGCTTGCCCTATAAAACATTCCTCATTCAAATGAGTAAATATGACATTCCCATTAATACCCAAAGTCATGGCTGAGATAGAGCTGGAATTTTACTGACGGCTTTAGCTTAACAAAATGAAAGAAGTATAGGTAGTCACAGGAATTTGATAATATGTTCTAGAAACTATTGTTTCCTCACCTTCCATTTGGGACCTTCTCAGTTTCCCTTCCTTCTCCTATGAAGGCCATCACTATCTGTTTCACTTAAGTGTGACCTATAAGATAAGTCTGCCCCCAAGTCTGAGTTCAAGAATGTGATGGCCAATGTACAGCATGGTCCCTGATGCATATTATAGCACTCAATAAATACTGTTCAATTAAAGCAAATTGGTTTAGAGAGAAGCAGAGTTTCTTTTCTACTACCAGAGGCTTGTCTTTTTCATTTTGGTTTCCTGGACAAGGACCAGTGTCATCTTCATGTGACTGACAGCATGACAACATATTGGGATATAAAACACAACACAAATTATAAAATGCAAAGTGCAAATACCTCAGCCTTTACTGGATGTGTCCAGTGATCACATGTAGGCAGAGGGTAGTTCTGTTGCATGGTGTGTTGACCTACTTTAAAGACTTCAACCTTGAAAAGAATCTGGTTGTAAGCAAGTGAATTGTGGTGAGATAGGAGGGGTGAGAAGAGGATTTGAATGCTGCTGGCAAGTTCTAGTGTGCATTTGGGACAAAGTGCGAAGGAGTCCAGGGACATTGATTGGACTTGTCAATTCCTTTAGGTTTGTCCAATCGAGTTTGTTGCATATTATACAAGGGTACAGGTGGCATCCCTGTTTAGAATGGGGTTTAGAAGAAAGAGCCATCAAACAGTGGGGCCTTCTGTGACCATGTGTGAATCTAAAATCCTGAGTGAGTAATTCCATAGAAGCAGTTGAGAACCACGACTGGATTCCTTTTTAGTGTTTCTTGGCCCTGTCCTTCAACCTAGAGCAGCGGTTCTCAACCTGTGGGTCGCGACCTCTTCGGAGTCGAACGACCCTTTCACAGGGGTCGCCTAAGACCATCGGAAAACACATATGTAATTACATATTGTTTTTGTGATTAATCACTATGCTTTAATTATGTTCAATTTGTAATAATAAAAATACATCCTGCATATCAGATATTTACATTATGATTCTTAACAGTAGCAAAATTACAGTTATGAAGTTGCAATGAAAATAATTTAATGGTTGGGGGTCACCACAACATGAGGAACTGTATTAAAGGGTTGCGGCATTAGGAAGGTTGAGAACCACTGACCTGGAGGCTGCTGTCTGGTAGTTCATGGTTGAATCAAACCCTCAGAGAGCTTTTATGTGGTTGGGAACGCGTTTTGTTTTTATTTATTAGGTGTTAAACTTCAATTATCCAAAGATTTACACAAGCACCCATATTTCTAACTTCTCATGAAAGATCAGAAGCTATGACCACACAGGGCCTACAATCATTGTCAGCTAGACCTCAGCAATGGCTGCCCCTGGTAGACTCTCCAGGCTACCACAGCCCCTCCCGGCCCACTGTATTCATGTAACTTCCCTGCCTGGTCCTGGTAGCATCTGAGTGTGTGACTCCGGGTTTAGACAAAGGCCTGCTCAGAGATGGGGCTACACTAGCGAACCTACTTATAGCCTCTGCAGTTAATGAGGACTTTGGCAGGGAGCTGGCTGTAGCTAGAAGTTGCTCTCATAATATTTTAGCAAAGCACGCCAGATATACTCATGGCTTTCATAATGCAAAGGAAGCTGTCCTTATGTTATAAGTGTTGTTTTGTTTACTTCTGAATCCCACCTAGGCAACTTCTCTAGAAGGCAAACAGCACTTCGGTGTGATTCCATTTAAGACAGCACCTCTGTGCCAAGGCGCTTGGTTGACCTGTGGTTGGCTCTCAGTGAATTTGGAAACACAGTTTAATGACTCCTGTTCAACCTCACCTGCGATGTGAATGCGATTTGGGGAGGAGACAAAGCCAGGCAGGACCATCGGAACATTTAGGCTGGAGCTCTGAGGGCCCCTTTCCTGTGGGCTGGGTGAGGCAGGATCTGGGGAGCTGCAGAGGAGAACATGAGGAGTGAGCTCAGAAGTGGTGGGGAGGCAGGGAGAGGGCAACAGGAAATAGTGGGAGGCCTCGAAGTGAAAAGCACAGAAGCAGTCAGGAGAGAGACCCTTGGGGAAGTCCTTTTGCAATAATATCTCTTTACAACATAACTTACAAACTGGCCAGCCCAGAACGTGGCCTACACAAGTGTTATAACTGGGCTGAACATAGTTTGTTTTAAATTTGAGCTAATAAGGATATTGTATAATTTTTTAAAATCCAGATTTCTAGTTTTTCTTAGAAAAAAAGAAAAGATACTGCAATACTAAGTAGGCATGTCCTCATGGCATGAGCTGCTGCAGCTACCCCCTTGCAAGGTGTCTGCTCTCTGGCTTGACCCAGCCCCACCTGCACCCAGTGCGTGAATGTGGCCAGGCCCTGTCATTCCCACTGCCTGCCGGCTCCAGGCAAGTGTTTGGGCTGAAACCCCTGCTTTATACCAAGGAGAACAAAGAGCACCAGGCTGCAAGTCAGCCCACCTGCCTCTGGTCGTGGCCGAGCCACCTCCTCCCTTGTGCCATGAGCAAGGCTCCTTGACAAACCCTGGCTTCTGCTTGTCATCTGTACAATGAGGAGGTTGATTAGAAAAATCGCTGAGGTCCTTCCCAGCTCCAACAATGATGATCTGCACAGCAGTGTATAACCAGGAAGGGAAAATATTTAGAACCCTACCTCATGCGAGCTGAATTTGCCATCTAAGGTGAACGAAAGGTGTTTCAGAGGGCAACGAATCTCAGGGCTCCCTTATTGCCCTTGCAGAGCTGGGTGGGGGGAGGAGAAGGGGTGCTCTGAAGCGCTGGGCCCTTTGATAGGTAAAGGGAGGTGTGGAGCCCAGAATGGCTCTCAGCATTCACTTCTCTGTTGTCTGGGTGTCGCTGTACCTTGCCAGCTCGCACTCTTAACAAAAGGCTTTATGTGAGTGGGTTGTGGGAAATCGAGATCCTATGGCTGTCTGGGTCCATGTAGCCCATGCAACGTAGGGGCTGCTCACACAGGCGGAAATCATTAATGGCACTGATTCAGGGGAGCAGGAGCAGGGGCTAAGGTGGTGAGGAAAGTGTGAGCCCCACTCTGTCCTCGCCCCTCTGTGCAGGAGAGCCTGGGAGAACACAGGCTCCCCCTCGGGTGGCAGGGTCCTGGCGCCATCTGGGTTACCACCCATGGGCCTGCTCGGGACTCCCATTTCCCACTAAGATTGCTGACGGCACAGCTGTAACTTCGCTTCTAAGATGCAGCAATGGAAAGCAAACAGATTGGCTGCTCTGTTCTCTTGGGGGCATCACGAAGGAAAGACTGTCGGCAGCCAGAGCTGTGGGATCGTGGGCACCCTTCCTCCTCAGTGGGGCCTTGGAGCTGACTAGGGCCGCAGCGTCCAGTCCTGCCCAGTCCTTGGCCAAGCCACCGAGAAGCATGGCACCGGGCCTTTGTCCACAGGCAGTGTGCGGAGTCTGTGTATGGCTCCTCTCCCTTTTCAAAACAGGCCTCTTTGAAAAGATTGTCTAAAGCAGCGGTTCTCAACCTGTGGGTCGCGACCCCTTTGGGGATCCAACGACCCTTTCACAGGGGTCGCCTAAGACCATCGGAAAACACATACATAATTACATATTGTTTTTGTGATTAATCACTATGCTTTAATTATGTTCAATTTGTAACAATGAAATTGGGGGTCACCACAACATGAGGAACTGTATTAAAGGGTCGCGGCATTAGGAAGGTTGAGAACCACTGGAAAGAGGCCAGCTGTGGGGGGGGGGGGGGGGCGGTGTGCATGCGTTTGCTGTTTGTGTTTGTCCTATTTTCAGTCTCCTGCCCCTCTTAGGCCCTAATTCCCGGGGCAGGAAGTGTGTCATTTCCAGACAAATTGTGTGCGCCCTGAGGTGCTAGCAGACCAGAGGAGGCCCGGGAGAGGTGACGAGCCTGCTGGGTCGGGGTGCGGGTGCCCTGCGGAGGAGGCTCTTGTTCCTGCAGGAGTTTGCATCACTCTTCAGTGGGGCTGAGCCTTGCTCCTCCCTGACTCAGGTGTTTCCAAGCTCTGTGGCCAAGCAGGCATAAAGCCTTTGGCTCAGCTGTCTAGTTCTAGGCCACCCAAAGGAAGAGAGAACCGTCTACATCAGGCTCATTCAAACACATATCTCTTGAGTGACGCCTACATGCTAGCTTTGGGGAGGCAGTGGGTATGAGTAATACGGTTCTTTTTCATATTGATCCCACATTCTTACAGGCTTTAAATAACTAATTAGACAATGTACTATTTATTACAGTTCCTACTGGTGATATAAAGCAGTCCTGGAACATAAGAGAATATAAAAGAACTAGAGGCCCGATGCACAAAATTCATGCAAGAATAGGCCTTCCTTCTGGGGACCCAGGCTTAGTCCGGAAGGACGTCTGGTCTAATTAGCATATTTATTAGTATATTAGTATAGATGGCCTAATTTAGGTTGTCAGTGATGGCTGCTCTTAGGAACTACTATATTTCATTAAATCTGAGATATCACCAATTGTAAGACACACCATTATTCTATGCATGTTAGGAAAGAAAAAATATGCTTCCAATTAAATATGACATAAGGCTTTCTTGCGACTTATATTTATTTTTAATTTGACATAGACTTTTATTACATATCATTCTGTGCATAACTAAGAGAGAAAATATAAATAAAACAGGTTCTTAAGGAATTCCTAAAATTCTTTATATTCAGAACCCACCTCTTCCCAGTCACTTCCCCTCAGAGTTGATATCTATGCCTTCCATTCATTCTCATTTTCTGCCATGAAGAGGGTTGTTGATACAATATTCCTTAAAAGAATTGATAAAAGAACTAGAAGTTGTTGTTACTGTCCCTTAAGCCAAATTTACAATAATGTAGAGCTAACATATTTTTGACTCCTGCTTGGGGAATGTTGCTAAACAGATCTGACCCAGCATTTCCCCACTCGCACACCACTACTGCGGGTTCCTATAGGTTACAAGAGTGTCAAGCCACTAACCCCATTCTGCAACTTTTGATGTGTGCACACACACAGGCAATGAACAACTGTATCTCCACTGCTGCCAACTATCAGTCAAAGCTGACTTCCAGACAACTTCCTGGAAACAGGCACATTCACAAACATGACAGCAGGACCAGGTTTGAGGGTACGAATAATGCTAGTTATTTTTGGTCAAGTTGCACCTGAGGTACATCTGAGACATCTAAGTGATGACATCATATAGGCAGTAGGATATACGGGTCTAGAGCTGATAGGCTGGACAGCTAGGCTGAATAAGTGAATGTGAAAGTCATCGGAACTACCTGGCGACTGAAGTGATGTGCATGAATGTAATTGCCTACGGAGAGGACAAAAAGTGAGACATGAAAAGAGCCCAGGGCTGCTCTTGAGGACCTGCAACCTTTGAATTTGGATGGAGAAGGGTAAGCTGTCCAAGGAGCCAGAAAGAGGCAGCCAGCAGAGGAAGAGAAACCGGGAGAGTGTATCACAGAGGCCAAGGGACGAGCACTGGCTGGGACGTCACCCCTAATGGCTCTTTAGAACTTGAGCATCGATGTACCTCCCTGGAGAGTTAGGTTTCCTTTATATTCCCACAGTGTCTCCAACATTTGCCTCCCATATTAGGCATTTTTCTTCTGAAAAACTCAATTTCATTTGCTTTATATAGAGTATACACCTACTCATGACCTCTCTGTTTGGGCAGCTTTGGCCCAACACTCAGCAAGCTCATCAATTAGGCCATCTATGAAACTATTGAGTGCCTGAGAAGAGAGAAAGGAGAGAGAGAAAAAAGGGAGAAATTCAGGGAGAAAAAGGAAAGCCAATGTTTTTTGAGCGCCTACTCTATACTACTTCTTATGTTGGTCTAATCCTTGCAAATGGGATTATCCCCATTTTAAAGGCTCAAAGGGGTTAAATAATTGGAACAAAGTCACACAGATAGTATACTGTGTATACAGAGCCAAATCTCAACTTGTATCTATTTACTTGAAAACTGTTTTTCAAGGGGCAGTCCCTTGTAGGAAGCTCACGTGTGCTTGTGAAATGCAAGCACATTATCTCTCAGGCAAAATAGCTATAGTGAAGGAGGAGGATTACAGCCCGAAGAGAAATGGTAATAGCTGACAACAGAAGTCTAAACATGACCCTGATGAATGACCCCCATGAATAAATTTGTTCCTTTTTCCTTGTTTAATGATACCGGTGAATTAGAGTTCAGTAGAAATATCTGTGGTGTGATAGATTTATTGGTGGCAATTACAAGTGGGAAGTCTCCCCCACTGGGTCTACTTTAATGAGAACACCATTTGGGAGAGTGTGTGGGGGCAACCCTATTTATTTCTCTTTCTCACTGGTTAGCTCCTCTCAGCTCATTAGGAAACTATAATCTAATGTGGCCCAGATCCCTTCAGAATAACCAGGGACTTCATAATTCTTACCAGGTGCCTCTTGGTAGAGCCTGGGCTAGAAGGGGCTGCTTGAGCGCACCAATGAGCTGTGGCCATCATCTTCGGTTACCTCGAGGAGGTGCTGCTTCATGCTAAATAGTCTGGAAATTAATGAATAACAAATGTTCTTAAAATCAGCCTCAAGACGCTACCTCCTGTCTCCGTAGCCCACCAGGCATGTGGTGCCGTGCAAGGAGACTGGTTGTTATTCATGCGCTGTTTCCAAACAGGACGAGTAACAGCTCTGGCCACCGTGTGGGGCAGAGGGGAAGGACGAGGTGGCTGCTTCACTGTGTTCCTTGTTGCTTGGACATCATTATCAGCAGTGTCATCTTGACTCTAGAGGTAGTGTCTGTGACCGGTAGGTTTGTTTCTTTAAGTGGGCAAGGGTACTGCCAATCTCCAAAGCAGGTTTATACTGTGGCCCCTTGATACTGTGACCGGTAAGCTTGTTTCTTTAAGGGGGCAAGGGTACTGCCAATCTCCAAAGCAGGTTTATACTGTGGCCCCTTGATACCACATAATTAAGGGGGCTGAAATTGCAAACTGTGGCATATTCAGGGGTTCTTTTGTCTACATTCCATATAGGCCCCTTTGGATGAAACTTGCCAGGTGGGAATGAGGAGGCAGAATAAAATAGAATCACGTGTAATGAGTCCTATGTCTGCCTGGGGAACACACATTTCAGGTGATGCTTCTTCTTTCTTTACCAGCCCTCTCCCTCCAACAAATCTAGATGTAAACACCAAGAAATACGAATGGATACTAGAAGCTGCTGACCCAGTAAATGGAGTTACAGCCAAAAAATCAAAATTGGGTTCCCATTTTGCTAATTTGAAAATTAGCAAATTTTCAGGAGAGTGCTGAAGTGCAGACTGGCTAACTGGTTACTACACTGGCTTTCTCTTCCTGGGCTCACAAGTATACTATACTTCCCAGCTCCTGGGAGGTAGATGAAACCGTAACATATTTTAGCCAGTGGACAGTGAGCAGAAGAGCTGTGTCCCGCCAGGCGGAGACAGCTGAGAGCAGGTGTGCCTTCTCCATCTCTCTCTGCATTGACCCTTGTCTGCATGAGGCCACATGGTGAAGACGGCTGTGCCTCAGCACGGAAGGAGCTTGGTTCCCTGAATGACTGTGTGGAGCAGAGCCCACCGGCCACATTGAACTGTGACAAAAGCAGACAATAAACTTTCATGGCGCCACAATGCCGAGAATTTGAGGTTAATCTGCCTCAGCACCAGCATTGCTTCCCCCGCTCTGGCACAGCCGCACAGCCCAGGGTCAGTGTCTTTTCTGTGAGCCTCCTCCTTCTCACGTCCTGAAGTCTTTAGCAGTTTTACAAAGAGCAGGGTTGGTTTTCTGTCATTTGTTTTTTGGCTTTTAATAAATTTTTCAGGGCAAAGCATTTTGTCAAAATAATTATTATTGGTAAATCAATATTAAAGCCCAAACCAATATAGCAACTTGGTAATTAATCATTCAAGGTGAAATTGGACATTCAGGGCCTAATGTGCTATTCAAATAAAATTATGGAGATTTGTTTCAAATGATCATCTATCATTTTAGGGGAGGGAGAGTGCTCCTTGTATTCTCTTCTGAGTTTGTTTTCAGTTCTTTTATCCCATATCAACTCTTTGGAATGTGTATCCTATGTGCACTTTTCTGATAAAATGTCACGAGCTGCCCTTCGACATTCAGCATTTCCCAAACTTGGCACCAAAAGCTTTTTGCCTTTGTTCACTGTAACACAGTTGTATTTTTCCTGAACTCAGATTTCTGATTCTCTTCCTCTGAGCCCAGAAAATGCATTTCCCTCACCACTTCTACCCTGATATTTTAGTTTTCAGGCTTGAAGTGATGTCACAGGGACCAACAAAGGAATTAGAAATCAGAAGAGACAAAAATACAGAGGCCTGTGTCCAATGAATTTCTGCTCTGGTGGCTTTACTCAGCTTTCCCTCCTGTTCTTGAGATGATTCCTTGTTTTCTCAGCCTTTCTAAACCTTCCCGGTACCCTAAGGTCTGGTTCACTAACTCCTTTATAAGACTTTTAGGATTTCCCGCATGGACCCTGAGGAGGTTAAACTTTCCCGGAGCACAAAGAACACATTTGGTTTTGTTCTCCATCATTCCCAGCATCTAGCACTCTACCTGGCAATTATCAGACACCTAAAAATATATGCTGAGTGAATTGATGGTTTTGAATGAATGGATAAATTTGGGTCCTTCACTCATCTCAAGCAACTGTAAATCATCAAAAAAAAAAAAAGTGAAAAGGAAGAGAGTTCCATTCTTCTCAAAACACACATTGTCCCATAGAATTTAGGAACTAATATATTCAGTGCCCATTTTGACAGTACACAGAACCAGAAGTATTTGTTTCTACATCAGTTTGACATGAGTTCTAACTCAAATTACTAATTTGGGGGAAATAATCACAAATGATAGTGTCCACATGGCCCTCACCCAAAAAACTAAAGTGGATCATTGTGTTTTTACATTAATGAGCATTGCTAAGTTAAGCTTGAATGGTTTTTCATTTTCTTTCTCTTTTACTCTTTTAAGTAGCAATATTTTTTGGCCTACATGACATTGAGTTATATGACATTCTATGAATAATATACATGCTGGGCTTGATAGGTAAAAAAATGTTCCCCTCCCCCAAAGACGTCTATGTCCGAATCCCTAGAACCTGTGAAGATGTTCACAGGCAAGGAGGAATTAAATTTACCGATGACATTAAGGTTGCTAATCAGCTCACTTTAAAACATAGATTATCCTGGATTGTTCAGGCCGTCCATGTAATCACTGGAGGCCTTTAAATGTGGACGAGGAAAGACAAAAAGTCAGTGTCGCGGTGATGCACTGTGAGAAAGACTCAAGTGGCCATTGCCAGCTTTGAAGGTGGAGGAGCCACGGCCATGGATGTAGGCAGGCTCTGGAAGCTGGGAAAGGAAAGAAACTGAGTTCTCTTCTGGACCCTCCAGAAGGAATGCAGCCCTGCAACAACTGATTTTAGCCCACGGAGACCCATTTCAGAATTCTGATCCTAGAACCGTAAGATAATAAATCTGTGCTGTAGTAAGCCACTATGTTTGTGGTAATTTGTTCCAGCAACAATAGAAAACTAAAACGCTGGGGGCGGGCAAGTCTCAATAAAATAGACAAAAGGGGTACAGGTGCCTTTTACAATTTATTTTAAAAAGATACAATGCCTTGGCCAGTGTGGCTCAGTTGGTTGGAGCATCATCCTGTACACGGAAAGTTGCCGGTTTGATTTCCCATCAGGGCACATACCTAGTTTGTGGGTTCTATCCCTAGTGGGGGCATGTGCGGGTGGCAACTAATCATTGTTTCTCTCATACATCCTCTCTCTCTCTCTCTCTCTCTCTCTCTCTCTCTCTCTCTCTCTCTCTCCTCCTTCCCCTCTCTTTAAAATCAGTAAAAATATATCCCTCTGTAAGGATTAAAGAAGTAAATAAACACAAATAAAATTAAAAAGATACAATAAAAGCACTTACTTTTCTAATTTTGTTCAGTTGTGTTTATTTTTTCTCTCCAAGCATTCCTCATTGGGGAGCCTGGGGCTTAGTCTTTTTCAGGATTTGACACAGAATGATACCACAAACAGAACGTGGCCAGTAAACAGTGAGCAGTTAAAAATGAGCAAATTACGAACATGCTCAATTACTCAGTGAAGCTGAACTAAATTGGTGGTTTTTTAGGAACTCGTTGATGATAAAGGGAAAGCTCACGACTCGAAGTAAAATGATAACATAAACAAGGCTCTCCTGTCGCCTGTGCTGTGGAGTCCCTACACCTTGGAGAAAACACCCAGGCGTCCGTGGCAAGAGGCACAAGGCCGGGTGAAGTGCCCTTGACAGGGCATCCCATTAGTTTCCAGCTCTTCCCCCGCCTGGCCTTTAGCAGACCTGGTAGCGGGTAACTGCCTGACAGATGTGAGCGTCTGCTCCTCTGCTCTTCTGTTCGCAGGACGTGTCTATGAACAGAGGAATATCAGAAGCCGCGCAGGCAGCGAGAGGGAAACGAGGTGATGAGCCTGGGCTATTTTAGCACTTTGGTAATTGGTGCCAGAATGGTCAAGAAGAGGCACACATTTTATATAATACCCACACCTAAAAGATTATTTTCCAAAGGGAGAAAGAATTATTAGCAAATTCAGGGTTTTGTGAAAACTTGAAAAGGTTTCACTTGTCTTTCCCAAGCATTCGTTTGTGATCCCAGGCCTCTATTCTTCAGCTCACACAGAGCTTGGGCATTTATCTGTTCATCACTTCAATGTTAGCAACTACCTGGGCTTGTTGGAGGTTTACCAAAATCAGTATTTGCAAAGTGTTCACATGGTGCCAGGCACATGGTAAGCACAGTAGGTGTTACTGGTCATCGTTGTTAAGCCATGGTAAGCCACTTTAGAACCCTGATACAGAAATACAACATGGCTCTTCCTATCTCTTCCCATCTCTGCAATGATACCAGAGCTTAAGAAATGGCCTGGTGGCCCAAGTAGGGTTCACGCAGCTTCCCAGCCTGAGAGGAATAAAAGGAGCTCTCAGTCAAGTTGCTCATGGAGATGGGGTAGCACCAGGGTCAGAGGAAGCACATGACCATCGTCCAGAGAGCCTCCCCGAGCAGCCCAGCACGGCGCTGCTGAGGCTGCATCAGGAAGCACAGAGCTGTGGTGACTGTCCATGCATCTGTCCGGACATTCTGCTCCAGCCCTGATAAATGCCTGTTGACTGAAGGAGTGAATGAGCTGGGTGAGTCACACACACACACACACACACACACACACACACACACACATACACACAGCCTCCATGTCCCATTTCTGAAATAAAAAGAATGAGCTTCAATAATTTTCAGAAAGCATTCCTGTGCTTTATTATTTTTTGAAAGGATCAATCATCTTTCAGAGGAAAGATTATTCAGAAATAATAGGGGATTTGTGTTGGTCACACAAGCAAACTAAAACAAATCCTATCTCAGGTGCCTTCTCTTTTAGCTTTTAGACTTTAGGGGGCGCACATGACAAGTGATATATTAGAGAAAACAGTTTTATTTTGGGTCAGTTCCTCCGGAACAGATCTGAGGTAGAGGGTTACTTGTAGGAAGTAGGTTGTGGTGTGGTCTCAGGTTCTATACCCAAGGGGAGTGAAGAAAGCAAGGTGGAAAGAGAGGAGGGGTTGAACTGCCTTGTGGTCATGACAAAGGCCTCCATCAACCCCATGAAGAGAAGAGCTCAGGGGTGGTTTTTCAGAGGGGTCCCAGCTTGAGGCCAGTGGGCGGTGCCTTCACATCTCCCTGCCCCATTGACCAGTCACTGGATCTGGCCGCCCCTGAGGAGGAGGGGGCATGGCCCTGAAGGAGGTGGCTCTCTGTGGTTGGGGATAGTCCCCAGAGAGGGACAAAGCCCCCTATATCATAGGGGGAGTGAGAACCTCAGTCCTTGCATTAGTTCATTATCTGTTGCTGAGTAACAAACTACCACTCACTTAGCATTTTAAAACAACAAACTTTTATTATCTCCCAATTTCCATGCATCTGTGGCCTGGGCCTGTCTTAATGGGGTCCTCTGGTTTGGGTCCCACAGGCTGCAATCAATATTGAGTAGGTTTTGATTTCATCTGGAGTCCCAGTGAGAATAATCCATTCAAGATCATTCGGAGTCAGAAATCATGTCCTTATGGCTGTATGACTGTGGGCCTGGCTTTATTATTTTTTTTAAATAAATCTTTATTGTTCAGATTATTACAGTTGTTCCTCTTTTTCTCCTCATAGCTCCCCTCAACCCGGTTCCCACCTCACCCCCTGCCCTTACCCCCCGCCTCACTGTCCTCATCCATATGTGTACAATTTTTGTCCAGTCTCTTCCCACAGCCCTCATATCCCCTTCCCCTTGAGAATTATCAGTCCACTCCCTTTCTGTGCCCCTGATTAAATTCTATTCACCAGTTTATTCTATTCGTCAGACTTTTTATTCACTTGATTTTTAGGTTCACTTGTTGATAGATATGTATTTGTTGTCACTTTGTTGTTCATAATTTTTATCTTTACCTTCTTCTTCTTCCTCCTCTTTTTAAAGAATACCCTTCAGCATTTCATATAAAACTGGTTTGGCGATGATGAACTCCTTTAGCTTTTTCTTATCTGTGAAGCTTATCTGCCCTTCAATTCTAAATGATAGCTTTGCTGGGTTGAGTAATCTTGGTTGTAGGTTCTTGGTATTCATCACTTTGAATATTTCTTGCCACTCCTTTCTGGCCTGCATAGATTCTGTTGAGAAATCAGCTGACAGTCGTATGGGTACTCCCTTGTAGGTAACTAACTGTTTTCCTCTTGCTGCCTTTAAGATTCTCTCTTTGTCTTTTGCCCTTGCCATTTTAATTATGATGTGTGTGGTCCTCTTTGGATTCCTTTTGTTTGGGGTTCTTTGTGCTTCCTGGACTTGTAAGTCTATTTCTTTCACCAGGTAGGGAAAGTTTTCTGTCATTATTTCTTCAAATAAGTTTTCATTATCTTGCTCTCTCTCTTCTTCTGGCACCCCTATAATTCGGATGTTGGTACGCTTGCAGTTGTCCCAGAGGATCATTGCACTATCTTCATATTTTTGTATTCTTTTTTCCTTTTGCTTTTCCAGTTGGGTGTTTTTTGCTTCTTCATATTTTAAATCTTTGACTTGATTCTTGGGATCCTCTAGTCTGCTGTTGGGTCTCTGTATATTATTCTTTATTTCAGTCAGTGTATGCTTAATTTCTAATTGGTCCTTTTTCATATCCTTGAGGGTCTCACTATATTTCTCAGAGGTTTCTAGAAGATTCTTGAGTAACCTTAGAAGTGTGGTATTGAACTCTATATCCAGTAGTTTGCTTTCCTCCATTTTTTTCATTTGTGACATGTTTCTTTGTCTCCACATTTTGGCTGCTTCCCTGTGTTGATAGAGTGGCTTTCTGTGCTAGGTGTTCTATAGGGCCCAGTGGCTCAGCCTCCCCAATTACCTGAGGTGGACCTTCTTGGTGCACCCTTTTGTGGGCTGCATGCGCAGTCTTGTTATAGTTAAGCCTTGATTGCTGTTGTTATCACTGGGAGGAATTGACCTCTAGGCCAATTGGCTGTGAGAATCAGCTGTGTCTACAATGGGAGAACTTTTGTGCTGGAGACACCCTTATGGGGCAGGACTTGCTTCAGTGGGGTTTTGGTACTCACTGAGTCTGCCCCCTGAGTGTGTCTCTTATGGATGTGAAGAGTTGTAATCTGGATGGTCTCCACTCTGACCACTGGTTACACTGGCTCTTGGATCTCCAAGGAGGTGCAAAGTCAGCCACTGCCTGAGGCCACCCAGCAGGAACTACAGAGAGATCTGCAGATTCCTCCTCTTTGTTTGGGGTTTGGAGATGCCCAGATGAGGTGCAGCTGTGAAGCAATGCTGGCTGCTGATGAGCTTTAGGCCTTCTTTTGGAAGCTCTGGGGTTCTCTGACCCAGCTGCAGTTTGACAGGTTTTTAGGCTGAGAAAGGCCAGGCCATTTGTATGCAAAAGCCTCTGCACACAGCTTAGGTGGGATTGTAAATTGGGTAGGGCGGGTTCTCAGGGAATCACCAGGGTGGAGCAAAGAGCAATGGTTGCCTGTCGGCCCTACCCCAGATAGGTCCCTGCATCTCTGTGACCCGCAGCACCATGCAGGAATAATGACTGCTGCAAACACTTCTGTGAGAAAGCTGCCCTCACATTCCAGCCTGATGCCAGACAGTCCAGTTTCTCTCTGTATGAGTCTGGGTCCCCAGATTCTCATCCGGAACTGAAGTTCAGAGCAGTGAGGAGCTTGTATCTCCCTCCCGATTGAAAAAGACAACAGTGTACCCAGCTGCCAGCCCCTTTTGGGTGTGCCTCCATACCTCCACACTTCCACACCTCTGCACCTCCTAGCAGACTCAATGCGCTTTTGTTTTTCCTTCTAGTTGTGGAATTTCCACTCAGCCAGCCTTCCTGTGGTTCTGGATGATGTCCGTTTTGTCTTTTAGTTGTGTTTTAATGTGGTTGTGCGTGGCAGCAAGTTCAGGTGTTTACCTATGCCGCCATCTTGGTTCCTTGGGCCTGGCTTTTTACTAGCTGTTCCTAGGGACCACTCTCAGGTCCTAGACGTCAGCCATAGTTCCTAGAGGTCATCCATTTTTTTCTTGCTACATGGGCTTCCTCAACATAGCTGATGACTTCATGATGCCCGCAAGAAAGTCTGTCACCTCAGAGAGGCCCAGCGTCTCTTTCAAGGGCACTCACCTGATTAACCCAGCTCACCCTTTTGATGAACCCCCAAATCAACTGATTTGGAACCTTGATTATATATCAAAATGTCTTTACTTTTGCTTTATTCTATGGGCTAGAAACAAGTCACATGGCCCACCCACATCCCAAGGGAGGGAATTATATAGGGCATGAACATAAGGGGGGAATCATACGGGCCATCTTAAAGCCTGCCTGTCAGAGTCCTGATGGGGAAATGTGGATGATGTGCTATACATCCACTATAGTTACTCAAAACAAAATTTGGTAAACAAGATTCTCCTAGTGTCAAGTGGGTGGGCTGACCCATTTTGCTAGCATCTTTAACTCTTTGGGTATAACAGAGCAGTACCAAGGCCCCCATAGCAGCAGGGAAATATACTATATAAATTTGACACTATCAACAGGAAAGTTGCAACTGGGACCTCATAAATGCCTGTTGACTAAAATTTATTGAGATTGAGAGCTATGCTTTATGCTGCAAGGGAGTCATTAGTCTCTCCAATCTGCATCTTCTGCTGAATGTCTAACCACTTGTAAGTGGCCGGACTGTCAGGGAAAATAGTGGCTCAGTGCTTCCTTTTCCAGTGAAAATAACGAGGGAACTCAGAAAAAAATCTACCTTAGACTATATAAATTTACTTTTATTTTTTTTAATGTATATGCAGGTTTCATTTAAGACTTCTACCTTTAAAAATAGAAACAAAAGAGACGGAAATATAAAAATTGATCTGAAGATGCAAGAAAGACCCGGCAGAACCCCAAACTACCAATGAGAGTCATGGGCCCCGCAGTTTAGTGTAGAGCCCATCCCCGCCTGCAGCCTGTGTGGCCCATTGACAGATCGAAATGGAGAAACTTGTTTCAAACAAGAAGGGAACTATCTTCTTAATTCTTTATGTAGCTTATTGTCAGTTAATGTTTCAAGGTGAGTACAAAACCTACTCACCCTCATTTTATAGAACAGAAAACTGCCTTTGCCCTGGTGTGGTTTGGAGGCATATGTGAAGAGGCCACACTGTACAGCGGGGTCAGTGCCCTGAGGGAGACCGTGGTGCTCCCCACCCTCCCCGGCCAGGGAGGGCTTCCCAGCGTAGCGTCAAGCTGACCTGACATGCTGTCTTTCCCCCATGAGGCTCTGGGGGAGAAGGATGCCAGCACAAAGGAAAAAGCAACAGAAGCAGAAGGGGAAGCCTGAGACTCCTACTCTGCAGTTTTGCCTGAGGCCAAACTGCTTCAACTCTTGTAGGCAGAGAACCTACAAGCTGAAAAATCACTGTATGTCTTATGTGGAAAAGGATGGCTTTCGGCCAGTTCAACTCACATACAGAGATGGGAACAAGCTAGCTAGACAGACTTGGCCGAGACATCTCCCAAGAAGCCCTGCTTAGGAGCATGAGTTAGCTTCCTTCCTCATGTTGAAGGCAATGTATCCCATGCATGCTTTCTAACAGGTCAGATTTCTTCTTTGATGCGTTTTGAAAAATCAAGCCCAAGCCCTTCGAAGCTAAGGCTTAGTAAGTCCTCTCTCCCTTGCCTCCCAATCATATTAGTCCTCTCATTAATTGTCTTCACTCCCTCACTGAAACCTGGCCCATCTGAGAGTTAGCACACATAATTAGGGTGACCATATAATTTATCACCGGAAGTGGGGCACGTTAAAGAGTGAAAGGAGCGTGAATAGTAATTACTCCAGACAACAGGCACACGCTGGGGCCCATGATGAACTCATCCCCATTAACACAAATAAGCTGCAGAGTGGAAGCAGAACTTTCCCAGACTCCTCAGCAGCTCCCATCTCTGGGTCACATGCTCCCTTCCTGCTGGAACTACCTCGGAGTGTTTCATCCAATGTCAAAAAGAGTGACTGTGCAGGACTTCTGATGCCCCAAGTGTAAGGAAGGCATGTTCCCCTTACAATGTGAAATACTGAGAGAGGAGCAGATCAACATTAAGCTTGTTAAATGCCAAGATTTTAAGGAATTCAGGAATATTTGTTTTTAGAAAGCTCACATTACTCCCTCAAAAAACCCTCCTGTCCCAGTCAGAACTGAGAAAATAGGACTTTACAGAGACAGCTCTGTGGCTGCTAGAGTCCATGTGTAGGGATTAGACTGAGACCCCTGAGGTTGGCAGTGAAAACTTACACTGACAAGTCACCCATCTGTAGAAATAACACAGTCTAAAATCCTATATAATAGAAGGCTAATATGCAAATGGACCGAATGGCAGAACGACCAGTCACTATGACGTGCACTGACCACCAGGGGGAAGATACTCAAGGCAAGAGCTGCCCCCTGGGGGTCAGTGCACTCCCACAGGGGGAGGGCCATTCAGCCAGAAGCCAGGCTCACAGCTGCTGAGTGCAGCTGCAGTGGCAGGAGCCTCTCCCGCCTCCACAGCAGTGCTAAGGACCCCTCGGGGAATGTCTGATGGGGCGGGCCTAACCGAGCAGTTGGACATCCCCTGAGGGGTCTGAGACTGTGAGAGGGTGCAGGCTGGGCTGAAGGACCACCCCCAGTGCACGAATATCGTGCACCAGGCCTCTAGTATGATTATAAAATGTGTGTGACTGAGGAGGCCTAGGCAACATTCAAACCTAACTGGAGGACCAAGGGATATCTTCTGTGTGAAAGAGAATGGATCAAAAGGAAAGTGGTAGCCCAATCAGTTCAATTAAAATATCTGAAGACAGACTGTCTTAACCAAAGAAGATGGTCTGCATAGTCTGAGAGAGAATCCGATGACCGTGCACCTGAGGTGCTCATCAAGCCCAGGTGAAGGGAAGACTAACCCTTTCAGACTGGGGCACAATGGCTACAAAAGTGGGTTTCTTTGTTAAGAAGCAAGGAAAGCCCCTTAAATTTTGACATGGCTTGAGTGAAAGGAACCACCTAAACCCTCCAAAACCCTTCTCAACAACCCACTTCCCTTTCTTCTAACTCTATTTATCAAGAAAACTTCTGAATGGCCCTACATCTAGACAAACATTCTCTAAGCCTCTGAATACATGAATTACTCATCAGCAGTGCTTTGTTGATGCATTTCCTCACCAACAGTCATATCCAGAATCCAGAATTCTCCTAAAACATTAAGAAGATTAAAGATGACAGTTTTAAGATCTAACAGTTTGCATATAAAATCTCACAGAGAAATTCTCACATTAATTTAAATTAGTAGAATGCAAAGAAAGCAGAAACATAAACACTGAGAATGTAATGTTATCAAACTTAAAATATAAGCATTCAACCAAATTTTCCAGTCCTTGGAGAACCCAGTTGGTAGGGTCTGGATAATGTCCAACAAATGAGCTGCTAGTACAGTGACAAGACAAGATTCACAAGGCGTCAATGAAACGGTGAAATCTTCCTGGTTAAGAACTGACTCCCAATGTATCAGGTCTATCAACTGTATTTAAGTTGAATGGGCTCAAGGAGCATCTGACTCACATTAACCAAACTTAAGGGAAAACAACATGCAAGTCAGAATGATTTCTCATTGTTAAGGAGCGGTTCATCTTTCCAGTGACTAGAACGGTGTCCTGCCCTGTCCTGTCGGTGTTGTGTGAAGCCACTTTTTCTATTTTGGGACGAAGTCCATGCATGATTGCTTCTATCCCCTAGAGAGTAACAAAGTTTAATCTCTCTTCAGGTTCAGTCTTTCAGGTTTTTTTGCAACCAGTTCTTGTGTTCCTCCTACAGTGTTTCTTCTCCTAGCTAAATATTCTGTTTTTCAACCCTTCCTTGTTTTATAGGCTGTCTGGGCTTTTTCTAGATTCACTCCATTTCTCATTGTCTGTTTGAAAATGCGATTCTCAGAACTAAACCTGACCTTCAGATGGTCTGACCAGTCATGAATGAAGGACAACTGCTGGTCTCTTGATTGGTCCAATTAAGATAGCTTAAAGCCACATGATTCAGAACTGCCATCAAGTCAACTAAGAACTCCATCTGCTTTTGTGTGTATGTGATTTTGTTGTTGTTGTTGGAATTCAGCCTTTTAATTTTAAAGTAATTGTAGATTTGCATGCAGTGGTAAGAAATAATAGGGTTTCTGTGTAACCTTTACCCAGTTTCCTCCAGTGGTAACTTCTTACAAAACTGTAGTGCAACATCACAACCAGGATATTGATTGATACATTGATACAGTCAGCTACAGAACATTTCCATCACCATAAAGCCCCTCATTTGCCCTTTTATAGCCACATCTATTTCCTTCTAGCCCAGTCGTGGGCAAACTACGGCCCGCGGGCCGGATCCGGCCCGTTTGAAATGAATAAAACTAAAAAAAAAAAAAAAAAAGACTGTACCCTTTTATGTAATGATGTTTACTTTGAATTTATATTAGTTCACACAAACACTCCATCCATGCTTTTGTTCCGGCCCTCCAGTCCAGTTTAAGAACCCATTGTGGCCCTCGAGTCAAAAAGTTTGCCCACCCCTGCTCTAGCCCCTATCCTCTCCTTAATCCCTGGTAACCACCAATTTCTTCTCCATTTCTATAATTTTTGTCACTTTAAGAATGTTATATAAATGAAATTATAAGGTAGGTAGCCTTTGGGATTGGTTTTTCTCACTCAGCATAGCTCTTAGGTGATTCATTTGGTAGCTGTGTGCATCAGTAGTTTGTTTTTATTGCTGAGTAGTGCTGCTAGTGTGGCTATATGATCGTTGTTAAACCCGTCACTTATTGAAGGACATCTGAGTTGTTTCCAGTTTGGGGCTATTAGTAATAAGATTGCTATAAACACTCATGTAGAGGTTCCTGTGTGAATATAAGCCTACATTTTTTTTTAAAGATAAATGCGAAGGAGTGCAGAAGCTGGGTTGTATGGTAGTTGTTTGTTAATTTTTCAAAGAAACTGTTGAACTGGTTTCCAGAATGGTTTCCATTTATTTTTTAGATATATCTCAATTTTATTTCTTTAATTAAATATATTGGGGCAACATTGGCTAATAACATTATATGTTTCCAGTTTAGAACTTTATAACACAACACCTATAAACTCCAGTGTGTGCTCACCACCCAGATTCTAGTCTCCTTCCATCACCATATATTTGACCCCCTTTGTCTTCATCCTCCTCCCATCCTCCTTTCTCTCTGGTAACCACTATTCTATGACTTTGTTTGTCGATTGGTTGCTTTTTGTTTTATATCCCACATATAAGTAAAAGCATACAGTACTACTCAACCATTAAAGAAATAAAATATTGCCATTTGGGACAACATGGATAGATCTTGAGAGTATCATGCTAAGTAAAATAAGTCAAATGGAAAGTTTCCACTCACTTTTGATCAAGACCCATAATCAAGCTGTTATACCCTAGTCTGAAACCATAAGTGTTTTATGTTTTTATGTGTGCTTGTGTTTGTGCATGTTTGTTTTGGGGCCTAAATGCAAAATATAATATTTATCTCCCTTAAATAGTATTCTGTAAATGCCATCTCAATGTTCCCAGTCTTAAGATATTTAATATCTAACTTCACTCATCCAACATATTGACTATCCTTCTTGACTTAATTTTATCTGTACATTTTATAACTATGTTTATTGAAACTTCATTCAGAACTTGAGAAAAAATTGAATAGGACAACACCCTAAAGTATAGCATAGAAACAAACTCTCCAACTGTAATAGCAGCTGATTTACACTTTCTTTTCTGTCTATAAGAATAATGTCAGCAAAATTTCCAAAGGATTTGTGAAATTCAGATTCTCATGCACATCATATTTCCAGGCCTAACAATCTAAGTACTTCGTTTTAAGAAAGAAAAATTCAAGTTTCCAGATCACACGATTTCACTATGAATACACTTTAATTATTACTAATAGACATGTTCTTTTCTCAGTTAATGGAGACTGAAGGCTTTAATAAAATAACTTTATACATGAAGGCTTATTCTTTTAGCCAAAGGCTGCATTACTAATTTAGGGCATCAAGACTTTGGAAAGATGATGACGGTGGTGGTGGTGGTGATGGTAGTGGTGGTGATGGTGAGGGTGGTGGTGGTGATTACAGCTAACAAAGGTGGCATGTTTACTTGGTGCCAAACACTTCTGAGGACTATGAGATTCTGTGTTATTGTTATAACTATCTGTTTTTCAAATAATTATAGCATTCATAGGGATTGGCAAAATTGGTGTTCTTTTTAGATATATTGTAAGGCTGACAGGCACTATAATTTCAAACCTTACTTGGGATTGTGTCTGAATTCTTAGTGGAAAGAAAGTTAGATACTATGAAAAATCAAAGCCAAAGAAAAATTTTGTTTAATTATATAATTATTTTAGGCATAACAAGAATTGAAACATGTGATTACCTTAATTTCAATCACTATGTATTATAGTCTTGGATCAGTTTATATCTCTGCACTTTTCTATTTTAGCTAATGAAACATTACAATTTCAAATAATTAAAATTAAAATTCAAAGTTCAGTAAAGAGGTAAAATATTTTATTTATTTTATCACTTATTTATTTTTCTTCCAATTCTCAAGAAAATATTGGTTTAGTGATAAATGATACAACAAAGAAATATGCAATTTAAAGAAATAATTACAGAATGCCAAGAGAGAATAAGATATAATTCAATTTATAATGTTAAGTGAACAGAGGGAAACAGAAGCTATATCATACTTTGAAGGTTCATAATAACAATTATGCTAATTTAATTGTTTTATTCATAAAAAGCAAAAAAAAAAAAAAAAAGGTAATACAAACTTTTAGAATGTTCAAAACCAGCCTGCCCTAAGAATTTTTTGGTACCAATTTAAACAGCCAGGGGAGGTGAAACCTGCACTATATTAGAAGAGAGAAGCAATAAAAAGCAATATATTCTACTCACATGGAAGCATATAACCTTAGTTATAGGCAAGAGCCCATTCTGTCTCACACGGTAATGATATTCCAGTCAGATCGAGGACTCAGTCCCAAAATGGGATTTCTTGAAAAACAAATCAGATCTTGAAGAAAGTTTTGGTTGAAACATGCATTTACTTCATTAAATCCAAAGGCTATTATGTTGCCACTGTATAGACTAAACCGATTATTACACAGGAAGCACTGTGCTGTTTTTGATATGTAACCTCAAAGCAATTGAAACCAATAAGTCTGTTTGAGCACAATACTGAGATTCCGAGAGGAAGGGGAGACTAGTGGTTGAGAGCCTAGATGCTGTTAAGATGACAAGGCTCTGCTAGTTGATTTATTATCACACTGAGGAACAGTTCCTACTCATGTGACTGTAGGTCAGTTCCATTTAGCAACTCTGAGACTCAGTTTCCTATAAAAATGGCAAATAAAATATCTGCCGTGTCATATATATAGAAGGAAAAAGCGACTATTCTAGTGGCTTGTATAGTAAATAAAGTGCAAGTTTAAGTGCACAGTTCTGTAGCATTAAGTACATTCACAATGTTGTGCAACCATCATCACCATCATCTCCAGAACTTTTTCATCTTCCCAAACTGAAACGTCACCTACTAAACAGTAACTTCTCATTCTTCCCTCCTCCCATTTCCTGGCAACCACCGTTCTCCTTTCCGTCTCTATTAATTTAACTACTCTAGGTACCCCATACAAGTGAAATGAGGGAGTATTTGTTTTGTGACTGCCTTATTTCACTTAGGATAATGACCTAAAGGTTTATTCATGTCGTAGTACATGACAATATTTCCTTTCTTTTTTAAAAAAAAATTTATTGATTACAGTCTCCCTTTTCCCCCCATTGACATCTCCCTGGCCACTCCCACCCCCTAGCACATGCCCTCACCTTACTACTGTCTGTGTCCATTGGTAATGCTTATATGCATGCATGCAAGTCCTTTGGTTGATCTCTTACACACACACACACACACACACACACACACACACACACACACACACCGTCTTCCCTCTGAGGTTTGACAGTCATTTTGATGCGTCTCTGTCTCTGGATCTATTTTTGTTCATCAGTTTATGTTGTTCATTATATTCCACAAATGAGTGAGATTATGTGGTATTATCTTTCTCTGACTGGCTTATTTCGCTTAGCATAATGCTCTCTAGGTCCATCCATGCTGTTGCAAATGGTAAGAGTTCCTTCCTTTTTCTAGCAGTGTACTATTCCATTTGTAGATGTACCACTATTTTTTAATTCACTCATCTGCTGATGGGCACTTAGGCTGTTTCCAAATCTTAGCCATTGTAAATTGTGCTGCTATGAACATAGGGGTGCATATATCCTTCCTGATTGGTGTTTCTTATTTCTTGGGATATATTCCTAGAAGTTGAAATACTGGGTCAAATGAGAGTTCCACTTTTAATTTTTTAAGGAAACTCTATACTATTTCCCTCAGTGGTTGCACCAGTCTGCATTCCCACCAGCAGTGCATGAGGGCTCCTTTTTCTCCACATCCTCGCCAGCAATTGTTGTTTGTTGATTTGTTGATGATAGCCATAAGGCTGAATAATATAACCATTGTAAGTATATACCACAGTTTGTTTATCCATTCATCTACAGATGAAAAGGCTTTTAATTTTGATAAAGACCAATTTATCTTTTATTACTTATACTTTCAGTGTCATATGTAAGAAATCAACTCCTTACCCCAAATCATGAAGATTTACTTCTGAGTTTTCTTCCAAGAGTTTTACCCCTCACATTTAGGTCTATAGTTTGTTTCAAGTTAATTGCTGCATATGGTATGGATATCCAGTAATACCTGTACCATTTGTTGAAAAAAACTATTATTTCCCAACTGAACTGTCTTAACCCCTTTATTAAAAATCGATTAACCATAAATGTAAGATTTTATTTTTGGACTCTCGATTCTAGTCTCATTTCCTTATCTTTAAATGAGCAACTTAATCTAGATTGCTCCACATTTTCTTGGTTAGAATCATCTCTACTGCTTGTGAAAATAGAGGTTCTCGGGTATTTTCCCTGGTGATTCTGACTCAGCAGACTTAGGGTAAGGCTGGACCCTGTGCCTCCTCCAATCATCCCTGACTCAATTAACAGCAACACATTTCACCTGGTTGCTCAAATCCAAAACTGGGAAGTAACTGCGCTAGTTATTAAACTATAATCTCTCATTCCCAAACTCACCTTTTCCTACTCTGTTCTGATGGTGGGGCTGGGGCTCTGAAAACCACATTTCTCCTTTGCAGCTGCTCTGCTCTCTGCTATTCTGTCCATACGAGGTGTGAGAGGGACACTGAAGAACTGGTTTCCTGACTACTTGGTTTTCTAGGCATCACCCTAACAATGCTTCTTAACCCAGCAGCAGCAATTTCTTCCCATTATCAGCAATTAAATCTAGTTTTCCATTTTAAAAACATTTGCAGGAACAGCTTGATTTAACTCCCCAAAAGACACGAGCACCCTCTTCTCAGGTATCTGGGTTCTAGGCCCACAGCACACCCCTCTGAGCTCAGAGACACCAACACTAAGCAAGAAGCACCTCTCAGATGTCTAAGGTTAGCTCCACAGGGCTCCTCCTCTAAGTTTCCAAGTTTTAATAATTTCAGTCTCTTCCTTTTGTTCTGTGGACTCTAGTGTCGGTAGCTACTTCCTGTAGGTGCTTCCTCTATAATACATTAGCATTTGCTTTTCATTCTTTCAGTTACCTATATAACACCTAGTTAATAATTTTTATATATTAAAGTCTTCCTTTATGGACTTCCACGACATGAAGGAGTAAGTTGTTCAGGAATTGCTTGTTGGACAAGAAGCACCCACAGGTCCCTGAGAGAAGAGAAGGAAACAACGGGAACTCTATCATGGTCCCAGCTTTCTGCCTGTAGATAAGTTCCACTCCATGGCACAGAGAAAAGGAGTCCAAACAGAGGCCGGTTCTCTCAATGAGGTGATGAAACAGCATATGCTTAGAGATCTTGAAGCAACTGGAATTTGCAGAGGAGAGTACCAGAGAGAACCAGAGGGGTTACACAGAGAAAAAATCTCTACATGTATGTATGCTAATCTGGACATACATACAGTGAAACTCCATGAGACCAGACAAAGAAGAACTGTCAGGGAGCTAAAGGATAAGCAATCCTCAGCCTAGGAGAAGTTTACATCCAAGCAGCCTACATGGAGAGAACTAGTTGAAAACCTGGGCCATTCAATAGAGACCCCAGAAGCATCACACTTTAATAGCTTCAAATTATCCCCAGAATAGCCCTGGCTGGTGTGGCTCAGGTGGTTGTAGGTTGTCCCACACACTAAAAGGTTTTGGTTTTGAGAGGCAACCAATCAACATTTCTGTCTCACATGTTTCTCTTTCTCCCTCTTCCTTTCTCTCTTTCTCTAAAATCAATAAAAACATATACTTGGGTGAGGATTAAAAATAAATAAATAAATAAATAAATAAATAATCTCTAGAGTAAAGACTACTCTAGATATACCCTAATAGAGTTTGAAAACAAGTGTTGAAATGACAAGGCTAGTAATTTCACTGCTTGCCAAAACAAACTTCAGTACTCTTTAAAAGAAGACATATTGGGAGAAAAATTACTCAGTAGAAATCATGTTATTCTAGATTCTCAAAAAAGCTGATATCAAAATGAGATTAAATGTGCAAGGATTTCATTAGAGGAAACATCTGTTTGCAAGAAAATGGGGAAAGAGCCAGATAAGGCTGGGAGAACTGTCAGAACAAAGTGTCTGACTAAAGGCAAGAGGGAGAACCTGAAAAAAGTGAGCAAAGTCTCTGTGACATGTGGGATAAGAGCAAATGACCTAACACATGTATAATTGGAGTCCCAGGAAAAAAAAGAGTGGGGGGAATAAGAAGGGGCTAGAACAGGGGTGCGCAAACTTTTTGACTCGAGGGCCACAATGGGTTCTTAAACTGGACCGGAGGGCCGGAACAAAAGCATGGATGGAGTGTTTGTGTGAACTAATATAAATTCAAAGTAAACATCATTACATAAAAGGGTACGGTCTTTTTTTTTTTTTTTTAGTTTTATTCATTTCAAACAGGCCAGAAAAATGGGCTAGAACAATTATCTAAAGAAATAATGGATGAAATTTTAATAAATTTGATGAAAACTATAAACTCCAATCAGGAAAATAATGAAAACCACATTGAAGCAGATCAGAATCAAATTTCTGAAAAAGAGACAATTTTAAATGTAGCCAAACAAAAAGACATATATTTTATATACATACAATAACAAATATAAGAACTAAAACAGACTTTATATCAGAGATCATGCATATCAGAAGACAATGGGATGACATCTTTAAAGTTCTGAAAGAAAAATCTATCAAACTAGAATCCTGTATCTAATGGAAATACGTTTTTTAAAAAGACAGAATAAAGATTTCTCAGACAAATGAAAATACTGAGAGACTGTCACCAGCATACCTACACTACAAGAAGTGAAGGCTCACTGTTTCACTACAAGAAAAGGAAAATTTTCAGGTAAAGAAAATCTATAGCAGAGGGAAACATGGATCTACACAGAGGAACAAAATACCAAAAAATGGAAAATGTGTGTACATATAACAGATGATAATTTTGTTCTAAGTTTCTCTAAATTCTCCCCATTCAAATAATCGGTGTGATTTCTGTTTCCTGACTGAACTCTGACTGAAACAGCAGCCTTATTTTTTTTTTCTGTCCCAGAAGCCCAGAGGGCTCTGTGAGCCTCATCATGCCACTTCCCTCTCACAGCTTCCCAATATTCTTTAAAAACTAAAAGGAAGCTAGCTTTTGTTGACTACCTATCATCACCCAAGCACAGCTTTTCTCTCAGCAGTTTCCTTAAAATCCAGTCTCCTTACCATCTTTGATCTGACCCCTGAAAGCTTCTCCAACTTCAGGTCCCATCTTGCCCATTGCAGTCCCGTAAATCACAGCAGCCTTCTGGGTTCCTCAAACACACCATGTTTGTTTTCACACTTTCTAGTCCTCTCACCGAATGCTCTTTCTTGAGATATTTACGTGGCTCACTCCTTCTTATCAATGGGACTGCTTGTTTGAATACCATGTCTCAACATTCCTTTTCAAAACTGGCAATCTCGACATCATCACCACATTCAGTTTCTATTCTGTTACTCTGTTTAATTTACCTTAAAAGATCATGATTGGAAATTAAATTATTTATTTTCCATTAGAAACGTGGGGTCTCTAATAGGCTGCATATCAGCTCCTCAAAGACATCCAAATCCTAACCCCTGTAACCTGTGAATATATGCATATGATTAAATTAAGGATTTTGGAATAATGAGGTTATGTTAGTTTACTTAGATGGGTCCAATGTAATCACAAGTGTCTTTAAAAGAGGGAGGCAGGAGGGTGATGTGCTGCTGGAAGCAGAGTTAGAATGATGTGCTTTGAAGTCAGAGGAAGCAGCCACGAGGCAAAAAATGCAGGTGGCTTCTAAATGGTGGAAAAAGGCAAGAAAACTGGTTCTCCTTGCAGCCTCCAGAACTCCAACTATACCTTAACTCTTGCCCAGTAAGACTGATTTTGAACCTCAGAACTCCAGAACTATCTATAGTCTATAATAATAAAGGTGTAATATACTAATTAGACCGCACATCCTTCGGGACGACCTTCTGGACAAAGCCAGGGCTGCCAGGGAAGCCCGGGTCCCAGGTGCTGGAGAGAAGCCGGTGCCCAGCAGGGGGAAAGAAGGCCTACTCTTACATGAATTTTGTGCATCGGGCTTCTAATAAGATAATAAATGTACTGTTTTAATACATTATGTTGGTGATAATTTGATACAGCTAAAATAGGAATCTAATAAAGGTTTCTACTTTAGAACATAAACTCCGTGAAAGGAGGCACATCATCTGTTTCATATCCTCTACCTACTAAGATCAAATTAACCACATCAGCTACCCCTTTGGAATATGTCCCAAATAGAACAACTTCTCAACCTCCGACACTAAGGCCACAGTCCAAGCTACCAGTTTCTGTTACTGGGAGTATCGCAAGACCTCCTAATTGGTCTCCTGATTCTACTCTTAACCTACACTCTGTAGTCCATAGAGCAAGCAGAGGAATCTTCTTTAAATGTAAGTCACATCACACATCCCTGTTGAAAACTGCAATGGCTTTTCTTACCACTCTAGGGAAATTCCAGAGTAATTACCAGGGCCTCGAGGCCATACATCATCAGACTGGGATGCCTCTCTGATCTCACCCTGTGCTTCTACATCCTGCTCCCCTAATAAGGCATTTCATGAATATTTGAAGAACATGTGGCATAATGGAGTTCGGAGGAGATGGAGATCAATGAGGTTGATGATAATCAGGGTAGGATATGTGGAGGAAGTGAGAGGTAAAGAATTCTTAAGATGCGGATAAAGGAAGAAAAAGAGAAAGGGACATTTTAGGTCAAGGAAATGGACTGAATAAAGGCGTAATTTCAAGAAAAAAACAATCCCAGCCTTGTGTATCCCATTCACCAGGTCAATGATGGCCTTTGACCAGGGGTGGGCAAGCTTTTTGACTCGAGGGCCACAATGGGTTCTTAAACTGGACCGGAGGGCCGGAACAAAAGCATGGATGGAGTGTTTGTGTGAACTAATATAAATTCAAAGTAAACATCATTACATAAAAGGGTACGGTCTTTTTTTTTTTTTTAGTTTTATTCATTTCAAACGGCCCAGATCCGGCCTGCGGGCCATAGTTTGCCTATGGCTGCCTTTGACACTTCTCAATCTTCTGTAAGCCATGTTTGTGCCATTAAGCTTCAGCAACCCTACAATAAAGGTACGCAGAGAGTTGTATGTAGTACATGTACTTTATCACAGTTTCAAATGTTAAACTTTAATTATTGTTATACTTTCATATGTTAACACATATTAAAAATTTTCACTAACAAGACTAAGTTTTTCCTTCCTACTCCGTAATATTATATTAAAGTTGGTGGTGTAGGTACCTTCTTTCTCAGACTTCAAGATCATTGTGTCAGATTCATCTTGCTGTCCCCGCAATATAGCAGAGTGCAGCACATAGATGCAAACAATTTTTGGTTAATGAATGAATGACTGCGTGAATGCCCAGCTGCTGATCCATTAGGACCCCTAGATTTTCTGCAATTGTGCCATATAAAAACACGCCCAGCACACATGCTCTCAAGTTCAAGGTGCTCCACTGTGAAGCATGTGCTGTGGTAGAGCGATGACAGGACTAAGAACATGGGCGAGGTGATTCAGGCATCGTGGCAGCGTTCCAGTAATAATCACCAGCAGCAGCAACAACAATACTTGTCCGTCGGGAACTGTGCTAAATGCTTTTTATGTAATTTACCATTTAATCCACAATAATTTTATCCTCAGGAGGATAGTATGGTCAATCTCATTCCATAGATAAGAAAACAGAAGCTAAAAGAGGGTAAGTGACTTAGTCACCCAGCTGGTAAATAGTGTATTCAGAAGTTGAACCCAGGGCTATGCTCCAATATGATGGCTGATTTGGGTGCATTTAGGCATTCTAACCAAGTTCTACTCCACCAGGTGCTGTTAACGCTGGTTAAAATGCAGGTTGCTGGGCCCCTGGCCTAGACATGTTGATTCCCTATCTCTGACATGGGGCCCAGGAATCTGCCGTGAAGATTTAGGTGCACATTACAGTTGGACACTCCCTGCACTGCTTGAAAAATAGAGTGAAAGTTTCTTCTTTGTAATTCAGCTATACAGGTGGAAACAGCACCTTGTAGATGGGTGTGAATGAACCTGACTTTGAAAAATCTAAAACCAGAGAGGTTACTAGTAATTTATGGCTCCCTATCAGGTTCAGCTGAGCTGCTCTGTGGGAGGCAGGTTTAATTAACTGCATTATTATGGAGAAAGCCAACTAGTTAAGGAAAAATTTCCACAATATCCTTTATCTACCTAGTGTTTACTATGAGGCACTAAATGAAATCTTGGTTTTCCCGACCTCCTCAAAGCTGAGGTTGGTGCTGGGGATGATGGAAGATGCATTTATCAGTTGAGGTCAGGACAAGCATAGAGGTGACGTCAATAGGCATAACCATTTACTTGCATGATCTAGGCCACTGAATCTCTCAGCATCTCGGTTTCCTCATCTGTAAAATCTGATGAGTGACAGTGACATACTTAGAATAGTCTCTGGCACAATCATGCTTACATTACGACCTTGAGCAGTGAAACCTGTCTCTATCAGTCATGGTCTAGTTTCAGGACTAGAAAGGACAGCAGCTGTTTTAAAGGACAGAAACTGTAATACACGTAGGGGCTGGAGGAATGGCGCTCAGAGCATCCCAGGAAATGGCCTCTGGTGCTGAGGTCAAAAGCTCGCACACCGCCTGAGCCGAGATGCAGAGTGAGAAGGCTCTGCTGCCGCCAGCAGGAAGCTGGGGACTGGGCAGCTGGATGCGCCACCACAGCCACCAGATGCCTTTCAACGTCCATACAGACAAGGCAGGACACACCACAGCAAATCCCCCTGGTCACCCTACCTGTCAGTGAAAGCTGCCAGGTAAGCAGGACAACAGCTCCCACCTCATGGCTACCTTTTGGCACTTTGGGGCCTGTGTCTGTAATCACCAGCCTTGGAGATGGGGCCCAATGGTCCCTGCCTCCCAGTGTTCATCTCCTGGGTGGTCCCTCCACCATGGGACCAGAGGTGGGCTGTGCCACCGCTGGAACACAGGGGCGTGACCATGCGTCACTTCCAAGACTGGGCTGTAAAAGACCTGAATTCTACCATTACACTCTCGTTCTCTCCTCTCTCAGCTCCTTGCTCTAGGGCAGTGGTTCTCAACCTTCTGGCCCTTTAAATACAGTTCCTCATGTTGCGACCCAACCATAAAATTATTTTCGTTGCTACTTCATAACTGTAATGTTGCTACTGTTATGAATCGTAATGTAAATATCTGATATGCAGGATGGTCTTAGGCGACCCCTGTGAAAGGGTTGTTCGACCCCCAAAGGGGTCGCGACCCACAGGTTGAGAATCGCTGCTCTAGGGAAACCTGTGGCACAGTCTAGAGGACAGCCGCATGGCCCTGTGGGAAGCCCACGTGGTGAGGGCCTGCATTCTCCCGCCCTCCATGTGCGTGAGCTGGGCAGCTCCTCCAGCTGCAGAGACCAGGGTCCCAGTGCATGTCTCGGCTTCATGGGAGCCCCTGAGCCAGAACAGTCCAGCCCAGCTGCTCCCAGACTCCCGATCCTCTGAGCTACCAGAGAGAATAGATCAGTGGTTCTCAACCTGTGGGTTGCGACCCTTTTGGTGGGTCGAACGACCCTTTCACAGGGGTCGCCTAAGACCACCGGAAAACACATATGTAATTACATGTTGTTTTTGTGATTAATCACTATGCTTTAATTATGTTCGATTTGTAACAATGAAATTGGGGGTCACCACAACACGAGGAACTGTATTAAAGGGTCTCGGCATTAGGAAAGCTGAGAATCATTGGAATAGATGTTTTCTGTGTTAGTGGCTGGGTTTGGGAGTAATTTGTTACTTAGCCATAGATAACTAATGCAGCATCTAACAGGGAGGACTTCACACCTCCCAAACTCTAGCTGCAGGGAATGTGGTTAGCCTTTGCCATCCAGCCCTGCAGTAGAGAGGAGCACAGGAGGAAGGGGCTGGATGCTGAGGGTTCAGCCCACACAACGTGCCACGCCATCCACATGACAGTGTTTGTGAGGAACAGGGCATCAGATAGCCAACCTATTGCAGAGAACTCCATCTTGCCAAAATCCATCTTCATTCGTCACTCTCAAATCCAATCCTCCTTTCATTATCATTATTGTCACCCACCAACAGCGATTCTCCCTCTTTGCCTCGGACACACAGAGAAAACAGGACTCTATCACGCGGGGCTTTTACTAAGAATGTCTCATGATTCTCCACTAAGTTGGACCCATCCCTCTAGAGAATTCTAATCAAGTGCAAATAGCACAGTGAAAAAATGATCCTGTGGAAGTCACCAGGTTAGGACATAAAGCCACTTTGGCTGCTGCTGATCAGCTGATGAGCAAACGACCTGAGCCACAGTCTGCACTTGCCTGCTGCCTAACAGGTGTAGAGCAGCTGGAGGAGATCTAGATGATCACAGTAAAGCGGAAGTTGTTTTCCTTGGTGGTTCTCAAAATGCCTCAAGGAAAATGGCCCAAGCTTTATGAAAATGAATCATCTTTGAGGGGTCCCAGGCCAGAGGAAGAGACCTAGTAGGAGCTGGTAGGAGCTAGCTGCGGTCTGGGTCTTTGTTTTGCAGAAGCTACAAGGACCATTTAGCAGAGAAGTGGTGTGCTAGGACGGTGGCCTCTGCCTGGGAGGCCCAGGAAGGCTCCCTATAGAGCAGCGGTTCTCAACCTGTGGGTCACGACCCCTTTGGGGGTCGAACGATCCTTTCATAGGGGTCACCTAAGACATTGGAAAACACATATATAATTACATATTGTTTTTGTGATTAATCACTATGCTTTAATTATGTTCAATTTGTAACAATGAAAATACATCCTGCATATCAGATATTTACATTACGACTCATAACAGTAGCAACATTACAGTTATGAAGTAGCAATGACAATAATTTTATGGTTGGGGGTCACCTCAACATGAGGAACTGTATTAAAGGGCCGTGGCATTAGGAAGGTTGAGAACCACTGCTATAGAGGAAGCAAGGCAATTCTCACAGGGTGATGGGAAGGGTGCAAATCATGCACAACTCTTCTCTGAGAAATTAGAATGAGGCTTACACAGAAGGGACGGAGACTGAGAAAATATCCCCGAGTGGATGCATGAGTGAGTGGATGCATGACCTGAACAGCAGGTGACGAAGTGGCTTTGTAAGAGTTAAGCTGGTGGCAAGAGCATTTAATTTTCACTTAGAACTTGTATGTTTTAAATAAGGATTATTATGAGAAGGATTTTTTAAATAAAAAAGTTTAAAAAATAGCTAAATATTATATTAATTTTCCAACTCTCAGACTTTTAAATTTATTTTTATTTGATTTTATTGATTTTTTAGAGAGGAAGGGAGACAGAGAGAAACATTGATTGGCTGCATCCAATTCATAGAACCTTCAACTTGGGTATGTGCCCTGAGTGGGAATCGAACCCACAAACTTTTGGTGTACAAGATGTCTCTCCAACCAACTAAGCCAACTGGCCAGGGAAGACCTTTTTTAAATAAAAGCTAAAAAAGCCTAACCACAAAACACACTGAACACAGGTGTGGGTTTACCAAGTGGTCATTGCTCTCTGTCCCTAACTAGTGTGTGATCTGACTTTATACAAACCACACAAACCCCAACACTGTAAACAGCTCATGAGACTCAAGAGTTTTAATTTTTGCACATCAGCTATGAACAGACCCTCAGATGTTGTGTCCTGTGGCTTTGCCTGCCAGTTCTATTTCTGGAGTGTTGCCATCTTTAGGTAGTAGTGGGCTTTGGCAGAGGAGAATTTTATTGTACTTGAACCCCATTCTGTTCTAAATCTGGTGGAATATGGAAACATTATAATTGCTAGCTCCCCAAACTTAATACATTTATTTTTAAAATATGTTCTTATTGATTTTTAGAGAGAGAGGAAGAGAGAGGGATAGAGTGATAGAAACATTGATGAGAGAAAAACATCATTGATTGACTGCCTCCTGTACTCCCCCTATATGCCCCATACTGGAGATCAAGCCTGCAACCTGGGCATGTGCCCTGACTGGGAATGGAATCAGCAACTTCTTGGTTCATGGGTCAATGCTCAACCACTAAGCGACACCAGCCAGGCACAAATTTAATATATTTAAAGCAAAAATGAAATTTGTTGCATGACACAAAAGTAGTGAATCCTATTATTGGTGTCAATCAGACACCAATAATACCTAATCTGGTTGATTTTCTGTCCAGTTTTGAAGTAAAAGAACAATATTATAGAATATGTTAGAAGACTGGGTGTACAAAGCAAGTGCTGGAGAATTTATAATTTTTTGATCTTTGGGAAAGGAGAGATCAAAAAATTGTTTGTTTGGTGTTTTTTTTGCTATGCCTCAAATTTTAATAAGATGCCCTATACACACATTTGCTACTAAAAATTGAAAAAGCACATCAAAAAATTTTATCACAACTCAAATAAGCACATGAATAGGTGTATACCTAAATTGACTCCATGTCATAATTCTCAATGATAATACCATCAGAAAGATCTCCATGTAATAGGCAATAACTATAGCTACATTTAAATCTTGGGCCTCCTGATTGATTCAGATATTCAATGTGATATATAATAGCATTGATCCTTCTTAGCATTGTCAGCTCTCAGAGAATAACAGGAATGCATTTTATGCAGATACTGGGGAATGTTATGCAGACAAACTCTCCAGGAGCAGTTTATTCATGGCCATGGCACAAATTGAGCATCCCTAATTCTTTTCAGGGGATTCACATGTGAAACATCACTGAAATTAATTATATTTAGACAGAACTTCCAACAATGGTCATCAGGATGCCAACAACCAACAGACCTGGACTTCTTTCTATTGTTCCTCTCTTTCTATTGCTCTTCCTTCCCTTCCCTTCCTCTTTCTCTCTCTCTCTCTCTCTAAACATCCACTTCTTTTTTTAAAATACATTTTATTGATTTTTTACAGAGAGGAAGGGAGAGGGATGGAGAGTTGGAAACATTGATGAAAGAGGAACATCGATCAGCTGCCTCCTGCACACTCCCTACTGGGTATGTGCCCCCAACCAAGGTACCTGCCGTTGACCGGAATCGAACCTGGGCCCCTTGAGTCCACAGGCCGACACTCTATCCGCTGAGCCAAACCGGTTAAGGCAAACATCCACTTCTTTAAATACATACACTCACAGATATAGACACATATGAAGATATAGACAGGCATCCTATATAATAAAAGCCTAATATGCTAAGTGTCTGACCTTTTCGTTTGACCATTTGACCGGTTGCTATGATGTGCACTGATCACCAGCGGGCAGATGCTCCGACTGGTAGGTTAGCTTGCTGCTGGGGTCTGGCTGATCATACTGGGCCAGACGGGCCAGACACGCCCTGAACAAATCCATGCACCAGGCCGGTTTTACCCCGATCCCCGCAGGCCAGGCCAAGGGACCCCACCAGAGCAAGAATCCATGCACCTCTAAAATATATATATTCTAGAGGCCCGGTGCACAAAAATTTGTGCACTCAGGAGGGAGGGGGGATCCCTCAGCTGGCCTGTGCCCTCTCACAGTCTGGGACCCCTCAGGGGATGACCACCTGCTGGCTTAGGCCCGCTCCCCGGGGGATTGGGCCTAAGATGGCAGTCAGACATCCCTCTGGCAGCCTGGCAGCCCTTGGGGGATGTCCACTTGCCAGCGGGGAACAGGCCTAAACTGCAGTCGGACATCCTTAGCGCTGCTGAGGAGGCAAGAGAGGCTCCCACCACCACCGCTGTACTGGCAGCCATCAGCCTGGCTTGTGGCTGAGCAGAGCTCCTCCCATGTGAGAGCACCCTGACCACCAGGGGGCAGCTCCTGCATTGAGCGTCTGCCCCCTGGTGGTCAGTGTGTGTCATAGTGACCAGTCATTCCCAGTCCTTCTGCTGTTAGAGTCAGTTTGTATATTACCCTTTTACTATATAGGATAGAGGCCTGGTGCAAGGGTGGGGCCGGCTGGTTTGCCCTGAATGGTGTCCCGGATAAGGGTGGGGGTCCCCACTGGGGTGCCTGGTCATTCTGGGTGAGGGGCTGAGGGCCATTTTCAGGCTGGTGGGTGACTGACGATCCCAACCTCTCCTTTTTTTCTTTTTTTTTATTCTGGGCCAGCTTTAGCTCTGAGGCTCCAGCTCTTAAGCCTCCGCTGCTTCTATGGCTGTCACTGGAACTGAGAGCCGGCTTTAGCTCTGAGGCTTGGCTCCAGCTCTGAGACCTTGGCTGCTGAAAGCAGGGATCTGGGTTTGTTTGGCTTCTATAATTGAAACACTGTTCCAACTCCAACTCTGAGGCCTGGCTGGCTGAAAGCAGGTTTCTGGGATTTGTTTAGCTTCTATACTTGTAACATTGTTTCTTAGAATGCAGCTCAGAGGCCGGCAGCGGCAGGTGGGGAACCTTGGCTTCCTCCATCACTGGAGCAAGCAAGCCTCCTGTTCGCTTCAGCTGCCTGGCTGCCGGCCGCCATCTTGATTGGCAGTTAAATTGCATGTCACCCTGATTAGCCAATGGGAAACATGTTGGAGGTACGGTTAATTACCATGTTTGTCTATTATTAGATAGGATACACACACACACACACACACACACACACACATGGTAAAGTCTTCTTCCCACCTCTGCCCCATCCCAATCAGACAAGTTATTTAATTCATGAAAGTTTAGAAGCTGTTTAGTAATAAAAAAAAAAGCATAGTTTATGGGTTGGGATAGGGAAATCACATCGTGAATAAGGCCCAGAAACAATGTTGTGTGTAACATGGAGTTGTTGTTTCTTTTTCTCTTTCTTGGCTCAAAGGAGATGAATTGGCATACCCAAGATCTGCCAGCATATAGAAGAGCCCTGGAGAGAACAGATCTCTGAGAAAGGCCTTAGGGACGAATACGTCCAACTCTGTATCTCTCATTAAATCTTCTCTTCAGGATGAAAAGAAAATCCGTGTTTTTGACCTTTGATGCACAAGTTCTTGCAGTGGCAGTCTTAACTAAGAGAAGGATGCTACACACACAACCATACACACAGACACACACTTGGTTCAATGCACAAAGACGTTCATCAGAGCCTATTTATAATGGCCAACAACAATGAAAGAAGTAAACAACCTGAATACAAGTAAAAATATATCCTCAGGATGGTTATCGCTAAGAAGATTGTGATGCTTATGAATTATTCACGTTATTTTAGGCTCTTTTATTTCTAAGATTAACTCAAATCAGTGGAGATAGGAAATCGATATTATAATGTAGTTGGGGTGACAAGGGTGACATCATAAGCAAAGAAGACAAGCTGGGGTTCAGCCAGGTCCCATGAGAACAGCAACCAGGTCCAAGGCAGTTCCAGGGTTTGGGGAGCACGAGGTCAGGGAACTTCATGCACTATTCTGTCATCATGAGTTTCAGCTACTCTCCACTCTTCTTCCAGTCCCAACTTGCTCACACATCACCTGGCATATCTTCTCTCTATCTCACAGCTTCTGCTTTTCTCCACAGTTTCAATTTATTTCTGCTATTCGTAGCTTTTGATTCCTTATGGCTTTATCTGGCCATGACCCATCATGATGCTACTGCATCTTTCATTTAAACTTTAACTGTCATTGGTAAATGACAGATTTTATGTTTCCATTTGATATTTGTAAGAGAGAAGCTGACCAGTCTGCTGAGGAGCAGTCACTCCATTAGAGCTAAGCCTCAGGCTGCCAGGCCTTCTCAAAGGTGCTGCTAAGCCTACGGGTTGCTGGCTTTGGATGAGTCGTCTCAGGGAAAGTGGGGTTTTATGTTAGAGAAGCATGGCTGCGCAGGCTGCCTCTTCAAAAGAAACTATGAGTAAGCAATTTTCCTTCTCGGAGCCTCTGGGAGTTGGGCACACAGCATAACTGACATGTCTGCTAAAACTTGATATAGGGCTATGAAAGCATGACAGTTGCCCACATGGTGTCTGCAGACACTTCTATAGGGACTTAGTCCAACTTTTCAAGAGGATAACTGGGAAATATATGTGAAATAACTTAATGTTCATAGACTGTCCAATAATGCTACATTTAAAATGTTATGCCAAGAAAACTATCAGAGATGAACATAAAGATCTACATGTAAGGATCTTCATCAGTGAATTATTTATATTAGAAAAATATTCAAAAAGGAAATTAAGTATGCTATATACAGGGTGGAGCAAAAGTACCTTTATAGTTGTTCATATGGAAAATAATACAATAATTAATAAATAATAATAAGAGAACTCTGTATTTCACATACTGACAACTGTAAACATACTTTTGCCCCAGGCTGTAGTAGAATATTATACAGGCATTAAAAATGATGGTGTATACCATATGTAACATGTAGGAGGGGTTTTCAGGATGTGAAGTGAGAAAAACAGATTTATAATAGGAGTATAAGAAATGCATCTGGTCTTTGGTCTTGGTCTTCATTCTTGGCACAGAGCTGCTAAAACCCATGGAGCTTCCTCAGTGAGAGGTATGTCTTTTGTTATTCATAGCAGCCCTTTCCATCACACCTGAGATTATGAGAAGAGGAGAGGGGGCAGGAGATCAAGCTCTATGAAAACTCTTGAGCAATATTCCAAATCAGCAAGCACAACCATGTGCTGGGAGAGTGATGCGCCCCAACCCCACTGGGACGGGAGTGCCAGCGCTCAGGACCCCCAGACTTCACCCTGTGTACCTCTTCAGCTAGCTGTTCATCTGTGTCCTTTATAACATACCGGCAAGGGAAACACAGTGTCTTCTTAAGCTCTGTAAGCCATGCCAGCGAAGTATCTGACCTAAGCAAGGGGTCCTGGGAACCCCTGGTTTATAGCAGGTTGCTCAGAAGTATGGGTGGCCTCCCTCAAAACTTGCAACTGGCATGTGAAGTGAGGGCAGTCCTGTGGGACTGAATCTTTGACCCCATGGGATCTGATGCTAACTCGGTAGACAGTGTCAGAATTGTGTTGAATTGTAGGATACACAGATGGTGTCAGAGAATTGGTTGATGGTGTTGGAAAACATTCCCTAAAAAGTAACATTTAGACAACATTCCCTAATTTTAATTATAAACACACACACACATACACACAGAAAATTGGAGTTCTCCACAACAAACATTAATTATGGCTACTTCTAAAATGGAGTTTCTTTTATGGAGTTATTATTTTTATAACCAGAAGCAATGTACCTTTAAAATTAATGTTTCCAGAGTTTGTGACAATGCTCATTTTATAATGTTAAGTGAAGATGAGAATACAGAATTGAACATTGTGCATAGTTACAACCAATATAAAATGTGGAGCAAGAAGATAGGAGACACATTTCAGTGTAAAGGTGCCTGTCTCTGGGTGGGGGACCTACAGGCAACTCTTTCTTCTCTCTACTATACTAGTGTTTTCCTAGCTTTTCTGAAATGGGGGTATGTTAATTTTAAACTTTCTTTTTAGACGTAAGGAAACGTGACACCAGAGAAATTAGAAGATCTATCCCAGGCCAGAGTTGTCGGTTGTTAGTAGATGAGCTGGGATTGGGTGCAGTGCACACAGCGATGTGCTGCCCAATCCCCTTCAGGAACAACTGTCTCCTGAGCTGCTGCAAGTGCTAGCACAACTGCCAAAGTGCCAGCGTTGAAAAGAGTCACCTTGCCCAAGGTCACACACCCTGTCTGGGTGGCTCACACCCAGTGATGGAAGGTTAGGAAGGACTCCAGTTGGGACAGCTTTACAGGGCTGTTCCAGCTCCTCAGGGGAGTCGTACCACAGATTGACACCTTCCTCTGCCCAGTTCTGCTTCCTTCCCCTCCCTTCCAGGGGCATGGCTCCTCAGACCTCCCCAGTTAACATCCTGCACAGGAATCTCCATCTCAGAGTCAGCTCCCCAAGGAGCCCAAGCTGTGATGGCTGGTATCAGGAGTAGCTCGAGAAATCAGACACTAAGATGAGATATTGGAGCTGGATCACCTGCCACCAGACTGATAAAAACCATCACTGGTAGAAGGTGCAGTCCAGGCACTCCTGGCATAAGATTGCTGGAACATTCACCAGTGGTGAGATGGGGTGGCACACCAGCGCTAGGGAATACATTAGCTGGTCGGAAATGCAATGAGGAATACGAGGGAAATCATTGCTATTCGGACAACAGAACTGGGTGGCTACTGCTGAAGTTGACTGACTTCTAGAAAAGAGTAAAAGCTGGGAGTAATTAGCCAGCAACTGAAAGGTCGGTTTGAAAGCCAGAGGGCCTTCTCGGGAGTGTCCAGCGTAAAGAGGCTCTCATCTCTGTGGTGGGAGGCAGACAAGACGAAGACAAGGCAAAGAACTTGCTCTCCAGAGCAGAGTTGCAGAGCAGGCTACACTTTCTAGCAAGGCAGGCCTGCTGTGCCCAGGCCAGGGCCCGGTGGGGAAAGACTAGGACGAGGGCGCCTGGGTTGATGCTGCTGAGAATCTCAAAGCCCAGATTCTGCAGACCCTCTGCCCCACAGAAGTGGCCCCACCTCCCTGCCCCTTCCTGGAAGATGTTGCACTAAAACTTGTGCTCCTCTCGGCTATGGCCCACCTCCCCTTCTGCCTGCAATGATGAGGAGCAGGTCACAATATCACCCAGTCAGAGGCAGTCTGGGCCTGGGAAGGCAGAAAGAAAGGGACTATACCAGCCGTGGGCAAACTACAGCCCTCGGGCCGGATCCGGCCCGTTTGAAATGAATAAAACTATTCAAAAAAAAGACTGTACCCTTTTATGTAATGATGTTTACTTTGAATTTATATTAGTTCACACAAACACTCCATCCATGCTTTTGTTCCGGCCCTCAGGTCCAGTTTAAGAACCCATTGTGGCCCTCAAGTAAAAAAGTTTGCCCACCCCTGGACTATACCCTAAAGGAATGGGGCGGGGCTCTGAGGGTGCTGGGAGAACTGGGGGGAGGGGGTAGGGGTGGGGGAGCGGGGAAGGTACAGTTTGATAAAGGAAATGTGTCTGGCTTGGGGGCACTCTCCTAGGCTCCAGGATGGAATGTCCAGGTGAGGGCCTGGGCGATGGTGGGAACATTACTAGGATGGCCTCTGGTGGTGGCCGAAGCGGCAGATGCACTAAGGGAGGTAGAGATGGGTACGATGGAGGAGGAAAGGAGACTGCTCAGAGGAATGCACATGCTCAGGAGCATGCACTGCCTGAGGCTGGAACCCTCTGCAGGGGCATGTGCTCCAGAGGAAGCCCAGAGGAAGCCCTGATCCCAGGCACCAGGGCAAGGGCTGCGCAGCGCTCAGGTTTCCACTGCTTCTCTGCAGGAGACGCTGCCACAGGTCTGGGCTCACCAGCAGGAAAGGGGATGAGAGAACTCCAAAACAACAGTGCCCACTCTTGGCCATGCCACCATGCCAGGTCAGGCAGTAATCACAGTGGGTGTCCAGGTCAGAGGGGCAGCCAGGGGCCTGACCCATGGAGAGTTAGGGAAAGAATTAGAGACCATGGAGCCCTTAGAGGCAGAATAGGTGGGCAGCCTGTAAAGAGAGCGCTCCATCAGTGCAAGGAAAGACATCAGGGAGAGAGAAGCCAGGGGCCGAGGGCCAGGCCTCCATTTTGCTCAGTTTCTAGGCCTGATCTCAATTGTGGATCTGGAACCCACTGGCTGAAGGAGAGTCTGGGTCCCCAGGAAGGAGGGAGGGTAGGAGGAAGGGAAGAGAGAAAGGAGGGAGGCAGCCCTGCGTCACTACAGCAAGTGTACATGGCAATTATCCCTCAAGCCTTCCCCCAAGGGACCTATGGTCTTTACTTGATAACTGCACTGGAGAAAGGCAAGTGCCAGCCATCTGAGGGATATTGGACACAAGGTCCAAGCTAACTTCGTGGAGCCACGAAGCAATGCCATGCCCGCCCACCTTAAGTAGGAACACCAGGGAACCGAGTGATAAATGGAGTCCTGGCCGAGGCTCAGCAGACAGTGGGCTCACTGGGTCCACAGAGCACCCCCACCACACCGTCGTTTCCCGGTCCTTAAATGTCTAAACGCAATAGACATACCTGAACATTAAAGCAGCATCCACGTGTGGTCCTTGGCCTGTGAGGTAAGAGCTATCGCAGGGAGGCCAAGCGGTGCCTCTGAAATCACAGCCCCCTCCCAGCCAAGCAAGGAGAGGGGCTGGCAAGCGTTTTATACAAAGGGTTGGGTAGTAAATATTTTAGGTTTTTCTGGCCAAGAAGCAATATCCCCAACTCCTTGAGCAACTGTTTCCTCCAAAATGCTAATAGTCTTTTTTCACATTTCACACTTGAAGATGTAAAACCATTCTTAGCTCTCAGGCTGTGTGAAAACAGACAGAAGGCTGGAGACACTGTAGCACAGTCTATGTCAAGTTCTCCGTTTTTAGAACAGGCCCAAGTGGACTGTGAGGTCCCTGGGCAGGCACAAGTGAAATACACATTTCCAAAAAGAAATTTGCCCCTAGCAGAATAAACTTAGATCAAAACTATTTAGTCTGGGGGGTCTAGTTTCCCCACTAAATTACATGCAAAGTTCTGTGCCCAAATGTGTTTTCCTGTGAGAAGGCCCAGGCATAGCTTTCTGTACGCGTTCACTGACTTGGGCGACCTCCCTCAGCTCCGCCCTGTGCCTCCGGAGGATGAAAGCTGTGCTTCCCGTGATGACTCACCATCAACAGAAGGCCTCTGGGCTGCCACCAGCTTCAGGAGATTTTGCTTTGGGGCGAGGGGGGCGTGAGGGGGAGGGTGCAGGGCAAAGCTGCCCAGTCAATAAACTGAGTAATTCAGTAACTCATTCTACAGCTGAGGCAGTAAAATAAATAAATAAGAATCTGGCTGGAAGTTGAAACTGTCCATGCTTAGTGCTTCTTGGAGGCTGAGTTGAGGGACTTTAGACTTGGTCGCAGGACACGGGCAGTCTGTCGCAGCAGTGTGCCCGGTTTCCTCGGGAACTAAACTTGAAATAAGGTGATGGCTGGGGCTGGAGGTACGAATGTGGGGCAAACTTCATATACGACCACAGACTGCACAGTCCACGTTTTGCTACCATTTGGCTCACGTGTAGTGACGCTCATTCACCTCCCACCCAGCTTCACTAGCCCCTTGCTCTCAGCGCAGAGCCCTTCCGCACCCCCCCCCCCAGCCCTTCTGCACCCCGCAACAAATACAAGAAAATCACAAGCTCCAATTCTTCCCATACACACAGTCAATTTTCTGTTAGGAAAGAGCCAGAGGCAGGTGTCATGGGCGAAGTGCTGTGTTACAAGGAGCGGTGGCTTCTGCCTGAAGCCAGGATCCGGGAATTGCTGTGCATCTGGGTGTGAAGAGACTGCTCCAGAGGAAGAACATTCCCACATTCTCCAGTGGGTGAGCCGCCAGGCCCTGGCCTTCGCCTGGCTCAGTGTCCGGGAATTAATTACACCCGCTACCACTTGGGCTAGATCCAGGGTGGGGTAGAGTCAGGGAAGACCCTTCCCAGGCGCTATGCCACGCCTATGCTAATGCTTCCCACAAACAGTGTAACGGCCAAGTAATTTCTCTGGGCCATTTATTCGGCTATGGACTTAGGAAATGGCAGCTCACAATGTGTTTGATGAATGAACTAATGACTGAATTTTAATGGAAAGTGGTGGGAAATCGCTCAGCCCTTGCAGAATCCTGAGGTGTTTATTCTCCTGTCATAGCCTCTCTTCCTCTCTGAGTCCTCGCTTCTCAAACTTAGAAAGAATAGGGGTATCTCCTCCCGCTACTGAACCCAGAAGACCCCAAGAAGAAAGCGTGCCTCCCAAGTTTGATGCATAATGGTATTCAGTAACGCTCACCAATTCAGCTACAATGACAATCATGCAAAATAATATGACATTATTTAAGAATCTGTTTGGGCTTCCACCTTTCACATTATCAAATTATCAGTCAGGATAGGCAAGCATCAGCTAACCCTCTCTATAAAGAGCCAAACAGTAAATGCTTTATGTTTTCCAGGCCATGTGGTCTCTGTCACAACAATTCATCACCATCCCTATAGCATGACAGCAGCTGTATACACATGTGCTGGGTGCATATGAATGGATATAGCTGTGTGCCAATAAAACTTTATTTACAAATACAAGTAGGGGGCCAAATTTGGCCCATCAGCAGTAGTTTTCCAACCCATAAACTAAGCTAGGCTGTAGTAACAAGCAGCACCAAAATCTCAGAGCCCAAACGGGCAGACAGGTTATTTCTCCCACATGCTACACGGGTTCGGTCTCCAGCATGGGCTGGAGACACAGAGCAGGGCTTTGCTCCATAAAGTTACTCTGCACCACACAGCATCGCCATCTCTATGCGGAGGTTCAGGGTTCCCCATGTCAGGAGACCGGGACCTAACAAGTCAAGCTCTGGCAAATAAGTATCTTAGCCCTGAAGGGACACGTCACTTCTGTTTTCATATCTTGGTCCAGTACTCATCCCCTGGCGATGCCTGAACTCAAGGATGTGGGAAATTACAATCAGAAATCAGAGGAGAGCTGCATACTGGTGAATCGCACGGCTCTCCACCACCTCTCTCTGGAAGAAGACAGGGACTAAAAGGAGGCCTCTGCCTGTGGGAGATGAGGCAGGTATGCCTGCACAAAGAGCTGAGGCCAGGCAACCGTGAGATCCAGTGAGCACCTTTCGTCACAAACTATCATGGAATCTATGCGTGATAAAAACACAACACATGGTGAGGGTAGCTCTCATTACACGTTCAATGGACAGCGCAAATTCCCATGGCCTGAGGTGGAAAAAGGATTCTCCCTGCCCGAGGGAAATGAGCAGAGGAGGAGAGAGAGCAAATAGCTTCCCAGCAGCTGAAAGTCACCATGCAAATATTCAAAACATTAAAATAATTACCTGGGAAACCACAGGTACAAGGACAGATGGGTAGCCCAAGCAAATTTCACACCATGTCAGCAACAGATACCCGTGAGCTCTCCTTTTGAACATCCACATATAACTTTGGGACCGGGGTGGGGGTGGGGGAGAATCCTAGCCAAATTTGTTTCCTAAAGAGAGAAAAACCTGGAACTTGCAAAGCCTGGAGTGAGGCTCTCGGTGGAAGAAAGAGACAAACACACAGCATGCCATGCTCTAACCCATCTCTGCTCCCAAGCCTGGGGTGGCACCAGGCCCCTCTGCCCGCCCAGTGCGGACACAGCTCTGAGTTTAGGGGATGGTTTACCTGCTTAATGAAACAATCCAGTTTGCCAGTTCCGAGGAATGTTTGCCTTCTCCCCAGAGACTTCCAAGAATTAATTAATACTAAATGCTTGTCAGGTCCTTTGCCAATGGGAGGATTTGTTTAATCTGAAAGGTCAGAGTAAGCACAAACAGAAGACTTTGGCTTCAATGGATAAATACTCCATCTGATGACAAGCAAACGTGACCTTGCCGTGTGCAAAACATGAGGAAGAGAGGCCTTTCTATTTAAAAAAGAATGTATGCCCTGCTAGGTGTACAGTGAAAGACAAGACCTTGTCATTTCCTTCAGGAAGCACCTTCGATATCTGCAATAAGCAACAAGAGCATGTGGCTATTTCTTGACCTTACAGTGGAACAACTGAAATACAGAACAACTCAAAGTTGGCTATTGTCTAGAGGAGGCGCAGAGCAGAAGGGGTGTGTGTGGGGGCGGGGGGGGGGGCCTTACCTGCAGTTAATCAAGCTGCATAGTTGAGGGAACAGCCCCAAGGCTGCCGTGTTTCTGCAAATTCAGGGGTTTCGGGAACTACCCCCAGTATCAATAGTTCATGGGAAGGATGCACGGAGCTCACTGAAAGCTGTTGTACTCACACTATTTTATTATCTAGTACAGGGAAGGGTTAGAACCAGCCAAAGGAAGATGCACAGGGGGCAGAGTCCAGGGGATTCCAAACACAGAGCTTCCAGGACCTCAGGACGAGCCACCCTGAGCATCATGTATAACGATGCATGGAGTGATGCACCAGGAAAACTCAAGCTTTGGTGTCCGGCGTTATTGGGGCTTCATTATGCAGGTATGTTTGATTGATTGATTGCCCATATGATTGAACTCAGTTCGTCTCCCACTACTACTCAGAATTTGGGCTGATATCAAATGGCCAAGGAGCCCAGCATGAGTTACCTCATTAGCATAAACTTTCAGGTGTGTCCCAGGGGCTCACTACAATTCTCCTAGCACCCAGGGAATTCCCAGGGTCTAGAGGTTACCTCCCAGGACCAGGGACAAAGGTCAGATCTCTGTTTGGGTGTGACCAAGTTCCTTCCAGTACAGGTCCCAAAGGAGGACAAGACAGAGACCTGCAGCAGCGTTGCCTGGGAAGTGTGTGTGTGTGTGTGTGTGTGTGTGTGTGTGTGTGTCGGGGGGGGGGGGGCAGAGTGATCTGAACAGCAGCGTCCAGGAGTGTGAGGGAAAAGGATTATGTCCCCATGGGTCAGGCAGGGGGTTGTCTATGAATCACTCCTGGTGCCTCCGTCCTTCTGGACTTCATAGTTCCCCAGAACCTGATTTCAAACCTAGAACCTCTCGCCCCCTCTCTGTTCACTGACCAATCTCGCTTACCCATAGCTCAAGATCACTGACAAGCTTCTCGTTGTTTGTGAAGTGTGACCTCTTTTATAAATGGCTGCAAGGAACTTTCATTCATTACTGGTGGGAATGCAAATGGCGCAGCCACTTTGGAAGTGGGTTTGGCAGTTTCTTACAAAATTAAAAATACTCTTGCCAGATGATCCAGCAATCGCACCCCTTGGTATATGCCCAAAGGAATTGAAAACTTGTGTGCACACCATGTAGGCTCAGTTGTAACAAAGGTACCACTCTGGTGGGGGTGTATTAGTGCGGCAACCTATGCCTGTGTGTTGCAGGGGGTACACGGGAACTCACCTTTGCTATGAACCTGAAACTGCTCTAAAAGTGAAGTCTATTATTGACACTCCCCCATCAGGAGGGAGTTTCTATTTCCTCCGGTTAGCCCTGGGTGGGCTTGGACTCTGCCTGACAGCCAGGGCTACTCAGCAGAGGGGATGCCACTCGCCTTTAGAGCCTTAAACAGCCATGTAAGGCGTCTGACGACATGGAGGCCACCATGTAGAGGTCCAGGCCACCCAGAGAGGCCAAATGGGCATTCCAGCTGCAGTCGCAGCCGAGGTCCCAGCTGACAGCCAGCATCACTCCTGCGCATGTGACTGTAGGTGCATCCGAGGGATTCAGCTCCAGCCATGCAAGGTCCCTCCTGGCATGGCCTCAGGCTTGGGGAAGCAGAGGCAAATTGTCCCTGTTGTGTTCTGTCCAAAGTCTTGACCCACAGCGTTTATGAGCATAATGAAATAGTTACTTTGTGTTTAATTCTGGAGTGGTTTGTTACACAGCGATGGTAATTTAAACTTGACTATGGCGATGGTAACTTAAACATGACTATTGCATAGGGTAGTGATTAGCAGAGCATTCCAGATCCCATCTGTGTGACCCCACCACTCACCACCCTTTTTCCAGGTTGCTGCTATCTCAAGGCAGAGACCAACATGCATTGGCATCCTAACAGGCCTGGGCACAGAGCTTTGCACAGAACAGAAGCTCTACAAGTATCGCCCGAATAAGAAAAAAGCAATGCAGACAAGCTCATACGTGGCTCTTATTGTCATACTGGCTCGGTGCTGCCAACAACAGCTGGGGGCGGGTGGCGCTGCTACATCCCATGTGGTTGCCCTAAGACCCCTCTCCCTGAGCCTGCTCGGTGTGTACTGCCATCGTATTCACTCTCTGGTGTCCCCAGAGAGAGAGAGAGATCTAGAAAGAGAAGCCACTGGGGCTTAAGTGGAGTGAGCAAGAGGGAATGAGGAGGGAGGGGGTGTGCAGATGGCATAGGGCTGTTGATCACAGTAAGAACTTCAAAGTGCACCCTGTGGAGGGAAGAGCCTGTGGAGGGTTTAGGGCAGAGGAGCAGCATGACCTGACTCAGGTTTTCAAATGATCCGTCTGGCTGCTGTATTGAGGTCAGACTTAAGGGGAAAGGTCAGAGGGGAGATCTGTTAGGAAGATATTGCAATATTCTGAGGGTGCCTTGGACCAGGGTTGAAGCAATGGCAAAATTCTGGATCTGTCATGAAAGCACAATCAACAACATCTGCCATCATATTGGATACTGAGTGTGACAAAAAGACAGGGGTCAAGGAGATCCGTCATTCTGAATCATGAGCAGAGAAAGGCGATGGCAAGAGACAACACGCAGAAAGTATTCCTAAGTGGAAAGGCATGTTATAGACAGAGTGCTCACGATGACCCTGCTTTGGAAAGGGAAATGCATGTGTCTGGGGACAAATGCCATGGGCTTGAAGGACATCAACTGAACTGTGAGCAGCAGTTGCCTCTGGGGTGGGATTAGCAATACTTTTTTATTTTCTCCTTTTGTCTATTTTTAATTTCTACTCTTCCCAACATGAATGTGTATTGCTTTTTAGCTAAGAAAAATAAAACAGACCACTTACATGGTATATTCCTCCCCACCCTCCTAACCCTGGGTCCTGATGGTAATTACCTAAGATAGCAAAAGTTTAGAAATATTTGTTTTATTTCCCAGAAGCAATCTTGGGTGGAAGGGGTCTGTGCCTCATGAACTTAGAGGAAGCAGATGCTTGGGAAAGTTTCAGTGGCACGATAAAGGCTTAAAATTAATATCAAATGATTTAACATGATGAAGTGCCCAGAAGGTATAGGAATGACTGGGGACACCTGTGGGAAGCATGGCTGTACCTTGCTGTTGAGAATCTGCTTCATGTTTTGTTAGGAGAAGCAAGGCATGCATGGAAAGATAAGGAAATGCATGGTGTGGCTCCGACTATCAGCAATACAGATGGCTGGAGAAGAGATGGAGGGCTGCTGGGATAGCAAGGCCGCTGCCTGCATTTCTGGAAGCTGGCCTCAGTCCCAAAGAAAGAGAAGGGAGGGATGAGGATGGGCACAGGAAAAGGAGAGCCCTCCAGATTAAATGCAGGCTTGTCATTTCTGCAGCTATTCAGCAAATGCAGCTTCTCTGGGGAAATCCCCGGGGGGAGGCTCAGGTCTCCTTCGCATGAGACCCAGTTCCTTCTGGGTCCTGTTCACCAGTCTCCTTGTCCCTGGAAATTGCCCTGCCTCCCTGAAAGGAAACTCTATTGGAATTAGGATTATTTAGCTAATCTTTTCTTCTTTTAAATGAACAGTTAAAAAGGAAGCCTTTAAATTATGTGCTTGATGATATTTATGTGTTTAAGAACTGAATTGCTTTAGCACCTAATTTTAACATGTCACTCTCACAGTTAATGATTAAATAAATGACTCCCACTTTTGGTTTTGGTAAATATTCCTATTATCGCTTCTCTCTTAGGGGAGCCATAGTCTGCATCATAAGCTCAGCACAGAGAGCTACTTTGAGTGGAGTTTATGCAATATTCAGTAGAAACGTCTAAGACATCCATTAGGGGCGAGGGAGGATTGCTTTTCTTCTCTGGAAGCCTGAGCTCCTAGGCAGCCAGGAGGGAGCCTTTATACACCTGGGGCCTGGCACTACCCAAGTGGCCAAATTGTGCAGATTTAGAAACAGGCGCAAAGGCGACTCTCTGCCACCCTGCAGATACCCAGCCCTTGTCAACTGCCTTCCCTGCAGGAGGACGATGCCTGCTGCTGCAACACGGAGACCTGGCACCTTCGCAGTCTGTGTGGGTGCGTGTGTCTGCCAGTCAGCAGGTAAATTGAGTCAGAAATCAGTGGCACCTGTGACACAGACTCACATGGCATCGAGTTTTCATGTTCTTTCCCCTCAATAGCAAGAGCATCATCAACCACAGCAAACAAACTCCATGGAGTGCCAGCTGTGTCTGCCACGTGCTCCACGGTGTGCTCCCTGAGGGCAGGCTCTGCCCCAGTTACCAAGCTTAGGGTTCCCATGGTGGGAAGGTTGCAGTATCTCCCTTCCCCCACACATGCATTTCTTTAGTTCTCTCCCCTCCTCTGAGTTTTTTCCAATGTACATGTCCCCCAAAAATGTATATACACTTTAACAGCTGATAGCTGTTAAATAAAAATGAGATGTATTTTAATAAACACTGCCTTTATAATTATTCAAAGTATATGTATACACTTTTGGGGATGCCCTATATTTATTTATTGTGTCTTGCTTAATGTCTGCTCCCTCCTCTATGATGCACATAATTTATGACTATTTCATATAGTGTAGCTCCCCCAGTTACTATACAGGGTGCAGCACTCAAAAGCATTTAGTGAAGAATGAATGGATTGTCGCCAATGCCTAGGAGAGCACCCAGAACATAATAGGTATGCAGTGAGTAGTTTTTGAATAATGAGAGGACACATGGGCTTACCCATTCCGTCATTTAATCCTGGATGATGGCATTTTATTCCTATTTGGCAGAGAAGGAAACTGAGATGCAATGGGATTCAGCATCACATGAGTGGTTAACAGTGGAGAGAGGACACAAACTTAATTCTACTTAGTGCCAAAGCTCTTCTAATTATGCTAGGCTGAACAGGGTTGTTTAACATGGAATTTTAAGCAGATCCATTGAGAATGCTTAGATTTACTGATATACACATGTATGCACACTTAATTACAGCTTGTAAACACTAGTGGCTTAGAGATGAAAATCTAAGATCTGGCTCAAATCTCTTTTACAGTTATGCATTCATCCTCAGATGGCTTCTCAGATTGTCGAAATGTATTAAACAAATATTTATTGAGCATCTGTTATGTGTCAAGCACTGTTCTATGTGTAGATGCATCACAGGATAGTAAAGAAAAAACTATCCTGTCCTTATGAAGTTTATAGTCTTGCAGGAGAGAAAAAAAAGCTATAAGTATATAACTATATATTCTGTCATAATAGAGTGAGATAAGTATTATGGAGGGGAAAGAGCTATATTCTGCCATAGAGTGAGATAAGTATGCTGAGGGGAGCCAAGAGGGCCTGGAGAAGTGCCTGGCGAAGGAGGTATCAGACTAAACCTTGAAGGATGTGCAAGAATGAGCCAGGCAGAAGGAATGGCTAGGACAAAGGCCTAAGGCAGAAGGGTCGGGCATGTTTGAGGCTAGCGGGGGGCCAGTGTGGCTGCAATGAGGTGACTGAGGAACACTAGTGAGAGACGGAGTCAGAAACATAACAGGGCCACATGCTGCAGGGAATGACTCTCCTTGCCTTTATCCTGGGACAAATGAAAGCCATTGGGGCAGGTTAGGAAGAGCAGTGACATGATTAATATTAGTTTTAAAAGGATCCTTGGGTGACTGTGTTAAAAAAAAAAAAAAGACTTTAAGAGACAACAGTGATAGCAGGGAGACCAGGTAGAAGGCTAAGCGTTAACCCAGATGAGAGAAGATGGCGGCTTGAAACAGGACAGCAGTGGGGGTGGGAAAAAGTCATCCACATTTTATTATCCATCATCCCAATTATTTCTCCCTTCTGTCCTAACAGCCATGCTGCTGCTTCCCTGTCTCCCCTTTTTTAACTTTTATTGAAAAGTACATAAATCTTAAGTGTACAGCTTGAAAAATATTCACAAAATGAACACACTTACCACCCATATGAGAATCTTAGAAGCCTCACTGTGTCTCCTCCTAGTTCCCACTATACAGACAATTGTGTGCCTGGCTGCTTTTTTTTTTTTTTATGATATCACAGTGTATAGCAATAGTTGGTTCATTTCATCAAATTTCCACACATTTTGTCTACCATTTACTCTATATTTTATTATTAATCACAGTTATTTAAAATCAATCTTATATAATAAAGAGCTAATATGCAAATGATTGTCACACCTGATGCCGTCACACCTTAATGGCTCAGACACTTAACACTGGGGAGAGAGGAATAGGGACCAGCCAGGCACAAATGAGCTCGCGAGAGAGGAATGGGGACTAGCCAGGCTGTAGCCCACCCCATGGTCCCAGCACCAGCGGCTGTGCCTGCGGCCCGAAAGAGAGACAAGCCACCCTCCCCACAGTCAAGGGCACCTATGGCTGTGGCCCAGGAAAAGCCACCCACTTATGGTCCCCTCTGGCTGCGGTCGACCCCAGGCAAAGCTGGCCCGGGTCCTGGGTGCCTGCGACCGGTCGGAGGAGGCAACCCTGGGTCCCGAGTGCAGGGCGAGGCAGAGGCAGTTAGGGGCGATCAGGCTGGTAGGGGAGCAGTTAGGGGCAATCAGGCATGCAGAGGTGGTTAGGAGCAATTAGGCAGGCAGGCAGAGGGGGTAGGGGCAATCAGGCAGGCAGGCAGGTGAGCGGTTAGGAGCCAGGGGTCCCAGATTGCGAGAGGCAGTCAGACATCCCTGGAGGGGTCCTGGGTTGAAAAGCGTGCAGGCTGGGCTGAGGGACCCCCTGCCCGTGCACAAATTTCATGCACTGGGCCTCTTGTATCTGATAAGTTCCCATATCTGTTAGCAGTGAGTCTTTTCCTATTTCTTGATTTTTTCTCTTTGGGCTGAAAGTTGGCACTGTGTATAAAAAATTGTAAAGGCCCTGCAGGATGCTTCTTCCTCCAAAAGGATTTATTTGTGCTTCTGGCAAGCAGAATTGGGGCAGAACATCCTAATCTAATCTACAGTGCAGTTGATTGGGAGCATAGTTTGGACCTAGAAGGGCTGCTTGTTTCTCATTCATTCTTACCCCTGGGTTCCACCTGACAGCTGGAGATATTTCCCCGTCCCTCCTCATTGGCAGTGCCTGAATTCAAAGTCTTGCCTTCTTGATACTATAAGACTGTTGGAATCTCTAGCTTCTTGGGCTTGTAGCTGCCACTTTCTGCTCATCTCTGCAGCTTTGCTCTTGCAAATTAATTGGCAAATATTTCAAGAGAAAAGCAACAGAGTACACCAGGCTCATCTCTGTGTGTTTCCTTCTATTCCAAAATTTTGGCTCCCTAAGTTTAATTGCCTTGGTGATCTTAAAAACCAACTTCATCTCCACTGTCCTGGGAACCCCTGGATAGCTGTGTTCAGCTTCTCACCTCTTAGTTGAGGCTTTCTGCTCAGCTTCTCACCTCTTATCCTGGCACCATTTCAGGAATCATCAAGTGCCTCAAGAGGAAAAGCAGTGAAAAATGCTTGGCTCTCATCAGTGATTTCTCTTCTCTCTGGGATCTTGGCCCCTCAACTCCTGGCCACTTTGGTAGCTATTTATGCCTCCAATGGCTGTTTTATATTTCTTTTTTCTAGTTATTTTCGAAGGAGGGCTTATCTGCTTGTCTGACACATATTAGTCCATTACAGGTAACAGCAGGAACCTCCTGGTTCTTTTTATTTTTTATTATTTAAAGTATTATATATGTCTTCTTTTACCCTGATTGACCCCCCCTGCCACTCCCATCCCCCAGGACAAGACCCCATCGCCCCAGTGTCTGTGTCCACTGGTTATGCTAATATGCATGCATACAAGTCCTTTGGTTGATCTCTTACCCGTCCCCCGCCCCCAACCTTCTCTCTGAGGTTGGAAGGTCTGATCAGTGTTTCTTAATCTCTGGATGTATTTTTGTTCAACAGTTTATGTTGTTCATTATATCCCACAATGAGTGAGATCATGTGATATTTATCTTTCTCTGACTGGCTTATTTCACTGGCTTATTTTCACTTATTCTTACCATGCTATTGCAAATGGTAAGAATTCCTTCTTTTTTCACTGCAGCGTAGTATTCCATTGTGTAGATGTACCATGGTTTTTTAATCCACTCATCTGCTGATGGGCAATTAGGCTGTTTCCAAATCTTAGCTATTGTAAATTGTGCTGCTATGAACATAGGGATGCATATATCCTTTCTGATTGGTGTGTCTACTTTCTTGAAAACTAGATGTGGGACCACTAGGTCAAATGGGAGTTCCATTTTTAATTTTTTGAGGAAATTCCATACTGTTTTCCACAGTGGCTACACCAGTCTGCATTCCCACCAGCAGTGCACGAGGGTTCCTTTTTCTCCACATTCTCACCAGTACTTGTCGTTTGTTGAATTTTTGATGATAGCTATTCTTACAGGTGTGAGATGGTACCTCATTATTGTTTTGATTTGCATCGCTCAGATGATTAGTGACTTTTAGCATGTTTTCATATGTTTCCTGGCCTTCTGTATATCCTCTTTTGAAAAGTGTCTATTTAGGTGTGTTGTCCTTTTTTTTTTTATTGGATTGTTTATCTTCCTTTTGTTAAGTTGTATGAGTTCTCTGTAAACTTTGGAGATTAAACCCTTATTGGTGATAACATTGGCAAATATGCTCTCCCATGCAGTGGGTTTTCTTGTTGTTTTGTTGATGGTTTCTTTTGCTGTGCAGAAGCTTTTTATTTTGATGTAGTCCCATTTGTTCATTTTCTCCTTAGTTTCCACTACCCCTCCTGGTTCTTGCCCTCTCCAGCAACATGGTCCCATTGCACATTTGGGTATTTCATTACACTGCAGAGGAAGCTCGTTTTCACGTCGCCTGTTAAACAGCCACGTAACCCTTTTCTCTATAAGCCAGAGTTGGCTTCTATTGACCACCTTTTCTACACTGACCAGTAGCCACCTAAACCAGTATGGCCTAATTTTAACCATCACATCTCTTCACCTCTCTTGGCTTTAAATGAAGGGTCTCAGCAAATTTACTACATATTTGAAGTGGAGTAATTCCATCCTGAGATACTGCTGCCAGGAGAAATTGACTCTTTCCACCAAAAGAGGTTTGAATGCCACACCTCTATCTAGCAGGCACTGTGGAGGACATTCTGGCAGAAACAATACAACCTAAACATAGGCAGTAAATGCTGAGTTCAAGTGCAGCAGCACTACAGCTCCCACTGACGAGCCTGGTCCTCTGGGGAGTAGAAGCTGCCCCTCTCCCTTGCTAGAATAAAGCAGCCTTCCGCTACGTGGGTACCTGAAAAGACTGCTTACAAGTCAGAGCCTGTCCTTCACAAGATCCATCCTCACTTCCCTTTGTCACCTCCAGTCCACTAACTAGGGTCAATTCCCAGCAGAGTCTCAGAGAGGGCAATGCAGGCCATATTCCAGGAGGAATCATTTAGTCACCCAAAGCATTGAAGGGCCTCACATGTAGCAGCAGAAACCAGGGAAACACACACAGGAGTGAATCTGGAGAGTTAGGCAGGAAAGGGTATCACATAAAAAAGTAAACAGGGAAAAGTTCATTGATGCTCTCCTCTGACTTAATGCCCTCAGAGGGGAACTGCACCAGGTCCAATATGCTGGCTGGAGGCCCCTGGAAGCTTAGATACAATAAAGAAGGAAAAGATACCATATTTATCTGAATAAGATATTGAGGAAGGGGCCAGAAATTCCAGGGAAGACTGGCTATGCAAAATCAGGCACCCTTACTGTGTTCCCTGGGAGAACTAGAGGACACAGCTGTATTAAGGAAACAATGAACTTGATGGTGAGGGGGTGCCAGCATGGTCGAGAACATCAGTGGTGGTTGTTATCCATGGTCCATGGTGCTAGTAGAAAATACTACCATGGAAATGAGCTCCCTAATATTAATAAAGATAAATGTATTCTGGAGTAGCAGAGGCCAGGTGGTAGCATTTAATCATCAGAGGCAAGGCTGAAATGAATATGTACTTCTAGCCTTTCAATGTACTATCTCAGTAGTAGGCAGCAAGGCCAGAATGACAGCCAGGGTCCTTATCCACAGGCATCTGTGGCAGACGCCAATAGGCTATGGTGTTTCTAGGAAAGATAGACAACAGCCAATAAGGCTATTTCTTAACTTGGATAATCAGAAAAAAAATTAAGAACAAATAAGCAGAGGGCTGGTGTCAGCTGCAAAAGGAAAAACGACAATTCCTCACCCAGTTGCTAGGTTTAAGCCAGTTCTCAGACCTGATGATTCAGGGAAATCAAGGTATCCTTGAGAAAAGACCCTGCAATGTCACACACCTTCCAGAGGGACCTGTGTAACCTTACACTAGGGAGAGGGGAATACTCAGATTTTTCAGAGTCACACAAAGTCTAAGCTGACACTGATATCAGTAAAACCTCAAGTGTCAGATGCCTGCGAGTAAGAATGGGGGTTCCGGAGGAAAGTAGTAAATGGGGTGTTTGCCAAGGCTGGCTCAAAAGTGGTTCTGAGGGTCTGAGGACCTACCTTTAGTCTTTTCCTCTCTCTCAGGACACATGCTTGGAATGTATGGAAGCTTACAGAATCCTCACATAGGCTTCTTGACCTGTGGAGTGATAACCAAGAAGACAGGAAGGAACAAGTGAAAATCCAGAAAGAGTCCTCTCCACCCCACCCAATAGATAGCAAATGGAGGTGGCTTGGCTAAGAGCGGGGGCTCTCTCAGGAACTTAATAAATGGAGGGATAGAGGTCGCCATCATGTCCCCATTCAATTTTCCTATACGGTCTGCCAAAATCAGATGGATTTTCAGGAATTATGGTAGACTACTGAAAACTTATTTAAATAGTGCCAATTACAGCTGCTGAATTAAATGTGGCATCTTTACTGGAACATCCTTTGGTACTTGGGGTTGTGGCTACCCACCTTTATTGATGAATGAGTGCTTGTCAAATTCCTCAGGAAAGATGAGCAAAAGCAGTTCTGTTTTACATTGAAAGGATAAAAGTACATATTCACTGTCTTTTCCCAGGGCTACATTCATACTCTGCTCTCTGTCATCCTGACAATCCTAGAATATTATGCTGGTCCACTATATTATTGACACTAGAGGCCCAATGCATGAAATTTGTGCAAGAATAGGCCTTCCTTCCCCCGGATGCCAGCAGCGGTTTCCCTCTGGCACCCGGCACCCAGGCTTTCCTCAGCCCTGGCTTCATCTGAAAGGTCATCTAGAAGGACACCCAGTTTAATTAGCATATTATGCTTTTATTATTATATATTATGCTGATTGCACATGGTGAACAGGAAGTGGCAAGTGCTCTGAATGCCACAGTAAAACACACATGTGTTCTGCTTTATTGGTGGAAATTTTAAGAGTTCAGTAGTCTGGAGCATACCTTCTAAGGTAAAAGACTACCCCTGTTAAAAAAGGAACATGATTTGGCAGGCCACCTTGGATCACTGGAGGCAGCCTATATTGCACTTGAGATTATTTCTTTGACTCGTTTCTTGGGTGTCAGCTTTGAGTGAAGCCCAAAATATAAAAGGGCTCTACAGAAATGCTAGGCTTCAATGCAACCTTTCCTGCTATTGCGGGCATATCATTCAGCAGATCCATTAGTGCTAGGGGCATCCAGAGTAGAAAAGGGTGCTGTGGGGACCTTTGACAGCCCCGATGGGAGATTTGTAGTGCGGAATACCTAGGACCCTGGAGCAAAATCACATGCACTCCCTTAAGGGACTATTTATTGTATAGTTTATTTATTGGAAAAGCACTCACTATTTAAAAACCAGCTCCTGATGTGATAATGGGTTAGTAGAGATCAAGCTAAAAAGGAAGCATCAAGTGATTATGTGACTGGGGCTACTAACCATGAGCTGGACATTGTCAGAGCCACCAACTCAGGCATGCAGCTGATGGAAATGGTACATGTAGGATCCGGTCTGAGCAAGTCCACAGGGCACAGGGTGGCACAGGTTTTCATTGTCCTGACACCTCTCAGCTTATATCTATACCTATGATTGAATGATGAAGGAGGAAAAACACAGCTACTTTCTGGCTCATGAATGAATTGGTTACACAACCATGGACCTACAATGGCAACACATTCAAAAGCTCAAACATCACCAGGTCCCTGGGTTACTCTACAGGTAAACGACCTAAATCAGCTTAGGTACCACTAAGGGTAAGAGAAGTCTAGGATGGGTGATGGAGAAGGGAGAGAAGGGATACACGGTGTCCAAAAAAATGTATACACACAATGTCTGTAAATTCTATCACATTTTGAAAATGAAATGTATTTTAATAAACATAGCCTTTATAGTTATTCAAAGTGTATACATTTTTGGACATCCCGTGTAATTATGGTCTCAGACCCAGAGGTACTAATTAGTACTTTAGCTTGAGACATAATTTTAAGAGAGCATAGCCTGCCATCACCTTGCAGACTTAGTAACAGAGCAGAGCTAGTGTGAGGCATGGATCTGAGCAGTGCAAGGGCGGGCTGTAGAAGATGTTCTTGCTGCACTGCATCACGCCCTGTGACCCAGCTCTGATTTCAGCCACAACGACAGTGCATAATTCCATGCTAAGGCACACTCGGGCCGCTTCTGCTTTCTGCCTCAGGGTCTTCTCAGAAGACCTTGGAGTTCATTTAGCCCATGCACAACATGGCCTAGAAGTGGAGGGGTAATACCACGTCAGAGGCAATCCTCAACCAGCAGGAAACAGGAGCCACTGAATAAGTGCTCCCACCTCCTGTCCCTCGGATGGACAATGCTGAGAGGCATCCTGTGCACTTCTGGGAGGTCCCGTCAGAATCAACCCCCCAGTGCTCACAGCAGCCATCTCAGCAATGCACCATTACCTTAGTGTCTCCTCCTCTCCTGTACCCCGCCCTTGCTCTCTCACTCCTTCCTCTCAGTTGGCTTCGCATGTTGAGTGGCTGCTCCCAAGCCCTTATCTCAGCCTCTGCTTTCAGAAAATCCCAGACTAAAGCAATAGCTGCAGGTGCAAGAAGAGACTGTTTGTTAGTACCTGAGACAAGCGAGCAAAGCAGGATTCCATCCAAAGTCAGGGAAGAATCATCCAGAAGAGTAACTTGGGTCTGGGTAGTGCTGGGAAGGAAGGGAACTATTTTAAAATTCCTCACCTACCGAGTCCAGTTCATTCAATAAGCCCGTATTACAGGATTTTAGAGCTGACAATGGGAGGCAGAGTATAAAAGCTTAGACAGACATGGGAGTGTCTGGCTTTCTCCTGTGCTTTGAGAACATATGCTTTCATTACCTGCGTGTGTACACACACACACAATACACAACACACACACACACACTGGACTATAAGAAAATTATCACTGTATCCACACAGGGAAACCTGGCTACTTGGACCACAAAAACATCATTAAGGCATCAGAGTGGGAGGTAGCCTAGTTACAAGTGAAAGACTCAAGAAGAGAAAGCCTGTGGAATGAAAAAAAAATATCCTGATGAACCTGAACATACGTGGTAACTACAGGACAGAAGAAGTCCTCTTTATTTATGGAGTGAGGGAATTTGCAAATACTAATCCCGTCTGCTGCTGGTCACACTTCCTAGAATCACATATATCCTTGTGTGGCTCCAAGGGTTCTATGAAACATTGTTTGAAAACCTGCGCTAATCCATCCCCTTTCTTCTAGAAATGTCTCCACTCGATCCACCTCTAGCAGACAAGGGCTTTGATAAAACATCCCAGAGCAGGACTCATTTCCCACAAACCTCCTGCAGTGCTGCACCAGCTTATACAAAGGAACAGTGCCTGAATGCTCCCCAAGGCCACCGAATCCTGCTCCTTCTGGTCCTCACCTCAGTGCAAACAGGGAGAAGTTGCTGTCATTTTATGTTATCCTTTTCCATATCTCAAGGTAGCTGATAGTTTTTATATTGGACTAGAGGCCCGGTGCACAAAAATTTGTGCTCTCAGGGGGGAGGAAGGGTCCCTCAGCCCGGGCTGTGCCCTCTCACAGTCTGGGACCCCTCGGGAGATAACAACCTGCTAGCTTAGGCCCATTCCCGGGTGGCAGAGGGCAGGCCTAATCCCTAGGTGCAGCCCCTGGTCAGGCTCAGAGCAGAGCCGATTGGGGAGTTTGGGCACCGCCCCCTGTCATGCACAGAGCAGGGCGGATCGGGAGGTTGCGATGCCACCCTCAGTCACTCTCAGGGTAGGGCCAATTGGGGGGTCGGGGCACCACCCCCTGTCACACTTAAGGCAGGGTCGATGGGGAGGTTGCAGCGCCATCCCCTGTCACTCACAGAGCAGAGCCCATCAAGGGGATTGGGGCACTGTACCCTGTTATGTACAGAGCAGGGTCGATCAGGGGGTTAGGGAGCTCCCCCCTGTCACGCACAGAGTAGGGCCAATAGGGGAGTTGGGGCACCGCCCCCTGTCACACACAGAGCAGGGCGTATCAGGGGGTTGGGGCGTCGCACCCTGTCACACTCAGGGCAGGGCCGATGGGGAGGTTATGGCTCTACCCCGTCACACACAGAGCAGGGTTGATCAGGGGGTTGGGGTGCCGCCACTGTCACACTCAGGGCAGGGCCGATGGGGAGGTTATGGCTCTACCCCGTCACACACAGAGCAGGGCCCGTGGGGGGGGAGGAGGCGCCGCACCCTGCCACACACAGAGAAGGGCTGATCAGGGGGTTGGGGTGCCACACCCTGTCACACGCAGAGCCACAGGGCGATTAGGGGGTTGGGGAGCTCCCCCCTATCAGGCACAGAGCAGAGCTGATCAGGGAGTTGGGGCGCCTTCCCCTGTCATGAACAGAGCAGGGCAGATAGGGAGATTGTGGCCCCGCCCCCTGTCACACACAGAGCTGCAGGGCGATCAGGGGGTTTGGGCGCTGGCCCCTGTCATGCTGATCTGGGTGCCGAGAGGCCTCGCGGCTCTGCTGATCCCAGTGTTGGGAGGCATATTACCCTTTTACTATATAGGATAGAGGCCTGGTGCACGGGTGGGGGCCGGCTGGCTTGCCCTGAAGGGTGTCCTGGATCAGGGTGGGGGTCCTGCTTTGGTGCCTGGCCAGCCTGGGTGAGGGGCTGATGGCTGTTTGCAGCTGGTCACACCCCCTTCAGGGTGGGGGTCCCCTCTTGGGTGCCTGGCCAGCCTGGGTGAGGGGCTGAGGGCTGTTTTCAGGCTGGTGGGTGACTGAAGCTCCCAACTGCTCCTTTTTTTCTTGTTCTTTTTTTTATTCTGGGCCAGCTTTATCTCTGAGGCTTGGCTCCAGCTCTGAGACCTCGGCTCCTGAAAGCAGGTATCTGGTTTGTTTGGGTTCCATAATCGAAACACTGTTTCAATTCCAGCTCTGAGATCCCGGCTGGCTGAAAGCAGGTTTCTGGGGTTTTGTTTAGCTTCTATATTTGTAACAATGTTTCAAACTGCAAGTTCAGAGGCCAGCAGCGGCAGGCAGGGAACGTTGGAGTCCTCTGTCACTGAAGCAAGCAAGCCTCATGTTTGCTTCAAGCTACCTGGCTGCCGGCCGCCATCTTGGCTGGCAGTTAATTTGCATATCGCCCTGATTAGCCAATGGGAAGGGTAGCGGAGGTATGGCTAAGTACCATGTTTCTCTTTTATTAGATAGGATAGGATCTCTGATTAACGGGAATTTAAGGATGTTGAGAATATATAAAGCAATTCTTATTTGTAGTGAGTTGTTCATTAAATTTTTGCCTCCCTGAATAGATATATACAACTAGGCTACAATATTTTTTCTTAATGATGTGGGTTGAATTGTGTCTCCTCCCCAAAAGGTATTTTGAAGTTTTAACCCCCAGTATCTCAGACATGACTTTATTTGGGAAAAGGGTCACTGCAGGTATAATTAGGTAAGATGAGATCACAGTACAATAGGGTGGGCCCTAAGCCAGTATGACTGCTGTCCTCACAAAATGATGACCCTGTGCACTACCGGTGTTGCTCAGTGGTTGAGCGTCAACCTATGAACCAGGAGGTGACAGTTCGATTCCCAGTCGGGGTACATGCCCGGGTTGTGGGCTCAATTCCCAGTGTGAGGTATGCAGGATGCAGCCAATCAATGATTCTGTCTCATCATTGATGTTTCTATCTCTCTGTCCCTCTCCTTTCCTCTATGTTATATATATAATGATGGCCCTGTGAAGACAGAAAGCACACACAGGGAGAAGGCCATGTGATGATGAAACAGAACTTGCCGTTATGTAGCTGCAAGCGAAGGATGTCAAGGTTGTCAGCAAACCACTAGAAGATAGAAGAAACAAGGAGTGATCCCCTATAGCAAGCATGTCAAACTCACGGCACACGGCCGCATGCAGCCCTCAACTAATATTTTTGCAGCCCAGCCAATATAACAGTATATAAGAAATGTTTTAATAAAAATTTTGTAACTTAATTTTTACAATATCTGTTATACATAATTACAACATTCACTAATGACTGATTATTATAATCGTGTTGCATTCATTTCCCTTAAGCGCCTTATGCTCAGGCGCACCATTTCTCTCCACTAATACTAGCAATGAATATTTAGCAGCCTATTGCCACGTCTTTGGTCTTGGACTGCCTTGTTTGGTGTGCTCAACAGGAAATATTTCACTTTCGGAGAACAAGAAAAATAGATTTATTTGCATTACACTTATTAATGTGTGTAGTTACTCAGTGTCTGATAAGTTAATATTCAAGAAAAAATATTAATTTTTATTAAAATGTTCTATTATTTTATGTTAACAATGACTCATTTATTTCAGTCCTTTGTATCCAGCATGTCTCTATTGAAATAAACCTACGTTTCTCTGAAAATTGAAGCTTTTGGGGTTTTTTTTGCAGCCCACATAAACTTAAACCTTGTTTATTTGGCCCGTGTTAGCCTTTGAGTTTGACAGGCTTGCTCTAGAGCAGTGGTTCTCAACCTTGGCTGCACATTAGAATCACCTGGGAATCTTTTTAAAATCCTGATTTCTGGGCCTCATCCTCCGGAAATTCTGTTTCTTTGTTACTAATGTTGTGGCCCATCCAATAACAAAGAAACAGAATTTCCGGAGGATGAAGCCCAGAAATCAGGATTTTAAAAAGATGCCCAGGTGATTCTAATGTGCAGCCAAGGTTGAGAACCACTGCTTTGGAGGTTTCATGGGGAGCGGACCCTGCTGACACCTGATTTTTAATTTCCAGCCTCCAGAACCGTGAGACAATACATCTGTTGTTTTAGCTACCAGACTATCTGTTAATATCGGAGGCAAGAAGATGTTCTTGCTGGCACTTCGGTACAGCAGCCTTAGGAAACTAGGCACGTACTTAAATGGCTTCTCTTTGATCAAGTATGGAACATGTATTGATCAGGATGAAAGTGTGTCTCCACATTTCACTCATTTCCTCCCTTTTTGAGAGATTTTGGAAGCTTCTGAAGTAAGAGACTATTTTCAGAAATAGTAATGTGAGTTTCAATTTTGGATCCTTCCAAAAGGATCTATTCTAAATCCATCTGGAATTCAAAGAGGTATTGAAGTCAAACAGCTCACTACCTTCACAGTGCTTAATAGATATACAATTTTCTCTAAGAATAGCAGCGCATTACTCTAAAATTAAAATAATCACTAAAGCTGGGTGACAGAATGTCTTTATGTGGGCCTCTATGGGCCTGGCTATGCCAGATTTAATTAAGGAATTTTATTTGCATCAATAAGTTGTTATCCAAGGTAAAATAAAAGTTATTTGATTTGTTCACATTCAATTTTGTTTAGGTGTATAATTAGTGGTTTAAGTCTTTTGCAAAATAATTCAGCCAAGAAATCCATTTTAGCACCTACAAAAAGCCCAACCAAGCTATAATTACAATCTTCCAAATGTTAATTGCATACAGTTTTGCAGAGGAAATATACATATATATCATCTTCTGTTTTACCGCCAAAAAATTATACTTGCATAAAACATGGGAAAATTATGTTCTTTATTTACAAATAAAATCCTTGAAAGACTTGGATGTTCCTTTTAAAGCCCTTTTTGGATTGCTCCACACTATAAATTATTATTTTCCTCGTGCAGTCAGACCTAAAATGGGTTGAGGCCAAGAACCTCATAGTCGGAGGCAGCAGGTACAGAGATCAACGCAGGAACTGGGACCTCAGAGCCAGAGCCTGGGTTTCTGGGCCTTCTGCTTGTCTGCAATGTTCCCTTCTATAAGAAAAAAGGTCACAAATTGAGGAGTGAGCAACTAATGGAGTCACTGATGAAAATGATGCCCATTTCCAATAGGAAATTAGATATATGCTCCAGCCAGGCCATGGAATAACCAGACTTGATAAAGAAGAGTAAGAAGTCAGAAGCAAGACAGCCTTCCACAGGTTATTCTGAGAGTCTTACTGGCCTCTAGAGCATTCTGTCTCTAAAAACTCTGAGCAAATCATTTGCAGAAATTTAAGAATGCAAACACAGTACACATTTGAGTTGGATTTTGTTATTTTGACAATATTCTCTTGTATCTGCCAAAACCACACTCACCGTGACAATGATCTCCCATGTTTGTATAGCAGGTCACAACTTACAAAGACCCAACTAGTGTACCTCTCCCTGGGAGATAGATTTGCAAGCGATCATTACTGCCATGCCCATGTTGGAGTGGGAGAGGAAGCTGAGTGGCCTGAATGGGAAACTGAGGACTGAAGAAGTTGGGCGGTTCAGCCGAGACTCCACAGCTCTTCTGACAACACATTTTGACTTAATGCATATTTGACATTTGCATTTCACAGGCAACAATGAATGCTACAGCAAGTGGAAATCCATTATTTTATTTATTGTAAAGAGTGAGCTTGTATATTATTTATAAACTACACGGTATCTTCTTGCCTGGGACTTTCGAGAGAAACTTTTGAATGTCTTAACCCATAAAGAACAGTTCTGAGCACGGGGGCACTTGCCTATTCACACCGCCCATTATCCCTTTGGAGAAGAGACCTCTGTTTTTTGGGTCACATTTACTCCTAACCTCATATGTGTGTCTCTCCCAGGAACCCAGGTTTTAACAGAGAAAAGCAAGGATTGATTCAGAGAATGGAGATGGGGAGCGTAGCGGGATTGGTAGAAGTGAGGAGGACAGGAAGATGCCAGCTTCCCGACACTGACCACCAATTGGCGCACTCCTGGAGAATGTGGCTTGACTCTGGCACTAAGTTTGAGGAGAGGTGATGATAAATGTGGTGGTGAGAAGCTGGGGAAGAATTTTTATGAAGAGCTGTTTAAGAAACTGAGAGCGTTTAGTTGAAATTGGAGCAGTCTTGAGGAGGCATCATACCTGCACTCTCGGATGGGGAGGCCAGCAGATAGAAGGGCAGGAGAAGTTCTTTGGTGGATGCAGAGGGCAGAGTGAGACCATTGAAAAAAGAGCACCAGGAATGAAAGCTCACTTCAGTTTAAGAAAAGTGTTGTAACACTGTAGCAGACAAGCCAGGTCAGGGTGTCCTGTATAACTTTCCATCGCTGACAGAAATTACGGGAGCAACGACTGCTTAGCTGGGATCTCTTCTAGCTCTAAATGCTGATGACTCTGAGTCGGCTTTGCTCCCTGGTTTCATTTTTGCTTGGTGTTTGCTAGAGACTACCCGACAGTGCAGTAATCCTTTCTACCTTCTTATGACCTCAGGACCATTTAAAAATATTATTCTTTGGCTGGCTCCCTTTCCTCTCACTCCATGGCTCTGAAGGAATCATGAAATGCTGATGAGAAATCTCTATTAATTGCTGATGTACTTCCTTTCCTACACAGTAGACTTTCATGTCCTCTCAGTACCTCACTTTGTAGGTATTCAATGGGTGAAAAAAAATGAATGAATGAATCAAAGTGTGAGTTTGAATATTAGTGTAGCAGATAATTATAAAAATAATACTCCAGCCCTGGCCAGGTGGCTCAGTTTGTTGGTGCATTGTCCTGTACACCAAAAGCTTGTGAATTCAATTCTCAGTCAGGCCACATACCTAGGTTGTGGGTTCAAGCCCCAGTCAGGGAATATATGGGAGGCAATCAATTGATGTTTCTCTTTCACCCTTCCTCTCATTCTAAAGTCAATATACATATCCTCGGGTGAGAATAATAAAAATAGTTAATAGTAATAATATCCCAGACTTCAAGGAGAAAAGGGGGAGAATCCAGAAAATCTTTTTTTATTAAGAAAATTTTTAGTGTTGATATTATTGCAAGAGTTATTTTCTCCCCACACTCACCCACTTCCACCATCCTTGGCCTTTACCAAATTATTGTCCATGTCCATGGGGTATGCATATATGTTCTTTATCTATTTCCTTCACCTTCTTTACCCTGTCACCCCTACTCCCGCCCCTCAGGCACCAGCCAGACTGTTCCATGTGTTCAGGTTTCTGGTTCCATTTTGTTCGTCAGTTTATTTTGTTCATTAGATTCCACCTATTAATGCAATCATATGGTATTTGTCTTCCTGTGACTGGCTTATTTTGCTTAGCATAATACTCTCTCAGTCCATCCATGCTATTGAAAAGAGAAAGACTTCCTTTTTTTAAACACTTTAAAGCATGTGTAAGTTAAAAATTAATTAGCAACAATTGTTCATGTTTTTTAAAAAATAATCTTAGAACAATAGTAATATAAAATTTCCCTAAATAATTTTTAATCTATAAAAATATGTAGTATACATCATATTAAATGGTGAAATAATAAAAGCATTTCTTTTAAAATCAAATTAGACAAGGATGCTTGCCATTGACATTTCTAGTGAGCAGTTTACTGAAGGTTCTATATGTGCAATAAGACAAGAAAAAGAAATAAAAGGTATAAGAACTGCAGAATAAAAAATCAAAATTGGCAAAATTTTTAGATATGATTGTCTATCCCAGAAAACCCAAATGAACAAGAATTTAGTAATGTTGCTAAACATAAAATCAATATACAAAAGACAACTACATATATATACACCAGCATTTAACAGCAAAAAATACAAAAATGCAACAAGAACATAAAATATCTAAAAATAAATATGACAAAAGATTTTAAAACTATTTGATAAATATTTTAAACTCTTCTGATACAAGTGTAAATTCTTATAATCATTTTAGAAATATAACATTTTTAAAAAATATATTTTATTGATTTTTTTATTGAGAGGAAGGGAGAGGGAGAGGGATAGCGAGTTCAAAACATTGATGAGAGAGAAACATCAATTCAGCTGCCTCTGCACGCCCCCTATTAGGGATGTGCCCGCAACCCAGGTACATGCCCTTGACCGGAATCGAACCTGGGACCCTTGAGTCTGCAGGCCGACGCTCTATCTGCTGAGCCAAACCAGCTAGGGCAAAATATAACATTTTTTAATAAGTTCAAACACACACACTCTATGACCCATCATTCCCATTCTCAGTAATATATCATAGAACAACACTTTTCCATGCACAACAAAGCATGGAAATCTTTGATATCTTCATAGATATCTTCATATCTAAGATTCTAAGATATCTTCATAGCATCATTATAATGGCCAAATTTAAAAACAATATTTATTAACAATAAATATCCATCAACATCAAATATTCATCAATAATAAATAGATAAATATATTCTGGCATGTGTACTCCATGAAATACTATATAGCAAGCATGTCAAACTTGCGGCCAGCGGGCCACATGCCTCCTTTGTAGCAAGTTTGATATGCTTGCTATACAGCGTGAGAATGAATGAATCACAGCTACACACATTAGAATGGATTAATCTCAGAAATAGAAGATGGAATGAGAGAAGGAAGGAATTAAAGAATACATGTAGCATACAAAAAAGACAAAAATAATTTGTTATTTGCAGATACATATGTATGTAATAAAACTATAATGAAAAGCATAAATTGATTAACACAAAAGTCAAGACAGTAAATCCTTAGGAAGAGAGAGGAGAACTTTATTGGGAAAGAGCCTAAGGTGCCTTTGCCTTCAAGGTGCTCTAGGTGCCTTCCAAGGTAGTGTTTCTGCTCTCTTTCCCTCTTAGGTTGGGGGATGGGTAAATGGGTGTTTGTTCTACTATTGTTATTTGTACTTTCATATGTGTCATTTTTTCAGTTCAGCAGTTTTTCTAGAAAATGTCCTTGAACCCAGTGTGGAATTTATCTAACTTTATTGATTCAGTCTACTGATGGTACATTACTAAATAACAACTATTCTAGAAGGACCAAACTTCAACTGGGGGTGTCATGGACTTTATGTTTTAACATGCAAAGATGAAGAACTAGTTTGAGGAGATTATATAGAAAGCATGTAATCTCTCATCCTATATAATAAAACCTAATATGCAAATTGTCCCCTCAGGCGGTTGGTCATTCACTTGCTATGACATGCGCTGACCACCAGGGGGTGGTGCGGAACATGGAGGGCTTCAGCGACTCAAGGTGCTGGCAGTGGGTGGCAGTGAAGGTGCTGCCGGCTCTGATGCCCCCGGAGCAGGTGAGCGGGAGGCACCAGCCAAGGTGGGTGTGAGCAGGGACCTGATCACCCCACAGATGGCGACCAGTGGAGGGGGGTGGGCCCCGCTGCCTGGCTCCCAGGTGCTGAGAGAGCCGGGGAGGGGGCCCAGCCCTGCTCAATTGCCCCACAGGTGGGATGGTGGAGCAGATGAGGGGGTAGTGCCAGGCCACACTGGGGTGCCAAGCAGGGCTGCGGGGCTGCAAGGCTGGGAGCATGAGCTGGGGCTGCAAGCCTGGGGGTGCAAACTGGGGCCTGATTCCTGTAGGTCACCCTGAGGGACCCCAACTGTGCACAAATTCGTGCACCGGGCCTCTAGTGTTTAATAATATGGTAAAATCTAGAAAGATCTCAGGTGGGATCTAGAGAACATCACAATGATATTATTGATATTAACTGATAGTCAAGTTAAGGAATTATTTTCAAAATAATCAAGATCAGCAATGTTCAGAATATGCCATCAGGCAGCACTCTCCCTATGTGTGGGCCGCAAGGGAACTATAGTCAAACCTCGGTTCTCAAACGTCTCCCACCTCGAACAATTTGGTTCTCCACTACGTTGTTCATGAAAAAATGTCTGTCATTGAATAGAACTTCCTTCTGGAACTGACAACCCTTTCATGCTGATATATCAGAAGGACAAAAAGCATCTCTCACGCCACAAACAAAGGAGAAAATGTGAGTCATTTACCACTAAACCTGTACTGGGAATTTCTATTTTTTATTTGTTGGCTTTTGTTGATGATGAAATGGAGGATTAACACAATTTTATGACATAAAGAGGCCATCAAGAGTGCTAATGTTTCCAAGGGTGTGAAAGAAACAATGATCACAGGCCATTGAAGAGGTAGAAAAACTGTTGTTGATTTGAGTAAAGGAAAAGCAGTTAGCAGGTCACAGCATTTCAGAGGCAGAGATATGTGACAAAATGAAGATGCCACATGCCCTTGGAAGGAGTGCTAAAAGGGGGTTACTTAAGGCTTGTAGGGAGTGGTTCAATAAAGTTAGGCACAGAAGTGTTTGTTTATAGATTAAACAGTACATTAGGCATGTGCCCAAAAAAAGAAAGGTTAAAACGAAATTATTTGGGGTTCTGGAATGAATTAATTAAATTTAGATTATTTCTAATGGGGAAAAAAATGATTTGGTTTTTAAACAAATCATTTCTCAAATAGCCTCCTGGAACTAATTAAATTCAAGAACCAAAGTTCCACTGCTCACAGGATTCTTGACTGTACACAACTGGAAAATGACTTTTCGTAAGACTGTGAAATAACTCATGAAACTGGGGGGAAGCCTGGAGAGCTAGGTTCAAAGACTAGACATGACTGATGGAAGCTTGTGAAGGTCATGTCCCAGGAATCGGCAGCTAGGGCACCCCTGCTTCTGCCACCACTGCCACCAAAGCCATAAATCCTGAACCACCGTGTCCTTGCCCCTTGAACCACCAGAGTCCAGGTCTCTGCTGGGAGCGTGCCAGGCTTAGGCCACACATCTATGCCTTTGCTGCCAGTGTGCAGGGTGAACAAATGTCTGCTCTGTTTGCCTTGTGGAGTCCATAAACTTAGGAAAGGAACACAAATGCTAGGTGCCACAAACAAATGAATGAGCAGATGAATTAATAAATACTAGTAGAAGGAGAGGAGTAATAAAGGAAACAAGAAAAGTTAAAATTTCCTGCAATGCTTGTCATAAATGTTGGCTTCTGAACCCTAATCTGATACTCTTGATTCTAAATTTCTGAAGGGGCAGGTGCTCAACAGAAATCTTCCATTTATTTAACCTGCATATCAGGTGATATTTTAAAATTTGAAAATTACTGGCATAAATAATTATAGGTCCATAAATATACTTACTCTTTCTGTGACTTTTGGTGACCTTGACTTCGCTGCTTGAAGGTAGGAGCATGTCCTAACAGGATTCCAACATTTCTTCCTTTCTAATTTTTTCTTTACCAATTTATTTGTATCTATGCATTTCTTAAAGATTTCAACTTAAGAATGGACAACTTCAGGATTTTAATACTTAGAACCCAAGAAAATACTCCCTGAGTATTTAAAATAGAGTAGTAGTTTGTCACCTAATCAGCAGTGCTTATGTGCCAGGCATTGTTCTAAGTATTCTGCAGGTTTTATCTAATTTAATCCTTCCAACAAGCTCCATGAAATCAATGCCTCCATATTATAGATGATGGAACTGAGGTGTCAAGATGTTAAATAATTCACCCAAACTAATAAACAGAGAAGCTGGGGACTTAAACCTAGGTAATTTGCTCCAGAGCCCAACCACGATTAAATACTGCCTTTTTGGTAAATGTTGATTTCAGCCGTGCAAAACATAAATTTAAAAATTCACTTATTGAATGGTGTCCTGGCTTGTGTGGCTCAGTTGGCTGAGCATCATCCCTGAAAGGTGGCAGGTTCGATTCCCTGGTCACATACCCAGGACACATAACCAGGTTGCAGGTTCAATCCCTGGTCGGGTTGCTTACAGGAGGCAACCGATTGATGTTTCTCTCTCTCTCTCCCTCTCCCATCCTCTCTCTCTAAAATCAATAAAAAAAATTTTAAAAAAATACTTATTGGCCATGAATAAATAAAGTCACAAAAGTAGAGCAAAATAAACAAATAAAAATGTAGGGCCACCAAAATGATCTCTTCTCTATTTGGCCTTGCTACGTCTGCCTTGCCTCTGCTGGCAGTGGCTACCCGGCTCTTAACAAGTTTCCTACTCACTGAACCTGTGCACTTGCAGGTTCACGGAGGCTGATGGGCTCTTGTTTCTAAGCAGAGTGGCCTCTCCTGGGCTCCAGCCCATCCTACGTGTGCAGCTGCGCCTCGGCTCCACCCTCACCAAGCAGCGCTCTCCCCCAGGAGCCTAGGGCCCCTCTGCTCTTCCCTGCCTTTTCCCTATAATCCCCCACTCAGTTTCCAACCTGGCTTACATGTAGTTGATTCACTTAAGACAAGAATTTAAACCAAATTGAACGTTTTAAAATAATTATGAACAAAATATATGTTATGGGGTCAGAATAGGCATAATTAAGAAAGCAGACATATTGATGGAGTGGGATGGCTGAAAAAGTCAGTCATCTAAGAGTTCACCGAGCACTTCACACATGTTTAACACAGCAGTCGGCAAGAGAAAAGCGGGCTGTGCCCCTGCCCGCCATGCACCTGACACAGTCAGGCACATGACATGAGCTGTTGTAACAGAGCAAAAGTAGATAATACACACTGAAGAGCTAGAGCAAATAGTCCCAGAAACAGATGGGGGGAATGTGGGCTGGATGACAGAGTGTTGTTGGGTGATTCACACATAACTGCTTGAACAAGCTCCCCCAGTGGGGCAGATTAATGAACAAATGTCAGCATATCCTGAGATCTCCATCGGTTCATCCTCATCCCAGCCTTGTCCAACACTTTTATAAATGATTTGGGAAAGAAGAGGGAGAGGATGATGACCAGATCTGTGCTATCATAAAACTAGAAATGATGGCAAGTATTTGGAATAACAGAATCGGAATCCAAAGAGCCTGCTGTGCTGCCCAGTCTGCCAGCTCGGTCAGTGGAGTGATGTGTCCGGACATAGGGGGACGTGCTCATCATGCCCCGGGCTGCATTCCCACACCATGATGCCCTTCTGGGGCAGCACATCTGAGGGGATTTTAAAATAGAACAGATTCAAAGAAGAGTGACCAGGATCATGTGACCTGAGACCAGGTAACTAAGGGGAGAAATGCAACATGCACAGGGAAGGTAGTCTATGACACTCATTTCCATACATTTAAAAGAATATATGAAATAAAGTAGGAAGTCCATTTATTCCATGTCATTTGTATAGACATAGATGTGAACAAAACCAACTCCATCTCTATGTCCTGAATTTCATTTCCTTTGTAAGTTTCATGTGGTGACCCTTGACCAACCTCACTGTCCCCAGCAAGCATATCAAAGCCTTCTAGTTGATGATTATCTATGTTCCTTAAAATGTAGCCCTAAATATTTTTGTTAGCAACAGCCAGAATGACATGGAAACCAAGATGATTTTCAGACTGTAATAGTGTTGATTCTAAGCAAGTATAGATCACAAGGCCACCAGGAGGTATGGTCCCCGTGCTTCTGCATGTATTGTCCCTTCACCTTGTCAATCATTAGTACCTGAGTATACTCTAAAAACAGGACTCTAACAGGGGTCTGCACAGACAGCTGAGTCATCTTTTCTGGTCCGACCCCACCTTCCTGTGAGTAAATTACCCATAATAAATTTTTTATATTCTACTAGAGGCCTGGTGCATGAAATTTGTGCACTGACTGGGTGTCCCTCAGCCCAGCCTGCACCCGCTCCAATGTGGGACCCCTCAGAGGAGGTCTGACTGCCGGTTTAGGCACAATCCCTGTGGCAGTCAGACATCCCTCTCACAATCCGGGACTGCTGGCTCCCAAACACTTGCCTGCCTGCCTGCCTGATTGCCCCCTAACCACTCCCCTGCCAGCCTGATCAATGCCTAACTGCCCCCCTGCTGGCCCAATTGCCCCCAAGTGCCCTCCCCTGCCGGCCTGATCTCGCCCCCAGCTGCCCTCCCCTGCCAGCCTGATTGCCCCTAATGGCCTCTGCCTCAGCCCCCACCACCATGGTTTTGTCCAGAAGGAAGTCGGATGTCCAGAAGATGGCTGGTAGACCTGGTCTAATTAGCATATTACCCTTTTATTAATATAGATAGATTATATAGGATAAGATTGCTTAAATGGGGGGTGGGGAGCCTTTTTCAACAGGAAGAGATGCTCTTGGCAGACAAAAATACATAATCCCTATATCTAGATTGATAGCCAGCCATATGCACTATACTGCCAAACTGGCCATTAAAAAATTGAACCGCTTTCTTACACCTTACACCAAACAGCTGTTACCCTTAAAACCCCTCCTCAGCCCCCACCTTAGGTTCTGCTTTCACAGTTCACCCAGATTAGGTTCTGATTGGTCGGTTTCAATGCCAGTCAGCGTCAAAAGCTCCACCTCCTAGGCAGCCATTGGCTCCTGGCACTTCACCCAGATTAGGTTCTGATTGGTTTCTATGCCAGTCAGCATCTCTGGACCTATCTCTGGGTCTGATCAAAGAGGAGGGGCTGATTAGCAACCCCTGCCAGAGGCCCAGAGAGAAACAGAGGCTCTGCTGCTGGGGAAGCCCGGAGAGAAAGAGAGAGGCAACAGTTGATCAACAGCTGCCACAAAGGCTGTGGATCAGACCCTGTCCCTCTCTCTGCAGGTCTCTCTCTGGGCCTGATCTGCAGCCCCCTTGGCAGTTAATGCTGGGTTGCTGTGCCAGCACCGGCTGCAGTCAGTGCTGGGTCATCATGGCAACCTAGCACTGACTTCTGGTGTTTGGTCGAGCCTTCTGAGGTTACAAACCCTGGCTCTTTATATATATAGATGGAGTTGCCTGCTTCGTTTTTGGTCTGAAGATATTTTCTCATTAAAGTAGCCATTGCCTCTTCGCTCCACCATTAGACACCATTCCACAAGGCTGAACTAAGACAAGACAGATTTTGATTTTATAGTATAAGCTGTAATAAGGAAACAAAACAGTATTTTTTAGTACCTATCCAGTGCCACAAGCTGCTTACTATTTCATATTGCCTTACCAACAACCAAATATGTGTTATTATCTCTCTTACATATTGTTCTGTTTATCTATTTCTGAACAGCAAACTACTAAAAAGTGTAGTAGCTTAAGACAAGTCATTGTTCTTCTCCCTCTGTGTTCTGTGGGTCAGGAGCTTAGAGGGCCAGAGGAAGGCCGGCAGCTCTGCTCCATGCTCTGGGGCCTCAGCTGGAGTGTGCGGAGCAGTGGGCTGTTCAGGCATCTCTCTGTCTCTCCACCTGGCCTCTTCACCCGTGGGCTTCCTCACGGCATGGCGGCTCAGGACAGGAGACTCCTACATAGGGCTCAAGACTCCAAAAGAGTGAGGCAGACGCTGTCCTCCTTTCAGGCCTGGACCTGGGCTCAGAAGAGCATCAGGTCCCCTGCATACCACTGGTCCGGACATCACAGGGCCAGCCCACATCTGGGGAGAGAAAACAGGAGGACCATCCAAAGGGTCTGCGGCCATCTATAATTCATCGCACAGGTGACCTAGTGCATGATGGTAAGAAGTGGCAGAGCCAGGACTCAAACCAGATCTAACCAATCATCCTCCCTTCCCTCCACTCATCACCCCCAGGCCTTTGGGAAAGCATCTATGCACATGGGTTTTAGGGTGTCTCCCAATATGACCTCTAACTGTGTATTTTTCAGCCTCAGCCTCAGTTCCAAGCTCCAGACTTTTATCTCCAAATGTGAGTCGTACATCTCCATTTGAATTTTGTGGCAGCAACTCAGACTCAGCAGGAGCAGACATGAATTCTTAACTCATAACTCAATTCTTAACTCATACCTCTCTCCAACCCAGACTAGGCAAAGTGGCAGCCCTAACACCTACCGAGTCTTGCTGGCTCAGCACTTCTTGGTGACTCTGCCCCTGCCCTCTCCCTCATTTTCTGTCTCCTCTGTCAGTCACCAAGCCTGAGGATTCACGTGCACCACAGCCTGTGAGGCTGCTCGAGGATCTGGCCCACCTGCCTGTCAATCCTCCCTCCTCCAAGCCCTCCCCATGCTCACCCTTGCAGCCTGCCCTGCCACTCCTCTGACAGCACCTGCCCGCTCCCCCGCTTTTGAGTCTCTGTTCAGAGACCACCCTGCAAAAATAGAACTTCCACTAGCCCTTCCATCCCCGGGCCTTGCTCTATTCATCTCCATAGAATGTGCTGTAACCTAAAATGGCAGCATCTATCGTCCTATCTCTCACTGGAACAGTGCTCTCCCATAGAAATAGGACATGAGCCATTATGCACTTTCACATGTCATAGCAGCCACATGTGGAAAGGCAAAGAGAAACAGGTGAAGTTAATTTCAATAATATATTTTATTTAACCCAAGATATCCAAGCTATTACCATGTCAACATGTAGCTGTAGAAAAATATGTTAATGAGCTACTTCACATTTCCTGGTCTCTGGTTTGGATTCTCATGTGCTTCCAACCATTCCCGTCGAGACCAGCCACATTTCGGGGATTTGTGACCATCTGAGCTTGGACAGCACAGCTCTAAACACAGTATAAGCTCCATGGGGGCAGTGACCCTTGCTCCTGTCCATCTTTCTCTTCTCGGTGTTAGGGACAGAGTCCAGCACTTACCAAATGTTTGTTGATCACATGCGTGCATGATGCAATAAATTAAAGGCATCTTTTGCTTTGAGTCTCTCCCTTCCAACCCCTGCCACCTCCTCACCTCACACAGGTATGGCCCATAGCTATACCTTTTCATCCTGGGATGTTCTACCCCCATCACTAGTTCTAGAGGCCACAGAAGAGGCTCAGAGGGAGCAGGCCTGGGTGTCGTGTCTGTGCTGCCCTGAGAACCTGTACGGTCAGAGCTGGGCATCTACTTAGCACCACTCCCCTTCTCATCAGATTGTCTGTGACTCCCAGCTCCTCACCCTAATCCTGAGCTGCATGGTACAGTCCCCTCAGTGACATTGAACGGCCTCCAGTGTAATGAGCATGGGAACAGTGACATCTGACCTCATGCTCTTTGAGTGAGGAGAGGGTCAGAGGTCTGCCTGGTTTGAACTGTGTCTACCTGGACAGCTGGCTCTCAGGGCCCACCTGCTCCCCGAGGGCCCGCATGCCTGCTCGTCTGTCTGCTGCTTCTGCGACAGCTGCGTGCCAGCCTGTTCCCAGCTCTCACCCTCGGCTGACAGCTCTGATCCTCCCCTCCCTGGATGGCACATCTTGGTGTGGCACAGAGCTGTCTCCTGGGGTTGAGTTTTTCTTCTACTAATTCATTTTTATTAATAGCTTCACTGAGATACAGTTCACACACCACACAATTTACCCCTTTCAAGAGTACAATTCAATGGATTATGTTAAATTTACATTTTTGCTCCATTATGTACAAACATCACCACAGTCCATTTTATTTATTTGTTTGTTTGTTTGATTTTTTATTTATTATTTTTTTAATCCTCACCCAAGGATATTTTTCCATTGATTTTTAGAGAGTGGAAGAGAGAGGGAAAAACAGAGAGAAATATCAATGTGAAAGAAACACATCAATTGGTTTCCTCCTGCCTACGCCCCAACCAGGGCCCCAGCAGGGGAAGAGCCTACAACAGAGATATGGGCCCTTGACCAGAATCGAACCCAGGATCCTTCAGTCTGCAGGTTGATGCTTTATCCACTGAGGCAAACCAGCTAGAGCACCAGTCCATTTTATATCATTTTTCATCACTGTAGAAGAAGGCCCATGCCCTTTAGTTATCACTACCTGCTCCCTCCGCTGAAACCTTATGTAACCTCTAATCTGTTCTCTGTCTCTATAGACTTCCCTTCTCTGGACACTTCATATAAATGAAATTATGCAATATGTCGCCTTTTGTGACTGGCTTCTTTCACTTAGCATAGCACTGTCAAGGTTATCATGCTGTAGCTTGGGTCAGTACTCCATTCCTTTTTATTGCTGAACAATACTCCATTGTAGATACACCCATTCATCTGCTGATAGACATTTACATTGTTTTCATCTTTAGGCTATTATGAATAACTAGAGGCCCAGTGCACAAAATTCATGTGGGGAGGCGGGGTTCCGGGAGAGGGGAGAGATTCCTCAGCCCTGCCTGCACCCTCTCGCAATCCAGAACTGCTGGCTCCTAACTGCTCACCTGCCTGCCTGCCTGATTGCCCCTAACCACTCGCCTGCCTGCCTTCCTCATCACCCCTAACTGCTCGCCTGCCTGCCTCATCACACCTAACCACTAGCCTGCCTGCTTCATTGCCCCTAACTACTCTGCTTGCCTGCCTGATCATCCCTAACTGCTCACCTGCCTGCCCGATCACCCCTAACCACCTCTGCCTTGGCCCCCACCTGCTATAGTGACTGCCTCTGCCTCGACCCCCGCTGCCACAGCTTCATCTGGAAGGTCATCCAGAAGGAAGTCTGGAAGGTCGTTCGGCTGTCCAAGTCTAATTAGCATATTACGCTTTTATTATTATAGACTAGGGGCCCGGTGCACAAAATTCGTGCACTGGGTATGTGTGTGTAGGGGGAGTGTCCCTCAGCCCAGCTTGCCCCCTCTCACATACTGGGAGCCCTCAGGCGTTGACCCCCATCACCCTCCAATCGCAGGATCGGCCCCTTGCCCAGGCCTGACGCCTCTGTCAGACCTGGGCAGGAGACCCTCATTTCCCCCCATCACTGGTTCTGCCCCCAGCCCAGGCCTGAGGCCTCTGGCCCAGGAATCATGCCTGGGCAGGGGACCCCCATCTCCCTCTGATCGCTTGCTCCACCCCCCGCCCAAGCCTGACGCCTCTGACCCAGGCTTCAGGCCTGGGCAAGGGGACCATCATATCCCCCCAATCCCCGGCTCAACCCCCCACCCAGGCCTGATGCCTCGGCCAGAGGAGTTGACCCTCATCACCCTCCGATCACCAATCACCGGATCGGCCCCTTGACCAGGCCTGAGGCCTCCGTCAGAGGTGTCAGGCCTGGGCAGGGGACCCCCAGCTCCCTGCGGTTGCAGGCTCCGCCCCTACCCAGGCCTAACCCCTCTGGCTGAGGCGTCCTGCTCAGGCAGTGGGGACCCGCAGCTGCAGCGGTCCCGCGATCGTGGCCTCCGCTTTAGGCCCAGGCAAGGGACCCCTAGCTCCCGGGACTGCCAGCTTCGACCGTGTCCAGCTCCCATCGCTGGCTCCACCCCTACTTCCTGCTATCACTGGCCAGGGCGGCAAAGGCGCCTGATTCTCCGATCAAGGGCCTCCTTTGCCCTGCCCCCCAGCTCTTAGCTCCCCCCTGGGTTTCTGATCACTGTCAGTGGCAGGGGGCTTCTTCCTGCTTTCCCTTTCGCCTCCCTGCATTGTGCCTACATATGCAAATTAGCCGCCATCTTGTTGGCAGTTAACTGCCAATCTTAGTTGGCAGTTAATTTGCATATAGCCCTGATTAGCCAATGAAAAGGGTATCGTCGTACTCCAATTACCATTTTTCTCTTTTATTAGTGTAGATGCTGCATGAACAATCATGTGCCATCCCACTAGCTTTCTCTGTGCCTTACTGCTAGATTAATCTTTGGAAAATGTGGGAGAGCCTCCCATCAGCTGGGGAGGGGCCATGGCAGCCCTAAAGAGTCCTCTTCACAAGCTCTGTGGTCATGCACATCTGGGCACAACTCTCCCTCTTACTGCTCAGGTACCACCACAGTGACTCTTTTGACCTGTGCGTGGGTATGGCAGGATTCTTGAAAATATGTGCATAAGAGCTTAAACCAGACCAGGACAAGGAACACACCCTGAGCAGGTTAGAAACTATTTCTTTCCAAGGAAAACCCTTTGCTCTTGGGAGACTTCTCTTTTGCCTGGACTCATCCCCAACGCATATCCTGCATCTTATTCTCCACTTAAGAGAGTTCTGCTATTTGCCGAAACCGGTTTGGCTCAGTGGATAGAGCGTCGGCCTGTGGACTGAAAGGTCCCAGGTTCGATTCCGGTCAAGGGCATGTACCTGGGTTGCGGGCATATCCCCAGTAGGAGATGTGCAGGAGGCAGCTGATCGATGTTTCTCTCTCATCGATGTTTTTAACTCTCTATCTCGCTCCCTTCCTCTCTGTAAAAAATCAATAAAATATATTAAAAAAAAAAGAGAGTTCTGCTATTTGTATTAGTTTCCTATTGCTGCTATAACAAATGACCACTAACTCAAATGTAAGTGACTTAAAACAACACAAATTTAACTTATAGTTTTGGAAGTCAGAAGTCCGAAATTGATCTTACTGAGCTAAAATTGAGGTGTCGGCAGGGCAGTGTTTCTTCTGGAAATTCTATAGGGGACTTCATTTCCTTGCCTCTTCCAGCTTCTGGAGGCTGCCTACGTTTCTTGACTTATGGCTCTTCCCCCATCTTCAAAGCAGCAACAGCAGTCGGTTGGGTCTTTCTCTAATTGCATCGCTCTGACTCTACGTCTTGTCAGATCTCATCTGATTCCTCTGCCTGCCTTCGCCCTTGTGATTTCATCGGGCCCACCTGGAGAATCCAGAATAACCTTCCCATCTCAAGTTAGCTCATTAGAAACCTTGATTCTGTCTGCAACCAAATGCCCCCTTGCTGTGTAACCTACATAGTCACTGTTCCAGGCCTCAGAGCATGGGTACCTCTGGGAGCATTACTCTGCCTCCTACACTGTTCTTTAATGTTCAATTCTAGTGTCTCCCTCTCATATGGGTCTTCCCCAAATGGCCCAGTCCTCTGGCTCCTTTCCTGAATGCCCCTAAGATTGATCATCCATAACCTTCATTTTATACATCTTTTGAATTATCATATACTGCTCCCTAAGTGAAATGTAAAGTCTAGAAAGGAGTGACCCAGACGCACCCCCCTGGGGGAGACAACATGTCAGAACAGGGAACCTTGGCAATTTCTAAACAGCTGTGACTCTCATTTTCCTCTCTGTAAAATGGGGCTTATACATAACTCTAGCCCTCTCTATTGTAAGAATCAAAATAAAGCAACACATCAAAAGCAAACAACTCAATTTTAAAAGTGTGCAAAGAACTTGGATAGACACCTCTTCAAAGAAGATATGCAAATGGTCAACACGCACATGGCAAGGTGCTCAATATCACTAATAATTAGGAAAATAAAAATAAAAAACAACAATGAGGTACCTCTTCACATCCATTAGAATGTCTATTATCAAAATGACAGAAAATAACAAGTGCTGGTGAGGGTGCGGAGCACCTGGAACCCTTGTGCACTACTGGTGGGAATGCAAAAACAGTGCAGCTGCTGTAAAAAAACAACAACAAAAAACAGTGGTCTGATGGTTCTTCAAAAAAGTAAACATCGAATTCCCATATGACCTAGCAATGCCACTTCTGAGTCAGCACCCAAAAGAAGTGAAAGCATACTTGAACAGACATCTGCACACCCATGTTCATAACAGCATTATTCACAATAGCCAAAAGGTGAAAGCAACACAGGTCTCCACTGACAGATAAATGGATAAACAAAATGTGGTGCACACATACAATGGAATATTGTTCAGTCTGAACAAGGAAGGAAATTCTGTAACATGTGGATGAACCTTGAGGGCATTATACTAAGTGAAATAAGCCACACACACACACACACACACACACACACACACACACACACAGACCACAGATATTGTATGATTGTACATATGAGTTTCCTAGAGTAGTCAAGTTCATAGGGACAGAAACTAGAATGGTGGGTGCAGGGAGGGGAATAGGGAGTTAGTGTGAAAGGGGACCATTTCAGCTTGGGACGATGGGGAATTTCTGTGGATGATGGTGGTGACGGTTGCACAACAATGTGAATGGATTTACTGTCACAGAGTCATACACTTAACAGTGAGTAAGATGGTAACTGTTATGTATATCGTAAACCAAAAATAAAGCAATGCAAGTACAAGTGCTCTGTTAGCCATAACATTTACACAAATTTAAAGTGACATTGTTCCTGATATTCCATTACCTCTCCCTCTCATCCACTCACCTGTGCATGATCCTAATAGTCGCTAAAGCAATGCAGACCCCAAAGACAGACATGTTCCTCTCCTCTTCCTCCCCTGTCCACCCTGCAGACAGGTATAGCTGACCATCCTACATGAATATGTCTTTTCAACTATACCAGCTGACTCTTTACTGTGACAAAACCTGAGAAGAGTTAGACAAAGCAAGGTAGAGAGGTGTGTGTTGCGCTTCACAGATTCGTGTTTATAGTCTGATAATGTGATTTTCTTTGGTGACCTGAATATATGCGTGCGCTTCTGTGTAAGCTTTGGAGGCAGCGTACATGAGCCGAGTGGGTCCCCGACTGGCTTTGTGCAGTGGAAGCGGGGAAACAATACACAGCACGGAGGCAAGGGAGCCCGCAATCCCTCCTGCCGCACGCGTGTGCGGAGAGCTGAGGGAAGCAATAAGACCTAATAACCTCACCCGTTCTCCTAATTGCTTTCTTCTCCTCACCAGGAACCACACAGCAGCTCCGGCCCTCAGGGAAATCTCTGCTTGTTATGAGGCCGTGGGCAATTCTTTCATCACTGCGAAATGCTGGCTGTTTGTGTCAACAGATCCAATTTCAGTCAATCAATGGACAACCCGCCTCCCACCTCCCGCCTAGGTCCTCCCGCTGCCCCGCAAAGCTGAGAGCTGGCCTCCTTCCTACCCTGGCCCCTGGAGTCCTGGTACCGGGAATGCCCAGGCAGCAGGGCAGGCTGGATGTGGCACAGAGGGTCACAGCCCACCAGGAAGACCTTGTGGTGTGCAGGTTAGAAGCGCCAGCTTTGTACAGACACACCTGGAAAGAAGACCTGGCTCCGCCCCCTGGGGCTGCACTGCCTCCCCTGTTGAACCCCAGGTTCCTTACTTCTAAAGCAGGACAGTGATAGTGCCTGCCTATGCCAGGCTTTTAGCCATCTCTGGCCTGTAGCAAATAAAAAGCAAGAGGCATTGGTGATCTGCCAAATCTCACAAACCAAATCGGGCAATAAATTGGAGCTACTGTGGATTTTACGACCATCATTAGCATCATCATCATTACCACAGTCATCTTGAGGATTGTGAGGGAAACGAGGGACAGGAACCAGCCTGTGTGGTTCTACCAATACTGAGTGAGAACCTTGGCCACTAGTTGGTGATGGTTTACTAGGCAGAGATGCGCACTGGGTGTCATCGATGTTTGCAAAAAGAAATATGGGAACCGTAGTGTCCTCATCAGAAACGTGGCGCCTGGCCTAGGAAGGCCATTTGCAGGTAGACTTGCCTAAGGAGGTTTGCGCTATTGCATGGCGGACACCAAGTTGGAATAGGGTTTGTCCTTAAACACGCGTGGGCCCAAGAGCAGAGTAAAAGGGGCCCAAGGCCCAACAGCGGCTCCCTGAGCTTCTGCATTTCTGCTGGGAAATCAAGAAAAACAAAGCCCTCCCCACAAAGCAGCTCTCTCGCTTGTAGGACAGAGCACAGCTTCATGGCCCGTGTGCAGTTCCCCCTTGGGTGCTAGAGGTCCCTGCTGAGCAACGAAGAGTTAAGGCAATTCTACCTCTTGCGGGGCCCTCACTCCTAACAGATTCGGAGAGGAGACACCACTGAGTGAGCATGTGCATCCCTGAGCGGGGCAGCATCAAGCCCTTCAGAACCGGATGCAGGGGACAACCTAACCAAGCAGCACAGGCCTTTCCCCACGGTCCAGGAGCCTCCACCGTGGGAAGGGCATGCTGCTCCGAACAGGCAGGGATGAAACATTTCTCCAGCAGGCAGGTTAGGAGGAGCTCGGAGGGCATTTTGTGGCTGCCCTTGCTGTTTTGTTTAATTGGGAAAAGAGAGTAATTAGAGGTAAGTTTTCCAGATGCACAAGCCCTAATATTTACTGACTTTCTAGCCTGAGGGGTGCCCTGTGAAAGGCCTTCCACACTCATTATTTCACTTTATGTGTCATAATAGCCATGCCTGACAGGGATGTTACCCCTTTTATCAAACGTAGGTGCTGAGGCCCAGGTGTGATGGGAAGTGGGGCTGGCACAGAGCGGCGTCAGTGATGACAGAGCAGCAGACTTGCCCAGGGTCACAGTCAGAGGAGAGATCCGGATGGGGGTTCTCAAGGTCCAGGTCACTCCTAGGCAGGTGACTAGGAGGGCCTTCATGGGTTTTGGTTCCTGGGAGAATGTTCCAGCTGGGAGAATGAAGCAGCTTTTTCTAGGGGAATAGGCCCTTAAAATAACAGCTGGACTTCTCCATACAGCCCAAGGACAGGCCCCTCCGATCACTTAAGGTAGCGCAGATATCTGGGGGAGGGAGTCAAAGATTCTGAGTCAGATAGATGGAGAGCGAGAGGGAGAGAGAGAGAAAGACACGCCAGGCCAGTAAAGTGCGAGTAATGTATTTGGGCTTTTCTCTGGGGCAGGGTTCTCCACAGTGCCTGCCGCCTTTCTGAAATGCAGCTCAGTATGACGACCATGAAAAAATAAAAGAACAACAGGTGGCCATGCATGTTTGGGAAACATGGGCCTGAGACAGGCAAGCGCGGTGGGAAGACTGGCTGCTCTTGGAAGTTTAATTGTTGCACAGAAACTGACACAGAAATCTGGATTTCCAACCAGACTTCCCCTGGAGCTCCAGACGAGCAAGTGAAACTGCCTCCTGAGATCTCTGTGTGGCTGTCCCACAAGCACATACAACTCAACATGCCTGAAGTCAAATGAACCGAGGCAGGTGCACCCACCCACACCCGCCACCACAAAGGAGGAATTCACCAATGTTCTCGCCACAGATTCACCAGCTTCTGGACCAGTCTGATTCCAGTCTCACTCCACTCCACCCGTCAGTGGTTCTTAAGAGCTTGCTCTGCAATCCAGGTTTGACCAAGGCACTCCCCTGCTTACCACCTCCCATCTCCCACCAGCATTGAAGAGTCTAGAGCCCAAACTCCCTTAGCAGGTTCCCCAAAGATGAATGAACTGTGCCTAAGAGGTAGATAAACACAACTGTGAAGGTTAATTTTGTGTCACCATGGCTAGGTCAGGTGTATTCGTGTGCCAGGCTACCCCTCACAATACCACTGACTGAGTGACTTCAACAACAGAATCTTATGTCCTTGCATTTGTAGAGCTGGAGGTCCAAGATCAAGGTAACAGCGGGGTTGGTTTCCCTGAAGCCTCTCTTTGGTTTATAGAGGGTCGACTTTTCGCTGTGTCATCACTTGGTTATTCCTTGGTGAAGACATCCCTGGTGTCTCTCTGTGTGTCCTCAGCTCCTTTCCTTATAAGGACACCAGTCAGACTGGATTAGGACCCACAGTGACAGGCTTATTTTTACTTAATTAAAGGCTTTATCTCCAAATACAATCTAGTTGTTGCTGTGAAGGTGTTTCTGATGTGATTAACATGTAAACCAGTAGACTTAGAGTAAAGCAGATCCCCCTCCATACATGGGGGGGACCTCAGCCAATCACTTGGCGGCCTTAAGAGAAAAGACAGAAGTCCCTGAGGCAGAGGGAATCCTCCTCCAGATGTCTTCAGGCTCGAGTGCAACATCCATTCTTCCCTTTGCAGAATTTGGACTTGCCGGCCCCCATGATCACATGAGCCAATCTCTTCAAACAGAGCTCTCCTTATACATACACACACCACACTAGTCCTGCTTCTTTGGAGAACCCCGACTAATACAACCGCGGATCAAACAATGTGCCTGCTAGCACATGCATGTATATGTGGAAGCAGGACGCGCCACTGGCATGGTGTTTCCAAATTATCAGGGACGCAGGCTACTTCCGTGGTGTGCCCCTCAGTGTGCCCCTCCCCCTCCTGGTCCACGCTGGCTGCCCCGACATCATGTCTTATTCCTGCCAGAGAGGGAGAGATGAGGCCACATCTCCTGCATTTAGGAGACTTTCTGGAAGTTGAATGAACATGAGCATCCCGTTGGCCAGAGAACTTAGCCGCCTCTTGTTGCAAGGGAACTAGGAATGTAGTCTATATTCCGGAATACATGTGCCCAGCTAAAGCCAGAAGGTGTTCTACAATGGTAGAAAGGGGGAGTGGACACGGCACTCACCACAATACAACGTCCTCCACAAGTACCAAGTGATGGGAACCAACGAGGATTCGTTATTTAGGAAGTAAGAGGAGATTAATGGTGGGGGCAGGCAGAGAGGGCTGCACGGTGGAAAGGGAACCTGGGCGAACTTTGAAGGAAGGGTTAATCCGCTGAAGCAGGCGAACATCCCAGCACACTTGTCCCAGGCTGATGGACTAAACACACTGTGATCACAGCATGACAGTGGGTAGTCTCAATCCAGGATCTGGCAGTGTGAGGCCAGGCTGGAAAGCAGGCTTCCTCAGCAACAGGCGGGCAGCAGCTGCCAGCCAAGGATGGTCAGGCTGACAGGCTAATGGGGCCCACGGCCAAGGGCATCACGACCGCTCTGGCACCCCTCCGGTCCTCTCTGCAGCCAGGTAGGCGTGGACTTGCATCCATCTCCTCAGGGCAAACCAGCCAATGGGCAGCCTCGCTGATGCTGTAATGCTCCAGCTCAGCATTTCATTGGCCACCTCTCTTTCTGGGCTCAAACTGTTTACTCATTTTTTAAGAAATTGCAATTAGGCATAAACAGAACACAGCGGAGGAGGACTGGCTGCCTGGGCCTGGGTGGGTGGGCGGAGCGTGCCCTGAGCCAGAAGGGACAGCTTCCGAGGCCTCGCACAGGCCCCGGGGAGCCAGGCTTCCCTGCCCAGGCACCTGCTTCACTCAGGATCAGCAGGGGGATGTCCCCATTATTTACTTTTTGTCTTTACAGCTTTACAATTCACGCTTCCTAATGCAGCGTTGCTGGGCCTTTCTCACACTGCAGTGCTGACGCACAAGGAGTGTCTGTGGGCAGGAGCATTTCCCAGGCCTGCACAGCTGCAGAGCCTTCCACTCCCAGAGCATCCAAGGCTCGGGCAGTGTGCCCGCGAGGACAGCGCTCCTATAAGGGACAGGTCACTCCAGAATCCCCAGTGTCAGTCCTGCTCCGAGAGCCTCCTCATGCAGCTGTTATCTTCCCTCCCCCCCACCCTGGGTCTGCCTTGCCTTACCAGGCTCTGGTTGGCAGGAGGGTTGTGACATACAAGGCATGAGCGCTGCCCCTGGGAACCCAGGCCCTAACTGTGGTTGGGAGCTGGGAGGTGGAGGTGAGAAGTTTAGGGCTGAGGGAGCCTTGATCTGCCTTCCAACCTCCTTGTTGCACCCGAGTTTGGATCCCAGGTGATCAGGACCCTGTCCAGCCCGCAATGACTGGGCCCTTCTCAGCACCAGCATCCGCGGGTGCTAGAGACAGATTCTGCCCTCCAGCTGGTCCCTGGAGGACCAGGAGGTAGAACTAAGCAAGTCACTGCAACACAGGGTGCTGGGTACAGGAGTAGCAGTCACACCAGGCATGGTGGTGACTCAAAAGAAGAAAGTGATCTTTGCTTTGGGGAGGAAGATGGGAGGAGGCAAGACACTAGGGAGAAAGGGAATAGGAGATGCCAAAGACAGAGGTCCATGCTGGAGCTTGTCAATGAAACCCACACAGCCCAGCAGCCCCACAATTGTTTCTGTCTCAAGGAACCAGGTCTGGAATCTGAGAACCAGGTTCTCATTTTCATGGGACAAGGGCCAGACTGGCCAGTGCACTGGGGGTGAGATGAATGCCCAGTGCCGGTGGAGAGGGGCAGCGAGCCCGGGCTGGTACAGATCTGCCATACCCTTCCTGTCTTCCTATCACAGCTCCCCAGGGCTGCTTGTGCCACAGAGGGAGCTCGGGTCAGGCCACGTCCACGTGGTCAGAGGCCAGCAGGCCCTCAGCTCCCAGCAGGTTAAACACATAGTGCGGTGGCGGGGCAGGGGCACGGGGTTGGTGGTGCGGTGGGTGTCCTTACAGCCATGGTGCAGGGCTGAAGTGGAGAGAAGAGGTTGGGGATGAGATGGAGCAGAAATGAGAGCAAAGAGAAGGAAGAGAGAGGGCAGAGAGGGGCGAGCCAGTGCTCCGAGACTAGGAGCTCTGCATTCCAGCCCAGCCCACTTCTCACTGCCCGTGTGGCCGTGGGCTGGTCATCTCTGCTCTGGACCAGGTCCCGCACCTGTAGAAGGAGGTGGGAGAGGAGCCATGATTTCTAAGACCCCCTTGTCCTCCAGGGTCATAACATTCTTTTCTGGAAGGTCCCTTACCAACTGCAGCTGTCACCACTGTGAGGAGGAGTGGGCAGGTGGGTGCAGATGGGACGCAGTGTGCTGGTGGGCTGAGTGGGAGCTGGCAGCTGGGCTGACTCCAAGCCGGTGCAGCACGCAGCCCCCTCCCTTTCCCTCTCCGCCCGCTGCCTGCTGAACCCCCAGGAGCAGCGGCTAATGTAATCAGCTCCTCCATCGCCCCATAATGGTCCTGCAGCAGCTTCTGCAGTCCCCGCCTCTCTGCTGAGAGCAGGCTGTGGGCTGGTGGAGGGGAGGAGAGGAGCTCTGTCTTCTCAGTGTCATCCTAGGACAGAGGCCGTCTGCAGCCTCGGACGGACTGGGCACGGGGCTGGGACACAGCCGAGCGCACTTCCTCCTTCTGCACTGAATTCCACTGAGCAAGGATCCCCTTGCTCCTCATCTGGTAGGATGTCCCTCCTGCAGTTGTTTCAAATTGTGTTTAATGAAGACACCCTTCTTTAATGCACTCTTATGTGGAATTGTAAACAACACTTTATTCAATCATTGTTTCTTGAAATATGTGTGTGTGGTGTTGAGAACTGGGTACACGATGGGGCCGAGAGCCTTGTCTCTGCCTTCATAGAGCTTGGGTGCGAGTGAGGCTGACCATTAGCCCGTAACTCCTTAATGAACTCTTGGGATCAATGTGGGGAAGGAGAAGAATGCAGGATGCCTTAGGCTGCGTTGTCAGGAAGGAGTTCCTGGGAAGGGATGTTCCTGCCTCTTGCTGGACCTGCCAGTGTGAGAGCGGGGACCATGCCAGGTGGAGCCCTTGGGAGCTGATGCACCCGGGAGGAACCAGCAGCCCCCACACGCAGAGGGGACAGTGAGACCCCGCCGGCAGCAGGTGCTGACACTCCTCGCAGCTCAAGCCGAGGCAACAGTTCCCACCCGTGCACCCACAAAAGCCAAGTGTTTAATAAGATGTAGCAAATACAGCTGAATGGATCGGAAAGATGTGAGGTGTGGCGCACACACACACATGCATACACACACACATGCACACATGCATACACACATATAATAGAATACTACTCAAACATAAAAAGGTGAAATATTGCCATTTGTAACAACATGGATGGATCATGGGAGTGTTATGCTAAGTCAGATGAAAAAGAACAAAAACCATATGATTTCACTTACATCTGGAATATAAAACAGATAGATTCAGAGAACAGATGAGGGGTTCCCAGAGTGGTAAAGGAAGGAGGGAGGGCCTCATGGGTAAGAGGAGTCAAATATATGTTGACAGATGAAAATTAGACTTTTGGTGCTGAGCAGGCTATAGTGTATACCAGTGATGGCGAACCTTTTGAGCTCGGCGTGTCAGCATTTTGAAAAACCCTAACTTAACTCTGGTGCCGTGTCACATATAGAAATTTTGTGATACTTGCAACCATAATAAAACAAAGACTTATATTTTGATATTTATTTTCTATATTTAAATACCATTTAACAAAGAAAAATCAACCAAAAAAATGAGTTTGCGTGTACCTCTCACACGCGTGTCATAGGTTCGCCATCACTGGCTGTATACAGATGTCAAATTATAATGTACACCTGAGACCTATATAATGTTATTAACCAATGCTACTCAATTCGAAAAAAGAAGCAAAAGCAAAATCTTTCCTCCTTCACAGAAACTGGCAAATAAAGAATGTATGCACATGTACGCACGCACGCATGCGCACGCGCACACACACACACACAAGGAAGATGACCAACCCCATATAAGAGTATTAACACATTTAACAAAAGAAAGAACTTATAACTAAGAAAATCAAGCTACAAGTATAATGAAAAGAGAAATTTTTAAATCCATATATTTAATATAGTCAGAGATATAAAGGCAGGTATCTATGTATCAAATGAGAAAAGATGGTTATGAATTAAGAGCTGGCAATTATGAAAGAATTAAGGAGAGATCTTAGAAATGACTCTGATCATAGTGTGGAGAGTGAATTGCAAGGGGCAATATGCATATGACTAGGTAAGAGATGACCATGGGTTTGGTCAGGGTGGAGCAGAGGAGAGGGAGAGGAGTAGATGGATTTAAAATAGATTTTGAATGATGGAACTGTAGGTGTGGATGTGAGCATGGAGAAGAGGGAGGACTTGGTGGCAATGCTTTGTAAGGAACGACGAATGTTTCCAAAGGTGAGAACAGAAAGGAAAAAAAAGCTCATTTTTCTAACATTAATTAATTCACACAAGGTCACATTTTACACTATTTTAATTAACTTTTATTGAGTTCATGTTCAAAATGGGAAACAATATTCATTAAAATAGTCATGAGGACCCTAGGTATAACAGCATGGGGTATTTAATCAGGATAGAAAATGGGAAATCTTTTTATTCTGCTCTGATGCATGGTGGGGTTTCATAAATTCCTAACCTTTCTCAATCCTATCCCCTTTGCAGATGACAGGAAGAAATAGACTTGATGGTCTTAACTCTTTCAGGAAGCCTTGCCCAAGACTTCTCACCCATTTCCCCCTCCGCAGCCCCTGTTTAGGTCCCTTTCTTGGCTAACACTCTGGAAATATCTGTCTCACAACCACTACATTATCTTGGCATCCTTTCTTATTTCCCCCATAATATTGTGAGCTTTTTGAGGGCAAAACCTTGTCTTACTTATTTCTTTATGTTCTAGTAGGATACCTGACATACAGCAGGTGCTCAGTTACGTTTTTTGAATGAATGAAAGCCAAGAAAAGTTTTCCTGTGTTTCATTTAAATTTAACAAAGGACACAAACGTCTATATTGCACTGTGTGAAATAAAAATTTAAAGGGCAAGTCCTTTTATAGTGGCATCAAAGGGCTGCAGGACCTGCTGCATGGGACAGGGTGGCTGGTGGAACACAGCTGGTGGCTGGGTCATTCTCTGAAGTGTGGACTTAAGAATGCCAGTCCTGTGCTCCACGCCTAGGGATGTAGGAGAAAGTCTTAACACATACCCCAGTGGCACCTCTGCACTAACTTGGGGGCCACCAGAGGAACTTTTGTTTCATGTTTCAATAGTTCAGATTGTCTCCAAATTAAGCAAAAGCATTTTTCATAGCTGAGCTGACACTGATTTTCCAGATTCCTGCCCTACTTATTCATAAGCCCTCCACCATTCATTTTCCTTTTCTCGATAAGCCCCTGTCAGAGGAAATTTCATCCAGGAGTTCATGTTGAGCATGTGGATATGCCCAGTTATGTAACAAGTCCAATTGGAGGACAGCAAATCCTCCCTGGCTGCCTCATTCATGTCCTTTCTTACTGTCCACCAGCCACTTGACTCACTGTCCTCTTCATTCCAACCCCCCTTAGGAATGACCTTGCCCATCCCCACTTGCCAAACCAGCATGAAATGTACTAGAGGAAAAAGCAACTGTCTTCTTATTTTTTAAGAGGAGACATGTAGAAGGCAAGTTTGAGGCTGAATTTTACTTCCCTGTTGAAATGTCTAAGTACTTCTGTGACTTAGTTCTAAGAAAACCCAATATTTAGATTTCTAAATATAAACTCACACACTATTCATACCACAAAAGGATTGTCCCATTTTCACAAGAATTGCCCTCTGTGAATACCTGCAAATCAATAAGAGATAAGACAGATAACCAAATTGAAAAATAAACAAGATGTTTAAACAAGCATTTCCTTTGAAAGTTTATCTAAATGGCCAGTAACATAGAAAAATATGCTCAATTTTATTAGTCATGAGGCAAATTCAAATTAAAAGCATAATCTAATACTAATAGACACCCATCAGCATGGCTAAAATAAAATAAAAAAACAGAAAATAGTAAGTGTTGACAAGTTGTGGAGCAATTAGAACTCCCATACACTGCTAGTGAGAGGGGGAAATTAGTGCACTACTATAGAAATCTGCTTGACAATATTTATAAAACTGAAGTACACATAACCTCTGACTCAAAGATTCTACTCTTAGGTGTATACCCCAAAGAAATGCATATATACACTGAGTGGCCAGATTATTATGACCACCTGACGTTTGTAGGCAAATTAGCTATAATTTCACGCTAAAGTTGCTAGAGGGCCAGACCATTATAAACAGGGAAGCAGGTTGTTTACCACGACAGTAGAAGTGGTTTTTTTCTGAAGATATGGGTAAACAACGCAATTTAACAGCCTTTGAACGTGGGATGATTGTTGGTGCTCAGAGCCATGGAGCGAGTATCAGCAAAAGAGCCGAAGGCCTGTTCAAACACCCTTTCTGTTACCAAGATAAAACGTCTCCAATTCACACAGGAACACAAGGATTGGACAGTCGAGCATTGGAAAAAAGTCATGTGGTCCAATGAATCACATTTCCAGTTGCATCATGCAGCTGGCAGAGTGAGAATTTGGTGGAAACAGTATGAAAGCATGCACCCCACATGCATGAGTACAACCCTTCAAGCTGGTGGGAACAGTGTTATGGTTTGGGGCATGTTTTCTTGGCATAATTTGGGCCCTTTAATTCATGTGGAACAACGTCTGACTAGCACAACATACCTAAGTATCATTGCTGATCAAGTTCATCCTATCATGTTGATGGTGTATCCCAATGGAGATGGCTTCTTCCAACAAGACAATGTGCCATGCCACGGTGCTCGTATTGTGCAGGAGTGGTTTCAAGAACATGAGGGAGACTTTACCTTGCTTAGGTGGCCCCCACAATCACCAGATCTCAATCCAATTGAGCATTTGTGGGACGAAGTTAAAAGAGCCATCAGGCAGCTGGTTCCACAACCATCAAATCTCACAGAACTGGACAGTGCTATTCATCAGGCATGGTGTCAGGTTCCTCGCATCACCTTTCAACATCTCGTGGAGTCAGTGCCAAGAAGAATCGCCGCAGTATTGAAGGCAAAAGGTGGCCCAAGGAAGTACTGATGGGGTGGCCATAATAATCTGGCCACTCAGTGTAGTTCCACCGAGACACATGCACTAGAATGTACATATCTGGTTATTATACAAATATCCATACAAAGTAGAATGGATACAAAAAATTGTGATGCATTCACATAATGAAATTTTTACAGCATAAGAATGAATCCACACTACATGCAACAACATGGATGATATTTACAAAGACAATGTTCAGCAAAAGAAGATAGACACAAAAAAGGATACACTACACCAATCCCTTTAAATAGGGAAAACCTGGCAACATTAACCCACTAGTATGTTCTTACAAGTCAGGATCGTGGTTATCCTATGCGGTAAGTGATTGGAGGGGAACACAGGGAGTGAGCTTCTAAAGTTATGTTAATGTTTTACTTCTTGGTCTGGGTACTGGTTACATAGATGTGCTCACTTCTCAGCATGCGTATTATACATCAATAAAAAGTTTTTCTTAAAGTATGATTCAATTACAGATTTTCCATGCCACAGGAAACTTTCTAGAAACATATCCGCTGTCCGGCATAACATGTACCACCTATATTCGATTAGATTGAATAATGTCCCTCCCACCCTATCTTCGCTATTGGCTGGTTCTGCACGGATGGGGAATTGAGCTAGGGTTTCTGTGTGCATGGCACCGGGTCGTGTGTTTGGGTGTTACTCTCTACTCGCACCAGGCCATGCACCCAGTTGAGACCGGAGGACAGGGACCACTGTCCTTTCTCCTTCCTCTGCAGGCCGCCCGTCCTCAGTGCCCAGCCGGCCAGCGGATTCTTCAGAGGACACAGTGCCGGCGGCAGAGGACTCCGTTTCCTCTGGCTCAGTCATCAAACAAGCTCCGAGGCCTGTCCGCTGAAGGAGCACTTCTTATGTGCCCGCAATTCCCTCCGTTCACCCCACACACTCCCTAATAACCCATGCTCATTTCTCAGGGGAGCTGGGAAGCACCACCGGAAAGACCACTCCTGGGAAGAGACCAGCTGGCACCAGGACCCAGCTGGCCCCCATCGCCACATCACACCGCCTGGCGTTTCCTACGGAAGCCCTACGCTGTGACTATGGTTTCCCCAAGCGGCTACCTTCCTGCTGCAAGTAACAACCTGGGCCCACTGCCATCCAGGGGAGGCGCTGATACCCTCTCTTCCATCCAAGGCGCGGGGACAATCTATCAGGACTCACCAGCCAGAGACTCTGGTTCTCCCAGACCTCAGCGGGGCCCAGGACAATGTCATCAGCCTCCGCCTGTTCTTTCTCAGCAGGAGAGAGAGGAGGCCGCAGAGCTTGGCCGGCTTCAGACGCTGCTTGCTGGTCAGTACCTGGGGAGTCTCTGCTCTGGACGCAGACCCTGCCGGCGCTGTCAGATCGCCCTGTTTACAGACAATGACTGGCCACCCAAGTTTCCCCCAGGCAGCCTGATTGCTGCTGCACATCCCAGCCGGCTGTGCAGAAGTGTCTATATTGATCACACCAGCTTGCCACTGCGGACACAAAGCCGCTCTGTAATACGCTGGGAAGGCACAGTGCCACCCAGTGATGTGATTACAGCTCAGCTTTGGGAAATGAGCTGTTGTTCCAAGCTCAGCCCAGCAGCATTTCTTCAACCCCAAGGGGAGCTTGCCCGGGCCTGCTGACCTCTCCCTCCCCGGTGCGCCAGTGTTGTCATGGGAATCAGTAAAGGCAGCCTAGCAGACAGTGTCTAAACTGGCCCATCTGGGGTGAGAGCATGGCCACCCATGGTCTCTGTATCCAGGTCCCCAGACTCCAGTCTTTGGCCAGCCTCTGGTGCCCACTTTCTGTGCTTCATGCATCCCTCACCCTTGGAAGAAAAACTGCTGCAAGATCCCAGCCTCGCTTTGGCCAGGGCCTTAGAGGCCAGCTGGGAGGTGCTCATTTTACCAATGAGGAAACAAGCCCAGAGAAGTGAAGTGACCTGCCCATGGTCACACAGCTGTGCTGGTGGAAGAGATATGAGGAGAATCCAGGCCTCCTGAGTCCCCGACCCCACATCTTCCCAGCGGGTTTCTTTGAAATGAAGGGACTCTGCTAAGCCCTGCGTGGTTTCAGGTTGCAGTTTCAGGGTGTCTGCAGTTCATCTCTTTCAACTGGGGACCTGAAAGGGACCCCCAGGGACTAGGGCTCGAGAGGACAGCAAGCCCCGCACTCAGGCCACCTGAGGAGAAGTGTTTGGGCAGCCGCAGGAAACAGTGTAGCCTGAAGAGCTGCACCGAAGTCGGTGGCTGGCTGCCCTCGGGTATCAGGACGTCCAATCCAAGGCTCTTCTAGGAAGGGCAGCACACACGGGCTTCCCCCGGCACCTGACCCCGGGCAGTGATGTTCACGCCATCCCTGCTGCTCTGTCGATGCGTCACTTGAAACTGGAAATCCACCCCCTCTCCTGGACATGTTGACAACTGAGGCAGGAAAGGTGGGCATCGGGGCAGTGCGTAGCCACTGTGCAGCCTCTGTGGCCACTCCCACTGTTCTAAGATGCCCAGGGAAGGGTCAGACACTGGTCCCAGCTGGCATCCGCTGCAATTCCTTCTCTTTCCCATCAGCCCCTAGCAAGGCCCACAGCCCTGTTCCCTTCAGCCTCCTCTTTGCTCCGAGTTCTAGAGCTTCTTCCCTATGAAGATGGTCCTCAGGGCAGAACACGGGTTCCTCTTGCCCCACAATGCGGGGCTGGGCCCGAAGCAAATGCCTGGGCCTGTGGTGAGGCTGTAGGAGGGAAACAGAGGGCCCCGGGGCAGCCGGGGTGGAGGGGTCTCAGGTTCAGCAGGTCTCAGTGGCTCCTCAGCCATCCTCTGCCTCTCCCTCAGGGCCCTTACCTGCCCCCTAGCTGCTTGGCGGGGGGGGGGGGGGGGGGGGGGAGGCCTGGGCCTCTGCTTTTTCTCCTCGTGCGCCCCCGCCCTGCCCCATCCAGGCTTCCCAGGCCTGAGCCCCACTTTCTCAGGACCTGTCTGCGAGGTGACTGGCTGGGGAACTGGGCCAATACATAAGGCTGGTGATTTTCATCGTTTTCCAATAACTCCCCATGTGTCCCACTCTGGCCTCTTGGGACCTTTGTTTCCACATCTGAAGCTCCAGGTATTTTTAAACAAGAGCCACCAGGCCTCCCATGAGTTTACTGCTATTGCTTTTTCAAAAATGTTCTTGCCTTAAGACATTTGTGCTCCAAATTCCGACAGAACAGACCTGAGCCCAGCTTTGCCCCGTCCTCACTGCCTAAGCTCTCTTCCTCAGGGCCCTCATCTGTATTACGGGGACAGTAACAACGTCAGCCTCGTGTTTTGTTTGAAGGATGGAGTGAGATGATACACAGGAAGTGCCCATCCCAGCGCTTGGCCCTGTGTGATCCTCAGTAAATGTCACAAATATTCACATCTCATCAGCACCCTGTGAGGCAGAGGGCATGTTCCAGCACAAATGCCTACAGTCAGAGCGGGTGTCGGCCGCACCCAGGTAGGAGTGCAGAGGCCTCCCAGGGCCTCTCCTCTGCAGCCCTGTGGCTAATGTGCTGTCCTCCTCTCTTCCTGGTGGGGATGGAAGGTGCACGGCGAGGCCTTCTCATCACTCACGTAGTCCCGGCTGCATACCAGAATCCCAGAGTAATCTCTCCGTGTTTCCCGCTCTCAGAGTTCGCCCAGTGACTTGGCTTATAGGTGAAGATGCCAAGGCCCAGAGAGGTTGTGATATGCCTGGAGTCACACAGCCTATTCTCCCACCCTCCATGCCCAGATGTGCTGGCCCTTCCGTGTCTCAGGGCTTCTAGGTTGTCCTTGGCTCACTCACTCACAGGCCCTGAAGAGGGGCCGAGGGGCTTGGCAGTCCAGAACCCTCCAGGCACAAGAAGCCCCTCCTGACCCAGCCTCCTCCTGCCTCCTCCCAAGGTGACAGGCTTCTCCCGGTCACGCTTTGCCCCTTTCACACACATCTCCCGCTGTCCAGTGGCTATTCCTCTGCTCAGGCCCAAACGGGCCTTTCAGTCAACAACCCCCGGGAGCCTGGGCTAGGAAGAGGGACATGGGGAGAGCAGAGGGGCCAGGGACCCAGCTCACTTGAGTGGCACACAGGCCAGCAAGGGCCATGCAAACCACAGGGAGGATGAGCCCAAGCAGTCGCTCCTGCTGTGAGCCGTGTCCAGTTCTCCTCGTCTTTTCTGCTTCCTGGGAGGCAAATGTTCTGACAAAGATGTGATGCTGGAACAGGGCATTCATTTCAATATCATGAAAAAGAGACAAATGTACTACTCGTTGTAATATTTTAAGCAATAAAATAAATAAATAATAAAATAAAATCAGTCAGAAGAGAGTTGTGGCAGTAAAAAAAAAAATAAAAAAAAATAAGAAAATAAAAGCAATCAATCGGCTGGGAAACACCTCATTTTCCCTTAAACACCGCAAAGCCGAAGCCTCGGATTCTCCTTCCTCCCGCCCTCCCCCTCCTCCAGCAGCTCGCTGTCCCCTGCGCATTGGCTTCACTTCGTGGCCTAAAACTATGCCCTGGGAGGCCCAGGGATTCTCTTTGGCTGATAAACAGCCTCTAGACAGCAACTGCCCCGCAGGCACCTGGCTCCCAAGGAGTCAGAGTGGAGGGCGTCGCTGGCAGACAGGGTCCTCCCGGGAGCACAGGGCAGGTGGCCAATCCCCTTACAGTTTCTCCAACACTCCATTGGGGTGCTGGGGGCCTGAGGCACGAGCAGTGCCCTCTGAGCTCTTCCCTTAATAATGGGGCGGAGGCTAACGCCAGGCTAATGTGAAGACAGAGACAGGGACAAAACAGCCCTTTCAGGGCCTGCAGAGCCAGAGGCTGGGGAGGCCAGTATTGGACCCCCCTCTTCCTCTGCCCCCCACTCCGGCTGCCTGCTCCCCACTTGCCTTCCTACTGGCTCCCCTGGCTCTGCTACTGCAGGGCATCATCTCACCTAACCTCCCTCAACAAATACTCGCCAGATGCTCCACCAGGGCTGTGTGCTCTCCCACAGACTTTCCAATTCTTATCAAAATAACAGCCGCCTGTTACAGACCCTCATGTGTGACAGGCATCGCAGGCTCCACTCCGTCCGTCCTCGCTGTGGCCCAGTGTGTGGTGCCCCAGCCCCAGTTCGCAGAAGAGCTGAGGCCCAGGAAAGTTTCGTCGTGCCCCCAGGGCCACACGGCCGGGCGCTGGGCACTTGAGCCCAGATCCTCTTGTGTCTGGGGCCTGAGTGCCTGATCTCATGGCCATACTGTCCATCCAGCCTGCAAGACTCAAGGAACGCCACGTCCAGGAGGGAGTTCTGAGCGCTGGGGGTGGCGGCGAGGAGCTTGGGCAGGGAACCGTGACCTGGGTTCAGCTGCCCGCGCCTGCAGCCACCTCCCCCTAAATGACGAGCGACCAGGAGCCTGTAGCCACAAGGGAAAACACTATGGAGGGTCCTCAAAAACTTGAACCAGAGCTGCCATAGGACCCAGCAACCCCGCTTCCGGGAAAGCACTCAGGGGAAACCCAATCAGCACCTCAGAGAGCCACCTGCACCCCACGCCCACTGCAGCATTATTCAGACCAGCTGAGACATGGAAACAACCTAAACATCTTTCGATGGATGAATGGATAAAGAAAAAGTGGTGTACACATACAGTGGAACATTATCCAGCCTTAAAAACGAAGGAAGCCTCACCTGTTACAACATGGTTGAACCTGGAGGATATTATGCTAAGTGAAATAAGCCAGACACAGAACGACAGACACTACATGACACTGTTAGACATGTGGGATCTGAAATAGTCAAACTCATGGAAGCGAGAGTAGAATGGTGGCCGCAAAGGTTAGGGGAAGGGAGAAATGAGAAGATGGTGGTAGGGGTACAAAGTTCAGTTTTGCAAGACGAATAAGTTCAGGGGATCTAACACGCAGCATGGTGACTCTAAGTAAAATACTGTATTGTATACTTGACATTTGACATTTGCTAAGAAGATAGAATTCTGACCACAAGAAAAAGGCGGGGGGGGGGGGGGTGCGGGGGGGAAGAAAAGTAATTAACTGAAGTGATGGATTTGTTAGTTTTATTATAGTAATTATTTCACAATATACATATATATGAAAATGTCAGGTTGAATATCTTGAATATATATATATAATTTTTATTTGCCACTTAGACCTCAATAAAGAGAGAAACATTGATTTGTTGTTCCACCTATTTATGCATTCATTAGTTGATTCTTGTATGTGCCCTGACCGGGGATCGAACCCACAACTTTGGCGTATTGGGACATCTCTAACAATTGAGCTACCCGGGCAGGCCCTGATTCTCACTTTAAGAATGTGAAGCTGAGACTCAGGCTGAGTCAAATGGCAAAGTCACACAGCGTTAAAGGTCTCTTCTCTGCTCCTGGACAATAAATGGGCTGTTCTCACCCTCCCTGTTCTTGGAAGCCTCCTGAGTTGCTCTTCTTGGGCTTTGGGTCAGGTTTTATACAGTGTGAACTCCGGGCCGGGATGCTGTCATCCTCCCGCTCGCACACAGCCTATCCTAGCACTGGGGTGTGACATGGTGAGAGAAAGGGCCCTGGGGTCCTGGTCCAGCTGGCCATGTCTGCAGAAGGCCGCAGTGAGGTCGGGACGTCGCCCAGGGCCTGGCCGCGGCACACAGTGCGGCTCGAGTCAGCAGCCTGCTTCCTGAAGCCACCCACACATGGGAGGCAGCTGCTCACTCCAGGGCCGCCCTGCCGCCCGAGGAGCCCCGCACCTGCTGGTCTGTCTGGGTTCAGGTGGAGCCTCCAGGGCCCCCTGGAGCAGGACTGGCCTTTCCTTCAGAGCAGAAATTCAAAGCACGTAAGGAAATCCCGCAAAGCAATCACTTTTCTCCCTGAGTTCCTGGGGTTGGCTTCTGGCAGGGTGCTTGGAGGATTGACTTTTAGAGTAAAATAATGTGTCTGTCAAGAAGTGATGGTTTCCTACCTTCATGCTGCCTGGCCCGCGAATGCCAGCCTCACGGTGGAGTGGCAAGAAAGAGCGATTGAGTTCACGATGGGAGGGATCCTGGGCACCCATGACAGCAGGGGAAACACACCGTTGGGAGAAGCCCGTTTTATGCCTCCCACGGCCTCCTCCTGCCAGCACTGCACGGTCTTGAGTCCGATCACACAGCGGTGTCCTGCGGCCCGCCCAGGCCGGGCTGCGTGGGGCCAGTGGGTGGTGTGGGAGAGCGGGCAGGGCAGGCAGAGAGGCCTGGCTCCGTGCGCTCGGCTCCGTGCAGTCTCGGGGAAAGTCACTCCGCCTCTCCAACCTCAGTTTCTTCACCTGTTCAAGGGGGACAAAAGTGCCAGCTTTGCAGGGCTAGTGTGACAATTAAAGGAGCCCGGAAATGCATCAGACTGACGGCAGTTCTGCTACAACCAATGACTGGCATTTGCTGGGCACTCACGGGAGACTGAGCTCTGCGCCGGGCACTTCATGTTAATTGTCCCACTTAGTCGTCCTGAAAATAGAACGAGGTGAGTATTTGCACTACACCCATTTTACTGATGAGAAAACTGAGACTCAGAAAGGCTAAATAGGTTCCGTGGAGCCACCGCATGAGGGTCCGCAGAGAGAGGCATCGAGACGAGGGAGCCTTGGCTAACCGCTGTCCTGCCCGGCCTTCTCCACCCGCTCGCTCAGATGGCGGCTGTTCTTTTCAACAGAATGCGTGTGCCTGTTGTTTCTGACCCACTGGCCATTCTGACGTCCGTAGCACATTTCACCTGCACATACGCCGTGAAGCGTGACAGACATCTTTTCCCCTTTTCAAAATGAGGAGACAGAGGCGGTGGCGCCAGGTCGCACGCAGCTGGCGAGTGGCAGGAAAGCAGCGTGTGAGTGCCCACTGGGCGCCCGGCGCTGCGCCTCTCAGCTCCTCCTGCCCCATAATCTGCAGGGAGCTTCGGTAGATGTTGCAATTGCATTGACGTTCCGTGTGACCCTGTAAGAAGGTCTAAGTACTTAGCTTATTTTACAGACGAGGAACTGAGGCCCAGAGCATTTAATTAGTCTCTGGAACCTGTTAACAAGGTTTCTGAGGAAGGCGTGACAACTCTGGTTCCCATCTGAGGACCACCCCAGGGACCCCTCCCCAGTGCACCCCAAATCCACAGGTCCGTCAGGGACACTCCTGAGATGGGCTTCCCAACCGGGGCATCGATTTGGGAAGGGCCATCCCTTCAGTGCTTGTGTGGGTAGCGGGCAGGATCAAAATGTGTGTGTTCTTCACTCACCCTTGTCCACCCCCCTCCCAAGCCCCAGGAGTGCCTGCTGGGAGGACCAAATGCTATGGACAGGACGCAGCTGCCGACCACGAATCCGGGGGCTCCTGCTCTCCAGGTCTGGTAGAAGCACCTTTCCTTTTGTGGGAGAGCAGGGAGCTGCTGAGGGGTGGGTGTGGAATGGTGCCTAGAGGGATCCGGAGGAACAAACCAAACGGCAGGGGAAGGCCGGGGCTGCCCGGGGGAGCCGTCCTCTCCGGCCTGGAGGGGCCGCAGGGTGGACCCTGGTCACTGTCTCCCACATAAGACTTCATCTGTCTGCTCGCTTCCAATATCAGTAAAATAATTTTAGGCATCCCCCCAACATGTGAGTGTTTATTGATTTACAAATTCTATAAATACGATACCGAGCTCATGAAAGCCTCACAAAGAAAAATTGACATTTTAGGGGGTAATACAAAACCCGAACTAGGATTTTTGATGTTTTCTCCTGCACGCCCCCCAGGTCCTGGCATGGCCTCTGGGCTGGAGGCCACTGCCTCCCACGGGGGGGCGGGGGGGGTGGAGAGCTTGCGGGGGGCCTGTCCCAGGGCTTGGGCTGCAAGAGGCCACTGAGTGAGGCGTTTGAGAGCATGCGCTTTGGGGTCAAACACACGTGGATTCTGAGTCCAGCTCCACCTCTGAGGAGCCCTGTGGCCTAGGAAGTGACTTGCCTTCTCGGAACAATAAGGGAGACCACCCTCCTGTGCAGAGGGGATGAGGCAATAACAGGGCACAGCAGGTGGGTGGCACTTAGAAGGGTTACCCACTCTCTTTTCCACCCACACTGGGGAGGTGGGCAAGTGGCCTGGGTGTCAAAGGTCAGCCCTGAGGATGAAGTCTAACTGGGGAGGAAGACTTCCTGGTGGTCGAGGAAGTGCCGAATCCCTGGGCTCTGGGCCAGCCTCCCCCCGGGCCGCATGCTGGCACCACTCCAGGCAGGATTCTACAAACAGAGACACACACAGAATTTTGATTTAATCCTGCTTGTGGCATCTTCCCAGGTTCACTCACAAATGCTTGCAAGTCCCTTTGGCAACTTAGGAAGCAGAGTAAAGCCATGAAAATAATTCTGGAGCAGTAGGAGTTTGTTTTTGGCCTGGAATAGCCCCAAGCATGTGAGCCCTGCACTCTCCCCAGTCAAGGCAACCCCCTCCCCTGCCATTTAGCATGACCCACACCCCTCTCCTGAGGCCACCAAAGAGCTGGGATGGGATCCCTCCTATGCCCCAAGCTGCAGGCTAAATGCAGGCCTGTCCTGGGTGAGCGCAGGCCCTCTGGGCACTGAGCCACCGGAGCTGGAGCCGTGCAGCCTGGAGCAGGACCAGGAAGCACTGCTGACCTCCCTGACCAGGCCCCTAGCAGCCTGAGGCGCTCCTGTGGCCACGGACACGCAATCACAGGACATCTCCCCTGGAAGTGCTGCTTTCAAACTGCCATCAAATGCAGGTCGCACCTCAGCAGCAGAGGGAACCGGTGTGGAGGTGGAATAAAGGGCTGCGCTCACTCCCCTGGGACCCGGAGCTCCGTTCCCCTCGGCTGAGTTATGCACAAGGATTAGATTCCATGGCCGCTGCAGCAGCCATGTCCACAGAGGGCCCAGCTGGGCTTCAAGGACACGAGTGTGTGTGGGGGGAGGGCTGGGTCGCCAAATTACCCGTGCTCCCTACCAGCTCCCTTGAGCCATCGCCCTGCCTGCCCCTCCCAGTGGAAGGCCTGGTTCCCCCTCACTGTCCTTCCAGAGCATTTAGCACAAAGTTGCATAATCTCGCTTTCCCCAGTCCAGCCTGCTGGTCTCTGCTGCAGCCACAGTGAGGACAGCATGAATTCATTTGCAAAGGACCGGCAGAAACCTCCTGTGGAAAACAAATGCAATGTACAGCAGTAAAAGGGAGCAGCTTAAGAAAAAGAGTGCAGTCCATTGGGGACCCCGTTGCCATAGGAACTGGCGTTACAGCTTGCCTCTGATAATTAATGGAGGGCTTTGCTATTACAGTATTCTCGAAACTTCCCTCTCCCCTGTGCTGCACTGCAGAATGCAGCATCCTCTCCCCATTCATAAATATTTCATTACCACCGGCTGCTGCGCTTCATCACCCGATGAGGCTCCGCCTCAGCCTCTCCCTGCCAAATTCCTGTTGTCCTGTCAGCACGGCCATTCGCCCTCTCCTCCTGCAGTGGCGGTCTAGCTGGGCCGGGTTCCCAGGCTCCCTAACTGAGGAGGCGCCTTTCCCTGGGGTGTTGCTTCAAGCCTGACACCTAGTCCTGTGCCTTGTCTTCCCTTCCTAAAGGCCAGGCTGGCTCCCCCCAGCCAGGGCCCAGCTCTTGTATTCCCTTTGATGGAGTACAGGAGGCTTCTGGGTTCTGGTTCTGCAATGTGCTGGCTGAGCTTCTGTCCCCTCATCTATCCATCTGTCCATCCATTGGTCCGTATGTGGAGAGACTGCCCAGCCTGCAGGGCTGGAGAGAGGGTGAAACGCTGCAAAGCCCTGGCCGGAGGGGGTGCTCGGAGGCTGGCGCTGCTCCGTACTGTCGCTGGTTTGTTCTCAGGTTTCCTGTGTTTAATCTCAATGAAATAACCTCCCCATTTTTTTTAACTTTTAAAAAAGCTCTTTCTCCTCCTGACTGCCCTGGCTAAGGAGCTGCCTGGACGGCGTGTGTGGACTCTGTGGCAAGGATGGGTCCAGGCAGAGCCCCTCACAGGACACTGGAGAGAGGCAGCCCCACCCTGCAGACAGGAGCTGGAGAGGTGCTGTCTGAAGCGACAGGGAGGGGTCAGGAGCTGGAGGGACCAGCTGGGGAGATCAAGCCCTCACTCGTGCCCGTGAAACTCCGAATGGCAAGCTGGGGCTCTCCTCACAGGCTCTTGTCCTACAGAGTTTGAAGAATAAAATTTGTGGACTAAAAAATTTAAGCAAAAGTGAGGAAGTTTATTGGAAGCATACACAGACTCCCCCTGGAGAGGGGTCCCCAAATGGGAAACCCCCTGGGGAAGAGTCCCCAGAATGGAGAACCCTCTCTTTCTCTCTAAAATGGAGGAGGAGCGAGCAGTCTTCCGAGTTTCTTTGTCCACAGGTTTACTGGTATAAATGCTGGGAGCTTCTTTGTCTCAACATCTGACTTTCTAATTGAACCTTTCCTTCCTTATTTTATGTCCCCATTCTTTACTAATTGTCACTCCCCCCTTTCCCTGCATGGCATCCGTTTCTAAGTTCACCCAGTGCCCCTTCTTCTTCCTCTTGTAACTTTCCTGTAGACAATCCTGCAGCTGGAGCTGTCTCTGCCTGTCACACATGCATTCCTCTCCCATGGGCCCCCCTTCCCTAACTGCCTCTTCTGCCTCTCAAACCCCTTCACCATGAAAGAGCTCAGGAAAAAAGAAGATGAGGCCAGAAGGTTTAGAAACGGTGGGACTTCTGCATGAAACGTGAATAGGAGGCAGAGAGCCAGGTGGGACTGAGCCCCAGGGGCTGGCCAACAGCAGGCGGGAGACCTGCATGCTTCCCTGGGTCTCCACTGTGAGGCTGGAGCTGAGCCGGTCAGTCCGGGGCAAGGAGTGAATGTGGGGTAATCTCAGCCTCTGTGACTGCATTGCTCTGACTGCTCTGCATGCCTTCTCCAAACCCTGCCCTAGTCATAGCTGCCGGAGGGGCGGGTGCTGCCCAGTCCCAGAACCTCCTCCCCCGGGGCCTGGACAAGCTCCCGTCCACATCCCTGGCGATGTCAGCAGGGGCCTGGAATGAGGCCCTGGCTTGTGCCGGAAGTGACAGCCTCATGGAAAAATGCTTGGACTGCTCCATGCTGAGGGGAGAGCTTTGAAGTGTGGTGAGAAAAAGCTTCAGGTTTGGAGTCAAGTGACCTTCCATTTACAACTCTACGGTTTCGTTTCCTGAGAACTCAGTTTCTTCATCTCTAAGCTACTGCGAATGCCTGGCGCCGCCTACTATCCCAGAAAGCTGTAACTTTCAGAGGGGGTAGAAACCCCTTAAAACTGCATAGCGCTTTCTGAATAGAAGGGGTCATTGTTTGCGTCATCTACCACTACTCCTTGGGGATGGGGGGTGGAGGTCAGTGTTCAACCAAACGCAACTCTCAGAGGAGTCGAGACACACGGCATTGGTTATAAAGGCCGCCTGAGCCCAACTCTCATGTCACAGGTGCAATGAATCTTCGGGGTTACATGATACGTGCCTTAGTGCAAGCATGTCAAACTTGCAGCCCGCGGGCCGCATGTGGCCCACAACAAATATTTTTGCAGCCCAGCCGATATAATGGTATGTAAGAGACATTTTAATAAAATTTCATAACTTAATTTTTACAATATCCTGTTATACATAATTATTAATAACAAACATTCGCTAATGACTGATTACTGTAATCATGTTGCATTCATTTCCCTTACGCGCCCTGCATGCAGGTGCACCATTTCTCTCCACTAATACTAGCAACGGATATTTTTGCAGCTGATTGCCATGTCATTAGTCTTGGACTGCCTTGTTTGGTATGCACAACAGGAAATATTTCACTTTCGGAGAAGAAGAAAAATAGGTTTATTTGCATTACGCTTATCGATTTGTGCAGTTACTCAGCGTCTGGTAAGTTAATGTCCAAGAAAAAATATTAATTTTTATTAAAATGTTCTATTATTTTATGTTAACGATTACTCATTTATCTCAGCCCTTTGTATTCAGCATGTCTCTACTGAAATCAACCTATGCTTCTATGAAAATTGAAGCTTTTGTGTTTTTTTCTTGCAGCCCACATAAACTTAAACCTTGTTTATTTGACCCGTGTTAGCCTTTGAGTTTGTCATGCTTGCCTTAGTGGCTTCCAAACAACTAATCCTTTGTATATATACTTAAATTTCTCATTAGCGTTCCGGGATAGAAAGGTTGTTTTGTTTTGTTTTGTTTTCAGTGCTTCTTTTTGCAGAGGTCAATTAGTCATAGTAATATAATAATACTTAAAAGAACCACACACCTGGGCCCATGGTCAGACCCACCGTCAGGCCGTGGGCTGCAGGGCCTGAGGAGCTGCCGCCCCCAGAGGGAGCCTGCCCCTTGACCGCCCCAGGCCTGCCCAGGGCACCAGCCGCCTGCTTGAGAGAAAACTGGAGCCCAGACGGTTTGGCCCTCACGTCCCAAAGGGCCGACCTTCTGGACAGCTCCCTTGGCTTCTGCTCTCCTCCTCTTGTCTCCCCGAGGACACACCTGGCAACAGTGGCCTTTGCAACAGTCTCCTCCAGCTCAGAGTTCACAGTTTCAAGAAAGTCGTTACAGAAAACAGCCAGCTTTGCAATCCTGGCAACGTTCTAGGGTCTCTCTTTCCTCTTCCCATTTTAACTGTTAAAATTCATCTCCTCCGACGTTGCACACATGAATGAAATCAACAGTCTTATCAGATCCCAGATCTGTCAGCTGATGCCTACCAGCCGCCTGGAGCCCCGCGCCTCGGAGCACATGTGTGGCTGAGCGCAGCGGGACTGGGCCAGCAGCGCAGGCAGCTTGGCGCTGGCACCTCATCCCCACACACTTGCTCACTTAGAGCAGGAAGCAGCGACGCCTCATCTCCCGTCTCAGCGCCACGGGCTTCCAGACGGTGCAGGCATCTCCCTGCCCAGCCCTGGTCTCCTCTCTGCAGGCACCGCACCAGCCGTTGGCTGTGGCACCAGTGACCGAACTTGCTGCTCTTCTCCCAACGTTCACGAGAGCCCGGGTCTCCTCAGGGGGGAGGAAGTGGCCTAGCCGGTGGGTTAGTCCAGGGAGAGGGAAAAGGCAGCCATCCCCAGTGTAGGTTCACCCTCCACCCTGGGCCAAGCAGGAGCTTTGAGAGCCGGGTGCCTTGGACAGCAGGTCCTTGGGCAGCACCACTGGCTGGACCAGGCTGAGCTGGACTCTGGACAGACCCCGGTGCCTCTCCAATACACGTCTGTTCCCACCATATCTGCTGGGAGGACACGGAAGACTGAATAGAACCTAAGATTCCAGGGATAAACCCAACTTGGTTTTATTTTTATAAATTACGGGATCCGGTTAGAAACTAACAGGAATGGCTGCAGTGTAAGTGACAGGTGGCCACTCCCAGAGGCAGCATAATCCTTGCAGGACCTTGTGTAATTCAGGGGAGGCAGCATAGCCAACTCCTTCCTGACCGCTTCAGGCCCCCAGCCCAAACCTCCCATTGGGCTCCCTCCTCCTCAGAGACACCCCCCTGCCAGCCCCTGCTGATGCTTGCTCACCTTGAGGAACAGAGGAGGGCAGCTCCTCCCCTTCCAGCTGCTTCCCTTGCCAGGGGGCAGGCCTGCCACTCCTCCTGCCCCTCCTGCCCCTCCTGGCATCCTCTGCTCCAGCCAAACCCACCCAATGTCCCCGCTCACTTTAGTCCCCCGGGGCCCCCGAGAGGATGTCAGCTACACGGACAGAGGCTGCTTGGCAGGTGGAGGGTGTCAATACTGGAGCGCCCTGTGTGGGAAGACACAGTTCCCATCTGACTGAGATGACGGGACACTGGGTCTTGTTTAGGAGGACACAGGACTAGGACTTGCAAGGAGGGAAGTTAGTTAGAGGCTGTTGGAGATTGAGGAGAGGGGCAGAGAGGGGGTTGGGTGGCCCCAGGACCTGCCTCTGTTCCTGTCCAGGGGAAGCCCGTGATGGGCTCTACAGCAGGATGAGTAACACTTCTGGCTGTTTTGTAGGAAACCCTAAATATTTGGGGAAAGGGAAGTCAGAGCACCTCAAAGAAACCTAAAGGAAGACTCTCACAGCCTTAAAAGAAATACGCCTGCCACCCCCGCCACCCTAAAACCCAGGCCTGCTTCTCAGAGAGGAGAAGAAACTCAGAAAGGTGAGTCCTAGCCCGATGGGCCCATAGGCCGCTGCACGAGGCTTCCTTGCCCTGGGCCCCTGGGGCAGCCTGGGTGTGTGTACGTCCAGGACCCATTACCCGAGCCAGGAAGGGAGGAGCCCTGGGAATAAACCGGGGGCACTTCCCGCCGGAATGGCAGCGCTAGAGAAAATGTGCAGCGTCGCGTCTTCACACTCTGTCTGCACAATGCATCAGGCGGGGTCCTGCCACCGTGCTCATTAGCCAAGGCTGCACTATGGCTGGTCCTGGCCGTGACCGCCAATGCGGAGGGCGCCTTGGGAAGCATCAGCCTGACCTCTGGGCTCAGGACCGCAATCCCAGCAGCGGCAGCGACCTGCCAGGGACCAGCTCCGAGGCTTCGCGAAGCTGGGGAAGAGGTGGAGGCCTCTGAGCTTTCCCTGAGCAGCCAGGAGCGAGGTGTCCCCAGGTCCTGAGAATCCCCCCTATGCCAAGTCTGGTGGCCACGGGGTCTTGGGGACACTGGACCGCTGGCTTGTAGGACCACAATCCTCATCCCCGAGGCTCCGTGCCTCCCACTGGGCCCGGCACGCATGTGGCAGGGACATACCACACCCCACAGGCTGGATGTACCTGAAAGCAATGGAACTGCTGGTGGTTCTGTTTTATTAAAGACAAATGGAAACAGACTCACTTCAGAGCAGAGATCAAACCGTGGAGTCACACAGAAAGGAACAGACCAGGGTGCTCTGCACTGTGCCCCGTGCTGGCTCCCGGGTTAACAGCTACATTGTCTTTTACAGCCATTATTCTTTTTCTGCTTCTTTTGAACTAATTCTGCTCAGCCATCCAGCACAGACTCAGAGCTGTTAACCTGGAAAAGAGGAGCAATGGGGAGGTCGTCTTGGTAACTGGCTCTGCCTGTGGTCGGCTCTGATCTGAGTGGGGGCCTGGCGCTTTGGGGGCTCAGCTCTGTGTCTCTGCTGGGCGTGGAGAAGGGCGGGGACTGTGAGCACCATCGGGGGACCTGCAAACCCCTGCTTCTCCAGCAATATTTCTAAATTTGCTTTTAAACAAAACTTTTTAAAACGTACCGCGGCGACGACGGTTAATGAGAGCACGTAGGACCCAAGCGTGCAGCTCTGCAGCCCACCACCTATGTCTGCACCGCGTGCTCTCCAGTGTCTGCGCAAACCGGCCTTGTCCCATTTTATCCTCCGTCTCTGTTTAGAGCTCCAGAAACATTTTTTGAAATGAGAGAGTACCCTTAGACCAGGAAACTCCCCCCTGGGAACCTAAGCAAACACACAGATCTGCGATCAGCCAGAGGAAAACCACTGCTCGCCTGAAGATGCCCTCACAGCAGTTGCTGCACCCGTGACGACTAGACAGCAACACACATGCAAAGAGCAGGAGGAGGGTTATGTAACTTGTGGTATTTACAAGCAGTAGATGATTATGCAGTCAGCAAAATCACAGGTGGCCCTGGCAAGAGAGGAAAACACATCTTACAGCTTTAAGTTTTAAAAAAGTACATTGTGCCTATAGCAGGTACAGTATGCACAGGACCAAAGGGGACGCACAGAATGATATTAGTTACCGTGCTAGGTGCTCTAAGCATGATTTCCCACCCACTTTCATAATTAAAAAAAATAAACTGCACCCAGGAAAGTGAGTCAAGAAAGATTAAAAGCTGAGCTTTTTCAAATTTGGAAAAAGACCTCTTTCACCCGAGCAGTAAAACTGCTCTTCTTTCTACCCCCGTTTTATTTGTGTCTCTTTGGGTACAACGTTTGCTTTTTATTATCTGTTTGTCGGAAGCCGGTCCATCCTTGCTGCTTGACACAGTCGCTGCAGTATAGAAACATCTGCACAGCATATGTTTCAAGGGACTTGGCGTATATGGCATACTGTTCTTAATATGTTTGCTCCCCTTAGCGCTGTGTGTTTTAACCAAGGTCACCTCTCCCAGAAAGGTTGTTTCCCCAGGTAGGGATTTTTCCCTGAAGTTAGGGAGGGAATAAAACCCCTTAACTAAGTGCCAGGCGGGTAGTTAATCACTTTAACTACAAACAATCATGCTTAAGCTACATAATCTTTACTCCCTGGAATGGAGATAAGAAACGCCCTAATAATAGAAATTGTAATAGAAATTTGTAATAGAAATTGACAGGATTAAAATCAACTGGTATAAATACGGATGTAACAAGACAATAAACAGCAGAACCTCTCAGGAGATCCAGACCAGAACTTGGCTGGAGATCCTGGCTGGAGATCTTGGCTAGGCTGCTGATCAACTGAACACTGTCTCTGTGTCCTTCCTTCTTCGCCGACTCCGTCTACGCCTTTGGGAACCCCTGGACCTGCTGGGGTTGGACCCCAGCATCTGTTGATCTCATTTAATGCTGTCTCTCATGCAGTCTTTGCATCTCTAGGTAACGATTTTCCAATTGACCCTCATATCCTTGCTGCATCCATTCTGGCCGACCTCTCATCACCGCAGGCTCAGAAAACCCGGGTTGCGTTAGCTACCCCAGTCTCTCCACTGTCCCTCAGGCTGCCTGTGGCCGGGGAAGGCAGGGATAGGGTTTTGTTTTCACTTATTTCTTCAGTTTACTTCGAGGTGACAATTGTATAATAGCTATAAGCTTGAGGCATCTATGCTTAGTTTTATAATTATACATATTTAAGTATCATTACAACAGCCATTTCAGTCAACGCTGGGGAGCCCGAGCCTTTCCTCCTGTATAAGGGCCAGTCCTTTGAAGGGTTCAGCTGCCTTCAGGTGGGAAGCACCCCCCGTCGAAGCAGGGGAGTGCCGGGCTGCTCCCTCTGGGGTGGGGGCTGGAACCTGTTGGTGGTGACACCCTCGCTCAGGTCAGCCCGTCCTTCAGACGCCACAGCGCAGGCCTGAGGGCTCAGCAGTAGTTTGTCTTCCCACTACTCTCCGCAGAGTGGGGGTTGCATTTGTATATCAAACTGAGACCGCTCCTCTGAGCTCCAGGTTTACAGACTGAGTTACACCCCTGACCTCTCCTCCCGGACGTCTCAGCCTTGATGCAGCGGAAACAGCTCTTTCCCACGGACAAGGCCCCTCCTGCACTGCACGCCGACAGGCCTGAGCCCTCTTCTCAGCCAGGCCTCGCCCTCGGCCCTTGTCCTTGGTTTCCAGTCCAGGTTGACAAGAAGACTGCCAGGCCCACTTAGCAAGAATCCCCACCCTTTAGACCTAATCAAGTTCCTCTTGATAGTTTTCAGCCCACTGATCCTCTCACCCTGCCTGTGGCTCTAAATCCCCAGCTGCTCTGTCGTATTGGCATTGAGTCAACCTGCTCCCCTATTGCAATAGTCTTGAATAAAGTATTCCTTGCCTGTCCAGTGCAATTTTCCTTGGACACCCCCACACTCCCCCATGTCTATATACCAGTTTCTCCACCAGCCTCCCTGCTGCTTGAGCCATAACACCTGTGTGCCGTGCTTGATGGCGCCCCTCCCTCGTCCTCTGCACCCAACCAATTTATCCTGAATCTGCCCCTCTCCCGCCCTCCCCACCGCCCTAGCCCTAGTCCTAACCTGTAGCCTCCATGACTACACCTCCTCCAGCTGGTCTCCCACTCCCACTTCGGCCCCCCCCAGTCCCTTCTACACCAGGCAGCAGGAGTGAGCTTCCTAGGGGATAAATCAGGTCAAGGCACATGCCTGGCTAACCCGTCCAAGGGCTTCCCACCCCCCTGAGCTTGAAAACCAGAATCCTACGGGGCTACAAAGGCATGTAAGATTGGCGCAAGCCCGTCTCCTCAGCCTCATCTCATTGTCGTATATTTATCGGTCTGTTTATCTGTCTTCACGTGTCCCTTCCAATGGAATGTAGGCGCTGTGAGGGCAGGGTCACCATCCTCATTTCACTGTCATCTTCGCACACCGATGACCGTGCCTGGCTTGTATACTGGTACATCCTCAGCCACAGTTTGTTAAAATGGCATAATTAACCTTGTGCTAACACTGACTTTCACATAAGCTCTCAGTAACCTGCTCCATAAACATTCACCGCAGACCAAGGAGCCTGGTCTCCCTGAAGGTCCTAGGGTCTTGTCTGCTCCAAACAGCTCCTGAGCCTCCACCTTGCCACAGCCCAGTGCGGCTGCTCTGTAGCCGGGAAACACATATCTTTTATGCTCACTGAGAGCAGCACCAAGGATCCTTAACAATGGCCCAAAGTGGGGCCCAAACTGGGGTGGGGTCACATAACATGGACAGTGTGTGGGCCATAGGCAGATGGTCTTGCAACCAAGAGTTCTGAGAAGTTAAAATCTACCCAAAGTGACATTTGAGAAATTTGATACCTTTTCAATCCAACAACAGAGAATTCCTGTTTTATTTCCATTGAAAAAGGTCACTAGGAATAGAATTAAACATAAAAAGAAGGATTTTTTTTTTCAGCTTGTGACTAAAAGGCTTTTAATTAGGTGATGGCTTTTTGCTGAAAGTGGTGCTTTATGTGTATCTGGCCTTGGGGATCCCCTGCAGAGTCTTCTCCTGCAGACCGACCAGAAGTGGGGTGGGATTCTCAGGCAACGTTACACCTTCAAAGCATGGCCTCACTCACCTCTTTGGATTAAACAGTTTTAAAATGTGGACAAGCCAGGCTTACTAAACTGATGGTAGGGGAGAGGGGCCAAGGGCCAAGTGACATCCTTGGGTGGGTGAGAGAGGACACAGGCTTACTTGAGTGGACATGTGGACAACTGGTCTACAAAGCAGGAGGTAAGGCTTATGGGGTGCTGGAACCAACATGCAGGGGGGCAGGGCAATGGGAGCATAGAGCTCTCTTCTGGTTGCTCCGTGTCCAGGTGAGTCACAGATAGAGGGTGGCTCCCAAGTGTGAGTAGGAGGAAAGTCTGCTGGAGGTGGAAGAGGGAGGTGGGAATGGCTGTCTAGGAGAGGGAGAGGGCGCTGCCTGCACAACCTACTAGGATGGGTCGGCAGCGCCGAGGGGCCACTGAGGTGCGTGGTCCTGCTTGGAGATACATCTGTTGGCAGTGGTTGGCCTTTCCCTCCAGGAACAGAGACTGTGCCTGAGAATAGGTGGGCTGAGGCGGACACCAGCGAGGGGTCTTGCCAAGCCAGCATAATGAAGACAGCGTGGGCAAGCGAGTTATGATATTTGCCAGGCGCTGACTAAAGTGATGGGATATGGGGTCTTTTCATCCTAAGTTTATTTTAGTGTCATGTGATTAGTTAGCATGTCCATAATTGCTAATATTTTTAACTAGAGGCCTGGTACACAAAATTTGTGCATGGAGGTGGGGGGTCCCCTCAGCCCAGCCTGCACCGTCTCCAATCTGGGACCCCTCGGGGAATGCCAGACTGCCAGTTTGACAGTTGGACATCCCTTTCACAATCCTGGAATGCTGGCTCCTAATTGCTCACCTACCTGCCTGCCTGGTGTCCCCTAACTGCCCCCCTCCCCCCACCAGCCTGGTCACCCCTTACTGCCCCCCTCTGCTGGCCTGGTCTCCCCCAACTGCTCCCCTATGCCAGCCTGATCACCCCTAACTGCCCTGCCCTGCCACCCTGGTCACTCCTTACTGCCCCCTCTGCTGGCCTGGTCACCCCCAACTGCCCCTCCTGCCAGCCTGGTCACCCCTCACAGCCCCCATGCCAGCCTGGTCATCCCACGCAGCCTGCTGTTCAGTCGTTTGGTCGTCCCTCACTAACCCCCCTGCTGGCCTGGTCGTAGGCAGCCATCTTGTGTGGATGTGAGGGTTAATTTGCATATTACCTCTTTATTATATAGGATTAGAAAAAAAGAGTTGGTCAGATAAGAATGAAGCAGTGCAAAGAAATGCGCATAGAAGCAACTGCAAGTCTGTCCTCCACACCTGTCAGGTGCTGCTCCCTCTCACTCTCCGGGGGACAGGCACCGCCAGAACATGGGGACTGAGGAGCCCACCCCAGAGCTTCAGGGCCTTTGGATGGGTTTCCTTGTCAGAGTGTGTCTAGCTCTCTAGGGCCTGGCTTCGCCCTGTCTATATATTTTTTAAAATATGTTTTTATTGATTTTAGAGAGAATGGAAGGGAGAGTGAGAGAGAGAGAAACATCGAAGTGAGAGAGAAACATTGATCAGCTGCCTTCTGCACGGGCCTTGTGCCCTGACCGGGAATGGAACCAACAACCTTTTGGTGCATGGCAAGATGCTCAACCAACTGAGCCACACCAGCCACAGCCTGGCTTCCTCTCTTCTTAAGATCAAGTGCACTCTATGGTGCTCTTTGTAGGTAAGATGTGTGTTAAAGTACCAAGGGTAGGAAGGCTGCGTAGGCTGTCCATCTGTCATAAGTTAAACTGTGTCCCCACCAACCCAATTCTCATATTGAGTTCTAGCCCCCAGTATCTCCAAATGTGCCTGTATTTTGAGCTAGGGGCCTTTAAAGAGGTGATTAACTTAGAATGAGGTCATGAAGGGGGTCCTAATCTAGTATGACTGCTGTTCTTATAAGGAGAGGCGATTAGGGCACAGACACGCACAGAGGGAAGATGTGAGAGTCACAGAGAGAAAACGGCCATCAGCAAGCCAAGGAGAGAGACCGCAGAGAAAACCAACCCTGCCAACACCTTGCTCTTAAGCTTCCAGCCTCCAGAACTGTGAGAAGCACATTCCTGCTCTTGAAGCCCCAGCCAGTGCCCTCTGCCCTGGCAGCCCGAGAAAACCATGACACACCCGAACTAGGCAGACTCTTTTTCTAGGATATTACTAAGCTGTGTCAAATATTTAAGAACTGTTTTATAAAGTAAAAGCTGAAATGTTTCAGAAATATTTCCTCCTTAGCATATTCATGCATAAGCGAATTGCTGGTGTGTGTATTCGTAGGCTTAAGCAGATAGTATCTGGCTTATTTCATATGTGTTTCGTTCTGTCTGACTGAATTCTTTTGTTATTTATATTAGCTTCCAAAAGAAGTTCTTCATGTAAAGTTAAGGAGAGATTGTTAAATCCATCAGATGAGTAAGTAATTGAATCAGTGAAGCCACTTGGCCTGGGTGGGTGTGGTCATGCCGGGCCAGGCTGTGCACAGTGAGAGGACACACCGAGATGGGGCACAAAGGCGGCCAGTCCTGTGCATGCATGTGTGTGAGCTCTGGGCAAAATATTTTAAGACCCAACCACCTGAAGGCGCTGGATGTGAGAGTGGTTGTGAGCAGCAGAACCTACAAGGGCTCTGACTCGGGAAGGGGCTCTGTCTGGCTCCCTGGTGGGCGGCTAGGAAGGCCGGGCTGAGCAGAGGGGCAGTCAGAGGGTGGAGGGGCTGCCCCAATGGCTGGGAAAAGAACGAGGAGCCAGGCAGGGGAGCCCTAAAACCAGCATTTAGTCCCCAGGTCCATGATTAACATCTGGACTGCCCGCACCCAGAGAGAGTCCAGGGACCCGGAGAGGGGGGCAGTGGGTGTTGAGGGAGGAACATAAAATAAGATGCAGCGAATTTCAAAAGGTTGACCTCTGACCACATGTTCTGTGACCACAATGCAATTAAGTAGAAGTCCACATCTTGGAAACCCCCGAGTAGCTATAATTGCCATTATTGAGACAATTAATGAACTTCAAACATGGACTGAGGATTAAGCAATGATATTGTATCAATGTGGTGTCCAGATTGTGACAACGGCACTGTGGTTAAGTATAAGATTGTCCGTGTTCTTAGAAAAGAGACACTGGATTATTTACAGTTAAATGGAGGGGAGAGAAGGAGAGAGAGAGAGAGAGAGAGAGAGAGAGAGAGAGAGAGAGAGAGAGAGAGAGAGAGAGGGAGAGAGAAGCAGAGGGAGAGGAAGAGGGAGAGGGAAGAATGAGGCAAACGGGTAAATGTGAAGAAGTGGTGAATCTGAGCAGAGCTATATTGGAGTTCCTTGTACTATTTCTGTAACTTTTCTGTAAGTTTAAAATTACATAGAAATAAAAATAGTTATAAAAACCTACCTCCGGTCCTATTTCCTTATTGGTCTGTATCGGAGATTTGAGGCAGGGCTCTTCGTAGCATGCATGTCTCCCCCCTTGGCGGTGCAGTGAATGGCGACGATGGGGCTGTGTGCCGAGGCAGGGGCCTGCCCCCCACGTGGAGGACACAGACGGTCCCCACTGCGGCCTGGCCCTGTGCATCCTCTCTCTCTTATTTGCCTCCTAAGTGGCTGGCCCTTGTGTTAAACGGGAAAGTGAACACAGAAAGCTCAAGGCAAGGATTAGTGTGGACTAGATAAACAGCCAGCTGCCGGTGTCATCTGGTTCTGAGGGTAGAAACCTCCAGGTTGGAAAGTGAGCGAGCGGTGTTCCTGAAAAGGGAACGGTGGGGTGGCTGATGGGTGTTGAAGAGAATCAAGAGGGAAGGGGAAGGTTGCCTCACACCATTACTCCGCCATCTGCTTCTATCCTGAAGTGTCGCAGGAGGCAGGACCGGAGCACCAGCATTTCCCGCACCCCCACCACGCGCCAGCCCTTTCTCCTGTCCTCCTGTCTCGGAAGTAGGCACTGGCTCCCCGCGCTTGTCATTATAACCCACCACTCACCTGCCTCCCGTGTGCGGGAGAATATCCCCTCATGGGTCTCCGCAGGCCGGACCCCCGCCCAGGCACGGAGATGCCAAGGGCTCTCTTGCTCAGCCTGCTCTGCCTGGGAGGGTGGCAGCCAGCCTCCCATTCAGACTCGCCAGGCGCTGGGCCCGCAGGGCAGGGACGCGTCTGCAGGGCTGTGGTGGGTGGTCATGGAGGCCTCAGGGGGAGGTTGTGGGTTCCAGCACATCCAGCCACCTGTGATTACCTAGCGCCATTTGTTTTTCATTTTACTGTATGTGCATTTTTATATTGTGATAAAATATACATAATATAAAACTCGCCATTTTAAGGATTTCAAGTGTACAATCAGTGACATCAAGCACCTTCTCAGTGTTGTGCAACCATCGCCACTATCTAGTTCTAGAACTTTTCAACCCCTCAGATGGAAGGCCGCACCCATCAAGCAATTACTCTCCACTCCTTACCTGCCCCCCCCCCCCCGCCCCCCGCACCACTGATCTGCTCTCGGCCCCTATGGACTTGCCTATTCTGGACACTCCCTAGAATGATTCACACTGTGTGGTCTTCTGTGTCCGTCTTCCTTTACTCAGCAGTGTTTGAAGGATCATCCATACGGCAGCACGTTATCTGAACTGAATCGTATTCCACTGTGTGTATTACCCAATTACGTTTATCCACTCATCCGTTAGTGGGCAGTTTGGTTGTTTCTCCAACTTTTGGCTGTTGTGAATAGAGCTGTGGTGAATATTTGTGCACAAGCTTTTGTTTGAGTGTTTCTTTTCAATTATTTTGGGTATCTGCCTGGGAGTGGAATTGCTGGGCCATGTGTGAGGCGCAGCCACGCCATCTTCCCCAGCATCCTTTACTGCATGCTTCCCTGCTTCATGGGGCAGAGCTTGTTTCTGTTGCTTGCAGCTAAGAACCCTAATACCTCATTCCCATGTTAGTGATAGAAACCGGGGCTCAGGGCAGTTGAGTGGTTTGGCCAAGGCTCTAGCGGCTAGGAGCTTGGTCGGGCTACAAATCCTTTAACAGTTTGGCGGCGGGACCCTGGGACAGCGAGATTTTCTTTCCGTCTCACTGCCTACACGATACGGTGCAGTGGTTCCCCAGCGGGGTCCCCGGAGGCCACGGTCTTCATGAATTAGTGACGGGGGTCTGGGAGCTATTTTGAATATTTCACAAAGCTTAATGGGAAACTTCCATTTCCCCATAATGAAGCCGCTCAGCCTCTCTAAAATGTCAAGTTTCTTTGCTTTTGGCAGGAATTAAATCAACCCAGGGTGGTAATAAGGGTTGTCTCCTGCTGATCAGAGACTCTGGCTGGCAGTTATGTATATCTTTGATTAATTTAAAAAATGGGAAAATGAATAAATTATTACTTGATAAATGCAGTTGTTTAGTAGATGAAAATCTCTTAAAACATGGGTCCTTGGGGCATGTGGGGAGTTGGGAATCACAAAGGAATTTTGATGATAAAACAAATCCATGAAAGCACTGGCCTAGCAGCATCCTAGGCTGGGCCCCTGGAGCCCTGCGCTGGTCTCGGTCCCGCCACCGACAGCTGGGCCTCACGCAAGGGACTGCACGTGAGGGCCCGTCCCCGCTCCGGCAGCAGCGCGCCTTCCTGTGGCATCCTGCAGTCTGAGCCCTGGTGAAGGAAGGAGCAGCGAAAAGCAGGAGGTTTCTTTTCTTCTAGACCCTGCGTGCAGTCTGCCCCCCGGGACCTCGGCAGGGTCAGAGACAAGAGGTCCTGCAACAGGACACCTGAAGGCAAAGGAGGCCACATCTCGCTCAGCCGCTGCCCTTCTGCGGCCTCTGTCCAGCCAGTCCGCAGCCCTCTGTCCCCCCTCTGTCCCCCCTCTCTGTCAGTCCTCTCCACCACCACGGGTGTCCCACGGGGACCGCTGCTGGTCCTCACCGCCACTGCCCACCCGCCTCCTCCTCACGGCTGTGCTGCCCTCTCCGGCCCACGGCCCACCACCCTCTGAGGCCTGGGCCCAGACACGGAGCCATAGGCCGCCCTGAGGGGCCTGGCTGTGCACAGCCTCCAAGCCTTCGGGTCAGCCATACCCTTCTTGGCATTTAGCTCGAAAAAGGGACAAAGGGCTCAGCGTTTTATTCCTGTGACGCAAATGCAGAAAGCCCCCGGAGTCAGAACGCTGTTCTGTGTGATTTTGAAGCAGCCCCTCGCCTGTCTGGGTAGAGTCCCCCTGGGAAGAGGGCAGGCCATCTCCCTCACGCGGATTATGGGTGGGCGTAAACCCCAGCACCGGGAAGAGCTGGGGAACACTGGAATGAAAGGCACCTGGCACAGCGAACACGCTCTGCAGCATCAGTCCAGAGGGCGAGCCTTGTGTCCTGAATACCAACGTCCTTGGCGACTGACCCCCAGGCCCGCAGCGCCCTCTCTGGCCCACGTTCTGGCAGAAAGGCCGTGAGGGTGGCCGGTGGGAAGCCATGGGAGCTCTCAGGTGAGCACTGTCCACACAGCCCTGCGACTCCCATGCCCTCACCTGGCCTGGCCTGGAAGCTTGCTCCGTCCAGTTTGGCCTTCACTAGTCCTCTGGCCTGGGTCAAGTTCCCCTCCGCCTGCCCTTCGCCACCCTCCGTTGCTAAGGCCCCACTCAGAGACGAGGCAGCAAAATACAGGAGGAGAGATCTGGAAATGGCACCATGGCACCGAGAGAAATGGGCTCCAATCCGGTCGCTGCGGCCCCTGGTTGCCAAGGAGCGGAATGCTTTGGGGCCAGTCTGGGAGGCACTTCTGGGAGCCTGTAAAATAGTATTTTCCGCTCCCCGTTGTTCCTCTGGTAGAGCCCTTTGCCACCCCAGAGGCTGGAAATGCTAGAATAATAGTCCCTCTCCGGGTGTCCCTGAAGCTGGTGTGTGGGCAGGTGAACAATCCCAGCCAATGAGGCTTAAGGAGGCTGAGGAATGTCTTCCTGTGATAAAAAGAAATTTGTGAAGAGCAACCAATACCGCCTGCCCTCTCCTTCCTGCTTGGGGAGGTGGTGTGGAGATGTGCTGGCTGATGCTTTTGCAGCCACACTGCAGCCACGAGGGGAAGATTCACCCGCACAGCACAGCTGGCAGAGCACAACGCTAAGCAAGCCTGGTTATCGGTGACGGCGCTAAGCCACTGAGCAGCTGTCAGCCCGGATGTCTCTAGTTCTGCGGTGGTTAGTTTATCAGCTTGGGGTGGGTGTTCTGCCACTTCTAGTTGAAATCATTCAAATAATACAGCAGGTCATTGTTGTGCCCAGATTTCAAGGTTCCCAGGACCCCCAGGGAGCCCGTCAGTCCGATGCAAAAGCAAAGAGTCCTTCATTTCGAACTAGTTCGGCTCCCCGACCACACTCACTGATGCAACGGTAGCCCAGTGGCCGAGAGAGCGAGGCCTGATGGGATTGTGGGTTTTATAGTAAGGGCAGGGGAGGGGACTGTGGGCCCCGCCGATTGGCCAGGCGCGAGTCGGGTCTTGTTACACAGGATGTGGTCATCTCTATGGTGCGCACGTCCCTTGATTGTCATTGGTTAGTTTAAAGAAATCCTGGGCGTGGCCAGCAGGGGCCTGGGCTTCCGGGAAGAAGGCACTCTCCTGAGCACATGGCGGCCGCCCCAAAAATGGAGAACCCAGGGCAAGATGGAGGGCGCAGTCCTAGCCCCTCCCCAGGGCGAGCTGAGCCCGGGCTCCAGGGGCCAGTCCGGTTGCTGGGGGTCCAGCAGATCGACCAGTTCCAGCCCAGACAGGAAGTCCACGTCCTCCATCTCGTTCCCGGGGGCGCCGGCGATCGCCTCCTCCTCCATCTCCTCGGGCAAGGGCACGCGCCCTGCCCCGCCGCCGCTGCTGCCGCTTGGGTCCGGTCCAGGGGCGGCAGGCGGGTGGTAGCCTGCGCCGGGCTCCCGCCATGGGCTGGGGAGTCGGTGCCCGAGGCCGCCAGCAGCATGGTCAGGCCCCGCGATGACTCGCCCTTTCAGTCATGACTTCCTGGGCCCCACCAGCTCATCTCTAAAATGGGGCCCCTGGACGAATGACCTCTGAGGTTCCTCTGCGTTCAGGCTCTGGGTACCTCTCGGTGCCACAGGCAATTCCCAGACCTCACAATCCTTTCCGCTGGGACTGGGCCTCTCTGAACCACCGCTGGCTTCCTTCTCCCTTTCCTCGTCTCCTGCCAGGCCCAGTGGGCAGCTCCCACACCGTGCCACCTGGTCCCAGCCTGCAGCTCTGGCTCAGCGAGGGGAGAGGCTAAGAGCTCAAGGAGCCACATTGGTACATGTGCCTGCCTGACTCAAAGCCAGGTTCTTCACCCTCTTCCCAAGGCCTGTGCCACCTTGAGAATGTGCGGGAGGCAACTCTATTAAAGAACATTTTTTGGGCCCTGAAAACTTGAGAGTTAACAAACGATCCTGGGCTCCACAGCACATACCACTGGGAGCTGCGAGGGGCTGGCACAGAGAGGACGGTCACCTGGGTGCCCGGCGCAGGCCAGACAGCCTGAGGCGTGAGGCAGGGCAGCCGGTGTGGCTGTGCCTCCCCCTTGCAGTTCTGTCGGCCTCTGTATGGGGCCAGAGAAGCTCAGGGAGCTGGTTCTCTTCGTGCGTTACTGGGCACTGCTGCTGTGCTGGCCTGGGCCTCTGGGCATGGGGTGAGCAATGCACAGGGACAGGCGAGCTGGCTCAGGGGGTGAGCAGCTGAGCATGCTCACTTCTCTCCCTCTGGTGGGGCGGTGGCTCCATGCCCATCATCCAGGTCTTCGTCCACCCACAGTGACCTTCTCTCCACTGGGAGAGCTGGTCAGGGGCAGGTGGGTGGGGAGGGGAGAAGAGGAGGGGTGCTGCCTGAGGCCATGGCTTCGAGGGCAGACAAAGGAGAAAGAAATGGAAGGGGCCACTTGAATTACCCTGATGCCCTTTAACAATCAGGACTTCCTTTGCCTGGCAGACCCGGGGAAGCGATGATTGCAGTTCAGTGAAACCCCTTGACAGACCACCCACGGCCACCTGCCCACAGGGCTGACACGTGGGCCAGGCTGGGCCCCCAGTCAAGGCTGGATTCCCTATGCGCCAGCAGACTGGCACCCAGAGCACAGGGAGGACCTCCTCTCCCCCATGTCCTGGTGTTGTGGACAGTCATGCCCTGTCCCTTGTGCCCTGCTGGCTGCACGTGCCGAGGTCATGGGCTGGCAGAACCTGTGGTCTGGGTCCTCTCGCATGGAAGGACCCCTTAGCTGGGGGACCCCTGAGTCTTGGACATGAGTTCTGATCTTGAGGCTCATCTGTTGGCTCTCAGCTCGGGTGCCCTCCCAGTGTCCCCCTCAAGGGGCTGCCCGGACTCCAGGGTCCATGGAGGCTGGGGGGTGGTGGTGGGGGAGGGACTCTGGGAAAGCAGACTCCACAGCTCCCTCCACCTAACACACTGCAGCCCAGCCTCCGGGCATGGCCGCTCCCTTGATGGAGCGGGACCATCTGCTCAGAGGCCTAATGAGAAGGGAGCGGCCCCTCGGTCCTGGGGTCTGTGTTAATCCCCTCAGGCTTCTGTAACAGAATACCACGGGCTGAGCGGCTAAAACAAGAAGATGACTGTCTCACAGTTCTTGATCCCAGATCAAGGTGTTGGCAGGGCCAGAGTAGACAAAGGAAAGACACACACACGTGCAGGCCCTTGTTTTGGGGAGTGGGCTGAGGAGGCACCCCTGTCCCACTGGAGGCTGCCGAGGATGCGCCCATCACCCCGTCCTCATGTGTCTCCCATTGTGGCACGGGGGGAGACCAAGGCGCTGAGTTCCAGCTCTGCACCCCTGACTGCTAGACCCTGGGCTGGGCACTCCTCAGGACATGCAATGTGCTGGTCAGCTGTCGTGGAGATGCTGTGAGGCTAACGATGCCGGGGTTTTACACACGGTTTGCTCACTCTTTACTGAGCCGCTCACCATCTCCGTGTTAGAGTGAAGGAAATGAAACCTTGGGGACGCCAAATGCCTCGCTTGTGGCACAACCGGTTTAGACTGGGACCTCAGCACGGCCTCCAGCTTAGCGGTCCAGGGCTCCACAGGGCTTCCTGCTCCCCTCTCCTCCTGAGAACAGTCTCTGGCTCAGGACTGGGCAGAAAAAGGACCAGAGGAGGGCAGTCCAGCCTTGGAACAGGGTGCTGGCTGGTGGCTTGCCTTTTTTTTTTTTTTTGCTTTTAAGGCAATGGGGCATTTCTGGGCACAGGAGCCACCTGGAAACCTCAGAGCCAGCACCACCATGAGTTGTCGAGTCAGGACACACCTCTGGAACATGGGTCCCCTTGCAGGAGCCTAGACAGTCATTCAACGGCCCTCTGTCACTCGGCAGCTGACTTGCCATCCTGAGCAGCTATGGCTGCAAGTGGAAATCTGTTACTACTTTGAGCATCAGACGATAAAGAAGAGCTCTGAGGGTTCTGACCTAGAACCCACGCCACATGCCTGTGCACCTTCCTGAGAGGGCCCGTGGCTGCTGCTGCTACGCCGGAGGTGGGAGCCCACGCCCTCTGCCTTTTCCATGTCCTGATGCTGGACCACCACTGGCCAGGGGTGAGCTATGCTGACGGCTTCTAGGGCTGACAAGCCAAAGGGCACAGCTCAGGGATCAGTGTGTCAGGGTCCCCCTCAGCACAGAGGAGGCAGCAGGAGACACACGTGCGAATGGCCGTGGAGCCCACAAGGCCCCCGCCCACCCCCGAGGCTGCAGCTGGTCACACAATTTATTGCTATGACAACCTCAGCTCCAGGATGTAGCTGCAACCTCAGCTGCACCTTCTGGACCCTCATGAGAAACCAGGCTTAGTGGGCCTGGCACCAAAAGACACGCTCAGGTGTCTAATGCAGTCGCTGTGACGGGACCAGCTCTGCAGAAGGTATCTGTGTCCTCAGTCAGGCGTTTTGCTGCTCTGGGCTTGGTGTCCTGTGAGGATGGGAGCTGTGGCTGCTCTCCGGGACCCGGCTGAGGTCTGCAGTTCACGCTCTGCCTTCTCCACCCCCAACAATCCTCAGAGCAGCTGTCATCTGCTGCTGCTCTGTAGGTTCTGGGTTCCCTGCCCAGTGCAGCCCCTGCAATGTCCCACTCTATCCTCACCCCACGCTGGGCAGGCGTGGCCATCGTCCCCACACAGAGGAGGGGCTGAGCGACTACAGGGGACCCCAGTGATACTGCTGCCCACCCTTCTCTGCTTGAGGAGTTGGGTGTCCTTGGGCTGCAAAGTGATGGATTAAATGACCTTTCTCATGTTCTTCGTTTTCATTACTGACTGTCCTGTGGGGATGACATGAAAAAGTCAAGAGCTGGGTGTTCCTTGGGCTCGCTGGTTGGGCGGGCCACTTTGGGCATGGTGCCGGGCGCAGCCCTGGAAGCACCCATGCGCACCGAGACAGGAGTCCTGAATGGGAGGCCGCCACGCGGGGGTGCTCCTGCTCAAGTCCCCTGCTTCTTGGGGCTCAGTTCCTCAACTGTGAAACTGAGACCACAGTTGGTTCTACAGCACGGAGTGTTGAGAGGATCGCCCCGGAAAGCCCCCGGTGAACTCCCCGGTGTTAGCCTGCCCTGTCTCGGCATCCCGGCTGGCACAAGCATAGTGTTTGACCCTGGATGTCTCCCTGGCTCATTCTGTTAGAGAATATTAACACAAGCCTACCTGGCCTTGGACACAGAGGTCTCCGGAGATGTAGCCACAGCTGGGTCAGGGATGGCCGGCCACGCCAGCAAAGGCTGCGGAAGAAGAGATACGAATGACCCTGGTTCCCATGCAGACCCGCCCACCCAAGGAGCTGCGTCCAGTGGGCCCCAAACGGTTTGGATCCAGGCTTGGGTGTGGGTCTTGGGGTACGGCTGCCCTAATTCCCATGACAACCCAAGGGAAAAGCCCAAGTGGAGATGACCCGAAATGACATTCAGGCCCATTCCTTCCCTTTGGAAGCAGCTGCCGCCCCCACACCGCTGGCTGCTAATGGCCACCCCTCATCAAATATTTATGCAGCCCTCGCGGCTCCCGCACAGGCCAGGGAGGGAGCCGATGATTAGAACTGCTCAGGAGTGGAGCAGGCGGACTACAAAGTGTCTGGGCCAGAAAGGGAAACATCAAAGCCCACATCCTTCCATAAAGGTCGCTCCCGGAAGCGGAGGCCCCCCGTGAGGAAATGAAACTTTCAGGGGGGCGAGGACAGGCCTGTGTGGGCCTGCAGGCCGCTGGGTGCGCTCCTGCCTTTCCTCGCCGGCGGCAGAGCCTGCTAAGCTCAGCCAGGGCCAGAGGCCTGACTCCAAGCCACGGGTTATGAAAAGCATGTGAATATGTCGTGGCTCAGACCTGTGACTCCCTCACTTTCGAGGGGGGCCTGGCATTTCGTCAGTGCCCTGCCTGAGGCCTGCCCTTTGTGAGAAGAAAAGGGAGAAACGAAGAAAGGAACGGAAGCTGATTCAGAAAAGCTTCCAGTGCCCGGAGTCCTGATGTCCTCTGGCTCCGCTGTTACCTGGGGGAGCCCGTCCGCAAGACTTCCTCCGGTGTCCGCAGGCAGCAGAGCCCAGGCCAGGTGCCTCAGCGGCCGGCCACGCCTTTCCGAAGGAAAGGGGCCGCTCGCTCTGCTCCTTTCTCGCCTCTCCCAAAACAAAAGACAAACGCAGTGTCAACAGTTTTTCAGGAGTGATCCTTTATTGTCTGAAAGTCCTAAAACCTACGCTTTTATCAAAACAATATCGTTTCTTCAGTGAATCCAAGAGACCTGAGGGCCGTATTCCCGGTGCAGCTGCGCCATCAAAACCTGCCCTCCACGGCCAGCAGCTGCACCGCGGCCTCCTGCACGGCCTGGTGGATGCGAGTCACCTCCCTCTGGGACAGAGTCCGCTCCATGTGGCGGTAGGTGATGCGGTAGCAGTGGCTGGTCTTGTGTGTCCTAGAGAATAAAAGAGAAAGGCGGTGAGTGAAGGGCACGCATGCTTGCCGCCTGCAGGAGAAGTACCACCGGCTCTGACCAGACCTCCCAACCCCAGGAGAACGGGAGGAGCTGCAGGACTCCTGCTGGCAGCTGCTTCTCTGACAGCCGCCGCCGGGAGGGCGGTGGGTAGGGCATCCTTGGCCCCATCGGACCAGGCGCATCCAAAACCCCCGGGAGGAAGCTGCTTAGGAATGTGATCCTGGCCACGCACTGGAGACCGTGGCTCAGTGGGTGGGAGGTGGCCCTGGGCTCGCGGGTGGGACTCTGAGAGCAGACAGGGTCAGGGGCCAGTGCCAGCGCCCCTCCACCTTCCTCATGTCCGAGGAAATGGCCATGTTGGAAGGCCCATTGCAGTCATCTGGAGGCCCAAGACCGGCCCCAGGGACTCGGGTTGCCCGGAGAGCCGGGTGTGCCACAGTAACTCTGCCAGCAGCCCTGCGGGCCATGGGAAGCACAGACAATGTGCCATATAGACCGTGTGTCATCTCTGTGCCACGCAGACAACCACTCTAATCCTCTGCTTCTGCCAGGGGTGGGGAGTTGATTTTCATGGGCCACCGGTGGTTCCGGGAGGGTAGACATGGTGGCAGCAATGCCTTCTGCTTGCACCACAGCTGCTGGGCACCAGCACGATCTCGCAGGGAGAGCTCGCCACCAGCCGGCAGAGCGCCTGTCCTGGGGCCTCCTCCTGGCCATGCGGCTGGGGGTCTGAGCTGCCCTCTTCTTCCGAGCCACACGCATTCCTCTTTCGCAGTCCCAGCTGCAGGCGAGCCAGTCCACGCCCTTCCTCACTGCAGATGGAGCAGCCGGGCAGGCCCGTTCTCTCTGGCAGGGGAGGCGTGCTGGCCTCCAATAATGCCGGACCCTGGTGGGTTCCCTCCTGGCCCCTGGAAGACCCACAGGTCCACTTCGCTGCCACCTGGGTCCAGAGCCTTTGCTGCCAGAGGACTCCTGGCATTCACAGGTCTGCTCTCTGGGCTCTCCCCTCCTTCCTCTCCTGCCCGTTTTCGTGCCAGGCCCCTTGGCTGAGTGGAATACACCAGATCAAGGAGGGCCGAGCCTTCCCATTTGCTCCTTTGCCTCCTCTAGTGTTTCCTGGAGCGAGGAGGCCCGGCTGCCAGAGGCCCTGTAACTGTAAGGCTGGAGGATGCTTCTCCCAGGGCAGGGCCCTGCGTGCCAGCTGGGCAAGAAGACGGATTCCTCAATGGGAGGGAAGTCCTCCGTGCCCAGCCCCACCTGTCTGGATTAGGGCTCGATTAATTCTTCTTATATCACCTGTGCAGCCTCTTTTAGGCCCAAAGCTTCTCAATCTTTCATCTGCCATGACCCTCATTGTCCCTCAAAAATAGTAGCAGCAGCAATATTTATGTAGCTTGTTACATACCAGGCACTGCTCTATGCTCTTTGCAAGTGTCGACTCATTTAAACCTCACAACTCCATTGGGTAAATAACATTATTGTTCCTATGAAACAGATGAGGAAACTGAGGCACAGAGAGCAGAAGTCACCTGCCCAAGGTCATGCATCTGGTAAGTGGCAGGGTTGGATTCCCAAGGAGGCCATCTGGTGGGGAGGTGTAATGGTGCAGCCGCTGTGGGACACCGTTTGGTGGGGCCTCGAAAACTTAAAGGAGAGTTACCAGGTGACCCTGAAATTCCACTCCTAGAAACATATCCAGGAGAACTGAAAATAGGTGTTAAGTAAACACTTGTACAAGAATTCTCATAGCAGCACTGCTCACGACAGCCAAAAGGAGGAGGCGTCCACCAGGGGTGAGTGGGCAGACAGCGAGGTGCATCTGCACGGCGGGTGCACGACACAATGCCTGTCACTGAGCGGAGGAAGTGCTGCCCATGCTTCAACATGCACAAACCTCAGCACATGCCAAGTGAACCAAGCCAGACACAGCCCACCACACACCGTAAAACCCCATTGATATGACATGTCCAGAACAGGGAATCCATGGAAATAGGAAGGAAATTGGTGGTTGCCATGGGTCGGGGGAGAACTGTTTAACGGCACAGGGTTTTCTCCGGGGGTGATGAAATGTTTTGGAACTAGATGGATGTGGTAATTGCACAACATTGTGAATGTGCTAAATGCCACTGAATTGTGCACTTTAATTTTATCCGAATTTTACCTCAATTAATAAAGCTAGAGGATTTCGTTTCAGGGCCCAACTATCAACTATGACACTGGACTGCTCCACCACATTCCTCATCTGTTCCCTTTCTGAGCTCTGACCTCTTCCTCTACCCCAGCCTCCCCAGGAGGTGGTAAGGTTTGCAAACGATTGCTCTGTTCAAGGAGATGAACCGAGGCCGGGTTCCCCTCCAGCTCTGCCCTTTGGCTAACGGAGAGGGCACCAGCTGGAGAGGGGGCATCACTGGGACACGGGGTGGGAAGCGCCTGAAGCGGGTGCATTAACGAGGTGGGTCCTGCTGCAGGGCACTAGACGGTGGCTGGGAAGCCACAGCTGCAGGGAGCAGAGACCCACCTGCCACAGCCCTCAGTGGCCACAGCCTTCAGGACAAGAAACCTTCCCTGAAGGAGATAACAGTCTGCATGACAATCTGGGGTTTTTTAAAGGCAAATTAAAGTTGTGTTTTTAATGTACTTCACAGCTTCTGCTCATAGGCAAAGTAAATGAGAAGCCATGCTGAGTGTGAGAGGTCAAACTTCAGTATAATGAGTTTGAAGAGAGTCTAAACTTTTTTTGTGTGTGAGTTGGAACTTCATTACTTTGAGATATTGGCTAAAACGAATTGGTCAGTGGCAAGAGCTTGAATTTTTAACAGAGATTTTAGTGTGAGAATCTTAGAATGTTTGAGCTTCCAGGCCTTCAGTTAGCACTACTCACTCACAGATTCATTTAGTCATTCAGCAAACAGCAGGCTCCAGGCTCCAGGCACTGCACTGGGCACTCAGGACTCAGGGTGCCTGCCCGGGGCCGGGGCAGCCCCCAGGGAGGACAGGTGTGGGCCTGCACGCCACACCACAGCGGCTCACAGGGAAGCCAGTGCACCCACCCAGCCTCCCGTACCCGAGGCTTGCTCCTTTAGCAAATGACTTTCCCTCGGTGCTTCCCCATAAGCATTACCTGGTACGATTTGTCCAGCACAGTACGGGCGCGACAGAGCCTGCCAAAGGGAGCCAGCCCATGCTGCCCATCAGAGGCTCACTCACCTCCAGTGAGGAGAACACAGCGCAGGACAGCCCACGCTCGCCCGAGCAGCAGGGTATGAGTGACGCACAGCACACGGCCCTGCCACCCCCGCCTCTTCTGCTCCCGTTGGCCTAACATCAGCTCTCATTTGAGATTCAGCTTGGCTCACGAAACTGGAAACATGACTCACACTCCTGAAATTTACTTCCGCTTGGATCCCGTTCTCTGCTGCGCTGTGATCATCAATGTCCACCGGACTCCACCGTCCTGCGCATGCCCAGCTGCTCCCGCAGTGAGGGGAGCCAGGGTCGAGGGGCGGCCTGGGTAGGATGGAGGGTGGGCAGGGCAGCAGGCAGGCATTCTGCATTTTAATGCCTCTCCTTCCACAGCCCCAACCTTGGGGCCAAAGAAAAAGATGCTTAAGTGCAGCCCATAGTTAAGTCTGGGTTAGCACAGGACCGCCAACATTTTAGATGTTTAAAGGGAAGCTGCCCCAGGTCTATCCTTTTTTCCTGAGCAATGAAGTGATGACTTAACAAGTTTCAAAAGTACCGCTGCTCTCCAGTCCTCAGTATGCCAACGAGAGACTTCCCAGAAGGACTCGGGGCTTTGGAAGTGTCACTGGAGAGAAGGAACAGGGGCAGAGTGCTAGGAGGGCTGCAGTACTTTTCACACAACCACTTGGTTCACTCGGCAACCACACAGCTCTGACCTCGAAATAAAACCCTCCATGGGAGGCAGCCACACCAGCTCCTGCACCATTCATGAGGGTCAGCTTTCCCATCTGTGGCAAGAGCAGCGACTTCACATTCTTGGGGGGCACTGGCACCTCCCAGAGCAGATGGTCCACAACCAGCAGTCCCTGCAGTCACCACCTACTCATGTGGGGGCTCCTTGGCCAGAGAAAGTGCTTAGAGTCCTGAGGATGGGATGCCCTGACTGTCTCCTGTCGGAACCTCGCAGGCCACGCCCTGTGCCGGAGGGAGGGTAGAACCTGACATGCTTTCCCAGGCTGGGTTTCAGTCAGCAGGAGGAGCAATGCGGCAGGAAAAGGACGAGGGAGGGAACCCCTTGTTCATGGCCAGCCCAGAAAATGCAGACTGGAAGGAGGCGCGGTGGTGTGGAGAAGAGACCAGACTTTGCAGCCAGGGACCTGGGCTCATTCCCTGCTCTCCCTTTGCTCCCTGTGTGATGTGGGCAGCTCTCCGACTCCTGGAAGTGAGGACAGAACATCTGCTTCCAGGGTTTGTGCCAACGCAGTGAGAGATGCATGCAGAATGCTAATTCAGAGCCTGGCCACCCAGAATGGGTGCTTAATAGCTACTGGCTTGTCCCATCTCCCCCTTTCCTCATGGAGCTCACTGCGGGAGGAATGACACTATTTCCTATGAGGAACCTCCCTTAGGGGGCTTGGCATCCGCCTGGGCTGGGAGGCGTGTCCCTCCTGGAGCACATGCGCACAGGGGCTTTGGCTGGGAGAGTCAGGAATGGAGTCAGGACAGTGACGAAGTATCTCTCAGCATTGGGCACGACTTAAACAAGTGGTCTGGAAATTAAGCAAATAATTTCCCCCTTTACCTTCCCTGTATTAAAAAAATAAAAGAGGAGAGAAGGAAAGTCTGAGGAGACCTGAGCCAGTGTCTCTATACCACTTTTTCCAACAAATCGCCTTGAGGTTTCCTAGGACAGAGGCACCCTGGTGTCATGTAGGGAAATAACAGGCCAGGGCGGCAGGAGACAGGGTCCCAGTGCAGCCCAGCAATGTCATTTAAGCTCTCCCACGAGCGGGCTGCACTAATCAGGCTCCAAGGCTCAGCAGAGAGAACAGAGATTTCTGAAGTCAATGCCCCTCAGCAAGAAGAGCCAGCCAGCCGCCACCATTTGCAAAGCCTGCACAGGATGGGCGGGGAGAGGGCCGAGATGGAGAGGGATTTTCCCACAGGTTGAAGCACAGATGCAAGATGCATTAGTGATGAAAGCAAGAAGGAAGTGAGTTGGCCTGCACTCCCCAGTGGGCCGTTCTGAGTGGCCCCCTCCCTCCCTCTTCCCAGCCATGAAGATACCCATCCAGGTGGTTCCCCAGCTGTCACTGCCTTGGGAAAGGCAGCCCCAGTGCCGGTCTTGGTGGAGAGAGAGCCAGTGCCAGGAAGGAGAAACTGGGGTCCTGCCGCCACATCTGCGCCCCCTCCCCACCTGCCCGCCCAGCCCCGCCCGCTCCTCACCACAACACTGGCAACTTCAGAGCTCCTTACAGACTCGCAGTTTGTAGGCAGGAGATGCTTTTTCACATCTAGCTCTTGCCAAGTCCTCACGGAGGTTTCAAAGCCTCCCCACCCCCTCCCCATTCTAGTCCCAGCAACCCCAGTAATGTTTCCCGTACTTCGGAGTTAGCATCTCACGCCAAGCTCTCCGAGGGCCAGGGTTCCTGGACTCTACACGCACGTGCACATGACAATAACTGCTCTGGGGAAATCTAATAGCATCTCCCACGGAGAGGCGCAGGGACACGCTGGCCCGGAGCCACCGCTTCCCGGCCACAGGCCACAGGCCCAGTTCCCATTCTCTCATCCCTGCTCTCATTCTAAGATACGGACACGGAACTCACGGGACTTCTGAAGGAACTGAATGGAAAAATATATATGCAAAGTGTTTCGCACAGTTCAGGCTCACAGTGAACACTTGGCGTTGTCATTTCCGTGGCCAGAGATTACAGGCCTCTGCTTTGGGCCACACCGGAAGGCCCGAATGACCTGTGACAAATCACCTGAACTTCGACTTCCTCGTCTCTAAAAATGATTACTAATATGATATTACAACGTGGAGAGAACTTGAAGACATTATTAAACAGCATAGGCCAGTCACAAAGCTTGAATATGATATAATTCCACTGATATGAGGTATTTGAAGCAAATTCATAGAGACAGAAGGTAGAATGACGGGAGTCAGGGGCAGGGGGTGGGGATGGGGAGTTGGTGTTCAGTGGGGACAGAGCTTCAGTTTGGGAAGATGAAAAAGTCTGGAGGTGGAAGGTGGTGATGGTTGCACAGAAATGTAAACTTTAATGCCACTGAACTGTACATTTAAAATGGATACTATGGTAAATTTTGTTACATATTTTTTATTAGAATAGAAAAAAATTGAGGTTAGTTGATTCAAGTAACTGAGTTGACTATTACTAGAAATGCAAGTTTGGACTCACACCTATATTAAAAACAAACCAATGAAAACAGCAACAATGAACCCCAGGTCACTGACATGCATGTGCAGGATGCTGCGGGGGGGGGGGGGGGGGGCGGAGGTGGGATGGAGGGCGGAGGGGGGAAGGATGGGGACGGGACTTGCTCCATCCTCCCAGACAGCTGTTCACCCTGATTTCATGAACCTTGCAACTAAGCTGCCCTTCAGGTCATGCAGGACATTTTTTAAGATCCCTCGCTTGTAATGCTAACAGGGTTTGGCCAAATTTGAAAGTCTTTTCAGCTATTCCATTATCTTCGCTTCTCAACCATCCTCTTAACATTTCTAACAACTTGAAGTAACGGCTCACTTTGCACAGATTTTCAAAGCTCTGTGCTTTCTGGTTGTGTAGAAAATTTGGAAGAGATTTTATTTTTCTCCGTGGCCTAGTGAATGAAGCCAAAGTCAACAGCGTTAACTGTAACTCCGCTGTCCCTGCAGCTTCCCCCACACAGCATGCTGACACTTGGGTGGACAAGTCAGCTTACACCAGAAGATTGAGGTAGCTGAAGTGCTATGTCTGGTCAGCAATTATTTATTCTGTGCTGAGGTAGAGTTTGTGGGGAATGCAAAATAGGGACACAATTTGCTTGATCAATACATAAATATTCATGAAGTGGCTGTTCTGTGCATGGCACAGTGGCAGTGTGAGGGGAAAGAAGTCTAAAAAAAATAATACAAAGAAGGATTAGGTTAGATAACCCCCTATTTGTGGGTTAAGACATTCATACATGAAAAGCTAGCTAACAGGACAAAGCTACTAATACTAAATATTAAATTGATTACAAGGATTGTAAATAACATCAGTCAGAAAAGACTTAATGGAGATGAGACTAGATCTTAAAGTATGAAGGGTATGAGGTGCATTCGAGCTGGCAAAATAACATAAGCGGTACTGGCGGTGGGTGCATTCATTGCATTCCCACCTCTTCCATTTCAATGGAGTTGCTGAGTGTATGTTCTATAAATGGTCCAATGAGGATCTGTCCACAGGATGCATGACCTGCCAGGGAGGGTTACGTACAATGACATCAGGAAGTCAGCTCTGGGCATGGCGGGAACAGGAAGCGACTGACTCTGCCTGGGAGAGAGCAGACAGGCTCAGACTGGTGCCAACTGAACTGGGGTGGGGAGTATGAGACATAAATTTGGCACGTGTATAAGTGGTAAAGGAGAAATGGCATTTGTGTAAAGGCACAGATGGAATCGTGAGCACACATGGACAGGCTGAAGGAGAGATGAGTGGTTCAGAGTGTCTGGCTGGGAGTATAGAGGATAGACTACAGAAATGGTGGGCAGGAGGCTGTGGGGTAGGGCGGGCTCACAGAGGAGGGCCTTACACACCTGGTTCTAAGAAGCCTCAACTGAAAATCCACTAATAAGCAATCAACCACAACAACAGAGTCAAGGACCAGGTCCCTGCAGAATCCTACGGAAGGCTGGTAGGACTTGGCTCTAGACAGTTTCCCTGCATCTAGAAGCTAGTCCTCAGTGACTTTTACATCTCACTCCTCCCAAAATAAGAGAGGGCTGCTGAAATATTATGGTGTCTGGTACAATAGCCACCCAGCCAAGGAGCATGCTCTATCTATCCTCTACCCATTAGGCACGAGTAGAATTACCCATCACTGCGTTATGTTGTATAGCTTTTATTTCTTTAGTGAGTGATGGATGAAAGAGGCTAATTACTTTAAGAAAGACTCAGTGTACAGTTAATTATAAAGGAATTACATATTAGTGAGGAGAAATTTATATACATTTCCAATGACATCTTTATTTTGAAAATGCTGTAGAGAAGGGTCTAATTAATAGCACCATCTCTCGACAAATAGTGAGAGAGAGAAAAACAAAATAGGGGCTTGGCTGGCAGGCTGAGTTTCCTCTCTCTATAATGTTCTGGGCTAGAATATGGCAGTGATATATTGATTAAGTATTCATCATGCAAGCAACATGTTTCATGGATGCAATGAATCCAAGATAAGGGACCCTAAAGGTTTTCTGGTCTGTGCTTGAGCGGTTTCTATGGAGCCTAGGCTGACTGCTTCCGGGCCATTCCGGCGGGGAGGGCGTGCCATTCTACACTGAGCCCACCGGTGCTTCCTGTGCTCCTGCTCCTTGGTCCTGTTTCACCCCAGTCCTCCTTCCCCATGACAGCCCTTCAACCCTCAGCTCACTGTCAGCAGCAAAGCAGCAGGAGGGCCTTTGCTGGGGACTCCCAAGACCCCTGGGGGTCAGAGTGGGACACGGCCTTCGAGGCAGAAAATGTCATGTTTAACATCACTGCCTCCAAGTTTAGATAGCCTTCTGTCTGTCCATCTGTCCATCACCCATCCATTCCATTCATTGATCTGCTTGTTCATTCAACAAATGAAGTGAGCATGTACTAGATGCCATGTATTTGGCTAGGTGCTGAAAATCTAATGGTGGAGCAAAATAAAATAAAATAAAACAAAACGCCCTGACTTCCTGAAACTCACAGTCTAGCATAAGGGACAGGCATAAATGAAAGAATTACAAGGAAATGTAAGTTGCAACTACACTAAAAGGGTTTGAAAAGGAGGTATAAGGAGCTGTGAGGCTACATAAAGGGCAATTAACTGAGATGGGTAGGTCAGAGAAGGTTCCCTGTGCAGGTGTCAGTGAGCTGAGATCCGAGGAGGGTACAGATTAGTGAGGTGAAAGGTGAGTGGGTTAAGGGTGGGCAGAATTCCTGGTAGAAAGAATGGCATGGACAAAGGCCTGTGATCTGAGCTCAAATCCTAATTTCTCCTCCTCTAAACTCTATGATCTTGGTCAGATTGCTTACCTTCGCTAGGTCTTGGTTTCCTCAATTATAACTTGGAGAAAATAATTCTGCATTAATGCAGGTTAAGCCTTTGTAAGCTTCATCTAGATTAGTTACTGTGAGCTCCATCACCTAAGGGTCTCAAGGTTTAGGTCTTTCCCCCCCCCCCCCCAAAGCAATAGAATCCCAATCTCCTACATGATACCCTTCAAATGTGTTTCCTCTGAATCATTCAGTATGTACAGTTCAAGGTAAAGCTGCGTTAGCAGAAGACAGTGAGGACCCCACCCACTGGGCCTCTACTTCCTGCCCATGGCAGCCCCCCGCCCCCCCCCCCCGCGCCCCAGCAGCTCCTCAGAATCCCCAGGACTCCCAATAAGGCAATTTAAAAACCACCCCATATTCTGCAATAGAGAAAAGCAAAGCTCAGAGAGGCAATGGTTTGCCTGAATTTGTCTCAAAATGTACAAATGCAAGAGAAATTTGCTTCAAATATGATTAGGGCTCACTTGGAAGAACACATTTTTCTAAATAAAGAGAAATCCTGGCTCCCATGGAGCATACGTAAAAGCAGCCAGATGCAGCAGAGCAGGCAGCCGCGGGGACCAGGAGCGGAAGCTTATCCCACAGTCCCCGTTAGAGGGCAAGTGACTGGGACGAGCCTCTTAATGACTCTGAGCCTCAGTTTCCCTGTTTTGTAGAGGAGGTTGTAATTGCCTTGCAGTGTTATTGAGAATTAGTAGGTTTTTAAAGCACTTTGCAATTAATATGACTATCTAAATTTATCATGCTAAAAGAGAGATTTTAATTTTGCAAATAGCCAAACAACATTTAGGGCTAAAATTGGTGAGGAAATAATCTAATTGAATCATATTCCATATATGTTAAAGGAAAGCACAGCATAAAATATAAAGTAACAATAAGATACATTTTCTGATGTGGCTTATTGTTGGTCTTATAAAAAGTCTGAAAAACAAACAAACAAACAAGAAACAAAGAAACAGAGAGGTCCAGACAGCCTTTGAGACAAAACAGCATCACACAGCCCTCACCTCAGGAGCAGCTGGAATGACTGCACTCGCTGCTTCATAGTCAGACCAGAGTTTGGGCTCGGTCCTAAGGGTCTGCTTTTGCCACCTGGAGAAGGACACGACTACTCCAGACCACCTCTGCCCCTGAAGAGCTAACATGAGGCAACCACAGCAACAGAAACCTGCCCCAGAACCTTGTACATATACTATATGGAAACACTTTCTAAGTTCCAAATATTGATAACGTTTTAAAAAGCTCTTGGCCCTGCCATCGCACAGTCTGTGTAAGATTGAAGACACTTTGTTAATAATGTGAGCGACAACAAGGAAAATGAAGTTATAAGTTATGCAGCTTCCAGAACATTGCGCCCACTTGCTCTCCTGGTTATGGCCACATGCTCTCCTGGTTATGGCCCACATGGCAGGCCTGAGAGTAGACCCTGTCACCTCCTGCACAGCCCGGGACAGGCCAGGAAGATGAGGTGACCTGGGAAGGCCCAGCTAGAATGTTCCTGGCTGGGACTTCCCTCGCCTCCTTTCACTAGACTCTGCTCATCTTTGTCCTCAGTGCACTCACTTCAACTTATTAATGTCCACTGTGGTCACAATGCTTTTAAACAGAGATAGCACAGTAAACAATTATTATTTACCAATTAAATTACAGCTTGCTTTTAGAAATATGACATTGACTTTATCACAGAAAGGAGAAAGAATAAATCCAGTAGTAAATATTACTTGGCAAAGGAAGTGTAGGAAGTATAAACAAAGCAAAGGTGAAAGAAGAAAGAAAAAGTAAAAAGAATAAAGGAAGAATTATGTGTTTAAGGCTAGGCCCTTAACTCTGTCTCATTTTATCCTCATCATTAGTAGAAAATATTTTTAAAAAGCCAGGATGAGAAAAGAATAAGGTTGGTGAAGAGAAAGTTAGACCTGGCAAACACAGAACCCAGACCTGCAGGTTGGGAGTGGACCGGTGGGTTAGAAACTTGACTTACATCTGCAACCAGAGTGAGAGGAAAGCCTGATCATGCCCATGGTTTGCCTTGCCTGAGAGGGAAAGACCACAGGTGTTTAGGGAGCAGAACTTACCAAATATAACATTAAAAGAAATTCTCAGGTGCGGCTTCATACGGGAATTCTAGATTAATAATGGCTATAAGCCCTGGCCACTGTGGCTCAGTGGCTGAAGGGTCATGGGTTTGATATTTGGTCAAGGGCACATACCTGGGTTGCAGGTTCAATCCCCATCCCTGGTTGGGGTGAGTGAGGGAGGTAACCAATTGATGTGTGTCTCTCTCACACTGATTCTCTCTCTCTCTCTCTCTCTCTCTCTCTCTCTCTCTCTCTCTCTTTCTCTCTCTCTCTCTCTCCTCTCTCTAAAAATCAATGGGAAAAATATCCTTGGGTGAGAATTAACCACCCGCCCCAAATAATAATAATGGCTATGATTTATGGGTCACTTACAATATCTCTGAGGTGCTGAGCGGAATCTAGATGCATATCTCATTTAATTCTTACTGCAATCCTATGACAATGGGAATTATGTCCTATATTTTGCAGGTGAGAAAGCCATAGCTCACAGAGGTTAAAAGTGTCTTGCCAGGTCACTCAAATAGCAAGTAACAGAGGTGTGGTCCCAATTAGGTGTCCACCTGCCTCCAAAGCTGTGCTTTCAATCCTGGGCTGGGGGAGTGCCTGATACTAGTGGCCTTATCACTCAACCAGATCACTATTTCAAGGCAGTGGTTGGTTTCACAAGGCTGTTCCCTTGATGAAACTTGAGGGAATAGCCCTAAAATGCACTTCCATGAGAAAGCAATTTTGCTCAGGGCCGGGGGTTCAAGCCCACAGCGCCTTTGGTGGTCTGGCTTTGTTGCTCGGATAAATCTGTTGACCTCTCCAGTTCTCAATAAAACAGAAGTAATGGATTTTGGTCTTAACTAGGCCCTCAGTTAGGAAAAAAGTGAAGTTATGCCAGCAAAGCATTGTCAGCAACTTGGGAGAAAATGCCAATAAAGTAAAGGTCAGAGTCAATAAACCATTTCAAATATTATTGAGTTGTACTGGTCCATTTTCAAACTCAGTGAAAAGAAGGAATCTCTTTTTGGTATTTTCTTATTTCAAAAAAGAAACCAAGTTTACGTTTCTGGTGTCTGGAGAAAACAATTAGCTTTCTGAAGTTACACCTGGTCCATTATAAATGCTTAGGCAAGATTCAATAAGACTGCCCATTAGTTAATTTCAAAGGCAAAGTGTCCAGACACTCAATCATTGGATTGATGGGCAATGTGACACATTGTCCTGCCTTGAAGAAACGACTGGTGTGGTCCAACACCTTGAGACTCCCTTACTTCATGCTACATTTTTAACTGGGCAAAGGAATGGCTGCAGAGTTGGGCACAGTATGTGCTTTGGACAGATTGCTGGGACAGGTGATCAAAACGTATGTCTGTCACTTTTCCTACCATGATCTATTTCCATGTATGACAATTAGCTCAGAATAAGTAGTGAGCTACGAAGGTTCCAGAATGATGGCAGAATAAGATAAACTGGAGATGCTACTGCTATACACTCTCAGATGTGCTGAATTACATATATGAATATTGGCTTATAAAAAAAAAAGGAGATAGCCTGGTCGGTGTGGCTCAGTTAGTTGAATGTTGTCCCAAGAGGTCATCGGTTCAATTCCAGGTCAGGGAACACTCCTGGGTTGCGGGCTCGATCCCCAGTAGTGTGTGTGTAGGAAGCAGCTGATCAATGTTTCTTTCTCATCAATATTTCTATCTCTCTCTCCCTCTCTGAAATCAATAACAACATATTTTTAAAAAGTAGATAACTGAATAGATAATATGAAAGCAAGGGGAAATGTCCAGATGAAAAAAAGAAAAAAGTTGCAACAGTAAGCACCCAATGCTTCAGCTGCCTAGAGTAAGAAACAGCATCAGTCACTGTAACTTAGAATTTAGAGTTTAACAGCCACCTGAGAATAGCAGGCTTTGGTCCACATGAAGCACGGAGTGGGAACTGTGATTCCTGCACAAAAATGGTACCCCAAAAGGCCGCGTCCTTGTAACAGTAGATATATATCACAGAGAGGAGAAAAAGAGTCTTATCTCTCGCTGATCCTGAGAATACTGAAAAGGAGTCTACCCTGAGGTTCAAAATCCAGGTCTGTGTTGCAAGTGGATCTGGGTTCCAAATGTACAGCCCCTCAGACCCTTAAGCTCAGAAATCAATGTAAAACCAGTCCTAGAGTTGTGCTAACCCTATGATGTCTAAAATACCTGGCAGAAAAAAATGCAGAACAGCCTTGGAGAGAAGGCTGGCCACATGGGATTACCCTACAGTCAAAAAGTACATGATACGTGAGGAAAGAATCAATTATATGCCAGTTATCTATATACTAGAGGCCCAGTGCACAAATTCGTGCATGGGGGGCGAGCCACAGGAGGTTGGCCAGTGGGGGGCTGGAGGAGCAGGGAGGGACTGCAGGAGGTTGGCTGTTGGCCCCAAGGAGGGAGCTGCCCCTAGGCCCCACTGGAAAAGGGGCCACATCCACCACCACCCACCCCTGGTTCCCCAGCCCAGCCCAGGCCTGAAGGCCCCGGCGGGGTCGGGAGAGGAGGCGATGGTCGCCAGGCCAGGTGCGGAAGGAATGGACGCCAGATGTCGACGGTTCCCTGCCTCCCCCTCCTCCTTCCCTTGCCGCTGTGCTGCCACCCATGCTGCCAGCACCGCAGCGGTGGGCGGTTGGCCCCCGGGGAAGAAAGAGGACGGGAGCAAGACAAACCCTTGTGTTGAGGGCTGACTTTCAATAGATCTCAGCGAGGGAGTTGCTCTGCTACATATGAAATCTCAACCCAGAAGCAGGTCTCTACGAATGGTTTTATACCAGGGGCTGATGGGGGTCAGCCAGCTTGGGGGGGGGGGGGGGGCGGGCACGGGAGGTTGGCTGTGGGAGTGCACTGACCACCAGGGGGCAGCTCCTGCGTTGAGCGTCTGCCCCCTGGTGGTCAGTACATGTCATAATGATTGGTTGACCGGTCGTTCTGGTCATTCAATCCTAATGGTAGCTTAGGCTTTTATATCTATAGAATAGATATAAAAGGCTAATATGCTAAGTTTCTGACCATCCGACCAGTAGTTATGATGTGCAATGACCACCAGGGGAAAGACACTCCAACCGGTAGCTATGATGCACACTGACCACCAGGGGGCAGACACTCAATGCAGGAGCTGCCGAGTTGTGGTGACTTGGGAGCAGCGGTTCTTAGGTAACGTACCCTGGAACCAGAGAGGAGGGAGCCTGATTCTTGGGTGTGTCACCTGAGAACCACCCTCTTGCAATCAGGGGATGTTGGAGAGCCGGTTTTGGCCCGATCCCTGCAGGCCAAGCCAAGGGACCCCCACCTGCTGGAGGGACCCCACTCACTCCGCAGACGCCCTTAGAGCCAAGGTGTCACCCCAGGTGCGGCCAGCTGGGGAGGGACTGTGGGAGGTTGGCTCCAGGGAGTGTCCGGCCCATCTCGCCCAGTCCCGCCCCGCTGGCCACCTTCTAATTAATTTCCTTTCAATGTGCACAAATCTGTGCACCAGGGCACTAGTTAGATATAAAAGACAAAAGGATTAGTACCCCAAGAATTCTGGATGCAAGAATAATCTAAAAAGTGTTTAAAATGATTAAGTATTAATTTAAAACATTCAAATGTTTAAAATAGTCAAAGACATAAAAGGACCATGTGAAATAACAATATGAATAAAAAGAGCAGGTCTGAAAAAGACCTACATAAAAATGCATAGAAATAAAAATATAGTATAATTTGAAAATGAATGGAATGGTTATACAACAGATTAGATCAGCTGAATGGATAATTAGTAAACCAGAAGACAGATCTGAGGAACTGTTCAGAATGCAGTAGAGAGAAATACAGAAATGGATAACATGAGAAAGGGTAAAAAATACAGAATAGAATATGAGTACCAGGAGAAGAATATAGAAAGAAGAGAAGCACTATCTGAAAATATAATGGCTGAAAAATTTCCATAATTAATGAAATACTCAGACTCAGGAAAACACAATAAGTTTTAAACAAGATGAAAAGGGAAAAAAATGTCTCCACTGGACACATAATTAAACTACAGAACACCTAAGACAAATAGATGACCCTGAAAACAACTAGAAAGGAAAATTAGGGATCTAACAAAGAAACAATTAGAGAAATAGGTGACTTCTCAATATCTACAGAGGTAATGGAATAATACTAACAAAATGTCAGCCTATAATAATTATACCCAGCTAAGATGTTATTGCAGAATAATGGTGAAATAAAAACATTTTGAGACAAAGTGAAACAAAATGAGAAAGTTTACCATTCAACACCTTAAATGAAGGACTGATGAAAGGTATATTTCAGGAAAGAAACTGAACTCAAAAAGGATTGGATATAGAAGCCAGCACTGGTAATATGATGGCTCAGATCATAACCCAGTGAAAGCTAGACTCACTCTGCATCAGAACTATTTTTAAAGCTATGGTTTCAGATGCCCCAGTTTTCCAGAGATAGTCTCCATCTTAGATGCTATTCCCAGAATTACCCTAAATTGGAGTAAAGAGCTCAGGGGAGCTGATCTCCTGTCCTTGTTATTGCCACCAGTCCCAAGCATCCCATGGAAACTGACTACTAACTGAAACACTGTGAAGCAGGACAGCAGGAATACAGCCCAGGCTCTGGGTCACACAGCCATGCTCTCAGCACATACTAGATGAAATTTCTTTCTGTCAAGTTATGCTCTCTAAGCTTAATTTTTGACACCTTTTAGTGGGGCTAAAAAAAACACATACTTTATAGACATATGTGCATAAGATCCTAAAACAATGCTTGGCACAAAATAAATTCACAATAAAAGTTAGCAGTTACAAGGCAGAGGAACCAAGATGGCGGCATAGGCACACACTTGTACTTGCTGCCTCACACAACCACATCAAAATTACAACTAAAAGACAAAATGGATATCATCCAGAACCATGGGAAGGCTGGCTGAGTGGAAATTCCACAAGTAGAAGGAAAGAGAAAAGTACATTGAAACCGGTAGGAGGTGCAGAGGTGCGGAAGTGCAGAGGTACGGAAGCGCGCGTGGAAATGGGCTGACAACTGGGTACGCTGTTGTCTTTTGCAACCAGGAGGGAGATGCAAGTTCCCAATTGCTCTGAACCCCAGTTCCAGGTGAGACTCTGGGGACCCAGACTCATATGGGGAGAAACTGGATTGTCTGGCATCCGGCTGGAACGCGAGGGTGGCTTTCTCGCAGAGGTGCTTGCAGCGACTATTGTTCCTGCACAAGACTGTGGGACACAGAGAGCCCGAGACCTCTCTGAGGCAGAGCAGACTGGCAGACATTGCTGGCAGGTTTGCTCCACCCTGATGATTCCCTGAGACCCCGCCCCACCCAATTTACAAACCCCACCCAAGCTGTGAGCAGAGGCTTTTGCATATGAATGGCCTGTTCTTTTGCAATCTAAAACCTAACAAACTGCAGCTGGGTCAAAGAGTGCCAAAGCTTCCAAAAGAAGGCCTAGACCAGGGGTCCTCAAACTATGGCCCGCGGGCCACATGCAAATACAAATATTGTATTTGTTCCCATTTTGTTTTTGTACTTCAAAATAAGATATGTGCAGTGTGCATAGGAATTTGTTCATAGTTTTTTTTTAAACTATAGTCCGGCCCTCCAACGGTCTAAGGGACAGTGAACTGGCCCCCTGTTTAAAAAGTTTGAGGACCCCTGGCCTAGACAGCAGCCTTCATTGCTTCACAGCTGGGCCTCATCTGGGCACTTCCAAACCCCAAACAAAGAGGAGGAATCTGCAGATCTCTCTGTAGCTCCTGCCTCAGGCAGAGGCTGACTTTGCACCTCCTTGGAGATCCAAGAGCCAATGTACCCAGTGGTCAGAGTGAGACCATACCAGAGTACAACTCTTCAGATCCATAAGCGAAACACTCAAGGGGCAAACTCAGTGAGCACCAAAGCCCCACTGAAGCAAGTCCTGCTCCATAAGGGTGTCTCCAGCTATGCAGTTCTCCAATTGTAGACACAGCTGGTCCTCACAGTCAATTGGCCTGGTGGTCAATTCCTTCCCAGTGATACCAACATCAATCAAGACTTAACTACAAAAAGACTGTACACCCAGCTCACAAAGGAGTGCACCAAGAGTGCCCACCTCAGGTAATTAGGGAGGCTGAGCCACTGGGCCCTATAGGACACCTAGCACGTAAAAACACTTTATCAACACAGGGAAGCAGCCAAAATGAGGAGACAAAGAAACAGGTCACAAATGAAAGAAATGGAGGAAAGCAAACTACTGGATATAGAGTTCAAAACCACGGTTATAAGGTTACTCAAGAATCTTCTAGAAACCTCTGAGAAATATAGTGAGACCCTCAAGGATATGAAAAAATACCAATTAGAAATTAAGCATACACTGACTGAAATAAAGAATAATATACAGAGATCCAACAGCAGACTAGACAACCCCAAGAATCAAGTAAAAGATCTGAAATACAAAGAAGCAAAAAACATCCAACTGGAAAAGCAAAAAGAAAAAAGGATCCAAAAATATGAAGACAGTGTAAGGAGCCTCTGGGACAACTTCAAGCATACCAACATCCGAATTATGGGGGTGCCAAAAGAAGAGAGAGAGCAAGATATTGAAAGCCTATTTGAAGAAATAATGACAGAAAACTTCCCCTACCTGGTGAAAGAAATAGACTTACAAGTCCAGGAAGCACAGAGAACCCCAAACAAGAGGAATCCAAAGAGAACCACACCAAGACACATCATAATTAAAATGCCAAGAGCAAAAGACAAAGAGAGAATCTTAAAAGCAGCAAGAGAAAAACAGTCAGTCACCTACAAGGGAGTACCCATACGACTGTCAGCTGATTTCTCAACAGAAACCATGCAGGCCAGAAGGGAGTGGCAAGAAATATTCAAAGTGATGAATAGCAAGAACCCACAACCAAGATTACTCTTCCCAGCAAAGCTATCATTTAGAATTGAAGGGCAGATAAAGAGCTTCACAGATAAGAAAAAGCTAAAGGAGTTCATCACTGCCAAGCCAGTATTATATGAAATGTTGAAGGGTATTCTTTAAGAAGGGGAGGAAGAAGAAAAAGGTAAAGATAAAAATTATGAACAATGAAGTGACAACAAATACATATCTAACAATAAGTGAATCTAAAAATCAAGTGAATAAAAAATCTGATTAACAGAATAAACTGGTGATTATAATAGAATCAGGGGCATAGAAAGGGAGTAGACTGACAATTCTCAGGGGGAAGGGGGTATGGGAGGTGAGGGAAAAGACTGGACAAAAATCGTACACCTATGGACGTGGACAGTGGGGGTGTAAGGGCATGGGGTGGGGTGGGAACCGGGTGGAAGGAAGTTATGGAAGTGGGGGGGGGGGCAGAGAAAGAGGAACAACTGTAATAATCTGAACAATAAAGATTTATTCATAAAAAAGTTAGCAGTTACTATAATTAGGTATTAGCATTAGAAGCTTTGCTAATTAATTTGTTTAATGAGCAATGCATACATTTATTTAGAGTAACAAAAAGTTAAGTGTCCCCAGATTTACTTAAAAAGCAAAAAAAAGCAAAAGCATTAATATTAACTGAAAACTTACTGGGTGCCTGTGCTAATCATACTCTCCCTGATCTGTGAGTACGTCTAACGCAAGACATGTAAACAGGGCCTCTATCAGCACAACCACCGTGGGGCCTGGCTCAAGCTGGGCTGCTGGTGTTCATTAAAACTACAGGGAAGTGGCTGGTGATTGACTGAAGATATATCCTGGTTTTGTTTTTTAAATCATTCTCTCCAGTTACCTCTGGTCACAGGAAAAATAAAAATAGAGCAGAAAAGACAGATCTGTTATTCCATTTTCATCAGATATGACAAAGCCACAAAACTTACACGCATGTTAGCATGAGGAGGTGATGGGTGGCAAAAGAAAGACCTGATTACTGATGGCTTTATGCCATAGTTGATCATTTTTATAACTCAATTTAAAAAAAACACACACCTCATTCACCTTAGCCTCTAGGTATAGATATAGGTCTACTTCAGTGACAAAAACAACAGCTCAGAAATCATAGACAAATGTCCAAGGAGCAAAGCCGTAGCGGGATCTACTATTTTGTTGGCAGACATTAAGCCGGGTTCTACAGCTGGAATAGAAGTGTACCTTCCGGTCCCTCAAGAAATATGCCAGAGAGGGCACCCTATCTCTTTGTTATCGAGGAATAAGTTGATGTCCACAGCAGGGTCCCCTCTGGCCTTCTTTTTCCAGTGTTTGTGCAAGTGACTTTGATTCATAACGCTTTCACACAGCACGTACTCTCTCTGTCCCTGTCTCCCCTCCCCTCCCTCTGCTTCAATGCCCCCAAATCAGGATTGAAAGGACTTTTAGTGCTTAGTTTCTACTTTGTTTGGGGCACTTTCATTAAGCTCTCTTACATAGAAACTATCTTCTTACATAAAAATTATTTTCCTCAAAACTCTCTTACACAGTAGTACTCCCATGGTAAGAATAGGAAAATTGAGAACCAGAGGGGATGTATGACCTGCCCACCTCACCTGGCCCAGTAGTAGGGATAGCGCCTGCAGGGACCTCTCCCATTACCTGCCTCCTAAGATGTGGCTCTGGGTGAGAGATGTTGGGGTGCACGGGAAGGAGGAACATGTGGAGTATCAGGAGGTTTGGGTTCCTGTGATGCTGGCTTTTCCCTAACCACGAGCAAACACCAGCCTCAGTTCCTTTATGTGGACTAGATGGTTGCTAAGATCTCTGGCTCCTCCATTCCATAAGTCTCCAAATGCTTCCAGTCAATCACAGGTAAAAACAGATGAAAAGCTGGGACCGGGGGAAGCATGTTTCCAACGGATCATGGCACCTGCTGTCTGTCCTATCCCACTCTGGCTGTGATAACTGCTCGGAGCATGCAGGTCACAGACTGAGTGAGCTGGCTGTTTGTGGGTCTGAAGGCAGACTTTACTAGAGCTGTTCTGAGTAAGTAGCTACAAAGCTGCTAATTGGATTCGGTAAGTTGCTGAGTCACTGTCGGGTAAGATCAAGTTGCTGGCACGATAATGAAGCCCATCCTGTCAGCAGCTGAGAACATGTTCTTTGTGATCAGGAAGAACAGGAGTGAGCAAAGATGTGCCCTGGATTAGCTTTCACAGTTCACGACGAGTAATTAAAATCTAACAGACCACAATTAGAAAGCACCCACCACAACCTTATTTTGCCATTTGTCTTTTAATTAAATGTGTCACACAGTTTAGCTTTAACTCTACACAGATTTCTGAGGGGGCTGGGGAGAAACAGAGCTCTCGGAGCCTTGATGTGTTGGTTATGGCATCTTCTTGGAGGAGGATGGTAGACAGAAGACGCTCAAGTGTTTCATATAAATCACTAATCTTTCCCTCCTTGAGCTCTTCATATCACCAGAGATATTAATCGGCCTGGCCCTTCCCAAAATACCTCGGGCACACAAGGGGTGGGGGGAGCACCCTGAAAAGAGATGCCAGGGAAGAGCTGGTGGAAGGACTCCCGCCACCCCCCAGCACCGATAGGGTGATAAGTGGGAGAAATGTACATTATGCCATAAAAAAAATGTCTGATAGGGCACTCTGGCACAAATGTGGTGAAAGTAACTTTTCAATGGAAGAAATTCAGAGTCCCTTTTTGTGATTCCCATGGCTTATCACAAATGAGCAGTAACTCAGCGCGGCACGCCCAAGGTCTCTGTGTGGAATCAGGGCTCTGGAACAAGGGCAATGGGCAGTGAGGATCCTGGGGATGCAAACTGCCTTCTGGGCACAGCCTGGGTAGTACTCCAGGCCCGCCCAGGCTGCCACCAGGCTCACCCCAGAGCCCGACACAGGCCTGTAGTCCTGCCACATGGAATTGAGTGTGGGGAAGATATTTTACTTTAGAAGGTTCAGAAGGATCCATGATGGAATTAGATTTACAGACTCGGTCAGAGGATTTCTCACTAGAACGAAGTCTGGTGAGGCAGAGTTGAAGGCAGTTCACAGGATGGATCATTAAGTTTGCTTTGCTCAGTAGAAACAGTTGCCAGTTTCCTGCTCAGAACTGCTGCATTTTTATTATGCTTCCAGGGTCCAGAACAGTGGCACCTGATCCCAGGCTGGAAGCGGCCATTTGCCTAGTAAACTGGAGATGAAAGCCACGTCCACAACCAGAGTCACCTCATGGGCTACTCCTGGCTTCCCTCCCTAGCTTGACACACCAAGGAGGACCAGCTTCTACGATTCCCTGAAATAGTTCCTAAATACCACTTCATGTTCCTAAGTGCCATGTATCAGAGCAGTGAGCTGGTACCTAGAATGCATGTTCCAACCCAGAGGCAACACTGTATGTGGTGTTAGGTATCCAGCGGCCTCTCCAAATATGCCTACCTTATCATGTTTATGAAGTTTACCTCAGCGTGGAAAACAAAGCAAAAAGCTCTAGGTTGAATTAATAGGGTGTCTAGCAAAGCAATATCCAAATGGTGATGAAAGACTTAGGAATCCTATAAGAATGGGTTGGCCAAGAGAGATGCGTAGAGATGAGTTGGAAAGTTGAAAGACAGCCTCTCACTAGTCATCTTCTAAATGTTGTCTTCCTTCCCCGACAGAAATAAGAAGTCACCAGGAAACGCTTTCAAAATGTCCTGCCACCAAATCTACTAGAACAGCTCCACAGCATTCACACTTACTTGTCCTTTTCTCTTCCCTTCCCGCCCCTCCTCCTGCCTAAGGCTGGTCCCAGCATGGAGATGTGGGTTCCTCTACTGGGACGTGTCTACCAGGGATGCTTTGTCTCTCCCGTATCTGCAATCCTCCTCTCTCTGAGCCCTCCCACCACTGCTCCGACAAGCCTAAGTCTAGTCTATCTTAAAGAAACTTAAAGGGACTCTCTTTCAACTGGGCCTCATCTCTGGTTATCATTTTATCTCTTGTGTGTCCTTCACAGCCAAACGTCTGAAAATGTCTATCTCACTGCTCCACGTTCTCCTGCCCCACTGCAATCTTGTCTGATCAAAAGGACAAGAAGGGCAGAGGTCCAGTTGGTGCTGCCATCACCACGCGGGCTGGGTCTGTATCCAGGAGAGAGAAGGGCAACTGGCCACCAACTCCTGTGAGGGGACCTGAGGGGCTGCTGAGAACGCTCTTCTTCTTCCCTCCAGGGACCCTCTCCCGCCCAAACTTCCATTTCACTAATTTCCACTCATCCGGCAGGCTTCTGCTCGGCAGTCACTCCCTCGGGAAGTTTTCCCTCCCTGTTTGCATGCTGCCCTGGCGTCACTGTGCTGCTGTGTTGTGATGGTCTGTCACTCATTTGTGCCCCAACCCTGGCCCCACTACCTCTGAGAGGCAGTGGCTATGTCTCTCCTTTCACTACTGGATCCTGAGCATCAAGCATGATGCTCGGCCCCTAGGAGGGGCTCAAGATATTTGCCAAATGACAAAAGAACACACTTCCTTACCATTGGAGCACCCGTAGGGGGTAAGAGAGGAGTGTTGGGCCCATAGCAAAACTCGCTGCACACCCACTACTCTCAGACTAGATCCGTGGTTGGCAAACCCCTTGAGTGTGGCTCTTCCACAAAATACCACGAGCGGGTGCACGTACAGTGCGATTGAAACGTCGTGGCCCATGCGCAGAAGTGGGTTTTTGGTCTGGGCGAGTCTATTTTGAAGAAGTACTATTGATATTTGGCTCTGCTGACTAATGAGTTTGCCGACCACATTTATGGTGGCGTTAAGGGGAAGCTCACATCAAACGAGGGCCCCGTGCCTCCTGGTCTCCCATTAGCACAGTCACATCTTCCCAGCCAGCAGCCTTCCCACAGCAGCGCCTCTATGGCCTGTTTGCTTCATAAATTCTAACAATGCCAGAGGAGGAAGTCTGCATGCTGGTAATGAAGCTTGCAGAAAACACCTTACACAGGCCTTCACAAGGCGCAGGGCTGGTCTCAGGGCTCCCACAGAGCCCGGCCTCCTACTTCTCACTGCCAGCTGCATTTGCCCCAAGTGCAGTCAGAACAGGCTCGAGAGGGAACCCATAGCAGGAGGCAAGAGCAGAGGACTCTTGCGGCCTCCACCCTCACCAGTCTCCCTGTGTCTGGTCCGCCCTCCTCCATGCTATTCTCCCCTTCACATCCCATGTGATCTTTTAAAAACATAAACCTGACAGTGTCACACCCCTGCTTACAGTGCTTAATTAGCCTGCCGCCACCCTTGGATGAAGATAAAGATGTCCTTGCAGGCCCGGCCTGGCCCACCTCTTCACTCTTCTCACCCCTCCCCTTGCTCCTGCAGTTGGAGTCGCACAGCCTTTTGTTGGGTTTCCCTTCAAGGCATGCTCACAGGCTCCCTGCCCCAGATGCTTCCCAGAGGAGGGATTAGTCTGAAGGGGAGATAGAGTGTTGGGGCTCCCCTTTTTCACTAGCCTCTCTTCCGGATGTATGCCCACCCACAAGGTGGGGAGTAGAGGTGATTTCAGGGAAGGTAAGTCAGGGAGCCTGACTGTACCTATAGATTGAGCCATACCAGCCGTGGGCAAACTACGGCCCGCGGGCCGGATCCGGCCCGTTTGAAATGAATAAAACTATTGAAAAAAAAGACCATACCCTTTTATGTAATGATGTTTACTTTGAATTTATATTAGTTCACACAAACACTCCATCCATGCTTTTGTTCCGGCCCTCCGGTCCAGTTTAAGAACCCATTGTGGCCCTCGAGTCAAAAAGTTTGCCCACCCCTGAGCCATACCCTCACATTTCGCCGTATCAATAATAAGACTGTATTTTGATCGTCACCTGTCTGATTCCTGCATCTACTCCTCAATTACACCTGAACTCTGTGAAGCGGAGGGTGCCACTTATTGGTCCTTCTCAGGGTAGTAACAAACACAGGCTGACCATGTAAGTGAAGAGCAGAGTCAGGATCCACAGTGCGGGCCCACAGGCGAGTTTGCATTTGTTGAAGGGGTGAATGAAAAGTATTCAGGACTGGAGGCCATAGCTGGAGTAACTCATTTCTGTTACTGTTCCAGGCTGTCGATTGCTAGCAGTGTGTCTTGGAATAAGTTACTCAACCCCTCTAAGCCTCAGTCATGTTATGAAGACAACATGATGTGTGGTATGCAAAGCATTTTAGCAATGTGTCTGGCGCACAATAATAACTGAGGCTAGCTCTTTTCATTTTCAGGTTTACTCTAAGTCCTGAGTCCGCCGTGCCCAAGAAAGCTGTGCCAGACCCCGCCCTCCCTCCCTGCTCTTGGAGAGGAAAGGCTCAGGTTCTTACAGCACATTAGCCATGAGGACAGTGATCCCAATGCTCTCAAGATTATTTTCTCTATGGTTTCTCCCTTTGTTCTAAACATACCACCCTTTTCACTAGAAACAAGGCCCTGAAACATACTTATTTCTTCCTTTTGTTCAAAGTGGGATGTATCATTACCTCTCTTGGTCAACTATGAAAAAGAGGCCCCAGAATGTCAACAGTAGAGGTTTGAGGGGGAGAAGGCCAAACCCCTGAGAGGATGGATGCCTGCTATCCTAGCAGGATGAGGATGGGGAGACACAGGGTAGGGTTGGGAGGGGAGGCAGGAGAAGGAGGCAGAGAGGGGCTTTCATGGGCATTTTCTTGGGGTGGGGATGGAGATGCTTAGGGGCAGATTTTGAATAAAACTATTTGCTAAAGTCATTTCTGATAAACTCTTGGTCTTAAGAAGTGGTTCAGGGTAAAGCACAGAATAGTAAAGAAAGAAATGAGCTTGGAATGGGAGAAAATGGAGGCTTGAGATCAGCGGTTCTCAACCTGTGGGTTGCAACCCTTTGGGGGTCGAACGACCCTTTCACAGGGGTCGCCTAAGACCATCCTGCATATCAGATATTTACATTATGATTCATAACAGTATCAAAATTACAATTATGAAGTGGCAACGAAAATAATTTTATGGTTGGGGGTCACAACATGAGGAACTGTATCTAAAGGGCCAGAAGGTTGAGAACCACTGCTACAGATAAAGATTTTAAGGCCAATCTATCTCTCAATTCACTAACTGAAAACAAGCGTCATCTTAGGAATCTAAAATGGGATAATAACTCCACATATTTCAGTAATCAATGAGAAAAGATAATTCAGCAGCAAAGCGAAGGCTGATGGTGACTGCAGGCAAACTCTGTCCTTTTGACTCTCAAGCCTCATAGTAGGGCCACTGGGGGTGGCCTCTCCAGCACCTCTCCATCGTCCCACACTGTGGTCCAGCCTTCCAGATGGTTCCTATGATCCTGCAGACTGCGTTCTCACTGTGTAATCCCCGCCCCCATCACAACAGAGTTGGCCTGTGTGACCAACAGAGCATGGCAGACACGACAGTGTCACTTACTTTCATACCCCATGTCTAACCCAGAAGCAGACCCTATGGCTCTAGCTTCAGTACACAGCCAGAATATGACCACTTCTCACCACCTCTGTCCCTATCATCTAAACCACTGCAAAGTCTGGTTGGTCTTCCTGCTTCCACCCTTGCCTCCTTAGAGTAGCCAAAATAATGCCGGCAAAACATGTCACAGCATGTCACCTCTGCTCAGAATCTTCTAAAATCTGCCCACGTCATTCAGAGTAAAAGCCAATGTGCTTTCAGTGGCCCACCAGACTGTGTGACTGGCCCCACAACTCTCATCACTCCCACTGCTCTAACTGCTGTGGCCTCTCTGGGTTGGCACCACCTGTTCCTCAAACTTGGGCCATGCTCCTGCCTTAGCATCCATCTTACTTCCCTACTTTTTCTCCCAGCATGTATCACAATTTACAATAGTGCATATGTTATCCATTTTATTATGTCTCTCCTCACTAGAATATAAGGTGTCTGTGGACGGTGCTTTCTCTTTAATTCTGTTCACTGCTGTAGTCTCTAAGCCTGACAAATAGCAAGGGATTAACGCATACAGGCATGCCTGAGGTGCGGTGGGATCGGTTCTGACCACTACTACAAAGGGAGTGTCGCAATAAAGCGAGTCATATGAATTTTGTTTCCCAGTGAATGTAAAAGTCATGTTTATATTATATTGTAGTCTACTAAGTGTGCAATAAGATAGTGTACATGCCCTAGTTGGAAAGTACTTTATTGCTAAAATATACTAACCATCATCTGAGCCTGTTGGAAAAATGGCGCCGATAGACTTGCCCGACGCACGGTTGCCACAAACCTTCAATTTATAAAAATTGCAGTATCTGCCAAGCACAATCAAGCAAAGAACAATGAAACAAGGTCTGCCTGGGCTCACAGATATTGATATTGATTACTATTAAGTGATATGCACTGTCTCAGGCATTGAGGGGACAAAGATGGGTAAGACGGCGCCTGCCCGAAGGACACCTCCTCAACCAGGTGTTTGGCCAGCTTCCTCCTGCCCAAGGCATCAGTCAGCCAGCCAAATAAGGCTGCCGCCTAGGGGCTGGGCCGCTACTCACTGAAGCCTCAGGTCTGAGTAGGTGCTGTGTGCAAAGAACTTTGGTTTGAAAAATGAGCAGTGCTTTGCCACCCCACTTGGCAGGGGGACTTTGAATGTCAGGAGCTAAATGATAAGGGGCACAAGAAAGCCACTGTCTGGATTATTCAAGGTGGAGCAAAAGCAGGTTTACAGTTGTTTATATGGAAAATAATACAGACATTGACCAGGTAGCTCAGTTGGTTAGAGTGTTGTTCCAATACCCCAAGGTTGTGGGTTCAGTCCCAGTTCAGGGCACATATAAGATCAATTAATGAATACATAAATAAGTAAAATAATAAATAGATGTCCTCTCTCTCTCTCTCTCTCTCTCTCTCTCTCTCTCTCTCTCTCTTCCTCTAAAATCAATGAATAACAAGAAAGAAAATAATACAATAATCTAATATAATAATAGAGGAATATGCAAATCAGCCAGGACGCCTTAATGTCACAATCGATCTACAAGCGGCAGAGAGCTACCAGCGGCAGTGGGCGGGGTGGCCAGCTGAGGCAAGCGGCAGTGAGCTACTCATACACGGATTCGTGCACAGGGCTACTAGTTAATAAATAATGATACAAGAATAAACTTGGTGTTTTGTAGACTCACAACTCTAAACCAACTTTTACCCCACCCTGTACTCAATGTGAGAATTAACATACAGCAAGCAGACAAGAACTTGCCACTGTCAAACACATGAATTAGATACCATTGGTATGGAGGACATGCACATGTGTATGTGTATACCTGTGTGTGTGCATGCATGTGCATCACCTCTTCCATGACCATCTAACAACCCATGTCTTTGCTCACAGGTTGGGCTCTGACTTCTAGACGAAAGCCTGCTGGGCTTTGGGCTGGTCTCAGCAGTGTAACAAGATAATTATCTGCTGGCTGCCTGGGAGTGTAAGGTAGCAAATAGATGACTTTAGTAATTAAAATATGCAAGCAGTCATCAGGGCTGGAAGATACTTTTTGTCTTTTTAATTGAGGACTCTAAATAAGGGTTAAGATATGAATTGGAGAGGATCCTCCTGATTAATTTGGCTCATAATTAAGGGGCATGTTGTTGGAGGCTTGTCTCCTCATCACAGGCTTTGGGGTTCGTCCCAGTGTGAGCTTTTGCCAGTGTTCTCTGACTACCACACAGTGACAGAGGGCTCACGTTGGTGTAAAAGGTAGCTGTAAAGGCCCATTGATGTGTTTATTCTACTTATAGCAATAGACCTTCTGTGCTTTATTCAAACAGACCTTTTTATTCTCTTGTCTTTGAGAAGAAGCAATAAAGAATCAATTACAAGAGTTTACACTAACAGAAATTGGTATTTTACCTATGTGGGACATCTGCTGAAAATAAAAAGATCATTAGACCACAGGCATACACAATGAAGTGTGTCTACTTTAGATCACCACAAATGTGAGCATGCCCCTTGAAGGAAAGGCGCAACCCTCACCCACAGGGGGGAAAGGAGCAAAGGGGAGGCCGTGGCTATTACTTCTTCCCAAGAACTCTGGAAACCACTCTGTAACTTTGGATTGCCAGAAGATCTCTTTAGAGGCCATTTTTCCCCCTGAGAATTTGGCACCAAAAGAGCCAGAGAGTGGAACAGGGCTAATAATAACGGTATGGCGGCTATAGTTCCTAATTCAGAAATGGAGCTTTATTTTTTTAATGGCTCTTTTCTAGGATGCCATTTTGTGGGTATATTCATGGATGTTAATTATGGCATAAATGTTGATGGGGATGACCATATCTATTTCCTCTGTCATCAACATTTAGTTGCCAAATCCAAATAGATCCTGACTAGGGTATTTTCCTTATGATTGTTCATTATATCATACATTTATGTTTTATGCACTTTTCTGCATGAATTTGGCAATAAAAAGATAAAGCAATTTAATGTGCTGTCCACCAAGAGTTTTCTGCAGCTCTGGCCTAATGATACTTTCTATGCTAAAACCACAGGACCCCCGAGCTCTGCGGGCGCTGTGGGGTCACTGAGCACTTGCCCTAGGCTCTGGCCTTGATTCATTTTGGTTCAAAGGCAAAGAAATGGTGGGGGCTTCCTACTGCCCCTCAGAAAAGTGAGTACTTTCCTGATGAAAGGCTGGATATGGGATGGGAGGAAAACCATGACAGGAGAGCACACTGAGGAATCCAGTAGGACTGGGTTTGCATCCCAGCCCTGCTGCTTACAGTCCTGTGGCCTGGGGAAGGTATTTAGCCCCAAACCCCGCCTTTGCTTCCTCATCTACAAACAGACACTTTAATACAGTAGTACCAACCTCAGAGAGTTGCTGCAAGGGGTAATTTTCGAGCATACTGATTCAGTCGGATGGTGATGGCTGTGGGTACCAGAAGCCCCAGTTCGAACAGGCTCCAATAGTTCAGCAATGTGTTGGGTCCCATTGTTTTGTTCCAAGTAGGACAGGTGCGTCCTGTCTCACAGCAGGCTTGGTTCCCCAGCCTCTTTCTCAGCTGCCCTCACCTATGTATGCCAGCTTCCCCCCAGACTGCATGGTCAACACGGCAAGACCTCTCATTCACATAGGAAGATGTCCTCCCTGAGTGTGTCCCTAAGAATGAGAGATGTGCCCAGAAGCCCAAGATGTCTCCCACCTCCCCTCACAAATCACTGGTCCCAACTGGGTTATCCCCTGTTCCTTTGCCAATCCCTGTCACATGGGAGGTACCACACACTGATTGGCTTAGAAATGGGGGGAGGGGAGAGAAATGCAATGACCACCATGAGCTGAGATTAGTTAGGGGCCTCCCCAGAGCAGGGGTCAATGCCCCAGGCAGAAGGGCTGCCATCTAATCTGTAAGGGAAAAAGATGGTGAGGAAAGTCTAGTGAGTGTTACATAAACATAAATGTTCCGAGCCTGTAACTGGCCCTCAATGAATAGAAACCATTATTGTAGTAGTTGTGTTATTAATAGACATTTATTAAATTCCTGTTCATGAAATACGTGTTTTTTATTTCCTCAAAGGAGACTGAAACAACTACCTTTAAACTCAGCGTGTGTTCAATGGGTATGCTTTCTTGGCCTCCATTCAGCCACTCTTCCCGCTCCTCCAGACATGGTCCCTACCAACAGTAGTCTCCCTCATGAAGCCGCCCGGACAAGAAAGTAATTTCAGTGAAATGTGAGCCTTTAGTACAAGCATTAGAAATGTGTTTTTGTTTTAAGCCAGGCTTGTTACTGATCAAATGCAACCATAAAACTTTCATAAGGCTATTACAGAGCATGGCTCTCACCTTCTAATATTCAAGTTGTTTTGCACAGCTGCAATGAAACAACAGAACTGGGAGCATTGATTAAGTGCTTCTATAGATCAATACAAATGCTAGCCTTTTAGCTGCTATAAGAAAGGGAATGCATGATCTTGGCCTCATCTGCTGCCCTCAGAGCTTGCGGTCAACACCCCTACATGAGGGATTGCTGCTGTGGATTTCAGTCTTAGGATTGGGTGGACAAAAGAAGGTCTCTGTGGTTTCCAATGTGATGGATCAGGTTAAAAGATTAAAGTTACCAATTTAAGTCTGTCCCATCCAGGGAATTTTAGAGATGAGAAAAGTGAAAGTTTCAAAAGGGAGTGTAAGTTGCCATTTAATAAGATATTGGAATCCCTAAAGGACTTTTCTTAAGGTTCTCAAGAGGGCTCAGTTACAGCCAGGAGACTTCTCAAAGCACAAATAACGAGATAAAGCCTAAATTGATAATGTTACTGATCTATTGGATTATGTAGCTGTACTCCCAGCCCCCCTCCCCCCCCCCCCCCACACACACACATATGCACCTGCAGACACCTCACTGGCTTTCAGGCAAAAGCATAACTTTTTTTGGAGGCACTGTGAGCCCATTTCTAGGCAGGGCTGTGGACTTCTGTTTCTCTCCATCTGCACCCAAGAATTCTTTCAAAGACTATGGCTTTTTTTTCTGTCTAAAGAAACCCTTATGGAATAGGAAGTTTACCTGTTTGGAATAATATTACCAGATTCCTTTTTCTTATTTTCAGTACCCTCAAACATAGCATTTCCCCCGCAGACACTGCAAAAGCATGAGGCAAGTAAGGAGGGGGAAGTGGTGGTAGGGGTTGTGACAGGGCAAGCAGCAACCAGCCAATCAAACAAGCCAAAAAATGAAACAAAAAACAACAGAAAGAAAATCCTGCCAGATGAAAAATAAGAGGAAACATTGTACAGGTAAAAGAAAAATCTCCAACTCTCTTAAAGGCTCTCCACCAGCAGTTCTCATTGAGGTTAATGCTTAGAAGGCACTGTGTATAATGGGAAATAATAAAAAACACTTCACAAAACACAGGCTACTAGATTTTTGAGATTGTAATCCTTCTCCCCATCCTCTTCCCTTAGCCCAGCAGTTGCCAACTGGTGGTCCACGGACCACTGGTGGTCCGTGAGGTCTGAAAGGTTGGTGACCGCTGTAGGCTAACTGAGTTGGTTCTTTTGTAAAACTAAGTTTAGAATAAAAAAATAAGAAATCTGGGAAGAGCAGCAATACAGGAAGAAGGAATAAAACAAGAGTTAAGATGATAATTAAAAGCTAAATTGTGGGAGGGTAAAAACCTGTACCAAATTGGATCTGTGGGAAATGAGGCACCAGCTGACTCCCCGGGAGCCCCCTCCATGGGGTACATCCTAGTACAAAATAATGAGAAGATTTTGGAACAAGCCAACCTGGAGCTTCAAGTAAACTCAGGGGAAAACCTGGCTCCAAGATGCTCATTAATCTTAGAATTGAAAAAGTCAGTCTGTCTTTCTCCACGTCAAATCTACACAGAAACTTCCTGTCTCACGCAGACTAAAAAAGAGGAGGCCAAGGCTGAGTTCAAACATACAGATACCTAGCAAATACCCCAGGAGGCGGAGCACCTAGAACTAAAGAGAAGTCGCTCAGTGGAGCCGGCCAAGAAGCTGCTCAATGGGCCCGGCTGCCAGTGAGTGAAACGGATAGCCTGAAGGTGAAGAGTAGGGGCATGAGCGAGTGGGCTCACCAATGACGTCAGATGGACGGTTCAGGAATTAGTGCACCCCAGCGGCCCCAGAGAAACACCCCCAGCTGCTTGGCATGCTGACCTATGCATATGCTGAAGAATCACAGGAAACCAGGCAACAGAAGCAGAACCTGTAAAGGGGAGGGCCAAAGTCACGGCCGACCCTGCTGTGCCGCAAGTCCTCTCATCAGAGTGTCCATGCGTGCAGCGGCGGGCCAGTGTACAGAGATAGCTGGAAGCATGAAAGCTGAACGTGGGAATATGGTGTTATTAGGATCTGGTTAAACTCTTTTTCTTCAAACTTAAATGAACTTTAGTTCTAAGAGTGAGGAATTATGGTGCTCATGGGCTGTTTTAAAGATGTGCACAGGAGCTGGTGTGGACCGGGAGGCAGTGCCGAGGCCCTCTGTGGCCCCTGGGTGACCTCAATGAAAGGTGGGGTGGTCAGATGCTAGTCCACTTATTCTGCCCAGCTTCTGCCTCAGGGAGGCTCCTGGTAAGGAGCGCAGGGCACGAAGGGCAGAGTGCACAGATATTTATTTTGTCCAAGGCACTGCCTACAGAAGACGAAGCCAGTGAATAAAATGCAGCCCAAACCCTGGAGGGCCAGTCCCCAGGAGTGCTGCTCCCCACGGGTGACACTGCAGAGTTGTTTCCTGCCTTAATTCCTCAGGTTGCTTGTCTGTCTGCTTAGTGGGAAGAAAAGGCAGGTCTCCCAGAGGGTTTCCTTGCCCAGGTGAGGCGTGGAGATGCTGCTGTGACTTCCTGCAGGTAAGCAGCGGTATCCTGCAGCACAGCGTGGGGGAAATGAGGGTCCCTGGTAGCACCATGACAGTCCTGGGGTCGCTTAAACCAACCAGCGTTGTTGCTTAAACCAAGCTGAAGGTTTTGCATTTTCAAAAAAAAGCAAATGATAGAGAATAAAGGAGAATGAAAGATTTTAAAAAATTAATGCTTTGCTTTAAACTGGAGCCACTAACTTTTTGTTTTGTTAATCCTCACCCAAGGATACTTTTCCCATTGATTTTTAGAGAGAGCGGAAGGAAGGGAGAGAGAGAGAGAGAAACATTGATGTGAGAGAGACACATTAACTGGCAGCCTCCTGAACGCTGCAGCTGTTTCTCCTAACCAATTTTTAATATATTGTAATGTATTGTAATTTAAAAAGTAGCCCTTTGGTTTTTTTTTTTTTTTTTTTTAAATATATTTTATTGATTTTTTACAGAGAGGAAGGGAGAGAGATAGAGAGTTAGAAACATCGATGAGAGAGAATCATCGATCAGCTGCCTCCTGCACATCTCCCACTGGGGATATGCCCGCAACCCAGGTACATGCCCTTGACCGGAATCGAACCTGGGACCTCCCAGTCCGCAGGCCGACGCTCTATCCACTGAGCCAAACCGGTTTCGGCAACCCTTTGGTTTTTAAGTATTGCCGCCAAGGGAGGGATCAAACTACAGGCCAGGGTCCCAATTTTGTCAACGTTGGACATGGCTGAGTAAGAAGGTAGGATTCTTGTTGTTTTGACCCATGCGATAACTTGCAAGGATCTCTAGGGCATTGTGCTAAATGTAAAAAGGCCATCTCAGAAGGTCACATACTGCATGACTCCATCTATGTAACAGTCTTAGAATGACAACATTACAGAGATGGAGAGCAGATCAGTGGTTGCTAGAGGCTGGGGTGGGGGAAGGAGTGGGTGAAGCTGTAAAGGAGAGTGGGTCTGTATCAGATGGTGGCAGTAGTCACACAAACGTACACACCCACACCAACACTCTCATGCACACACACGCACACAGCCAACCTACTGCTTTCATTAACATCCTCAAAGTTGGAAATACTGAGTTGGGGTTAGTTTTTTGTTTCTGTGGTAGTTGCTTTTCATGAGTGGTGAGATGGGTGAGGCCATCTTTCATTGTATCTAAAATCAAGGCATGGCTGCCATGGCTTAGTAATTAAGCATCAACCTATGAACCAGGAGGTCATGGTTCAATTCCTGGTCAGGGCACATGTCCAGGTGTGAGCTCGATCCCCAGTAGGGGGTATACAGGAGGCAGTCAAACAATGATTCTCTCTCATCACTGATGTTTCTATCGCTCTTTCCCTCTTCCCCGCCTCTCTAAAATCAATAAAAATATATTTTAAAATAAATGAATAAATAAATGAATAAATAAATAAAATCAAGGCATTACAGTAGTATAAAAACCAAACTAAAGCAGTGCACAGATAGAAACTACTCAATCCTGTTGCATTAGCATTCTGCCAGTTCCACAGAGACAAGGGTGTAATGATCACAAACAGGATATATAGGATGGAAATACGTCAGCATCATACACACACTGTCCCCCTGCCCGAGGTTTCCCTAGGCAGATGTTCAAGACTTTGCACCAAGCCCAACCACACCTGTGGCTGTGGCCAACATCCTTTCCATCAATGCACAGACTGTGCGGGTTGTTAAACATTTTGAATATAAGTCTTAGGTCTTATATGACTTTATTTTGTGTCCTAGAGAATGAAAAAAACAAACAAAACAAAACCCAAACAAATGCACAACTCTGATGGAAGTTTTATACTTTCAGGAGTCTTGAAACTTGCAAAGTTCTTTCTAAATGTAGGGTCTGTGATAAGTGTTTTTGAATTTACTGTTGGAAAGAAATCTGTGACTAGCTTCGTGACTTGTAACTAACTCTTCTTGCTGTTACCATATGGCGTTTCCTTTAATAAAAACATTTTGCAGAAATAATGATAAAAATTACTTTAAGCTTTTATAAAAGTTAGGTGTTCCTGGCAATAAAAATACTCCTTATAATTATGCAGATAACTATGTATCTAGTAAACAGGAAACACTGCTGTCCTTTTACTTCATTTCTGGGTGAAAATGATGACTGTCTGTGTCATTCACCTTTAGGCATTTCCTCAGTATCGTATTCAGCGGCCTCTCTTTAGACTGCAGCAATGCACATTCAAGGACCCTGTTCTCTTCGCATACCCTTTAGGACCCCATTCCTTTGACTATTTGCAACAGAACAATACATTTCATCTCTTCAGAGCTCTGAGCCCCACTGATGAGTTCAGCTACATGCAACAACAGGAGCTGCCCTGGCTTAAACACGTTGAAAAACGTCTTGAGGTGAGCAGACCCAGCAGCTGTCTGAACCCTTTCTTTTTCCTGTCCCACTGTCCTGAGCAAGCAGGCTGCTGTCTTCGTGTGACGTTCCTAATGGTTGCAAGATGGCCTCTCCAAGCCTCATGTCAGCGTTGCAGACAGATGGAAGAAAGGCCTTTAGGAAACCTCATCCAGAAATTTCTGCTTATTCTTTGGCTAAAACTGGGTTGAACAGTCAATTCTAAGCCAGGGATAAGAGAGTTATGGATGAGGGTTGGGTCAGCCAACCAATACCATCTGCTACCCACACTATTGCAGAAAGGGAAGAGGGGCTGCATGCCTTCTTATGGGATCTTATTTCTGAATTGGATTCTATTTCTGGTTTCCCCCACTATCTTTTAGGATCCCTCTGAGTGGTTCTGAGTGTATACAGATGAAGTTTGGTTGCTCAATTTTACCTTTATAATAATTAACTGTGTGATCTTCTTTTCTGTGAGCTTGAGTGTTTTGCTAAGGCATGGTACCTATGGGGTTTGATTTCATTCATTTCCTTACATCAATTCATAGGGCAAAGTAAAAGTAGAGAAAGTTAAGATCAGTGTCTGCACCCAAACTTATCTGATTTAGTGTGGAGGGAGGGTACAGCCTCAGGTACTAATGGCAAGCACAGGGAGAGAAAAGAGATCAAGAATGCAAATTATTCTATGCTACAGATGCTGAGGCAGTAAATTGGTTTGTTATGTACTTAACCATCAGTCTTACATGACTTTCCCCTCTGGATTAAAAAAGGAGTGTTCTATAATTATGATAGTTTTAAATTTATAAGAGCTGAGCTCATGCTGGTCTATGTTTAAGGTTCTGCAGCTATCACTATAATAGCCAGGGGTACATATAGTAAAAAAAAAAAAATCCCTTGAGATTAAACTGGAAATATGTTTCTTGCTTTGTTTCAATGCAACATTATCAGGTGGGCTTCTGCATTTTAACGTAATCTTCAAAATAACCAGGCGACGTGTCTAGGAATAACTGTGGATTCAATCTTCTGAAAGCCTTCTGACTACACTGTGATGGTCGTTTTTAGGCAACAGTGTGAGGAGGAGGAGGAGGAGGAGAAAAATGACCTATCTATAGAGTGTACTGTGTTATAGATTAAGATATAGTATTCTATTCATCTATTCATCCATCCTCTTTATTGGTAGAGAGATTCTCCAGGCTGTAATTATTTATCCTCATTTTGTGTCCATTTCCCTATGTATAAAGCAACATAATTGCAAGGGTTAGTATGAAGATTAAATGAGATAATTTTGGACTTGCAGCCACAACACATAATGCAATGAGAGATTTTGTGTTGTTTCTCATGATAGCTATCCCACAAATATTGGAAGATTTTGAGGCTGGAGACAATCTCTTTTACTTAAAAAACAAAACAAAACACAAAATCTTTCCTTGCTCACTACTCAACTTGTTGATTAACTTTCCTTATTTAAATACTAGAGGCCCAATGCACGAAATTTGTGCAAAAGTAGGCCTTCGCAGCTGTGGGGGCTGCCTGGATCTGTTCCTCGCAGCCGTGGGTGGCTGCCTCCATCCTGCGGCTGCAGCCCCGGCTTTGTCCAGAAGGACGTCTGGTCTAATTAGCATATTACGCTTTTATTATTATAGATTGGCATTTTCAACATTTACACCACCCATTCATTTTCATGTAATGCTAATGGGCACTGTCACCAAAATTACTGTCATTTTAGCCACCGGGTATTTACTAGCATCTCTATCTTCTGTAAAACAAGATTGAAAAGCAAACAGGTGTTTTTGGTAGGTGTGTGAATGGTTTGCACCTTCAGGGCACTCATACTCACCTTGGAGTGATTCCAGAGGCTCCCACCCTGGGAGAGGCCCTCTGGAGACAGTCCGGAGCTTCTGGTGGGAAAGAGGAGGAGGCAATTCCCAGGGGGCCCCGAGAACTACTTGGTGCACGGAGATACCTTAGTGGTTATTTTCCTTATCAAGCCTCATTATTGTTGGTAGAAATTATACTGATTTGGAGCTAATTATTTTTATTCTGTTTTCACTTTCTTCTTTCTTCAGAAATATCTCAAAGTCTTACTTTATTTGCCATCAACACTAAACCAGCATCGCGATGATGAGATACAAGAGAAGCTGGTCAGGCAGTTACCTTGTTGGTTTAAAATTCTACGATAATTTAGAGGCAGCTGTGAGAATTTAATGACAAGATTCATCCAGAAACAATTCCAAAAAGAAATTCATCCAGAAACACAATTCCAAAAAGAAAAGAAAAAAGATAATTTATACAAAGCATTTAAAGTATTGTCTGGCTACATTAAGTGCTATATAAGTGTTCATTGCTGAGGTTATCGCCTTTGTTACCGTCATCATCATCATCATCACAATCATCTCCTGCTGTCCCTTTAAGGAGAGGGATTCTGATCTGATGGGGTCCAATTCCAGGACACAGCTGACCAGGTGAGACTTCGCTCGTAGAGGTATGGCTCTTCCTGACACCCTTCTAGCTTTGATCTCTGAGTGAAGAAGATAAGAGGCCCAAGGCCTGCTTCCAAATTCCAAGTACTTGAATCCCTAAAGAAGGCCATCTCCTTTTCCTTCTTTGTCTGCCTCTTCATATCTTCTTTTCTCAGGAGAACTTGTATTCAGGACCTTTAGTCTCTTGCCCTCCAGTGGTACAGCCCTGAGCTCTGGTCTGGGGGTGAAAGGGCTCTCTTGGGCCTCTAAGACAGGCCTCCTGCTCCAACCCAGTTTTCCAAATTCCAAGACGAATGATATCAGACTATACCTCCCACTGCTCGTAATATTTAAATCTGCCACTGGGACTTGCTAAGAAGTGATGGCCACTGTGATTCTGATAATCCCATATTCCTTGGTTATGATACCAGCTTAGCATTCTTGAATCCCATGATCATTTCTAATGACAGTAACATGTGATTATGACAGCTGGTGTTTCTTGAGGACTTACTATGCACTAGACATTGCTATATCAACTCACTTAATTCTCACACCTCTGATGAGGAGGCTATTACAATCCCTATTCCATACATGCAGACAAGGAGCTCAGGAAGGTAACTGACTGCACAGGTGACCTGGCAGGAAGTAGGCTGGGACCAGCACCTCGGTCTCTGGCCCACTGCTGTAGGGGCCCATCAGCGTGCAGCAGCGATGGGTGCCTGACTTGCGTCATAATATTGAGGAAAAATCAGATCTGGAGTACAGTGTGGACTCTACAGTTTTGACAAGTCCAGCCCTGGGCTACTAATCTTTTTTTTTTTTTTAATATATTTTATTGATTTTTTTACAGAGAGGAAGGGAGAGAGATAGAGAGTTAGAAACATGGATGAGAGAGAAACATCGATCAGCTGCCTCCTGCACATCTACTGGGGATGTGCCCGCAACCAAGGTACATGCCCTTGACCGGAATCAAACCTGGGACCTTTCAGTCCGCAGGCCGACGCTCTATCCACTGAGCCAAACCGGTTTCGCCAGCTACTAATCTTTATATGTTCTTGGGCAAGGGTGGTTGGTTATATTAAAGATGGGGGAATTGATGTGATTACTAAAATCAAGGTGTCGCAGTGGGGAGGAGAGAAAAGAAAATAGATTATGACCCCATTTGGGTCTATAAAATAATTCTGATATTTTAGAAAGAGAATCAATGGTTAGGATGAAAAAAAGAAACATCTTTTTAGGGTAAAAAAAAAAAATCTGCTTTTTTAGGCCATGGTACTACAAAGGTTAAAGAAAATATTCCATGAGAGCCTCTGCTAGAATTTGAAATGATTCAGGATACACTTCCCTTAGATTGGAAAATGAACACCATGTGACTGGCAGAGCTTCAGTTTCCTGTGTTGAAAATCAAATCCCATTTTCACTTGTGGGTATTTCATTCATCTTTGCTTTTTTAATTACATAGCAGAAAGTGCTACTGTAATTTCCTCCCTGTGTAACGACAGCATTATTCATCAAAAAGCTTTTAATTCTATACAACTCTTCAAAAATTTCTTTCAATCTCTTCAGAGGCACAGGGTGTGAGTTTTTGACCCTAGGGTTAATTATCTGCAAGGAAGTTAAAATCAACAAAACCTCATCCTGGGACAGGGAGTCTGAGCAGGACCCTCCTGTTAACCTGTCTTATTGTCAGTGGTGGGCAGAAAGCAAGGTGGCGCGGGCACCCCACACCCTGTCCTGTTGGACTGAGCTCTTTGGGGGGTGTGGGGGGGAAGGCAGAGATGTCTCATTCCCCGCTGTATTTTCAGAGCCTAGTCCAGTATCTGGCAACAGAAAAAACTTGATAAATCGTTGCAAAAGTGATTTAAATTGAGGGGAGAGTGAATGGATAAATTGGCTTTGAAATATTCCTGATTAAAAAAACAAAAGTGTATGAAAAGGTTCTATTTCTGGAGAGAAAAATAAAGGGAAGCAATGAGCAGGCTCCTAGAGCCCATCAAGGGACTAGTGACTGGGGCTTGCAGAGTGTGGCCTATCTGCGGGGAAAAAAGTTTGACGTGCCCTCGGGATGCAGTCTCTCCTTCCCAGGCTCTCCCTTCCTAAGGGTGCACCAACTATGTCTGCTCTCTCGATGCGCCCAGCATCCCCTTATTCATTTATTTTAATGAGAAAGCATTACTGAGCAACACCATATGTGTGGTCCAATGCTGGAAGTCGAGGAACTGGGCTGGAAGGGAGCGGAGCCGCCAAGATAAGAAGACTGACAGCTACCATGTGCTGAGTGCTCACCCCGTGCCAGGCACCCTCGTGCACATTTCTGAGCATTACCTCATTGATCCTCACCCCACCCCTAGGAGCCGGACTGGAGGAGGTCCTGCCGTACGAGGGGCCTTGTGTGCTTTGCCACCTCAGCCCCTGAGACCCACCTTGCTCAGTACACTCATGTCTTGTTCCCAGAGCCATTTATTAATGCATCTGTCACTTTTAAGAACTGCTCATTCATTTTTGCATCCCCAATACCTAGCACAGTGGCTGGCACCTGACAGGTGCTGAGTAATGTTTGTGGTTTTATTTAAGTGACTAATCCAGTGACAAAGCTGCACACTGAGAAGCAGTGAATCCATGTACAGAGAGCTACAGAAGGCAGTGTGCGGGAGGGGCCACAGCGGCAGCTGGAGGGGGGAGCTCTGAAATCCTGTGTCAACGTGGGGGTCGGTCAGTGGGACCCCCGAGGAAGAGAGCAGGCCCAGGGAGGCAGAGGGTGTGAGGGGACAGGCCTGCACACCACACAGCGGCCCTCGCAGCATGGGCTGCGTGAGAGTCCGATTGGCCTGGCCACAGTGCTGCCCAGAGGACACTTGGCGTCATTAATCATGCTGGGACACCGAAAGGGAAAGTTCCCAGCGTGGCTAACCCATGTTGAGGTCCTGAGAGGAGCCAAGGGGCCCTATTTTATGATTTATTTTTTTAAAATATATTTTATTGATTTTTTACAGAGAGGAAGGGAGAGGGATAGAGAGTTAGAAACATCCATGAGAGAGAAACATCGATCAGCAGCCTCCTGCACACTCCCTACTGGGGATGTGCCCGGCACCAAGGTACATGCCCTTGACCGGAATCGAACCTGGGACCCTTGAGTCCGCAGGCCGACGCTCTATCCACTGAGCCAAACCGATTAGGGCTGTGATCTATTTTTAATGGGACACAAGCAGCGTGGAAGCTCTGGCCACTTTAGGTGACGTTCCACTGGGAAGGGGCTTTGAGCTCCAAGTACACGATAGGGCCCAGTTCTGCCCCCCATGACTCAGCACTACCTACTAGAGCGGCAAAGGGTAGGACAGAGTAAAACTGCTAGTTAAGCACACTTTTGGGTGTGAAAATGTTCTACATATGTGACCTGTGGCTTCAAAGCCCAGGGGCAGGAGCCAGGGCCTGGATGTAGAGGGAGAGCCCTGGGAGCGCCTGGGGTCACTCACTCTGTGGGAGCCAGGCTACAGCCTAGCGGAGACTGGGTGAGTTTTGAGGCTGTATGGAGAGAAGCGGGGAGCCTCAGAGAATAAGAGGAAGGGAGAGGAGGGAGTGGGGGGAAGAGGCAGGAAAGGAAAACAGGGAGCTCTCTTCCCCCAGGTGGTGGTCCCTACGATCTGTCCAACCAGTGCAGTCTCATATCCCAGCTTCTTCGTTCCTTTAAAAAACACACCCAATTGCAGATTCTCTTAAAAGCCCAAGGTTGTTACCTTCTCAGATCAGCCGAATTTCCCAAGAATCTGGGCACGGCCACACTCACATGCCCAGGGTTCTGTTTTCTTCACACAATGAGTGTGCAGTCTTAGGGCCTGTGCTTTCAGGGCCAGATTGCTCAGACCGTATTGCAGCTCCAGCACTCAGGAGCTGTGTGTCATGGAGTAAGTTACCTAATCTTGCTGTGTTTTAGTTTCTTCATCCCTAAACTACCTCATAGGGCGGAGAGAATTAATTGAATGAATCCATGTGAAGCTCTTAAAACATAATAAGCACATAATAAAATGACTAATTCACAATGAGTAGGGGAGGCAAAATTACTGCTAACGAGAACCATTCAGTAAGAGTGAGTGAGTGAAGACCTAGCTCATGCCTCTGAAAGATGGCCAACTCCTGTATAACCTGTCCTTCCTGACACAGGTTTGCCACCTGTTGCTCCATATTTACCATCCAGACCTTTCTGAGCATGATGCAGTTGAGCCATCCTCCTCATTGACGCTCCTTCTCCCAGCCTTCCCCCACACTGACTCCTAGAGACTTAGCCAGCACTAACGGCTCCTTCCTGGGCTCTGATCTGCCCCCTCCTGCAACCCGCCCCCCCTTTCTATTCGGAATCTCTGCTCCCAGTCTTTCTCCTGGTCCAGCAGCCTACTGCCCTCTCCAGGAAGCCCAGTCTAATGCCAACCCTGCTCATGAGAGCGGCCCTGTTTTCTCCTCTTCCTCAGATGACAAGAGTGAGGCGCAGAGAAGTGAAGTCTAAGGCAGTGCGGTCAGTACACAGTGCAGCCAGATTTACGTTCAAGTGATCCAGCTCCACAGACACTACTGTTCCATGAATTGGATCAGTGGTTTATTGGCTGGTTCGCTGGGTAGACAGATGGATGAATCTATGGGTAAATAGGTGAGTAAATGAACAAATAACAAACAGAGTTTAGTGTTAAGAAGGACCCATCCCGCCATATGGATGGGCGCATATTTAAAATGGGTGGGCTGCCTGGCATGACTCCTGTAGAGCAGTGGCTCTTAACTTGGGAGTTGTGCTCCTCGGTGACCCTTGGCAATGTCGGGCGACATTGCTGACTGCCACAATCTGAAGGGGGGAGGGGTGTGCAGGGCTCCTGGCATCTAGTGGGTGGAGGCCAGGGATGCTGCAAACATCCTGCAAAGCACGGGCCAGCACCACAATAAAGATTCATCCTGCCCAAGGTGTCAATAGTGCTGTGGCTGAGAACCCAGCTTTAGAGGGATTTAGGTCAATCCCTTGGGAAACAGACAGGTATTTGAAGGAATACAGTGAGTAATTTCATATTTGAAAACCTGTGCCCCTGAAAAACAAAAAGCAAACAGAAATCAAAAAACAGCAGGGAGCCTTGCTTTAGTGGAGGAGGCATAGGCACCTGTGAGAGAATGACAGGCCTATCCCTCAGGGGAAAGGAGAAAAAAGCTGAGGACAGAAACAGAACTCCGAATGTAGAGGAATACAAAGTATTCCGATATAGCCTACACTTTCCAAAGAGAAGTAAATGAGCATATACCTCATTTTTGAGAAATATACATAGTTGGATGATGTTGCCTTTTCTGAACAACCTTCTCTGCTCTAAAAGCATATGCCTTCCCCTGTCTCCTCCCCCCATTTCCTTTGAGGACCCTGCTCCAGTCTGCTCATGCCTGCACCCTCTGCCAGGTCCATGCCCAGCCCCGGGCAGGCTCTGGGACCTGACATGGCTGGTGCCTGGCCTAGTCACGGGCCTTCATCGGGCACTGTCAGAGACTGATGGGCGCTGGGTACACCTCTCCATTAGCACCGGCGATTCATTTCAGCCACCCTGGGAGGAAGCTGCATCAACATACACTCAAACCAAGTCCAAACACCAGCTGCACAGGCCTGGCTCTTCCCCGGAGCAGGAAGATTGATTCTGTCTGGGACTAAACGCCTGCTTCACTTAAGTGCCCTCTCAGTGAAGTTGTGAGAGACGGGAATAATGGTCCTCTGCGGCAAGAGTGAGCACGCAGATGCTGAGAGCCGTGGGGACTGACTGCCCGAGGCCCGCCTGGCTGCAGCACCACCGCTGCCCTAAACGTGCTGGAGACAAAGGACAGTCCCCTGTGCACCACCTTTCAACGTTAATGAAAGGAGCACCGCTGAACCCAGGCCGGGTTTCGGTGGTTTCAGGTGGGGCAGTTTCGACACAGCAGGCTCGGCAGCCCCAACAATGCAGGGTCCCTGGATGGGGAGCTGGGGCAGCAGCAGAAAGTGGGAATGTTACCCCAAAGCACAGCTCATGTTGGGCAAGTACCTGGTTACTTCCCGAGGAAACTCACCATAGGAGGCTCAGGACGGCCTGACATTTGCTGTGATGGAGCCTCCATTCCCTGCCTCCAGCTGGGTTCCCTGGCAAACAGTGAGCGGTGCACACTGGGCCTTTCTTTAGGACTTAAACCAGCCCGCTGCCATTGTAGCTCTCCACACAGGCAAGGCGCTCCTCCTGCCACTCGCTGCAGGGGACAGTCACGTGAGCATGTTCTCTGCTTTGCCAACAGCAAAACTCATTTTGAAGACAGCATTCTTTCTAGATGAGAGGAATTATTACTCCCTATACCTCATCGTCCCCTCCCATCATGCAGTCATTTCAGCTTCACTTCAAAATTGGGCAAAGCAAAAGAAACAATAAAGCTGTGATACTCTGAAATCCATAATCCCCTTCCACATGTCACAGTGTGAAAGCTGCCCAGTCCCCTCTAAGCACATTAGCAGCCAATACAAGGGCATTCCCAGCTATCAGACTATTTTGAAATAAACCCAAATGATTGGGTAGAAGAGTAGGCCAGCCATAATTCCTCTATTTAAGTTTCCCTTGAAACTGTATCCCTGTGATAGGAAACTCCTGCTACCATTCAAAACTAACAAAGGATGCAGACAGTGTTGATGAAACATTAATGACCAATTTGCAAATGTTCTAGGACCCCCTGAGTTCACCACGGGTTCATCAATGCAGCATTCACCCTCTTACTTTATTCTTTCAATTATTTAGCATCCATTAAGCACCCACAGTAATCTGAGCTCCAGCAACCTTTCACCCCATTCCTTCCCCTGGCGGCTTCATTCACCTGGTGTCCTTCTAACTGCATCGGCCAATCAACCTTTGCCTTAAGGCAGGAAGCTCATTTAGACATCACTGTCTGTGGGCATCCCTTGCAGTGCATTTCCAAGTGCCCAGGACACATGACAATGACCAGGATGTGACAGAAGCTCGAAGAACTTTTCCAGCTGTCCCAGTGCATCGGAGGGAAACGGACCTGAATGTGAGACCCAGTGGTGCCTCCGTCTGTGACTTCTTCAGACCCACTTTGGGCTTCATGAACTCAGCCACTGAGTATTTACTGAGCGCCTGCAGTGTCCCAGCACTATGTCAGTGAAGGGCAATGCAGCAGCCACAGCTGCAGTGGAGGGCTGAGCCACGTTCCCATCACAGAGATACGGTGCTACCTTATGTCTGTGATGGAGTAGGGACCACTCAGGAAGGAGGGCTTGGCGATATGGAAAGGACACCCCCTTGCTGCCTGCTACAGACTCAATGCATCCCGAGTCACCCAGACTGAGTCCAGAGGTCCCCTGAGTGCGCTTTCTTCACAATTCCCTGAGACCCACGGGGTAGCATTTCTGGTCTTTACTTCAGCAGAAAGCCCCTGTTCTGGCCTTTCCCTCTTCCTGGCACTCAGGCCCTCTGAAAAGTACTCACATTAAAAATGACACTGCTACCACAGGGGAAGTCACAGACATGCTGAATGTGGGCACAAACACAGTGCCCCTGCGACCAGGGCAGAGAGGAAGCCCTGGGCTGAGGAATGCGGTCTGACCTCATGGCGGTGGAGCACTGGAGCTGGCCTTGCCTGACCATGCTCACCAACAGAACTAACGATGACTAATGACAACCCCTGCGCTCACCATAGCAGCCACTGGTGTTTACTGAGCAATCTCCTAGGTGCAAGCACTGCTGTATTCATGCTTTTCCTACTAGTAACAGCCCCTGGAAAAAGTATTCACACCTCACTTTACAGATGGGGAAAGTGAGGCTCCAGGTCACACCATTTGCACATGACAGTAGCAAAGCTGGACTCTGAATTGGGTTGTTAACCTAGACTTTCTCTGAGATAGCCTAGGGCGCTCTGCGTTCATCCCAAGCCATTACCCAGGAAGCTCCCTCTGGGTCCCTGGGGAGTGCCCACAGTGCAGAAGAAAAGGGCCTTTGTGGCTGAAAGCTGATTTCAGAGCCGTTGGCTAGGAATTTCCAATAGTGGAGAGGACAGGGTATCCTGGGGCATCAGCGTGGCAAAGGGGACCCGGGCACTGGGGACTGTGAGCTGGTTCTTTAACTACTGGTGACCTCCACCCTTTCATAGCGCTAACTCCTGCTGAAGCAATGGCTGCTTTGCAATAGGGGTCTCTGAGGCACAGGGAGCTAGCTTCATGCTCCCTCTGTTTCCCCCTACTTTTTACATATTTTAAAAAACAATTTCAGAAACATTAATGTGCTCAAAACAATTTCAGAAACATTACCTGCTCAAAATCCCCTACTTTCTTTTCAACCAATGTTCCTAAAATAATGATGACAAGGATGATAATCTAATATAAGATGACACTTTTATAGCATCTTTCACATGTCAGGCACTATTCCAACAGCTTTACATGTATCAACTCGTGCAGTCTTCACAAGCATGTCACGTACTATTATTCCTATTTCATAGATGTGGAGACTGAGGCACAGGTAGTGGCCAGGATTCGAACCCTGGCAGCCAGGCGGAAGAGGCGACACATTGGAACCATTTTTATAATAACTGCCTCAAAACTCATTATTTCATTCCTTCTATGCTCAAAACTCTTCTCACCTCCTATTCATTACCAAATTCAGTTCCAACTCCTTAGCCTGGCCTCGCCCAACCTACCTCCAAAGTCTCTTTGTAGCTTTCTCCCCACAAATCCCCGGCAGCCTGTTCCATTCCATGCATGAGGCCCCAGTCATGAGCCTGAGGGCCAAAGCATTACTGTTCTCAGCTAGTAATCCTTGTCTCTCCCCCCTGCGTCTTGGCCTGGCCTTCTCCGTTTCTGCATACTCAAATCTGACCCATTTTCTGCTCTAGGAGCTTCCTCTTCCCATATTGCTCATCTCCCACTTCTCTGAATGCCGGAAACAACTTTCTATAATACCTCCTTCCAACCTTGACATTGAAGTTTCGTGAGGAAAGGAAAAGAGGATTGTAATGCACAGTGCACAGCTGAATGTATTTCCTCTTTTCAGTAGTCTCTCTTCCTATTGCCCCTGAATTAGCCTACTGTCCCCCATCTTACATTTTCCTCTCCCTTGAAGTTGAAGCCCATCCTATATTTCTGACTGAACCTCAAAGTCTGGAAGGAGCAGTTTTGGCAGGGCATTCTTTCTGCTTCAGCCTCCTCCTAGGGTCTCTGAGCTTTGGAAGGAATAGTGTGGTTGGCTGAGCATTTTTTTCTCTTAGGTTCACTTTGTTAGAAATTGCCCTTCCTGACAGTATGGAGTTTCCTTAAAAAACTGAAAATGGAACTCCCATTTGACCCTGTGATCCCACTTCTAGGAATATATCCCAAGAAACCAGAAACACCAATCAGAAAGGATATATGCACCCCTATGTTCATAGCAGCACAATTCACCATAGCTAAGATCTGGAAACAGCCTAAGTGCCCATCAGTAGATGAATGGATTAGAAAACTGTGGTACATCTACACGATGGAATACTATGCTGCTGTAAAAAGGAAGGAACTCTTACCATTTGCAACATCATGGATGGAACTGGAGAGCATTATGCTAAGTGAAATAAGCCAGTCAATGAAGGAAAAATACCACATGATCTCACTCATTCATGGATAATAGAGACCATTATAAACTTTTGAACAATAATAGATACAGAGGCAGAGCAGCCTCAAACAGATTGTCAAACTGCAGCGTGAAGGCCGGGGAGGGTTGGGGGGCAGAAGGTAGGGGAGTAAGAGATCAACTAAAGGACTTGTATGCATGCATATAAGCATAACCAATGGACATAAGACACTGGGGGATAGGGGAGGCTAGGGGACTGTCTAGGGCGGGGTGATAAAATGGACACATATGTAATACCCTTTGTAATACTTTAAGCAATAAAAAAAAAAAAAAAAAAAAGAAATTGCCCTTCCTGAGAGAATTAAAGCAAACAGGTACATATTTCAACCTCCCTTAGTCCTAGTCAGGCCTTAGTTATTACTAAACCTACCCTATCTCTTGGGTTAGCGTGTACCCAACCTGCAACAAAGGGAACAAATCAGGGGCCATCGCTGATCCACTGCACAGACCTAAGAAGCACTCTGAGCAGGGACAGGAAAACTGCCTGCCTCCTTCTCAACCCCACGCAGAGCTTTGCCTACGGAGGACCTGACCCTAAGGGACTATGGCATAACCTGTACTTTTTACCTGGTGTTACTCTCATTTGGAAAAATATCTTACATTTCCTACGTAAGCCCAAGCTTCTTAGAGGCTGACTTAATGCCCTGTTTTTCTTTATTTTCTCTGTAGTGTCTTGTACAAAACCTGTCATTTACAGATGTTCAATAAATATTTGATAAATGAATAAATGAGTTTTCCCAACAGGACCAATATTATAAACACATGAAGAATAAATTAATATAAAAATATTAGAGAGAGCCAAGATGGCAGCATAGGTAAAGAGCTGGAAAGAGAAGTCCCCATAACTTTTGGGCTGTAAAAACCAGGAGGGATTGTGGCTCAGTGACATGGAGGTGCTAGAGACCCAGACAGTTTCTCTTAAAGGGCTGGTGCATGAACTTACATGGACTCACTCCCTCTGAACTCCAGCACTAGGGCAACAGTTCAGGGGGGATCCAGAGACATACAGGGAGGAACTGGATTGTCTGGCATCAGAGCAAAAACTTGGGGACAGCTTTCTCCAAGACAAGGGTGCTTGCAGGGGTCATTGTTCTTATTCTGAGACCTTCCCCATTGCAGAGCTGGCTGGCAGCCATATCTGAGTTTCCACCAGCCTGGATAACACTGTTCGCTCTGCCCTGGTGATTCCCTGAGACCCCACCCCATCCAATTTGCAGCCTCACCCAAGCTGTTTGCAATGACTTTTCCATATGAATGGCCTGTCTTGGCTCAGGCATCAGACTTGCCTGAAATCTCTCAAAAAAGCAGCAGTTGGCATCACTGTGCCCCATACCTATCAATAAGAGGCCCCACATGGGTTCGTCTAAGCCCAACACAAGTAGCAGCCATCTGCAGATCTCTTTGTAGCTCCTGCCAGGTGGCCCTAGGCAGTGGCTGACTTTGGACCTCCAAGGAGGCCCCAGAGCCAGTGCACCCAGTAGACAGCTTCAAACCATACCATATTACAACTTTACACATCCATGAGCTACACATTCAAGGGGCAGACTCAGTGAGCACCAAAGCCCCACTGAAGCAAGTCCTGCTCCATAGAGGTGTCTGCTGCACAGCAGTTCTTCCACTGTAGTTGCAGCTGGTCCTCACAGACAATTGTTCTGGAGGTTGGTCAATTCCTCCCAGCGATGCAATCAAGGCTCAACTACAAGAAGACGGTTTACACAGTACACACAAGGGCACACCTAGAGTGCCCAGCTCAGGTGACAGGGGAGGCTAAGCCACTGGGCCATAAAGGACACCTACTATACAAGGCTCTACCAATTCCAGGAGACATAGCAGCTCTACCTAATACATAGAAACAAACACAGGAAGTAGCAAAAATGTGGAGATAAAGAAACAGGTCACAAATGAAAGAACAGAAGAAATCTCCAGAAAAAGAACTAAATGAAATGGATTCAAGCAAATTACTATGTACAGAGTTCGAAACAATGGTTATAAGGTTGTTCAAGGATCTTAATGAGACCTTCAAGGGACTTAGTGAGACTTTCAAGGACCTTAACGAGAATTTCAAAGACATGAAAAAGGATCAGTCAGAAATTAAGCATACACTAACTGAAATAAAGAATGATTTATAGGAATTCAACAGTAGAGTAGAGGATTCAGAGAATCAAATCAATGATTTGGAATATGAGGAAGCAAAAAAAACCCAGTCTAAAGGCCAAAAAGAGTGCTCCCTTCGGCAGCACGTACACTAAAATTGGAATGATACAGAGATTAGCATGGCCCCTGTGCAAGGATGACATGCAAATTCATGAAGCATTCCATATTTTTTTTTTTTAAAAAGAAAGGAGACGAAAAAGAAAAAAGAATCCAAAAATATGAAGACAATGTAAGGAGCCTCTGGGACAACTACAAATGTACCAACATTCACATTATGGGGGTGCCAGAAGAAGAGAGAGAGCAAGATATTGAAAATCTATTTGAAGAAATAATGACAGAAAACTTCCCTGGTGAAAGAAATAGAGTTATAAGTCCAGGAAGCACAGAAAGTCCCAAACAAGAGGAACCCAAAGAGGTCCACACCAAGACACATCAAAAAACCCAAGAGTTAAAGAAAAAGAGAGACTCTTAAAAGCAGCTAGAGAAGAGCAGTTACTTACCTACAAGGGAGTGCCCATACGACTATCAGGTGATTTCTCAATAGAAGCTGTGCAGGCCAGAAGAGAGTGGCAAGAAATATTCAAAGTGATGAATAGCAAGGACCTACAATCAAGATTACTCTACCTAGCAAAGTTCTCATTTAGAATGGAAGGTCAGATAGAGAGCTTCAGAGAGAAAAAAAACTGAAGAGTTTATCACCATCAAACCAGTATTACATGAAATGTTGGAAGGTATTTTTAAGAAGAGGAAGAAGAAGAAGGGAAAAAAATGATAAAATATATGAACAATAAAAGGTCAATAAATACATATCTATCAACAACTGAATCTAAAAAGCAAAATAAATGAACAAAAAAAATCTAATGAACAGAACGAACTGATGAATAAAATAGAATGAGGCATGGAAACATGGAACAAACTGACGAATCTTAGAGGGCAGGAGGAAGTGGGGGTGGGAAGAGATTAACCAAAGATCTTATATGTGTACTAGAGGCACAGTGCATGAAATTCATGTACGGGGGTGGAGGAGGGGGGGTCCCTCAGCCCGGCCTGCATCCTCTCGCAATCCGGGACCTTTCGGGGGATGTCCAACTGCCGGTTTAGGCCCGATCCCACAAGGATCCCTGCAGATAGGGCCTAAACCGGCAGTGGGACATCCCTCTCTCACTTCAGGACCATTAGCTCTTAACTGCTCACCTGCCTGCCTGATCGCCCCTAACAGCTCACCTGCCTGCTTGATCACCCCTAACCACTCGCTTGCCTGCCTGATCGCCCCTAACTTCTCCCTGGGGGGCAGGGCCAGCCAGGGCGAGGGGCCGTGGTGTTCCGGTCTCTGGTCGTTCTGCTCATTCCACTGTTTCAGTCGCTGGGCTTTTATTAGATGGGATATGCATTACCTATGGTGAAGGAGTGGGGTGGGAATCGGGTAAGGGGGGGCAATAAGGGGAAAAAAGGGTGACATCTGTAATACTCTCAACAGTAAAGATTAAAAAAAACAAAAAGAAAGGCTCAATAGTATTTGATGTCAATTCTTCCTAATTTAATCTATATATTTAACACAATTTCAATTAAAATTTGAGCAGAAATATTTGTAGAAATCTGCAAGCTGAATTTAAATTTTTATGGAAAAGCACAGGAATATCCTAAGCAATTCTGAAAAAGAACAAAGTTAGAGAGCTCACACTCCTTGATTTCAAGGTTTATTATAAAGAAACAGTAACCAAGTCTGTGTAGTATTAAAGAAAGGATACAAGTAGCTAACATGAGTAGACAGAAATCCAAACTATGACATATGTGTCGGTTGATTTTTAAAACAGGTAAAAATTCAATTCTGTTGAGAAAGGAGAGTCTGATATTCAACAGGTACAGGAACAGTTGGATATCCATAAGCAAAAAGAGTAAAAAAGGAACCTCAATCCACATCTTTCATCTACTGTAGAAATGAACTCAAACTGAATTTAAGTGTAAAATCTGAAACTATAAAACATTTAGAAGATAATCTTTGTGATTTATAATTAGGTAAATATTTCTTAGATACAACACCGAACATATGATCCATAAAAGAAAAAATGATACATTGGATCTTAATAAAAAGGAAACAACTCAATTTAAAAAATGGATAAAAGATATGAACAGAGAATTCAACAATATAGATGGCAAATAAACACGTGAATGATATTTAGTCAATATCATTTGAAATGAGCAAAATGGAAGTTAAAAGCACAATAATTTATCACTACACCTATTAGACAAGTTAAATAAGAAATGAACAAGCCAACAAACAAAAAATCTGACAATAGCTAGTGCTGGTGAGGATGCTGAGCAACTGAAACTATGATACATTGCTGGGGGAATGTGAAATGGTTCAGCCACTTTACAAAACAGCATGGCAGTTTATTATGAAGTTAAATGTACACTTATCATATGACCCAGCAATCGCATTCTTGGGTATTTACCCAAGTAAAATGAAAACTTGTGTTCACACAAACACCTGCATGTAAATGTTTATAGCAGCTTTATTTATATTTGCCCAAAACTGTAACAACCCAAATATCTGTCACCTAGGAAATGGATAAACAAATGGTGGTTCTTTCACACAATGGAATATTACTCAGCAACAAAAAGGAACAAACTACTAATAAACAACAACATGGATGACTCTCAAGGGCATCATGTTAAATGAAAGAAATCAGGTTCAAAAAGTTATATACCATATGATTCCACCTTATATAACATTGTGGTGAAGAGAGCGGTATAGGGGCAGAAAACATCAGAGGATGCCACAGGCTGAGAGCGGGAGGCCAGGTCGGCTAAGGAAGCACAAGGGAGAAGGGAATTTTTAGGCAGAAGGTGGGACTGTTATATATCATGGTTGGCAGTGATTACGTGACTGTACGCATTTGTGAAAACTTGTAGAAACTGTCCACAAAAGGATGATTTTTACTGTATGTAAATATATCTTAACTTAAAAATATGAAAGTTAAAGAAAATTTTAAGTTCACTGGATACTTAAGAAAGCAGACATTTTCTGTCTTGGCCTTGGTCCACCTGGTAATTTTAGAAAAATGTGCTTTTTTTAGTTACCTAAGCCCTGATTTTTGGCAGCATTTATGGAAACTACCTAAGGAAATTAACTGAACTAGTCTCTTCTGTTTGTCCACAGCACACACTGACAACTCCCCACTTGACTCTGGCTCTCATCCTCCCCTCTGCAGCCCCCCAAACTGCACCCTAAGATCACCCCATTCCTATCCACAGAGGCAGCTGGTGTGGCCTCCCTGGTCAGCAGTTTGACTTGATTACCTTACCTGTGAATCCCCACTGCCCTATGAGGCCTCAGGCATTGTATTCTGCCTAAGAAGCACCCATGGTCCCACCTCAAGGTCTGTGTTTACTAATAACCCTATCTGATAAAGAGGGAATATGCTAATTGACCCTCATGCCATTGCAAAGATGGTGGCACCCACAGCCAATAAGGAGGGAATATGCTAATTGACTGCTCCGCCCTCAAATATGGCAGTGCCGACAACCAATAAGGAGAGAATATGCTAATTGACTGCCACGCCCTCAAAGATGGCAGTGCCCACAGCCACAAGATGGCCAGCAGGGAAGGGCAGTTGTGGGCAATCAGTTAGGGGAGGGCAGTTAGGGGTGACCAGGCCAGCAGGGGAGGGCAGTTGGGGTGACCAGGCCTGCAGAGGAGGGCAGTTGGGAAGACCAGGCCAGCAGGGGAGGGTAGTTAGGAGTGACCGAGCCGGCAGGGGAGGGCAGTTGGGGGCAACTGGGCCAGCAGGGGAGGGCAGTTGGGGACGATCGGGCTGGCAGGAGAGCAGTTAGGTGTCAGTCAGACTGGTAGGGGAGTGGTTAGGGGTTATCAGGCTGGCAGGCAGAAGTGGGTAGAAGCAATCAGGCAGGCAGGCAGGCGAGCAGTTGGGAGCCAGCAGTCCCAGATTGTGATAGGGATGTCCGACTGCCCTGTGGGATTGAGCCTAAACGGTCAGTCAGACATCCCCCAAGGGGTACCAGATTGGAGAGGCTGCAGGCTGGGCTGAGGGACACCCTCCCCCCCCCCGTGCACAAATTTCGTGCACCAGGCCTCTAGTCCTATATACTAAAAGGCTAATATGCAAATTGTCCTCTCGACCAGGAGTTCAACCCGGAGTTTGACCAGGGGGCAGGGCTGGCTAGCCAACTGCCCATGGCCCCTCCCCCTGGCTGGCCCCACCCCAGATTACCCCCCACCCTGATCAGGGCGGGCCGGCCAGACCCCACCCATGCATGAATTCATGCACCGGGCCTCTAGAATTACATAATAAGACTTCAGAAGACACATTATTGAACACTCACTGTGTGCCAAGTGCAGCATAGACACTTTACATTGGGGGCTTCTCACAGAAATCTAACAAGAGGAGTAGGTATTATACATAGTATTCCCATTTATCAATGAGGAAACTGGGTTAAATAGGCAGGGTAGTCACAAAGCTCTTAGCCCGGGGCTTTGCTCACCTTACTGTCTGCACAGCCTCTAACGCAGTGCCTGCCAGTATATGCTGAGTCAATGGATATGTGAATTTCAAAAAGGGACAAACATATTCTGCGTTACAAGAGACTTGAACTAGATTTGGTCTGCAATAGCTCTGGGGAGGCAGATTTCAACCAATACAAGAAACAATGTCCCCTGACCTTGAGAGCCATTCTAAAACACAAGGGCTAGCTGTGGTTCAGGGTTGAGCCCAGACGTCCTTGATGCCTCTAAAGTCCTTCCATTAAGGGAACTGTGGACCCGACTGGCACCTGGCAGAGCAGCACTCAGGTGCAGGATGAGCTATGCTCCTGCTGAACACTGCCTAGGGAGGTTTCACGGTCCTCCCTTCTCCACTAAGCCTCGGCCTCCTCTCCCAAGTCCTCTTCTCCGTGGCTGTGGAACAGCCCAGGGACTCAGAGTTGGCCTTCCAGACACCTGATGGGCTCGGGCGACCCCGAGACTCACACCAGGAAGGCATCACCACACCATGCTCACGTATTTTTTCCTGATGACCACAAAGGGAAGAAGTGACAGTTATGGCAACAGAGTTCCCGATTCCTTTCCTGCGTGTCCACGCTGTGTTTGCTCCTTGTCCCTGCTCATATGCCAGGGGTTGGCAGGTCCTCTGCATCACGGAACCCAGGTCACTCTGCAGCTCGAGAAGCTGTGGAGGAGGGCAGTGGTGGTTGCCACTTCAGGTCTCTCATGGCTGACAGCCTGTGCCAGCCTCTTCCTTAGGAGAAGGGTCTCAGTGGCAGAAGCTGCCTACTCTGTAAAACCCACATAAGAGAGAACTGAAATCACGCGGTTTGGGGAAAAGTGCACTGAAATGTAAAACATTTGCCTGGTGTGGTCCCGAGGGGCCGCAGGGGCCTGGGGCCCACTCTCCCTCCGCAGGTCCTGCCCAGCAGCTGTGCAGCAGGTGCCGGCAGGGCACTTCCGCTGTCCCAGGGGACCGTGCCAGTCACCGGCTGGACCCTGCAGACTGCCTGCTGCGGCTGCTTCTAAAATTCATTTCAAGCTACATTTTGGCCCAAAGCCCTAAAGCTTCTTTTCAGGAAGAAAGCATAAAGCCTCCCAATTTTATTTTATTTTTTTTACTGCTTGTTCAAAAAACAATCATATAAGATAAAAGTATCATCCTTGGGCAAAGAAAATTTAATTCAAACATTCTTAAGATTAGGTTCAACAACCTTTTCCTCATAAGCAAACAAACAAAAAAAACAAACAATAAGAGAAAACCTGCTTCATTCTTGATCCCCCCCCCCCCCCTTACATAAGCAAAGAAATAAAAAGGAAGGAATAGGGAGTATCTACAGGAAAGAGAACTTTCACCTGCCCTGTAAGCACAACTAAGGAACTTGTAACAACCACTTCATAGGCGTACTAACAACCCTATGAGGGGACTCCACTCTTACCCCACATTACAGATGAAGCCACCCAGACAGGGAGGGTAATGTGTCCGAGGCGGCACAGCTGGGAGTGCACAGGCAAAGATCTGAATCCACGCAGTCTTAGCCCAGGAACAAGTTCTGAACCAGATGCTACAGTTGAGGTTGGCATAGCTATGGTCAGAATGAAATTGCCTTTTGATTTGTGAAGAAATGAAAGAGGTGTTAGGTTTGATTCTTTTCCACTCCTACTTTCTTTTTCTATTAACCCCAGGTGCACACTCATGGGTCAGTCATGACCCGTGGCTCTGACACAATCACCTTTCATTTCGGCTCAATTCCCTTCAAGTCTTCATTGACATTAAAATAAAACCCAGCTCCTAACCTTGGTCTCTAAGGCCTAATCTGATGGGTCCTTGGCTACCTTGCTGACCTTCTCTCACCATGTACCGCTCATTCGCTGTGCTTAGCAACATGGCCCTCTTTCTATTCCTCGAACATTCTTGCTTTGGAGCCAAGCTAGCTGTCCCGCTCTACCTACTCTGAAGTTTCAGCTTAAAAGTTACCTTGTCCACATGGCCCTTCATGAGCATCCAACCTGAAAACTCCTGTCACACTGCCCTGCTTAGGTTTGGTAGCAGCATTCCCCCTCTACAAGAAGACAGTCTTGTGCAGGCCAAGCTGTGCATCTATGCAGGCCACTGTGAATGTGTGGCAGCCGTGGCCTGTGGCTGGCCGTACAGCCCAGAATTTCTAAAGCCCACATTAACTTCTTCTTTGTTCTAGACCCTGAGAGATGTCCACATATAATGGCACTGGCTGTGCAGTCACAGTGCCCTGTCTGGGTTTTCCAAAAAGGGGTCTCTCATCCTCAAAATCTGATGTTAGCATTTAAGTGCTTTCCTTCAGCCACAGGAGCCTTTTTCTTCAGACAAGTAAGTAGGTGGGGGTGGGGAGACACTCTCAGACCCTGTCAGTGATGTGCTCTGCACAGGCTGCGAGAGGTAGGGCTGCAAGAGGTGGGACTGGAAATGCTCCTGCCACCTTCCAGGCGACAGCTGGGAGACATGCACTGGCTTAGAACCAAAGAGTCAAAGTTAACAGGAAGATTCTAGATAAAATTTCCCTGTTATTGCAACATACTGAACTTGAATCTAATAAACCAGAATTTAATTAAAACATTTTATTTTCAAATTCAGGAAAGGAGCCACATGGCTTCCGGCTGAGAGCCAGATTTCACAGGCTGGGCAGGAATAGGTTCAACTTTCATTAACTGTTCAGTTAGGAGAGGAGACCTGGGGCCACAAATTGAGGGAGTAAAAGACAACATAGTTTTTGGTTCAATAAGATAAAAATGGTTTTGGTTAAAAGGAAAAATGTACCTTGCATTCTGAACTGTCACCCTTGAATTTGATATTCTAAATGTGTCCCATTATACACCCATACATTACAGCAGTGGTTCTCAACTTCTGGCCCTTTAAATACAGTTCCTCATGTTGTGACCCAACCATAAAATTATTTTCATTGCTACTTCATAACTGTAATGTTGCTACTGTTATGAATTGTAATGTAAATATCTGATATGCAGGATGGTCTTAGGCAACCCCTGTGAAAGGGTCGTTCGACCGCCAAAGGGTTGAGAACCGCTGCATTACAGCCTGTTTCACCTGTTTCAACAGTGGCATCATCTGAAAAGAGGGAAGTCACCAAACACCTACCTGAAAAAATGTGGCCACACTGGTAGCCTGGGGAACCTTCACAAGAGTCTGCAAAAATGAGCACATGATACCCACTCCCTCAGTCTACTAAGTAAGCTCCTCCCCGGGGCCTGGCGGTGGGCGGCACTGAGGACCCAGTGGTAAACAAGACAGAACTGCCTGGTTCCCACCCTCAGGAGGTCTGCAGTCCAAACAAAGGAGCTGAATAAATTATTACACAATTCATATACAAAACAGAATGTCCCTTGATTATTAGTACCTCCTCATTTCCATGCCTTTGCAATATACGGGGAATAGAACATGGTAAAAAGAGGACTCTGCGTTCTTGGGAGGCATCTGACTACAGGGATTAGGAAAGCAAGTTCCCTGATGAAAAAGGATCTAGCGAATGTCCACCCTAAAAAGCTGCTGGGGAATTGTACCACAGATATACGAAGCCGACAGCCTCCGAATCTACTGACTAATCTTACAAGAACAAAGACAGAGATGTATGGAGTACAGAGCACCGCCCATGAAGGAGTTCTGCCTCCCTCCCAAAAACCAAACTTAAATCTGACTAAGCCTCTAGATGCAATGACCGTGGCAGGGAATACAAAGGACAGAAGAATTGTGAAACAACACCGTCACAGTTCTGCAAAATTTTAAAATGTGGGCACCTGCACAGGACAAACAACCCAATTTCTTCAACAGCGAAAGTTACCAAAAAAGGGGGAGAGGAAACATAGAGTAAAGGGATCCAAGAGTCTTATCAACCAAATGCAAGTGTGGGCCTTGTTTGGATGTGGAATCCACCAAGCACGTGAAACAAACATGGAAAACGGGTGATTATGCACTGACTACATTATTGGCAATAAAATAATTTTTTTAAGATAGTGATAAGAATTGTGATTAGTTTTTGAAAAGTGTTTTGTTTTACATACATAAATATTTATGGATGAAATGGGATTAGCTTCAAAAGAATAGGTGAGAAATAAGTACATAAGATGTTCAACATTATTAGCATTATTATTATTTAGCAATGAAAAGAAATGAAGTACTAATATGCTGCAGCATGGTTGAACCTTGAAGACATCATGTTAAGCAGAAGAAGCCAGGCACCAGAGACCATGTATTATATGGCTCCATGTAGATGAAATGTCCAGGACTGGCAAATATATAGAAACTAGTGGCCCGATGCACAAATTTGTGCACATTGAAAGAAAATTAATTAGAAGGTGGCCGGCGGGGTGGGACTGGGCAAGATGGGCTGGACATGCCCTGGAGCTAACCTCTCGTGGTCCCTCCCCTGCTGGCTGAACCTGGGGTGGCACTGTGCCTAGAAGGGCATCTGCGAGGTTCCTCCGGCAGGTGGAGTCCCTCAGCCTGGCCTGCAGAGATTGGCCGAAACCAGCTCTCCGACATCCCCTGAGAAGTCCCGGAGTGCAAGAGGGCACTCTGCAAAGTTGGTGTCGTACAGGTGTGGAACGCAAACGCAAGTGTGCAGTAAACCAGATTCGGGGCCAACAGTGCCCCAGCAACAACATAACCCACGGCTGAAGGTGGAATCACACAGCCCCATGAGGAATTGGGCTTCCTCCTCTCTGGTTTCAAGGTGTGTCACCCAAGAACCACCACTGCCAAGTCACTGCTGCTCGGCAGCCCCTGCATTTAATGTCTGCCCTCCAGTGGTTAGTGAGCTTCATATCAACAGTTGGACAGTAGGTGGGACACTTAGCATATTAACCCTTTATATATATAGATAAGAAGATCAGAGGTTGCCCAGGGCTGGGTGCGTGGGGGTGTGGAAATGAGGGAGAAAGATGATATTAGGGGTTATGGCTAAGAGTTCTTGAGTTTTTTAATGGAGTAATGAAAATATTCTAAAATTGATTATGGTGAGAGAGGCACAGCTCTGTGACCATGCTAAAAGCAACTGAATTGTATACTTAAAAAGAAGAATCAGTGTTGGGAGGGAGTGGGTATGGATACAGGTGAAATATAATAGACCATGTGTTGTAAAAATTTTAAATGTATAGATTTTATTGTCAGACTCTCTGGGTCAAATCCTGGTTCTGCAAATTACTAGCTATATGACCTTGGGCAAGATATTTAACTTTATATATATATATATATATATTGATTTTAGAGAGGAAGGGAGAGGGAAAGAGAGATAGAAACATCAATGATGAGAGAGAATCATTGATCGGCGACCTCCTGCCCCCCCCCGCCCCCCCCCCCCCCATGAGGATCGAGCCCGTAACCTGGGCATGTGCTGTTGACCCGGAATCGAACCTGGGACTCTTCAGTCCGCAATGCTCTATCCACTGAGCCAAACCAGCTAGGGCAATATTTAACTTCTTTGAGCCTCAGTCCTTAAGTGCAAAATGGGAGTAATATAGGTTTGTTCAGATTCAATGAAGTTGTTATATTTAAAGCACATAGAACAGTGTCTGGCACACATAAAATACTCAATAAACAGAAACTTAAAAATACTTTAGTAAACAGATGTGCTGGTTAACAGGAGTACCCACCAAGAGCTTGAAAACTCAGTTAACAAGGGCAGAAGGTGGAAAACCATGGCTCGAAATGCCCCCGGGGCTTACTTACTCAGAGCCTTCCCTACATCTCAACTCTACCAGAGAGTCTCTCTCTTTCTCTCTCTCTCTCTCTCTCTCTCTCTCTCTCTCTCTCTCTCTCTCTCTCTCTCTCTCTCTCTCTCTTCTCTCCCCATGGAACATAAGCAGGGAACCATCATTTTCTTCTGGGTCTCTCAATTTCATTGCCTTCAGGTCTCAGAAACCTTATTCCCAAATTATTCTTTTTTTCCTCAGGAGCATCTGTTTCTTCAGCATCTGCCTCAGAAGTCACAGTAATTGTGACTTTTCCTGATGTGTTGTTGGCTTTGTCCTTTTTAATTTTTATAATTATCCTTAACAAGCTATTGTCTGCCAAAGACTCCATTTTCTGTGTGAGTTACTTTGTGGTCTCGGGCTACAGATGAGGATTCAGGAGGAGCAGTAAGAGTTAAGGAGACCAACCATAGCACCTTGGTCAACTCCATGCGGGCAGGCCTGCCTCCCTGCCCCCAGCGGCAGCAAGGCTGGGGCAGCAGATGCTAAGTCCCACCGATGACCCTTTCAGACGCTTTCCATGGCGGTGCCTCTGGAATAAGGGCGGTCCAGCCCAGAGGTGGCTGCGTGGCATTGCGAACGTTAACAGACCTGCCAGTTTTTCCTCTGGACCCTGCCTTGGTCCAGCTCTTACACCCCAACCCGGCCTCCTAAATTAGCAAAGCGCTTTGGCTCTGTTTCAATAACAAAGGCTCTGCATGAGCCTAAATCAATAGAACTATGATAAATATTTTATAAATGGCACGCTGAAAGCACAACTCCGGCAAACACACACACAATGGGATTTATATGCTCACATATGCCCACCACACAGACCTGCAGCATTTTCTTCCATTCAAGCGCATATATATCAACATATGTGTAACTCCAAAGTGCGCTCCAAAACAGATTTTAAAAATGTTGTACTGTACATATCAACTGCCCCAGGCAATCCGCCAAGGAGTGACGTAAACATACGGACTAAATGTCATGGCTTTGAAAAACATGATAGAGCAATACAGCAATATGCTCTTCGCTCTGCTCTCCAGGACTGGCACTCGCGGGCAGGGGCATGCCGGGCTCGGTCAGTTCACCCTGGGGGCCGCCCCCATCTTTGCAATGACCTGTTCATATATGCAAAGGTTCTTGTGAAGCAAGGTCTTAGAGCAGCGCTATTTCGCATTCTCTCCACCTTGAAAAGCACTCCTTTGAATGCAAGACCTTCCCCATGGACACACCCGGATAGGAGACAAGCAGGGGTGCCGAGTGCCTGCAGTGCGGTGTGCGTGTGATGTGTCCTGAGTGTGAGAGATCATCATGTACCGTGAAAAGCAAATGTAGAGTAAATATAGTGATCACATTTGTTTTCCTAAGCGCCGGTTTTTCCAGACCTCCATTTCATTTATAAGGTATGTTCTACATAAGAATGAACCACAGGTAATCCTTACTTTACTGTTATACTATCTAGACTTCACAAAATTTCAACATTGGCTAAAATGCAGTGTTCTTCCAAGTCACGGGCATGCTCTCGACTTCCTCTGACTCGCCAACTGACATAGAAATGGGTCCTGAGTTACTTAGATACAACACTGATTTGATGTTAACCACAGAGCTGCTGCCCCTGAGCACACAATGTATTCTCACCTACAGTGTATATAACTTGCCTTCTTCCTTGTCAAAATGTGCCCTTCCCAGGGAAAGGTAAACAGAAGTGCTGGTTAACAGGAGTACCCACCAAGAGCTTGAAAACTCAGTTAACAAGGGCAGAAGGTGGAAAACCATGGCTCGAAATGCCCCCAGGGCTTACTTACTCAGAGCCTTCCTTACATCTCAACTCTACCAGAGAGTCAGTCTCTCTCTCTCTCTCTCTCTCTCTCTCTCTCTCTCTCTCTTTTCTCTCTCTCTCCCCATGGAACATAAGCAGGGAACCATCATTTTCTTCTGGGTCTCTCAATTTCATTGCCTTCAGGTCTCAGAAACCTTATTCCCAAAAAAGTGGTGCAGGCTTTAACAATCTGGAAACAAATTTTTAAAATCTAGGAACCTTATATCAAAGGAAAGAACACTTTCAAATGTAAGTGCCTCAGTCATTGTAAATCAGATATCCTGCAAAGGGAATTTCTTCACGTAGCCCATCATAACAGAGAACCATGAAGCCACTTCCTGCCAGCATGCTCTCTGTCCTTCAGCCCGAGGGGGACAACCGCATCAAGGAGCAGCCACCTGCCCGGCTCTACTTCTGCATGTCCTGAGCATGGGGCCCACACACGGCATCTCCAGCCTCACTTCCACCTTCTGTCCCACTTCAACCCCCCCATTCCGGCCCGACCAAAGCAAACGGGCACGCAGAGACATAAAAATGTGCATCCTCATCGAAGAGTAGGAGACTCTCATTAAAGAAGGGACCATGCATGACATGGAATTCCTGGCTTCAGACATGGCGATGCGGGTGGTGGAGCAAGAGAAGTAGAAACTGGAGAGGCAGGGGAACCAGCAAAGTACTGGGAGAGTCTGGTCAGCACATCAGCCAAGGAGGAGAGGAACTTACAAAGAGGTCCCCTGAGAGACAGGTCCACATCCTTCCCCGAGGGACTCCTTTGGTCTGTGTGTATTGTGATCGTGTAAAAATGGCGGGGGGTGGGGGGGGGAGCGTGGGGAAGGGAGCGCAAGGAGAGCAGAAGAGGGGCAAAGACATTTTCAGTTTTTCAAGACAGGCCTCTATTCTGCAGGCTCAGTTAAATCAATTATTCACTTCTTAGGCTAGGCCGGTATTTCTTGGCATCCGAGGTCCATTTTAAGGCTATTTGTCATACACATGAACTAATATTACTTGATGATTTTTTAAAAGTTGAAGAAACAGTGGATAACAAAAATGAAACCATTTAAAAAATGAATATTAGTTTTGGCCACTTTCAGCAAGAACTCTCTCAGCAAGGTGTCTGCATGGTTCAGGGATGGTGAGGGGCACCTCCAGGGTGGTGGGGGGTGGAGGCAAGACATAGCCACAGGTCCTGGGCCCCTGGCACCGTGCACATCATGGCCCTGCCACCTCGGCCATTGGCTAAGCTCTCCTGGCCTCATTCCCACAAAGTACTCTGGAGGCAGCAGTCAGGCCCACAGGACTTCACAGGAAGAGAAGCTTGGAGCAAGGTATCCAACTATTACCCCCAGGGTTAGTGCTACAATCCATTTTGCTAGAATACAAATTCTAAAAGGCAATTATTGCCATTTGGCCCAAGGGCTCTGAGACAGGGAGGCCTGGGGATCCAGCCACAGCCACAGACTCCTCACTGGAAACCCCCCTGCAATCAGATCTGAAGTCCATGAGCACAAAACACTTGAGGGCTGAAAGGATAAATAGGTCTGACTTGGGGGGAGAAAGCCTTGAGGAATTCCTTAATCTATTCTTTGTCTTTGTTTGCACAACCCCTTTGTTCATATTCTCCAGTAGCTTTTGGATGCAGTTAGCAACCCTGATCTTCAATGCTTCCCAACTTCCTTCTCACACAAATGAAAACAAACAGGGAAAGATGCAAACTTTCTGAAATCAAGCCATTGCACTGCAGTTCAGTTTTGTTTTCTTTGTATGAAATTCTGTCACTCTACCCTAAAAGTTAAAAAGTGTAGTAGTTCAGTGATGAGTTCAGGCTATTAAAAATGTAGAATATATCTCCTTGAAGCAACCGAGAAACCCTCTGCTGGCATGGCCACCATCACAAGGAAATGCATCTACCCCATCCCTCATTTCAACACTCATGGAAGCAAATAAATAAAATTCCACGTATGTGGAGTCCAAGAACAGGCAACATTAACCTAGGCTGACAAGTCTGAGAGTGGCCTCTGGGAGGAGGCAAAGAGTAGGACCGATTGGAAAGGCAAATGAGGGAATTTTCTGGAGTGATGTGAATGTTTTATATCTTATTTTGGATGATGATCACATGATACATACAATTGTTGAAACTTACAGATGTTAACAGTTGAGATTGGTGCATTTTATAGGATGTAAATTATATCACAATAAAAATTAAGATAAGTCAAAAATATATTTCTGAACAAGCACCCTTCTCTTCAGCAGCCAAGAGCCTCAGGATAGCCTGGGGAGGTGAGGCATATACTCTGCACTGGGCCTGGGGAGGCAGGCCCTGACCGACCCCTGACCCACTGCGCTCTTCCTTCAGTACTGGCTCGGGGCAGGAGGCATCTGGCTGACCCACCTCCAGGGATTGCCCAGCATTTGGCTGCTGTCCTTTCTTCTCATAGAAGCCCTTCCTTGTGGCCAGGTGGTGGTGTCAGTAACGATCCCAACGCACTCTTTCCACCTACAGCATGTGGGAATAATCAGCACCTAAACAGAGGCAGTCCCTTCATGGCTTGGGTTTTTGGGGTAAAAGAATAGAAAGTCACCCGTGCTCCATCCATGAGCCCCTCGGGTGAAGAGGTGTGCTGTGGGGCTCCAGCAGCACGCAGCGGCGTGTCCGCAATGCCCTCTCAGAGCAGAATTGCTCCTCGCTGTGAGCACTGCCCAGGCCAGGCAGCCTTTGCACTGGCACTCAGATGGCTCTTGCCAGTAGCTCATTCTTTTTCTCTGATCATATTAAGTTGAAACATGGATTTTCTAATATTTAACATTTTGGACTTAAAAAGTGGCAATTCCCTGGTTTTGAAACATTTGGTTTATGGTTTGTTTGGCCAGACTGTAACTTGCACCAACTTGTGCAGCTGTGAGTGACTCTGTCACAGTTCTGGTCACCTCTCCCACCTTTCCCACTTCTATTCTGAACCTCATGGAGATCACCGCGCTTTATGTTATAATGATATTAATAATAACTAACACAAAAAGCACATAAGTATACATAATTCCATATATATATATTGACTCATGTATTCCTCACAACAAGCCTGAGGTAAGTACTATTATTATTTTCATTTACAGGAGAAAAGTATTTAACAGGATTCCATAACAATTACCAAGACTAGACTTGAATGGCTCCCTAGTGCAAATAAATTCAATGTTTTCAATATTCATTATCATAGTTCCTATCTGTATGTTGCTTTTCTGGCTGCTTTGGAAAATCATGGCGCTTGCAGAGCGACCATCAAAAATCACATTAGAAACCTGTTAACTGTTATCATTTGCATGTTGATTTGAGTTCTAAGATTTATATATTATTCTTCCTTATTTTGTACTTCAGTGAACCATCTGAACCATGGATCCAACCACTGATGAAAAGGCAAATTTAGCATATGTTAATATTAGCATGTAAATGAGACAAAATACATTTCGGGTATTTACACCCTTTTAATTGAATGTTGGCTAAGAAGTAACCAAGACAGTTCTTGTAGCATATGTTTAATATTTCATAATGTTTATCACTATGATTTATTAAGAAAAAATCTGACCAGTGTTAAAAAATTTTTTTAAAGCTCTGATCATCCCCACTTCCCACAGGAAACAGAACCCTGCATTGTTTCTAAAGCCCACCAAACGGAGGTGACACAGGATTGCCAGGTGAAGGGAGGTGGGGTGCTGGATTATGGCAGATTCAGAGGCACACACCCAGAAAGCACCATGGTTTTGGAGGATTCCGAGAGAGGAGGAAGCCAATAGTGGGGGCCTGCACAGCATCGCCGAGGGGTGGCAGGGTTGCTGGGAGAGCTCAGGAGTGCTGGGTGGATGAAGCACCAAGAGCCAAAGTTCCCGGAGCCCGGGTGAAAGGCCCCTCAGTTTCTAGCCCCCAATGTCTGGGGCATGGCAGTGCAGAGAAAAGCAGGGACAACCAAAACAAATTCACCACAAATCTTAACTAACTAGGATCCAAGTGAGCAGAACATGCAAACAAACTTTATTTTGCTATCTTATTTCACTTTTATTTTATTTTTATTAAATATATTTTATTGATTTATTTTTCTTTTTATTTTTTACAGAGAAGAAGGGTGAGGGATAGAGAGTTAGAAACATCGATTAGACAGAAACATTGATCAGCTGCCTCCTGCACACTCCCTACTGGGAATGTGCCCGCAACCAAGGTACATGCCCTTGACCAGAATCGAACCTGGGACCCTTCAGTCCACAGGTTAACGCTCTATCCACTGAGCCAAACCGGTTAGGGCCTTATTTCACTTTAGATGTCAGACTGAGCATTTGTTTTTAAACAAATAAAACAAAAACTTCCTAAATATGGCTCAGGGACAGTCCAACTTTAGTCTAGAACTCCTATGCCTTCTAGAGTTTTACAGTAAGAATCGACCCACATGAACTCATTAAATTAGTAGATGGCTTTCTACCCAGTTCTAGGAACATTTGTAATCACAGTCCACTAGAAAAACATTTCAATTACCAGAGAGATTAAAGCTAAATTTTATCTACTCTACTAACGAAGGCAGGAAGTACACATATCACTATAAAAGATAAACAATAGGAATAAAAACTAAAAGGGCTTTCTGAACTCTGATCAATAAGAATATTGAACTAATCAGAACATATCCCTCCTACAACATTCCAATTAATTGAGGCAGATCAAAGTAGAAACAATTATTTCTGCAGGCAATGCCCCCCACTAGATTACATTTTTTTTCCACATTAAAGAAAAAGGCCACTAGAAGTCTGGCTGAGTATATATTTTACTAAGGAAACACTTTGAAGTATTCACTTTCTGGTATACCACTTTAAAAGCATAAAACACAATTTCCAAAAGAGAGGAAAATGTTCAAGTATTTGTTTTTTTTCTTGTTCATTTGCTACTCTGAATGAAACATTTAAAAAGGATATATACCATTGGCTTTCAAAAGTCCCCCATTTTTGGATACATTTTATAAATTATAGGAAAATTCTAATTTGGGGGAGATGACAATAGTGCAATAAAACAGAAATTAGTGAAAGGCTAGACTAGATTAAAAAATAGCCAAAATGAATGTGGAAATGGGGTAAGAACACACATAGACACATACTGCTATGCTTTGTATTTGACAAGTCCTCCTTCTATTTTCCAGCTACATTATTATCTTTTAAATATATTTTTGTTGATTTCAGAGAGGAAGGGAGAGGGAGAGAGAGATAGAAACATCAATGATGAAGGAGAATCACAGATTGGCTGCCTCTAACTGGAGATCAAGCCCACACCTGGGCATATGCCCTTGACTGGAGTCAAACCTGAGACCCTTCAGTTTGCAGGCCAATACTCTATCCACTGAGCCAAACTGGCTATGTCTCCAGCTACATTATTGACTCCCAAGATCTATTTTAATATTTATTGTTAATAAAAATGAGCAATGAAGAGAATTGCACTCAACCACAATCCATGAGTAACCCATTAAAGCACAAAATAGACTACTAATAAAAAGTTATTAGAACACACTGAGAGTTTGGGAATTTCAATTAGCCTTTTATTTACTAGCTAGAGGCCTGGTGCATGACAATCATGCACAGGGGGCGGGAGGGATCAGGAAGGTCCCTCAGCCTGGCCTGTGCCCTCTCGCAGTCCGGGACCCCTTGGGAGTCCTTAGGGTTGCCGCGGAGGTGGGAGAGGCTCCTGCCACTGCCGCTGCGCTCACCAGCCATGAGTCCGGCTTCTGATTGAGTGGTGCTCCCCCTGTGGGAGCTCACTGACCACCACTGCCCCCTGGTGGTCAGTGTGCATCATAGCAACTGGTCATTCTGCGCTTGGTTGATTTGCATATTAGCCTTTTATTATATAGGACTAGAGGCCTAGTGCACAAAAATTTGAGCACTTGGGGCGGGGGGGGGGGGGTTCCATCAGCCCGGCCTATGCCCTCTTGCAGTCTGGAACCCCTCAGAGGATGTCCACCTGCTGGCTTAGACCCGCTCCCTGGGGGATCAGGCCCAAGCTGGCAGTCAGACATCCCTCTGACAGCCCGGCAGCCCTCGGGGAATGTCCACTTGCCAGCGGGGAGCAGGCCTAAGCTGCAGTCGGACATCCTTAGCGCTGCTGAGGAGGCGGGAGAGGCTCCCACCACCACCGCTATACTGGAAGCTGTCAGCCTGGCTTGTGGGTGAGCAGAGCTCCCCTGTGGGAGCGCACTGACCAGCTCTTGCCCCCTGGTGGTCAATGTGTGTCATAGTGACCAGTCATTCCCAGTCGTTCTGCTGTTAGGGTCAGTTTGCATATTACCTTTTATTATATAGGATAGAGGCCTGGTGCATGGGTGGGGGCTGGCTGGTTTACCCTGAAGGGTGTCCTGGATTAGGGTGGGGGTCCCGCTGGGGTGCCTGGCCAGCCTGGGTGAGGGGCTGATGGCTGTTTGCAGCTGGTCATGCCCCCTTCAGGGTAGGAGTCCCCACTGGGGTGCTTGGCCAGTCTGGGTGAGGGGCTGAGGGCCATTTTCAGGCTGGCCAAGCCCCCTGGCGACGGAAGCTCCCAGCCTCTTCTTTTTTTCTTTTTCTTTTTTTATTCTGAGATTTATTTATTTTCTATAATTGAAACTTTGTTGCCTTCATTGGAGCTCAGAGCCGCTCCTGCTCGCTCCAGCTCCGTGGCCACAGCTGGCTGAAAGCAGATATCTCGGGTTTATTTATCTTCTATAAATGAAACTTTGTTGCCTTCAGTGGAGCTCAGAGCCGGCCGGGAAGCTTGGCTTCCTCCATCACTGGAGCAAGCAAGCCTCCTGCTCCCTTCAGCTCTGTGGCTGCTGGCCGCCATCTTGGTTGGGTCAATTTGCATACAGTTGCTCTGATTGGCTGGTGGGCGTGGCTTACAGCATAGTGAAGGTATGGTCAATTTGCATGTTTGTCTTTTATTAGATTAGATATTATCTTAAAGTTTATGCGGAGTTAACTGCTCCCTACTTTTAATTAATTTTATTTAATGACTATTTCTATTATTTTTAGGGAAGAAGCCAATGGAAATGAAAAATAAAGGTGTTGCAAGCACTGTAGTTGTCAGCTCCCCAAAGATGGCGAGTGCTCCTATAGCCTACGGACTTTCCATAAGAAGTATGGTGAGCACCAATCCCATTGTAACATATGAATAGGGCAAGGGTCCTCTGTATGCACAGGGCCAGCACAGCAGGAAGCATTATGACAGGAAGCAGAATGGCCATGGTGGGCAGACTAAGCCGATTTCCCACAAAAAGCTAAAGCTACAAAATCTGTGCTGAGGACTGACTGTGCTGAGCCCAACCAACTGCAGGTCTAAGGCCCTGGTCGGCAAACTGTGGCTCACGAGCCACATGCGGCTCTTTGGACCCTTGAGTGTGGCTCTTCCTAAGCCTTAGGAGTACCCTAATTAAGTTAATAACAATGTACCTACCTATATAGTTTAAGTTTAAAAAATTTGGCTCTCAAAAGAAATTTCAATCGTTGTACTGTTGATATTTGGCTCTGTTGACTAATGAGTTTGCCAACCACTGGTCTAAGGGAATGCAGCCATTGAGAGGAGCAAGCAGTTTGAACTGGCAGGAGGTAAGAAGAGAAAGAGCCAAGTGTTCCAGTTCTAAGCTTCATATTTTGTTTTATTACATGACAATAAAATCTCGAGGATAAAAAAACATAAAACAACTGTGAGAGAGAAGCTGCTATTCTGGTTTCTGGTGTCATTGGAGACCTCTCTTTCGCGCCTGTCTAGAGTGGCCACTGTGTGTGAAGTCCTGGTCCCATAAGAGCCAAGATGGAAGGCCAGGGGGTGGGGACAGGCTTCTGCATTCACAGCCATATGTTATATTCACCTTGAGAGAAGATGGGTCTCCATTGGCATGCTTCCTGGAGTGACAGGCTGTGCAGAGAGCAGTTCTGAGGCACGTGCAATGGCAGCCCCAAGGGAGGGTGAGTCAGGCCTCAGGCCATGGCACTAATACCTGGTTTTTGCAGAGAAAGGCGCACGCGGAGCTCCAACTCTCTAAAGGCTAGTAGGGGCAGAGCCCAGGTAATCCAGATGAATTAGAGTTGTCCCTGCCGCCTGCACCAGGGCCCGCAGCAACTGCAAACTTGTCACAGCCTGGCAGTCCATTTGTCTGTCACCCGCCAAATCCCACTGATCCTCTGAGCCCTTGTAGTAGGCTTTTCAGACTCTGAATCTTACTTAATGTTCACAGGAAAAAGCAACTGCTGCTTGCTGGGCCCATAAACGTCTTGTTGAAAATTAACACCGTGCCAAATAAAAGCATAAAGAAAAGTATTTATCCTCTTATGAGGCCACCTGGGAAGAAAACATTGCCTTGAGCAAGATTCTATGACAGGTGGGGTGTGTGGTGACAGGCATAATCCCCAAAAGGTGGACTCTGTTCCGTGAGCCACGTGCCAGGCAGGCACAACCCCTGCACATGTCTGTGTCTGACATCCTCATTTCCTTAGGAAAGGCAGCCAAGAGGTCATGGGTATTGATTTGATTGTCTCCAAAGCCATGTATCTCTCAATATGTGTCAGCAATCACAAGTTAAGTGAGATGAAACAGTGAGCATAATTACAGCAGATTACCATGGCTGTTGCTATATATTTTTTTAAAAGGCCTCTAGGTTTATAACTCTCAAAGTTACAAAACAAAATCAAGCACATTCTTCCCATTGTCTACTATATTTTTATTGTTCAATAAAGAATAATACAAAATAAAAACATAACATAGTAAGATATCCTTATGCTGTTGCCTGGGGTAGTCAAGTTTTAAAATATATTTTAAATGCATAATTCAGTAAATTAATGTGTTCAGGTCTCCATAACTTGTAGTCATGTAGGCATCTAAAAGAATGGACATGGTCCCTGGGCAGGTGGCTTAGTTGGTTGACCATCATCCCGTGCACCAAAAGGTTGTGGGTTTGATTCCCGGTCAGGGCATATACCTAGGTTATGGGCTTCACCCCGGTTAGGGTGCATACAGGAGGCAGCCGATAGATGTTTCTCTCTCCTTTCCTCTCTCTCTCAAAATCAATAAAAACATATCCTCAGAGAAAAAGAAATGTAGGTATGGTCCTAAGACCAGTCATTACAGGAAACACATGTAACGCTCGGTGATTTCTGGTAATAGACTAAAACTGCACTTTCTCTGAAAGCATGGAGAACATTTGGGGGTGGGGGGTCAGTCTGACATCGTTAGGCGATGGGCCTGGGAAGGATTGGGGCACACTAAAGGTGGCTGGGACTGTCATTTGGGTTCCTGCACAGCAGTGGTTCTCAAACTGCTGCACAACAGAATCATAGGGGAGCTTTTACAAACCCTGGTACACGGCCTCACTCCAGACCTGGAGACAGTGCCAGCAACTTTTAAAGCTCTCCGGGCAATGCATACATGCTGCTGAATGTGAGAACCAGTGCTATGGATAAGTGCGCCTCAAGTTTTAATAACCACTTGGACCCCCTGGATCTTGTTAGATGCAGATTCTGGCTGAGGAGGTGAGGGTGGGGCCTCGAGAGGCCGCATTTCAACAAGATCCTGGTGATGCTGTTGCTGCTGGCCCCTGGAATACCTCATAGCAAAACGATAGACAAGGGGAAAGACCACAGATTTCTGTGCGAGGGGTGATGTAATCAACTATGAGCTTCCAAAGCTGAATCAAGCACCTCTTAGCACAAGCAGATTTAAAGGAGAGAGAACGTCATAGGAGGTAAGTAAGGAAGCTTCTGAAGAGACGGAGGTGGGAGAGAAGTCTGAAGGAGTCCTGGCAGCAGGCTCACTGAGAAGGAACCTTGCCATGTTCAACGCCACCCAGAGGCTGGCTGTTGCTATGGGTGGACTTGTAAAAAGCCCCAATAGGCCCTGGCTGGTGTGACTCAGGTGGGTGAGCATCGCCCCATGCATCAAAAGGTCGCTGGTTGGATTCCCAGTCAGGGCACATGCCCAAGCTGTGGTCCCAATCCCCGGTAGGGGCCGTGCAGGAGGCAGCTGATCCATGTTTGTTTGTTTCTCTCTCTCTCTCATTCATTCTCTCTCTCTCTCTCTCTCTCTCTCTCTCTCTCTCTCTCTCTCTCCCCTCTCTCTCTCTCTCTCTCTCTCTTAAAAAAAGCCCTAATAGGATCTAAAGCAGTGGTTCTCAACCTTCTGGCCCTTTAAATACAGTTCCTCATGTTGTGACCCAACCATAAAATTATTTTCATTGCTACTTCGTAACTGTAATGTTGCTACTGTTATGAATCGTAATGTAAATATCTGATATGCAGGATGGTCTTAGGCGACCCCTGTGAAAGGGTCGTTGGACCGCCAAAGGGGTCACAACTCTCAGGTTGAGAACCGCTGATCTAAAGTATCATCTAAAACTATATTCTACTTCAGTATATGGTCCTGCCCAGCAGCCTGAGCAACTGAATAGCAGAATGTGGGTGTGAACGCCAGTGCTGGGTCTTCTCCTTGTGGAAAAGACTTTGCTGCCTCTATCACCTCTCCTCTCCTCCCAGAAACCTTTGCATTGCCAGTGCCTGCCCCTTGCAGTTGAAAGGACCCCATAGCTGGTGTTGAGCAGGTGCTGAACACCATGCTCACCTGTCCCTCCCTGCAATCTGGCCGCCAGCAACAACTGAGAGGGCAGAGCTCTTACTGTAGGAGCGATATGGACCGTGCTCACCGATAGGCAGACGGAATGAGACACTTTCTTGGGTTAAGTGGCCAAGATTTTCAGGTTATTTGTTACTGCAACATTAGCTTGGCCAACCTCAACTGACTGATCAAGTGTCTTCACCCACCGTGGGCCAGTCCCAGAACCCAGAACGCTGGTGATCTGAGGCGCCTCATCGCCTGTCAAGTCTTCTGATGAATTGCCCAAATTCCATTTAGAGGAGGGATGTTGCTCTAAGACCCTGGTCCTAATGATGCACATAACCCTCAGGACCACAGGAAAAACTCCACAAGTCCCTACATCTCAGAAGCGTTTCCTAAGCTCAGCTTTCGTAGTAAGGAAGACATTTCTGAAATAAGTGTTGTTGGCCATGGTGCTTTATCTTTCTTCCCTAGTTCCCTTATGATGGTAGAGAGAATCCAACATTACTATCTGGCTTCCACCTCTGCTCTCTATTTCAGTCCAGACCCCTCGAAGCCAATTTTCCACATTCAGAGTTTTAATTAAAGAGCATGACACAAACCTATTGTTAAGAAGACTCAAATAATATTGGATGTTTTTTTTTAATTAAAAAAATAAGTGTTGCTTTTAAGTTGAGGATTTAGGTTGATATTCTTTTCAGACCTTCCATTTCACACCAGACCAAAGACAGTGCAGAAGGTGCTAATGCCACTAGCTAAACTTCACCCTAAATTGGATATTTGAAGTGTGCAAATTAATGTAAAACAGGTTCTGTGTAAGCACAGTATTAAAACAATGGCCTTGAAAGCACTTCAAAGCAACTTATCAATTTTAGTTGCAACTCATGATTTTGTCTTTTATTGAAAACAATACCGGTTTCTCAAGTGAATAATGAGCAATGTCCTAGGAAGATATTTTTTTGGATTATAGCACCAGGAAGCGGAAAGAGCACTGCCCTGGGTACAAGATATTTCTAAATTAAATTGATAAACAATCTGAACCCAAATCTCTCAATTATAAAATCAAGTTAGACATTTTTTCATCTACAAAGTTTTATGTAGTTCTGGTTTATGATTTCCTACAGTGGGGAATGTGACCCTATCTTGGCTGCAAATTTGAGTACTTTTCAAAGAATGCTTTCAGTTCTACTCTCAGGCTCTTAAACACCCTCCAATTCTCCACCCATCAGTCTGTTTCCTTTACTTCTCATATAACTCAATTAAAACAAAATTCAATATAATCAATCATCAGTTCAGCTATTAATTAGCTCTCTTTGCTTAGACATAATCTTATCATTGTTATCTGTGTCTAAATGTACAACCCATTAAATACAGATAAAGTAAGATTTTAATTTTTTCTTTGAGCTTATTGGTATTTTCTAAATTTGGCAATTTATCACTTTGGTAAAGAGAAAAAAAGATAGTAAAATATATTGGAATTGAAAAACATCTCAGAAAGTGTCCCCCACCCCCCACCTTCCCCCTATTTCTGCTAGGCTGAAAAATTCATCTAGCCAGAGAGACTCATTCCCAAGAGATTATAGTTGGTTTTGCTACAATTTTTATTGCCTTTATTGTTTATTAAGTTGTTGACATCTGTTCTCTAGGGTAGAATAAGTTCTATCTATCAATATGGGATGACCCACTTACATTGGCTGCTTCTTACAAACTGGGCCCTAAGGAAAGAATGCCTTTCACACTGGATTTAAAAAAATTTTCATTAAAATTTTAAATTGTACAGAATGAATGAGGTATGAACTGAAGAGTAGAAGATATCACTAATTTCAGTCCCCTGTTGCAGAGATAACGATTAACAATGTTCTTTTTATCTTTTTAGATATTTTCTATGCACAAAAAGTCTACATGTTTATAAAACCAGAAAAATGGGTAATAATCTACAGAGTGTTGTACACATTGGTTCTTTCAGTATATATTGGACACCTTTTCTTACTGGCATATGTAACTCTTTATAATGACTGCCAGTTTTTCACAGTATGGACATTCTATAATTTATGTTGTCAGTCTTTTACTGAAACAGTTTTTAGCATAACTTGAAACACTGGCACACACATCTTTGAATGCCTGTATTGAGACATTTGTAGATTAAATAAAATCTGGGTCAAAGAGTGTGTGTACTTTAAGTTCTGATATAATCATGAACCTGCCTCCCTGAAGAATCATAGGTACCTGCACATTCACAAACAATACAGACAGTACCTTTCATGCCATACATGAGCATTATACTGAGTATCATCAATCTTTACAATCTTCGCCAATCCAACAGCTGAAGAAGAGAACCTGTAGCTATTAATTTGTACTTTTCTAATCAAGCGAGCACTGAGCACCCGTTCCTGTGCTTACTAGCAGCCTGTTTCTCACTCACTGACTGATCAAAGCTCTATGTTATACTAAGAAACCTGTCTTTTATCATGGCATGGAAATGCTTTCTACCCACCCCCCTAGTTTGTTAAATGTTCTTGATTCAATATTTTAGAACATTTTGTTGAGTAGAAGCTTTAAATTTTTATGTGGATAAATTCATCCATCTTCTCCTTTATGGCTTCTGAGTTTCCTGTTAGGTTTACTTTTGTAAGAAAGGGAGAACAGCTTCTATTTAATCTCTGACCTGCTCAAAGTAGTCAGGGAGGCTGGCTCCATTAGTTACACATCGTGTGACCTTCCACAAGTTGCTCATCAATTTCCCCATTTGTAAAATTGGGATAATAAAAGCTACCTCCAAGGATTACTGTGAAGACAAATAGAATAATGTAGTTACGACTCAGTGCACAGCACGTGGGAAGTGTTCAATAAATGGTGGCTTTGCTTCCCTTAGACTTTAGGCATCATCATCACTTGACAGCTCCAGGGAGTGAGTAACAGGCCTGTGCTGAAGGCACACTCACTGGGAGGCAGAGCCGGCCTGGGAATCACAGCACACAGCTCCCGGCCCTCCTGGCTGAGCCGCTGCCACAGTCCTTAGGCTGTTCAATGCCCATGAAGCAGGGTCATCCTCAGCACAGTTTTTAGAGCACTTTGAGATCCACAGATATTTTTTTATCACTTTGGGATCAGAGCTCACAAAAAAGGCCCAGGACAAATGCCAGGGGCAGCTCCACGGGCACACACTGCTTTGGGAAAGCACTGTCTTCATCTTAACTTGGCGAGAACAAAAAGAAGTTGCTCCAGAGCAAAGAACAGAACTGACACAGAAAGCACAAGTATGAAGACTCTGATGCATCTCACCACTCCTCCTCTGTGAAATGAGAATTCATAAGCACCACACACGTTGGCAACCTCCTTTCCATAGAAGAGAGACACTGCACACATCTAACTGGGGGGCCTGCTGCATACTCACATCGCTCTCTGATCTGACTTTACGTATCATGGCTAAACACATCAAGAAAATAAAAAGAACAATTTCTTCAAAGAACTCAATTGTTTTAAAAACATGTTAGTTTAAATGAGTATGAAGTCAGATCTTAATCAATTTTTATATGAGGGAATCTACTTTTCCCAAGCATTCTAATCATAGTAATAGCACCGTTATTCAAGAAAAAAGGTAGCCTTAATTTAAGTTCCATAATAAAATTGCTCAGAGTGGCACGAGCTCTTTTGGTTAAACTTTAATTTTTAAGTACCTGAAAATCATCATATGGGTTATCCATTGTTAACTTAGCACTTGGGTTTACCATTCAGGTACCAGGTCCAGCAGACACTGACCTAGTGCCTGCAAGAAAAACTCCCATACACACATTTCAGATGCGTTTCAGCCAGAGCTCAGCTCATTCATTACCTACGGAACCCTCCACATGGAGTGGGCACAATCTCTTTCTCAAATATGGCAGTGATGTTATACTCTACATGCTCTTCCTCTGATATGACCTTGATAATCCTACTTCAGAGGAGGACTACGTCTTCTCCCCTGGCGAACGGATCGGCTTTTGTATCTGTTCAAGTCCCAGCCACCACTATGGGCACACTTGTGCGTGAAGATGCCTCACTCTAGCCCAGCCGTGGGCAAACTACGGCCTGCGGGCCGGATCCAGCCCGTTTGAAATGAATAAAACTAAAAAAAAAAAAAAAAAAAGACCGTACCCTTTTATGTAATGATGTTTACTTTGAATTTATATTAGTTCACACAAACACTCCATCCATGCTTTTGTTCCGGCCCTCCGGTCCAGTTTAAGAACCCATTGTGGCCCTCGAGTCAAAAAGTTTGCCCATCCCTGCTCTAGCCCCACCATCAAGCCACTGCCAGTCTTTGCATCTTTCCAGACAGACCCCAATATCACAGAACAGAGACAAGGATGCCTGAGTACAATACAGTCAGTGCTCTATGCCACAAAGTTTTGGGAGCAGTTTGTTACACAGAAATAGATAACTAGATTTTTACTCTAGGTTTATTTGAAAACAGGCCATCTTGCAACTGCTAAGGATAAGTGGTTCCCCAAAGCACCACATGATCTCCACAGGAACAATGTGAACAGATTAGCGGCCCTGCCCATTAATATCCTGCTAAACAGCCACACGCTCCCTGCATAAAAGCCAAAGGATGGAGTCCCCACGATGCATTGGCTCTTAGATATTAGTGACGAAGGGGCAAATCTGGTGAGGGTTTTCCAAAGGGAAATAAAATATTTAGGTCACTTGCCCTTCAGATGCTGCATTTCTCATTCATCAGTTCTAGCTGACAATGTTTGACATTGTCTCTGTGGCTGTTTAAACTGAAAACCATTTATCCTAAGGACATTAAAAATGAATGCCAGTCTGGACCTGCTCTATATAAAAGTAAACTAATAGAATGTTACTAGGTCCAAAGAGTACAATAACTTCTTATTATGGTTAATATTTATTTTACAAGACAGGTGAAATACAAATTCTCTGATATGGGATCTAACATAAAACTCCGGATGGAGAACAGAACATATAGTATTAACTTGAATACATAAGGGTCCTCATTTCTGGGGGCAAAGGGGGAGGTGGATAAAGAGCTAGAAGATGACCAGGTCTGTCACTGTGCCACTGATCTGGTCTCCATGACGTGGTCTGAGTGTGTGGACCAACATACATGGAATGAATGTAAACCAGCCACACACATCATATCTCACATGTTCACATGGCATAATTTCAACATATTAGTATATATATATATTTAAATATATTTGTATTGATTTCAGAGAGGAAGGGAGAGGGAGAGAGAGAGAGAAACATAAATGATGAAAGAGAATCACTGACCGGCTGCCTCTTGCATGCCCCTCACTGGGGATTGAGCCTGCAACCCAGGCACGTGCCCTGACCAGGAATTGAACTGTGACCTCCTGGTTTATAGTTTGATGCTCAACCACTGAGCCACACCGCCTGGCTTAGTATACATATATTTTCATGTCAGCATCTATTATAGATTTTCTTTCTTAAGTACATATAAAAACAATTTAGCATTTTTCTGCCTAATGTTGGTTAGCAGTAAATAGAATAAAGTTTCTAAACATTAAGCATTGATTTTTAAGCCTATTAGCTTCTGCATGTTTATTTTACTTCCTCTAGGTTTTAAAAACTGTCACTATCAAAGTACGTATGAACATGCCCAGTGCCTAGTTTAGGGTGTGTGCAGAGTTTGTGCTTAGCCAATAATTTCCAACAGAAAAGAGGTCAAAACAGTTTTCATGGCTTGGGAAAATATACGCCAATGGTTAGTTATTATATTAAAAGCTGACGCTGAGATGAATTTTAAATAGTATAGAAGGTTCATGGAAGCAAAGACTGTCACCACCACCAACACTGACCCTGCATGACCTCTGCAGGCATCTCCCGAGCAGCCCCCATGGCCCAGTGCTGTGCGCTGTGACCAGGAGCCCCCCATCTTCCGTGGGTGTGCTTCCTTTTGGGTGCTGTACTCGCAGCCCAGGTGTCATGCCACCATTTCCCATGGGAATCCTGAAGCAGTAGAAAGTGATTTAAGTGTCTACTAAGTAGCAATGTCGAAACGATAGCTTAAAGTTCTTCAATCTCAAGAATATTCTTTAAAAATTGCAGTCTCTATTCTTCTGGATAGGTTTTTTCACCTGAAAACATGGGGAAATGATGTCAAGGAGACTAGACTTTTGAATAGGAGGTAAGAGACCCACTATGTGCCTCTGAATGTGACCTCATTCTGGTCCTGGCAAGGTGTGGCTGCTCTCACCCTCCATCCAGCCCCTACAGGCAAAACCTCAGACACTTTACTCACTACAGGTAGACTATAGAATGCCTTCTCTGGCCTGGGGAGTCTGCAGCTTGAACTGCTCCCCGAATGAAGTTCTCCCTATTTTCTGCGCAGCAGTCAGACAGGCTAGCTAAATGTCTCTCTGCACAGCACTCACCCATCGAGGTCCCTTGTGTTTGGTTTAAAGCTACCCCATTATAAAAGTGACTTGCACGATGTTGCAGAGGCCTGTTTAGCTCAATTGTTGCACTTTGAGCTTGTTTGAAGGGTTGTACAGGACAGTTTGAAGCCAGCCATTGGATCTATTAACCCAAATCGGTTCGATATTTCAGTCTGGGGGAAAAAAGAGGGAGAGGCGCACAAGAAACCAAGGGGGAAATCTCAGCTCCTGTGCCTGGCTCATGAATAATGAATCTTTTTGGACAAAAGCAATTATATTTACGAGAAAAAAAAATCTTCCCTGAAATGGCAGAAATTAAGAAACTATTGATTGGTTTTGTCCTCAAACACCAGCCCCACCTCCCTTCTGCTTTCAGCCTGCGTTCCCGGTGGATCTGCTCCTGCCTCTGGAGTTAGCCTGCGTCCACGCACTCACGTCCTTGGCGTGCTGCTTCTCACTGCCCTGAGCCTGCATGAATGCATCGTGTTTTGGATGAAGGACTATGAGTGTTTTCAATTAATTATAAAAGGACATTGTTCTCTGGCTCCACTTAATTTTTTAAAAACTACTAAAGGGGCAGACTTACATATTTCCCCTAGCTGGTGCGTTGGCAATCTGAAGGCCCTTAGAAGTTTAAATTGAGCCTGAGGAGTCAAAGAAGCCTGTCTTAATAGAGTCCTTTCCCAGATATAACAAAATTAGGCTCCTGTTAGCAAGAAAAGTACTCCCTGGTTTAGAGCAGCTCCCTAAATTGTCCTTTCAACATATGTGCTACTTCTCCATCCATTGTATAAGATGTCTCCTTTACGGGATAGGTGTTAGGACTCTTCGAGATGGTATTTCAGAGGGCATTCCGCTGACTAGAACCATTAGGCAGTGCTGGGAGGGGAGAAGGCAGCTTCTTGCTGTGGCTTCTCATTTATATGGTTGGCTCGATCTGGGGTAAGGCGGATGGAAATGTCCCCTGGAAATAAAGCACAGTGCTTAACACAGGAGGGCAGTGGTAATGAAAACAAACCGACCACCTCAGCTGACCAGAATCCTCAGAGAAAGAAATGCAAATTTAATTCTCTGGATACTAAGGGATTCATCAGAATATGCCTTTGTTTCACTCTTGAAGGGGCTGTCGCTAAGCCGTTGGTTTTGAGCACTGGTGCACCCTGCTTGCTTGGCTGCTGACGGGTGTGCAGCGAGTGCTGGGCGCAGGGCCGGGTGAATCGGTGGCCTTTACTAATAGGGCCAGTGCAGGAGGGGCGATCCTCTGATGGCCTGGCCTTTCACACATGCTTCAGGTCATGGCTCTAAATAGGAATGCTCTCTCTTCAGTAGTGCAGGGAAAATGAGGACATAATTGTGTATCTGTATTCAACTTTAAATGGTTTACAAAGCTCTGAAAGGCCGGCCCAGCAGATATTCAGGCAACTGCTACTTTGAACGGTGAAATACTGTGCCCAGGATCAAAGTGCTATTTTGTAGCAAGATCCCCAGGTCCTAGTCTGGAGGTCTCTCCACTGTCCCATGAAACCCTGCCCTGCCCTGAAGCTATAACCATGGAATTCTGGGAATTAGTAAGAGCTTCCAGACTGGCTTCACACACTGAGGTCAGACCTACGTAATTTTTTCACCGAGAAATAATAAAGCCTATTCCTTCTTCCTCCCAGAAAAAGTCATCACCATTCACCTGGTGTTTCAGTCCCAAACCTAGGAACTATCCTTGTCTCCTGACTCTTCCTCATGCCCCGCATCAGCACATCCCGTATCTATTCCTGAATCCATAGCTATACCTACCCTCCGAGGGCAAGAAAGCCACCTTCACCTCTCACCTGGACTGTTGAACCTGTTTCTCCTCCTGACAAATAGTCCGCTCCCTTCCGAGAAGTAGGAGATCTGCTCACACTCCTTCAAACTCGTCCTCAACCTTAGAAGAGTTCCCTTATTGTGGCTCACACAGCCCTACCTTCTGCGCTCCCCGCCCACTTCTCTGAACGCATTTTGTCTCACAAACATACCGAAGTTGCTCCTGCCTCAGTGCCTTTGCATGTTGTTCCCTCTTCCTCCCCAGACCTTGCATGATTGCTCCTTCACTTTCTTGCTTTCTCAGTGGGGTCTTCTCTGTCTCTTCTTAAAATAAGCTACGGCTTTCCACTTTACTCTCTGTCTCCACTGCAAGTATCACTGCTTGAAATCACACTTGTTTACTTGTTTAGTGTCTGTCCTTCCAAAGCCCAGAAACCCAGTGAGGTCCCTGTGTATTGCCCTCACCTAACAGAACCTGGCACACGGCAGGACACAGCATATGTTCAGTGCATGAGTGAAAGGGTTACATGCAATGGAGGGGAGAAAAACTAAACCTGGACCACTAAGGATTAAACAGGCTTTTTAGAGCCTGGCAGAGTACGTCTACATAGATCTCGTGTACAAAAAGATGGTGTATTAATGGTCCCTTTAGATACAGGCAACACTTCCCACAGTGACATCTTTGAAGGTAAGTTCCACCCTCCCTCCCTTACATTTCTCTAGAATTTAAAATATTATACAACTACACTTAAAAATAAATGAAGGAATAAATAAACGGCTTAGCACAGAGTCTGGCATATGGTGAGTATTCAATATACATTTATGGCTGAGTTTAAAAAGCATTTATCACCTGCCATAAATTGTTTTCATTTTTCCACGCTTCTTCTATTTCCTTTCAATGTAAGTATTTATTTTTACATTGTTGCAAACCAGGGCTGGGGAAGTCATTTGGTCTGGCCCTGCCAAGGCATTAGGGGTGATTTAATTTAAATGTTTGACCAAATATAGCAGGCTAATTTTTAAGATGATAATTTTGTATGGCCCACAAATGATGTTATAAATACCCAAATGGCCCTTGGCATAAAAAAAGGTTCCCCACCCCTGATAAACATATATAGGTATTCATCTGTTTTGTTTTTCTTTTATAATGCTTTTTGATGTTGAAGTCTAGTCTTTGCAATTTTTAATGGCTAAATAACGTTCCATCAAGGCGATGTACCATCATTTACTTACCCATTCTTCTCTTTGGGGGCATATGGGTACTAGAAATTCACAAAAAAGTGCCACATAAATTGAGGTAGTATAGGAATTGTACTTTTAGCAGAACCCAAACCACATTCTGAGCAGGGCGGAATATGCATGATGGTCTGTCACCCAGAAGCCTTAATTCCGACTTCTATTCGCATTAATTTATTACAGCAAACTAGGTTGTTGTTAGAAAACTCAAATCGCTTCATAAATTGTTTATGAAAGAAAGACTTCAACCACTGACCAAATGCAGCCAGCCTCAGGAAACTGCATCAAAGGAGGGAGGGAGGGAGGAAGCAGGAGAGGAAGTGGTGGGGGAAATGACAGCTGCAAGGGAGCTGAAAAGACTTGAATAAATGCAGTGTCAGAGTGCATTTTATTTCTTTCATCTCTTGGGAAAATAGTCAGCAGTTTGTTAGCAGATGGATCAGCCAAAGTCAGAGGGGGAGAAAGGACTTGTATATCCTGGGGACTTTCCCATCTTGCGTTGTTAAAATGCTTGATAAGCTGCTGTAAAGGAGTGAAGTTTTCTTCTTTTTCCTCTTTATATAACTTTCCCCTCTTATACACAAGTGAAATACTCACTCATTGAAAATAATTTGGGAGATAAGAGAAAGTGAAAGTCACCTGTAGTCCTATGATAACTACTGTTCCACTGTCCTTACATAAACATATGTAAACTAGAGGTCCAGTGCATGAAATTCGTGCATGGTGGTGGTGGGGGGGAGGGTCCCCTCAGCCCAGCCTGCATCCTCTCCAATCCAGGACCCCTCGGGGGATGTCTGACTGCCGGTTTAGGCCCGATCCCAGAGATCAGGCCTAAACCGACAGTCAGACATCCCTCTCACAATCCTGGACCGCTAGCTCCTAATCGCTCACCTGCCTGCCTGCCTGATCGCCTCTAACTGCCCCCTGCTGCTGGCCAGGTCACCCCCAACTGCCCCTCCCTGCCGGCCTGGTCACTCCTAACCATCCCCCCCTCCACCAGCCTGGTCACCCTTTACTAGCCCTCTTGCCAGCCTGGTCACCCTCAACTGCCCCCCTCTGCAGGCCTGGTCGCCCCTAACTGCCCCCCCTGACAGCCTGGTCATCCCCAACTGCACCCTCCCCCCCACCAGCCTGGTCGCCTCTTACTGCCCCCCTGCTAGCCTGGTCGCCCCCAACTGCCCCCTCTGCCGGTTTGGTTGCCGCTCATGGCCCCCCCGCTGGCCTGGTCACCCCATGAAGCCTGCTGTTCAGTCATTTGGTCATCCCTCACTGATGCCTCTGCCAACCTGGTCGCCCCACACAGCCTGCTGTTCAGTCATTTGGTCATCCCTCACTAACCCCTCTGCCAGGCTGGTCGTAGGCAGCCATCTTGTGAGGGTGTGAGGATTAATTTTCATATTACCTCTTTGTTATATAGGATTACGCTTTGATTGAACAGACGACTGACAACTGGACACTTAGCATATTAGGCTTTTATTATATAGGATATTTATAAAATTGGAATTAGAACACAGTCTTCTCCTTACTCTTTAAACCTATTGTTTTATTATGAACCTTTTCATTTCAATGTCCATAACAATTCTTTTAAATGTGTCAAATATATGCAAAATAGTTCATTGTTCAGATGAATAAAGCTTACTTTATGTGTTTCTCGATGGGTATCATTTCAGTTGTTTCCAAATTTTCACTTTTATAAGTAATAATGCACTCTCTCAGATAAATTTGAACTCTCTCAGATAAATTCCCTGAGCATATATTTTTAAAGGAAAATTATTGTGTCAAGGGTATGGCCACTTTGAGGTGGATTTATATAGACTTGGATGAGAGTGGTTATATCACTACTTTCTCATCAGGAGATATTGTTTTTATATTTTAAACTATGAATGAAATCACTATTTTAAATTACATTTCTTTGATTACTAGTGAGGCTAAACTTTTAAAATTTGTTTTCTGGCTATAAATTTAGATGCACTGTTTAGTGAACTGTTTTCTATTGAACGGCCTGTTTTTCTATTAGAACAAGAACATTTTTTCACTAATTGTTTGAGCCACTATAATGTTACTTTAAGTGAAAAAAAAATCTATATACATTTTAAATACAACTTTGCAAAAGAAAAAAGTGCATGGAAACAAGATTAGAAGGAAATACACCAAATGTTAACCACAAGTTATGGATTAAGGTGGTGGATCTAGGAGTATCTGCTGAATTGTGAGAAGCATAACGCAAAGGTAACTCTAGGTCACCTTCCATAGAAGCTGCCTGTGGTGATGATGGCAGAAAAGACAGGACAGATGTGTGAGCCAGAGCAACTGTGTGTAAAATACAGAGCCGACTGCTTACCTTTTTAAATTTCAGTTGACCACAATTTTCATGTAATGCTTTCCCTAGTAGTGTGGACAAAAGGGGCTGTATGCTAACCTGACTAGCACAGGGGGGCCTGTGTGGTGACCTTACAAACTCAGAGATCTAAAGTAACCACATAGGATGGTCTGAAATGAAAACTTCCTAACTAAAAGTGAGTTGTGGTGGTTGGTCGTGTGCTAGGCTGGTATCTTTCTTGACAAAGGTCAATCTTTACCTTAACTGAGCCTGTCTATCTTCTTTTTGCATCTACAACTACCTCTGGAATGTCAGACAATGCCCTTTTTCCAGACCCCTCAGTGAACAATCTTCCATCTGCACAGAGACCAAGGGACGCCTATTGTTATCTTGTTGTCTCATATACCATCTCTATGTGCTGTAAATGTTAACTGTTAACTACTCTGTACCCACCTCTGTAAAATAAATATTTCTCTTCATTTTACTTTTTATTGAATCTGTGATATCCCTGCTCTGCTTTCTCCCACCTCTCTAATCTACCACCAATGAATTTCATGTAACCCTCCTTATGTTTCCTCCTTTGTATATAAAATAAGGTTCAATGCCCTGGCTGCTGTGGCTCAGTTAGTTGGAGCACTGTTCTGTACACAATAAGGCTATAGGTGTGATTCCCACTCAGGGCACATAACTAGGTTGCAGGTTTGATTCCCCAGTCAGGGTGCTTATGGGCGACAGCTGATCAGTGTTTCTCTTTCCCTTCTTTTCCCTCCCTCCCTGCTCGCTTCCACTCTCTCTGAAAAGCAATGAAAAAAATATTCTCAGATGAGGATTAACAACAATAAAAAATAATAAAACCAATAAAAAATAAAATAAGGTGCAAAACTGCCATTCTCGACCATTTTCTCAATCCAGTAAGATTTTGCTTCTTGGCAATTGTTGTCAGTTTGGCTCAAATAAATTTATAAAAATTCTTATAGATTTAGATGGTTCTTATGTCAACACTAGGTTCACTTCTGTCACTGACAGAGATACCTACCAGACATCCCCTTCTATCTGACTCTGTGGATAAACATCGGCGGGTGATATCTAGACGAGCCGGAGGACTGTGCACAACCCGTGGCCACTTTTACTGTCAGAGTTACAGCCTTGTTCTCCTCGTGTCTCCCCACCAGAAGGGCACTTTTACTCAAGGCCATGGACTGAAACACACCTCTGCCTGCATTTACACAACGTCCAGGCACACACAGGTGCTGTGATCCCACCATGTTTCTAATGAGCTCTCTGAGCCTCAGTATCGGAGCTACACTGGAATGGCAGCCACTAGCGTTTGTTGAAATCAAATTTTCAATATGTAGCAGAAGGTAAAAAAATTGCCATTAATCTATACCTGAATGCAGCTATTTTCACATTGAGTTAGAGGATAAAATTCAGCTTTGGAGAGAAAACAAGGCTTTAGTTTGCCAAAACACTATAATGAATTTTCATTTTGTAATCAATAAAAAATAATGAAATGAAAAGGCCTTCAGGAATGAGAAGTTGAAACAGAGGAAGCTAAATTGCTCTCGTAGTCAAGTAAAAAGCTACCACAGTAGGAGACAGTTATGAAGGAAACTAAATTAGGGTTTCATTGGCCAAAGAGATGGCAGTTTTGGGGAGAACAGGCACCAGGAGAAGCCAGGAAATGATAGTTTCCTCTAAAACAACAGCTGCTTCTTGCAATGTAGGAACAGACAAGAGATGACCACTAAATGACTCATTGTGGTGACAAATTCCTATAAATCTGTCACAACTGTGATGCAGAAATTCAGTTTTAGTTTCCGCTCCATGTCTGATCCTTTTTAAAATAATAACATTATATTAGTTTCAGGTGTATAACATAATGATGTATTGCATAATGATCACCACAATAAGTCTAGTTAACATCCTCACCACACATAGTTATAGAATTTTTTTCTTGTGATGGGAAGTTTTTAAAAAAATATATTTTATTATTGACTTCAGAGAGGAAGTGATTGGGAGAGAGAGATAGAAACATCAATGATGAGAGAGAATCATTGACCAGCTGCCTCCTGCATGCACCTGACTGGGGATCTAGCATGCAACTCGGGCATGTACCCTGACCAGGAATTGAACTGTGACCTCCTGATTCATGGGTCGGTGCTCAACCACTGAGCCATGCTGGCCTGGCTGATGAGAACTTTTAAGATTTTACTCTCTCAGCAACTTTCAAATATGCAATACAGTATTATTAACTGTAGTAACCATGCTGTACATTACATGCCCATTATTAAAGTCATATTTATATATTTATGTAGATGTTTTGCTAATTTACATAACTTTTCTTTTGTGATTCCACATAAACAGGAGATCATATGGCATTTTTTTTCTCTGTCAGACTTATTTCACTTAGTTTAATGCCCTGGAGGTCCATCCATGTTGTCACAAATTGCAAGATTTTCTTCTTTTTTATGGTTAAATAATATTCTTCTGTGTGTGTGTGTGTGTGTCACAATTTCTTTGTCCATTCACCTATCATGGTACACTTAGGTTGCTTCCATATCTTGGCCATTGTAAAAAAGCTGTGAAGAACATGGCAGAGCATAGATCTTTCCAAGTTAGTGTTTTTGTTCTCTTCAGATAAATACCCAGAGTATAATTGCTAGGCCATTAGGTAGTGCTAATTTTAATTTTTTTAGAAGCCTCCATACTGTTTCCATAGTGGTCGCACTAATTTTACATTCCCACCAACAGTTCACAAGGGTTCCCTTCCTCCACATTCTTGCCAACAAGTTATTTCTTGTCCTGATAATAGCCATTATAATAGGTGTGAGGTGATATCTCATTGTGTCTGTGTGTGTATGGGGGAGTTGTTAATCCTCAGTGGAGGATACTGTTTCCATTAATTTTCAAAGAGAGTGGAAGGGAGGGGAAGAGACAGAGAATATCAATTGGTTCCCTCTCACATGCACCCGACTGGGGTTGGGGATCGAGCCTGCAAGTGCCCTTGACTGGAATTGAACCGGCAACCCTTTAGTCTGCTGGCTGACACTCTAACCACTGAGCAAAACTGGCCAGAGCTCACTGAGGTTTTGATTTTCATTTCCACGATAATTAAGGATGTTGAGCATCTTTTCATGTACCTATTGGTCATCTGATGTGTTCTTCGGGAAAATGCCCATTCAGATCATCTACCCATTTTAAAAATCAGATCACTTGTTTTGTTTTGTCTATTTGTTTGTGCTTTGAGTTGTATGAGTTTGTTGTATATTTTGGATATTAATCTTTTATCAGATATATGATTGGCAAATATTTTCTCCTATTCAGTAGGCTATCTTTTAATTTTGTTGATGGTTTCCTTTGCTGTGCAGAAGCTTTTCTGTATGATGCAGTCTTATTTTTTATTTTGTTGCTTTTGGTGTCGATTTAAAAAAATCATCACCAAGACCGATGGCAAGGAACTACCTTGTTTTATTCTAGGGGTTTTATGGTTTTAGGTCTTATGTTCAAGTCTTTAATACATTTTGAGTTAATTTTTGTGTATGATGTAAAATGGTGGTCTGATTTCACTCTTTTGCCTGTGATTGTCCTGTTTTCTAAAAAATATTTATTGAAGATACTGTCCTATCCTCATCGTATGTTCTTGGATTCTTTGTCATAAATTAATTGATCAGATATGTGTGTTTATTTCTGGGCTCGCAATTCTGTTCCATTGCTCTATGTGTCTTGCTTATATGCCAATATCATACTGTTTTAATTACTATAGCTTTGTAATATAGTTTGAAACCAGAAAGTTTGATGTCTCCAGCTTTAGTCTTTTTTCCCCAGATTTATTCTTCTTTCCAATGATTGCTTTGGCTATCTGAGGTTCTTTTGTGATTCTATACAAATTTTAGGATTACTTGTTTTATTTCTTTGAAAAATAAAGGGATTGCTTTAAATCTGTAGATTGCTTTGAGTAGTATGAGCATTTTAACAATATTGATTCTTCCAATGCTAAGCAGGGAATATCTTTCCACTTATTTGTGTCTTCTTCAATTTCTTTCATTAATGTATTATAGTTTTTAATATATGTCTTTCACCTCATTAATTAAATTTATTCCTAGGTATTTTATTATTTTTGATGCAATTACAAATAGGATTGTTTTCTTAACTTCTATTTCCAATAGTTCATTATTAGTGTTTAGAAATGCAACTGATGTTTGTGTACTGATTTGGTATTCTGCAACTTTATTGATTTGTTAATAGTTTTAACAGTTTTTGAATGGAGTCTATAGGGTTTTCCAAATAAAGTATCATGTAATCAGCAAGCGGTGATAGTTTTACTTCTTCCTTTCCAATCTGGATGCCTTTTATTTATTCTTCTTGCCCAACTGCTCTGGCTAGAACTTCCAATACTATGTTGTATGGAAGTGGCAGTTGTTGGCATCCTAGTCTTTTTCCTGACCTTAGAGGAAAGGCTTTCAGCTTTTCACTGCTGAGTATGTTAGCTGTAGGAAATGTCATATATGATCGTAAGTTATATTCCCTTTAAACCCATTTGATTAGAGTTTTTATTATAAATGGAAACTCAATGTTTTTTCTGCATCTATTGAGATGATCATATGATTCCAATCTTTTGCAAGTCATTGCATTATTTAGGGTATCCTAGGGAATAAAAGGGGGTGAGATGATCAATGTTGTGAAGTCAAAAACCTGTGGATTGTTGACAGGATGGTAGGGATGATGGAGAAAGTGTCCAGAAACAAAATTTAGAACTAAAAATATCACGACATAAATACCCCCACAAAATCTGCATAAACATTCATCAAGGCATGCTGGTTAAGTAGGACTTAAATGTTTTTATTGCATTTTAAGGGAAAGGGTGAGAGAAAGCTCATGACCTGAGAGTATATTGGTTACAATTATATTCCAGAGCCAGTGATCACTCATTTTAAGGGCCTAGTTGTAATGTCTGACAGACATAGTCTCTAGGTTATAGAGGATATCAGTCCTAAAAAAGAGCATAGCCTGAAGGAAACATTAGAAAGTAATAGGTTTGCTTTGTCAACTCTTGTTTCTGGCTTTCAACAGAAGGTCCACAGCAGCATGTCATCTCTTCACCAGCAAAAATACCTGGGAGATGCTTTCCTAAGGTCTCTGGCAAGATGTAAGTAGAGCTTAGCTTACTATTCCAACCACAAATCAATGGTTTCAGACATTCCTCTGATTCAAGGGGCACTACTTCTGGGTCAAGACAAGACTGCAGCCTCATCATTGGGTATCAGACAATGGACAAAAGCTCAAAAAAATACAGGGCAGATATCTCTGCATTCTGTCATTCGACAGAACTTTTAAAGAAATCCTTGGGAAATCTAAAAATTTGAAGAACGAGGGGCTGAAAATTGAAAATGAATTATTTATGATATTCCCTTTGTAACTAACAGATTTTAACTAGCATATATCAAGTTCTTTTCCTCCGAGCTTACACACCATTCAGCTAAGTAGCTCCTTCTTGGATATATTTAAGAATGTGGAATGAGATGTGTTTGAAGCTCCAGAGGCCTATGAGATAGCAGAAGTAGTGCCCAAGCAGCCCTTGTGCTACAAAGAGTGGCTGGGTAGAAAATGAGGTACATCTCCTCTTCAGAAATTATCTACTTGGAAATTAAGAGGCTATCTACACTAGTAACATAGGGCACAGAATTTATAACATAGATTGTATGTAAAAATGTGTCTTCTCTGTTGTGAACTTAGAACCACTGAAAACACCAAGACCTGAAGGATAGAACCTTGCTGGCAATTCCCCTCTTAAAGAATGGACTGCCATTGGACTGGGAAAGCCTTCTCCTCAAGACACCAGTCTTGGGTATTCTATATCCCTCACCTGCTCTCCTCCCAAGTCTATAAAGGATGGTGGCCTCCAAGAACTAAGGGAAATGTTCTTTAAAAGATGTACATCTGCTAGGTCTATAAATTTGTTTTTTTCCTGCCAAAAAGTAATTTACCTGAAAACATATCTCTAGAAAATTGGGTGGGGCTTGGTAAGGGAAAGGGATGTCAGAGGCTAGAGAGAGGAACATTTTCAAGACTTTTATTGAAAAAAAATTTGTGATACACAGTTTCTCACTTTCATTCAACTGTTCTATATGTATATCTGTCAACTTCCTTCATGAAACTTCTCTTATTGAGTGCTCCATTTCTACCACTGTCACCGGAATTCTCCCATTTGCTCAGCTCAAAACCTTGAAGGCACTGACTCCGTGATACCGCTCTTACTTTTCTCTAGTTCTACCTCTCTGCATTTTCCATCCATCCATATTTTTTTTGCAATTTTCAATGACATAATTTGAATCCATACTCTTATTGTTCCATCTAGATTAACTGCCTGACAGACTTGTCCATTCAGTCACTCATATTACACCCATTTGCTGGACATCTCCTTGGTGCCACACATGAGTTTCCTGCCCTCAGAAATTTTACAATCAAGTGAATGCAACAGACATGTAAACAAACATTTCAAATAAGTGCACGGCAAAAGCAAAAGTGTTAGAAATGTACACACACTCAATTATGTAAGCACAGGGGAAGAAACAATAACTCGGCGTTGGCAACAGTCCCTTGGGTGCATACTCCTCTCAGTTCTAGTTCTCACTGAAGCCACGTTAATTTCCCAAAGCCATGTTGCAAGGTCAGTGTCACTACAGGAGTCATCAGCACCTGCAGGACTTCCTTTCACACAGGTCGGTTGAGTATTGAAGACAGCTGCCGTGTCTTTGTGTTACGCTCTAATTATTAGACAGTGTTTGGAGCAGACCATCTGAATGTCCTGTCTCCAGAGAAGTCTGTCGGACAGAACTTTATTGTGTTGCCTCACTGCCAAGTTCTTAACAGATATTAGGGTGTGAGGGGCAAGGGCGAGCAAGATGGGAAGAAAATGCTTGTTGAAAGGGAGCCAGGAGATGGAAGAAGGCTGGACAGAGACATCCCCTACCTACAAATCAGACCTTTTTAACTTTGGTTGCTTTGATTTCAGCATTTATATCAGGCCCGTATAAAAAGAAAACCAGACACATGGTTTGATAATTTGTTTTGATTCACAAATTTATATAAAAGTTTTATAAATATATAAAAATTATTCATCTTGGGTTATGCATTTCAAATGTTTTTAATTAAAAGAGTAGCAGTTCATGAAACTAATGCAGAACAATCTTAGATGTGTGGGTACTTTAAATGTACATATGCCTCTGAATTTAAAATAGATTTTTAAAGAACTATTTTGGTCAGTCAAAGTAAAGCAGGACAAAATAATTCTTTCCAACAGTAATAACCATCTTTTGGTTGTTCCAGGAACAACTACACTCTGTGGTTTTCTCAAATGGAATTTTTTTGTACCAGGTAAATATTGAAACATTTCAGTTGGCTCAAGTCTGTCTATATTGACTTCAGGAAGCAGCAAATACCATGGGATGATGCAAGAGGAAGGGAGGAAATCTTGTAGCCATTATCACCAAGGCAAGACACGGCATACATTCAAGATTGACTATGGATTTCCCTTACTAATGTATAATAAAAACAAGACTAAGCCCTATTAAGTTTGTAAGCACTTAATAGATAATTAAGTAAATGGCTCCATATAGAATTTTTAACTGCTTTGAGACTTTCTATATAAAATTCTATTTGCAATCATTGAATGTATCATTATAAGGCACACGGCACACACTCTATCTTAATGTGACATTGTAAATGTCCTTATGGCTAACTCTGCTCTCTGCAATAGTTTTATTAGGATGTTATTAAGAATTTAAGCAGACCCCCAACTAGGACACCAGAGGCATGTGCAACAAAATATATTGTTAGTCTCATGATTTAAAAATGGAAGATTACATAAGTGCATATTTCTAAATATGTATCCAGTCTCATATGTGTGACATTATTAGGAGAATGGAAGACAGAAAGAGAATCAAATAAATGAAATCACCAATAGTAGATAAGTACAGAAACCCCTCTTTCATCTAGTGCTCCATTCAGGTAAGTTTCCTTGATAACTGGGGCTGACATCTTAAAGGACCCTTAATAAAATCTTCTTGCATACTTAAAAGAAGTGTGTTAGATTAAATTTTTCTGTACCAAACTTGAGTCAGGTTGCTTTGACTGCTATTCTATTATTTTTTTATATGAGCCCAACCAAGTTCAAAAGTAGTTATCTTTATTTTAATTTACACTTGAAATGCCTCCTTCATTCAATAAAAAAGTGAAATTTTCTTCCGGTAGGAGAAAACCAATAAATTTTATCCATAGTTTCAATGAAGCATATGCCACAATTATGACCAAGATGTTGCTCAATATGTAGAAAAGGTGATTAAGAAGACACATTCTGTGAACTGGAAAAGAAAAAGAAACTTAACTTCCAGCTGGATAGGTTAACCCATGGAAAATATGATGAAAACAATGTACCCTCTGTAGGGTATTACAAAATAGTCCAGGCTTATTTTGTTTATCTGTCAACTTATTCTATTTTGGGGAAGCTCTTTGTTTAATGTTTTATAAGTTACTCTTTTAAAATGAAATATAAGGATCTTGGAAATTCAAATCCAAAACAAAGATAGGCTGCATAATGACATGGTCATGTTCTTACTACACTTGCTCTTTGATTAGCCTAATTTAACCAGTCTCCTAACACTATAGTTCAGTGGTTCTCAACCTCTGGCCCTTTAAATACAGTTCCTCATGTTGTGACCCCCAACCATAAATTTATTTTCGTTGCTACTTTATAACTGTAATGTTGCTACTGTTATGAATAGTAATGTAAATATCTGATATGCAGGATGGTCTTAGGCGACCCCTGTGAAAGGGTCCCAGAGGTTGAGAACCGCTGCTATAGTTGATACATGTGGAATGGCAGGTAACATGTTTCATGACTGAACAAAGGATTATTGTAGACAATACTATAGTGGAATAAAAACACGAACATCCAGGTGTATATGTCTTTCTCACCCAGGCATTCTGCTAGGTTTTCACTGAATAGGAGTATATTCTCTGTGTCCTATAATTCCTTGTCATTCCTCTCCAGAGCTTCTTCCTTTGAAGAAAGACATGTAGACTTGGGACACATGCTAACTAAGTCCTCGTGCTTGACTGAGAGCACACATGCTGTTACCCAGCACCTATCTACCTACCCACCTGTCTGTCCATCAACCTATCTACCTACCTACCAACCAACCAATTTATGTGTGTATGCAAATGTGCTACATTTTTTACTTACTTCATGTGTGAACATATGCAAGTGTATCAAATACTTTTGTTACCAAGTACTTATTGACTACCTGTGTTGTGCCAGGTACTGTGTTTTTAAATTTATTTCCCCTCTAAAAAAAATGCAGATTAGAAAACACTGTTTTCTAGTAGAAATTCCCCATAATAACTAGGGCTTCTTAGGTAAAAAGTACAGAATATTAAACGTAGCAAAAAGAGAACTGGGCTCTGACCTCAGCCCTGCCACTATTTCTTGGGACTCTGGGCATTTCCCTTTGACTGCACGGGTCTCTACTTTTTCATTTGTGTAATGAAGGGACTGGACCAGACAATCTCTTGTTAAAACCCCTTTCAGTATAAAATGCCACAGTTCCAAATATGGAAGTATTTTATAATGTTGGAAACTGGCAAAAATAGTACTTTTCCCAGACTTAAATGATATTGATCTCATTTAGGTTATAGGCATTCCAATGTGAGAAGGCAAATATCGTGCCTTCTAACTCCTGCTTAAGAATCAGAGCCTAGGCAAAAAGAAATTAGGCATCACAGAACTGTTGTGAAGAAAATATATTTGAGTGGCCATAAAATACAATGGTCCAGTCATCACTCCTTGTCTACAGGCACTAGGTAAACGGAAGAGGAAAATGGAAACAAGATTTCCCAGCTTTTAGTCTATTGCACTGGCGTGTTTCAATATCACCCAAGGGTCAACCATCAGTGTCTTCTGCAGTTCAGCCAATTTGAACTAACATCTGGCCAATAGGTTTTTTTTACATGCCCATCAAACATATCCTCAACAGAAAGTTAACCTTACGAGAATATCTACAAATGGAGAAAGTTTGCGCTCTTACCTAATATTAGGTTTAGATGCAAAAAATGGTGTGAGTCTATCAACATGCAGCAATTTCTCTGATTTGTGACATCTGCTTTTCTATTTCTTTTTTTCCCCCAAGAAGCATTCACTGACTGAAAATATTTTTAAACAGACAAAAAAAGGACATATACTGAGGACAACTGGTTTCTAAGCCAGCTGGAATAAAATATATACATAAATCTTTGGCTAAACCACCAAACCTTGGTAAGTCCTACTTCAACATTTTTGTTAGTATTTGGTTAACTTAAAAAATTACATGATTAATTCACATGAATGATTTAAAAATGAAAATTATCAAGTAAAAAATATTAAAGAATACCACAATCCTGCCATCCAAAGATAAGCACAGTTACCATTTTGTTGTGTATCTTTCTAACCTTTAGAAAGAAATGTATATATACTACATGTCTATATCTATATCCATATACAGGTGCTCCCTGACTTACCATGGGATATGTCTGGATAAAACCATTGTAGGTTGAAAATACTGCAAGTCAAAAAATGCATTGAATACACCTAACCTACAAAACATCATTGCTTAGGCCAGCTGGATTCTATTAAATGCATATCTTTCACACCATCATCAAGTCGAATCATAACTGCAGACATACCTTGACGTCCCGAGAGCTCAGCGGTCATGTTGGCACAGGAATGCATGCACTGTATCCTGAGGTACCTGAGAAGCTCAGCTGTACATTTCCACAGCTGGAGTTTATCTGGAACAAGCATCATTGGCATGGCAGTGACACAGCTGCCCTCCTTGGAAGCCCCTGTGCTTCTGATATCTGCTCCTCACTCCCAAAGAGCTGGCAAGTCCAACTAGTACAAGTTCAAGTGAATTCTGCACAAATGCAGGGAACACAGAATTCTTTACTGCCAAGTAAACTATTATAATTACATCTCCTCTCCCTTCCTCAGACACTTGCACCAGGGTGGACAGGCCCAGGTGTGTGCACTAGGAAGGGCATGAAGGAATGGTGTACTGACTGAGTCCTGGTTACAGAAGGAGGCCACCAGTTCATTTCTGTTCCACAAACACAATTGTCCCCTGCTCCCAAGTACGTGCCAGGCACTGTGCACAAGACAGAAGACATGGGTTTTGCCCTCAAGGCACAAGCTGGTTTGCAACATACACATCTATGATGAGACTGAGCATGACAAATACGGGCTGCTGCTTTCATTGGTTATGTTTTCCCAAGGTCCTTTAAGGTAGGGACCACATCTATTCAATCGTTTGCCTCTCCTGGACGGGAAGTACAGGATGGGGCACACAGAAGGTGCTGGGCCACTTGCTGGTAGCCTGATTTGATAGTGGTCGATGAGCTAAATTTCGTGCACAGTTATACTCTCCATAGCTCTTTGGCTATGCTAATTACACATGCTTTCCCCTAATAAATGGCTAGGAATTCTGTGCATCAAAGAAGGCCCAGAGGGCGCATTCACTGCAGTGGCCCATCTCATCCCATGACTATTGCCATGCAAAGGCAAAATATGGTGGCAACAAACTCCAGGGAAAGAACAGAAAGGAACACATGTTGTCAGTGGCAACCAAACTTAGCTTCCAGCATGAAGCACTGTGGCCTCATTCTGAAGGTCTAGCTACAGCCTAGCCCTGGACTGCACCAAGCAGTGACACAGGAATGACTGACTGCAGGTGCTATTTTTTTTGGGGGGTTGGGGGGCGGCATTGGGAGGGGGAGGTACAGAAAGGCTTGATTATTTTTCCCTGAATTTAAATAGCCTAAACTAAATCTTCACTTTGATATCAGAATTCTGAAAAAATTAACTGCTCTGAAATTAGGTAATATATACAGTTTACTTTTCATATCAAAGCTTGCCCATTAAAGTCACAAACCATTCGCATGGCCAAAATTTATTTGATCAAAATGCAAAGGGGGAGTTTTTAGAAGAGTCTCGGCCCAAGGGAAGCAAATGCGCTGCAGTGGAACGAACACTAGTTTGAGAGTCAGAACACTCAGCCTTTTTAGCTAAACCAGCCTGGGACTGAATGGCCAGGATATGACCAGGGTTAGTGAGGCTGGGCCATCTGTGCTAGATGGGGTCACAGGGTGGGCGTCTAGGCACGAGTGGAGTGGGTGTGCCTACCCTACCACCGTTGCACTTGGGACTTGATGAAGGAAACTGTACTGACCCCAGTGAATCTGCATTAGATTTCATATACTTCTATCTTCTCACCCCTCTTCCCATGGAAGGGGCTCTGCTGTTCCCTAACTTTCACACAGCTATCTATTGGCTCCTGTGTCCATTCATGGATCCTTCTCAGGACTTTTTCCCAGTGTCACCATCTCTTGAACTATTAGAACAACGCGTTTATTCCCAAAGCAGATACATGATATTTTTGAGCAAAAGTAGGCCAATGTTTCCTCCAATCCTCATTTCCTCTCCTGGCCTGGCTCCTGTCTTCAGGGTAGCAATCTAGCTACAGTGATTCTTAACTTTTATTCTTAGACAAAACTGATGGCTCAGTCTTCCCCTACCAGTGCTGATGTGATCTCTCCTGTGGGTATCCTGTCAAAATCTTTGGTACAGTGAGCCATCGAGCTCAGGAGAGCTCTCATAAAGTAAATTCTGCTGTAAAAGATTTCATGCAGTGGAAACATCTTTAAAAGGTTAAACTACCCTCTGGCGTGGCTCTTTGAAGAAGTTCTTTTACATTTACCCCAAAACAAACACTCCACCAGGCTGGAAGGCCCAGGAAGAAGTAATAGCTGTGGCCCTATGATATGCGAGGAAGGGGGCATGAAAGAAGGGAGCCCAGCCAATCAGAGAAATCAGTTTCTCTCACATGGCTCTGGATATAAGGGTTTTCTGTAACTTCAGGAAAAACTGAGCGGAATTCCTTTAATGCTGAGCTCTCCTCTGGTTACATCGTACTGATCCAGTGCCTGACTAGCTCGTTAACCAAACACTTTGAGCAACACACTGTCCAACTCCGGCGACAGGAGGCACGAGGACAGCGTGGGAGTAGTTCTCACATCATGTTCTGGAAGCTGGGTTGTGGAGCCCCGTTTTTCTCTCTGAGGGACTCACGGCCACTGAAACTGCCTCCTCCTCAGCTGCTGGCCAGGGACAGGCCCCAAATTGGTTAAATTTAACTGTAATAAACATGCGGCAAGTGAACTATATTTAACTATAACACCTACCTCAAAGTTTGTCTCGAGATGGAACAATTTTAGCTTATGCCACCATAACTCCCCTAACTAAGGCAGAAAGTAATTACCTAAGGATTTACCATAATTAGGTCACTGACACTCATTATTTATAACTAGAGGCCCGATGCACAAAATTCGTGCAAGGGGCTCGGCCCTCACAGTCGCGGCTTTGTCTGGGAGGTTGTCCGGCCTAATTCATATATTATGCTTTTATTATTATAGATGGTGCATGAACATGCAAATCTTTTATATAGTCAGGCATAGACTGCAGATGCGGAATACATAGTCTACGGAGGGCACCAGAAGGACACTAAAAATAAACATGTTTTAGGCAATTGTAAATTCAGTGAAGCCGCCTGATTTCAGTCTTCATTGAGAATTAGTAATAATTGTGAAGAGTCCCAGTTGTAACTTTGCACTGACAGTAGCACAGGGCTTCTAAGAAAATGAACAATGTAAACCAGATGATGAGCCTTTTGAGAGCATAAGTTGTATGGAAACACTTGCACACTGTTTATTTTTTGAAAAGTGTAATGGGGCTCTGGTGCAATGCATGTTAATGAGAAATCATGTTTATCTGTCTATTAAAGCAGGATCTTACTCAGTGGCATTTGGTTAGGGGAACAGTTTGTATTTCCGAAAGTTCCTACAAGTAATAACAACTTGTCCAAAATGCCATCCCTTGGCAAATATTCTGACACTAGAGGCCCAGTGCACAATATTCGTGCACGGGTGCGGTCCCGGTCCCTAGGCTTGGCTGGCGATGGAAGCGCGAGCGTCTGGCATGGAAGGGCAGGTTCCACCTGACCTATGGGCCCCGGGCAGCACCTGGGCCCCTGCACACCCCCCTCCGCCTGAGTCATTGGGTCCCTGCCCAGCTCCCTCAGTGCCTGGGAGCCAAGCAGCGTCCCTGCCCCCCGCTGGTAGACTTCTGTGGGGCAATTGGTGGGGCGATTGGGCCCCGCTTGCACCCGCCTTGGCCTGGCACCATCTGCTCACCTGCTCCACCATCCTGCCGCGGTCCCACTCTTGTCAGGGCTGATTGGGGCCATCAGCACCTCCACTGCCTCCCACTGCCAGCGCTACATCACCGATGCCTGCCATGTTCCGTGCTGCCCCCTGGTGGTCAGCGCACATCATAGCGAGTGGTCAAACACCCAGTCGAACTCCCGGTAGAGGGGACAATTTGCATATTAGGCTTTTATTATATAGGATTCTACATTTAATTTATTCTGAATAATATCCCCATTAAAAACTTCTCATTTATCCATTCATCCCTTATGCACTTATTATGCATCAGTTGTGGGTCAAATACCATAAGTGTGAAGGACAATGAGACCTGGTCTCTGCCCTCTAGAAGCTAAGAGCTGGGTAGGAGATGCAGCCCTATGAATAAGTGACTTCCTGCAGTATGGCATCTGCACTGGTCAGTGAGGGGCACCTCCTGTTCAACACACATTACCGGGTCAATGTTGACTTCGGTGATTCCAGTGTAGAGACGTAACTCTGTGACTTGACCTATGAGTAAACTGGCTACGACTGGCCCGGCCACTGATCGCCCTTCATACACATGTGCATTTGGGGAATACTCACCCATGTTTAGGTGTATAGATCATTAACATGCTACGTTTAATTTATATATATGGACAAATGTGTGTGTGTGTGTGTGAGTGTGTATATACACACACACATATATATACATAAATACATATATATGTATTTGATCTGGAAGCTTTGTATTTTTTACATCTTGCTTCATTCTATAAAGGATTTAAAGAAGCTTAGAAAAGAAAGTACACAATTCAACAATGAATATAAATTAAGACTCAATACGAGGGATTGACTGTTACTGACACCTTTCTCCAGCAGACTCACTTCTGCCCGCCTCACCCCCCCCCCCGGCCCCAGTCCCTTTGAAGGCTGTAAGTCATGCAAGTGGGCAAAAAGAGACCAGAAGGTCAGTGTGGAATGAGGCAGATGTGTGCTTCAGCCAGCTCAGCCCCTCTCCTTCATCAGTTCTGGGCCGAGGTGTGGGGTGCTCCCAAAGTGAACAAAATGCTACCCTGGGAGCCCCTCTGCATGACACTTTGAGGGGTGTGTGAAGGGCAGGCGTGACTTGCAAGCAGAACTGGGCAACTTTAGAGTTTTGGCTGAAATATCATCAAACAGTATCAAAACCTCTTTCCCAACACAGAAATGGGAAATGTTAAGAATAGAATCATTGAGATCAGGGGAAAGGGCAATGTACGTAGCAAGCTGTGAAGACTACTGCATAAACCAGTTGAGCTTCAAATTTGGTTCTGAGCCTCTGTAAAAGGGAAAATGGTGAGTTACACAATTCTTAGGATTAAATTTACCTGTACGCTGTCTTCATCTCTTGGTAGTAAAATTTCAAACAAAAGATTTTATAGAGGGGGCGCTGAGGGATATAATAGATGAGATCCTCAACAATTTTCCAACTGTACATACAATAACCTACTTCATATGGCTGTTTCTCACAGCATCTAATGATAGATGCCAAGTACATACCACTCAAGTACCTATCAGTGAAGGCAATGGTATGGGAGGCCAGAATAACATGGTCTTCTTGGTGTTATAAAATGATCCCATTTGTCCAAATAGGATTATTCTTTTTTTAGGGTGATAAGAATTAGCATTTGTTTGCTTTTTAGGAACTGTGCTAAGGACACCTTATATTTATTATTAAAATATAACACTTCTGAAAACATTATGCAATAATGTTACCATCCCCATTTTTACAAGTGAAAACACTGAAGCCCAGAGATGTTAAGTAACTTGTTTAAGGTACACAGCATAAAAGGTGAAAGCAGGATTTAAACTTAGATGTCTTTTTTGCTCTAACTGTTTCTAAATAAAGATTAACAGAATGGCTCTAGCTGGGTTGGCTCAGTGGATAGAGTGTCAGCCTACAGATTGAAGGGTCCTGAGTTCAAGTCCAGTCAAGGCCATGTACATTGGTTGCAGGGTCGATCCCTGGCCCTGATCTGGGCACGTGCAGTAGGCAACCAATCGATGTGTCTCTCTCACCTTGATGTTTCTCTCTCTCTGTCTCTTCCCCTCCCTTCTTCTATTTCTAAAAATCAATGCAAAAATATCCTCTGATGGTGATTAACAAAATAAAAGGAAAAAGAATAACAGACTGATTTTTTTGCATGAATCAGCAGTAAAAACCATCTAAAAATAAATTTATTTAGTTAAGGTTTAGAAATGTTTCCCACACTGTTTTCTCTGATTGTCTGACTGAAATGACCTTTCAACCAGCTAGTTCATTATCAGGTCTGCATTTGGAAAAGCCCCAGAGTGTGCTGGCTCTACCAAGCTTTCCCAAAGGCAGCCCCACACTGGAGTCGGTACCTCATTATTTACACCAGCTGCTGCTCTCCAACAGGACAGCATGAAAGTAAATTAAATATTGACTTATGCGGCTGCATGTGAAATACCTGTCACACAGAAAATAAACTCACATATGCGAGTCATCACCATATATAAATAAACCTGAACATAACTGAAGCTACTAAACCCTACACCATCTCTTAGGGGAAAAGCCAAATTTAACAACCGCTTGTCTGTTTTCAGCCCTACTATTTATGGTCAGCGTGGGGACACTTCTGAAGGAGTGGAGCTGAGGAGAGGCAGAGAGAAACTCTCTGGTGACGGACAAGAAAGGAATGTGTGCTGTGAAACACTAAAGCGGGAGATGGTGAGGAAGCTCGGCAGTTCGGTATATTTCCTCATCAGCACCAGAAAGTGCTTCTCCAACTCTAGGAGTTGGTCACCAGCAGCCGAAACATTTTGAGAAGAGATAGCGTCTGTCTCTAAGTAAAGGTGTATTTACCCACCATAAATGCAGCCAGAAAGAAACGTAAACTAAACAGGGCCGGCACCCTCATCTCTCTCCCCTGGCCTCCATTTCCCACCTCTAAAACAGACTGGGCAGATCCCTCCCAGGGCGCACCTCGCCCTGCCCTTCTGTAATGCCATGGATTCCGCTGCTGGCTCCACCACGGTGCTGATTGTTTTAAGGGACTATCTTTAATGCCAAATGATACCTCGTTCTTTCTCCCCAGGTTTTGGTTTTGTTGGGGATGATCTTAATCACATTTTAATTATTTTGTTCCTTTATCTATTTTTGTTTCTCCAGCGTCTAGCACTAGATATGTCAGGTACATGGCAAACCTGCATCGTGTACTCAGCTCTGACTGATTTCTCTCTCTCCTTTCAACTGCCACAACTCCTGTGCTCCCAGCCCCGGACAGGAGAAGGCTGGACTGCTGTTACACAACCAGGCTGGATGCTCTCCTGTTGTGAAGTTGCTCACGGGGCACCTGGGTGGTACCTCTTTCAACTCAAAGCACATTCTGGGATCTGCAGAGTTTACTAAGCACATTAGTGTGCCTTGCTCTGTATTAAAAAAAAAATGGTGGCTCTTAGTTGTGTTGTTTTTCAAGAAGAACTAAATGTCTAAGTTAGTTGAGGGAGTTACTGGATTCTTCTTTGTATAGCTCACCACTCCTATTATAGGGGCTACACATACGAGGTACCGTTTTGGGGGGTTAACTGAATACAGTGAACCAATACACACCACAGCCTTTCCAAGCACAGCACCCTAGACCTCCTGTAGCTGTGAACCATCCTCCCTTCCTTCTCGATCCTACACGGGGCCACATACACCTCCCCTTTTTGGGTTCCTTCAATGCCAATGCCTGTACAATTACAACCACCTCTTTCGCAAAGCCCGTGATATTTGGCACATCACTGACTCCTGCCATTCAGCGGAGGGGCACCGCCATGGAGAGAAAGCAGGAAACTGTCATCTGCTGCCGAGATGCAGCCCAGTAGTTGGCTGGTGACTAGCTTCTCATTTACCCATTTGAATTCTGCCAGCTTTGGTTTTGTGAAAAAATTAAAAGGGGCAAAGTCATATAGTTAAACTCAAAGGGAATAGTTAAAAGAAAGAAGAAGCACAATTTCCATTATCTTTCCAAATGGTTAAATGTATTTCAGACCCTTATGTTTCAGAAAACTGTGTAATGTGTTTTTCTATATTCCAGGTCACTAAACCGCCTCCCTGGCTACCCGCTTCTAGGCTCAGACATCCTAACGTGAGGGGGAAATGAATCCAATCGAAACATAAATCTTACAGCCTTATTATCGAGCAGATAGAGACCACACATACCCACACCTCCTTCTCCTTGACGTTCCCATGTCAAATCCCCGAGCAGTGTGAGTACTAAATTCCCAAGAAATTCTCTTCGCTGAAGACAAGGTGCATTGTGTCCCAACCCAGTCAGCACTCTCTGTGCAGTCTCCCCCTGTGCCCAGGGGCTCAAGCAGCACGGCGAACTGCCTGCCAGCCTGCCCCTGGAGAGGGCCCCGGGAGCCAGGGCCCCACATTCACCCACTGCAGTTCCTCCATTCCTACTTGTGAGCTGAGGTTCCCATGTTCCGGCTGAAAGGGTCCCCCAGGTAAGCCATCTGCCAGCACTCTGGCAGCAGAGTCTCAGGGCAGGCATCCCTGGGGATGGCAGTTTCATGATGACCACTCAGCTTCTGTTTAAACACACTCGGTGAGAGGGACCTGCTCCTTCACAAACAGCCCCTGATGTCAACCTATTATAGTCTTCTCCCATTGGTCTTAGTCCTGCCCCTGAAACAAGAAGTAGTCTCCCTCTTCATCATGAATTGTCTGCTTAAAGTAATAAAAATAAAAGGAAATACCTGCATCATCATAGATGGAGGGATACAGAAAACCAGGTGAAAAGACTGGCAGAATCAAATTGATAAAGAGTCTCTGTGGAACCAGTCGGACAGCAGAGAATGACACCTCTAACTCTCTCTACTCACTGCCCTGGAACAACCAGGGGGCAGACCCACAGGAATCCCCAGAAGCCAGTTATAAAATTCAACCAGAGCAGAGTAAGCGCTACTCCGCTGGAGGCTCCATGTTAGCACAGAAGGTACAGAGATGAGGTTCCATCCTCAACATCTCAAGTTCTAACAGGAGAACAGGCAAGTCTAGAACTAAACACAATACACTGCCCTTCTATTCAGAGAACCTACAGTCATGGAATTATGGGTTACTCTGTGCTTTTGAGATAACGCTTTTTTATGAATTAATTATATTCATTTTCAACAGAAGTGGAGGAAATCACAGGCTCTGGATATGCCAGGGAAATCGCTGGTCCAAGACCAAAGGGAACCCTGCAGACTCTTTGGGTCATAAAGCCACGTTGGAGGCTTGTGGGTCAGTTCTGTGGGTGGGAAGTGCAGCTCATGGGTCCCCTAGGCTGTCTGTCTTGAGGGCCAGATCAGCCCAGAGGATGATTTCTCACTAAGTGGGGCTGGAATGAGGGGTTCATTTGACTCAGACAGTCTTTGATCCCCAGCCCTTTCTCTCCTCTAGTGCAGAGGAGTTCCTCTTTTCAGCACTCAGTTAGCATACAGATGAAACCCATTTCATGGGACACACAGTAAACTGACACAGGAGACATTGTTTTCATTTCTAAAATGAAAAAGCTGTTCTTTAAAACCCCGAGACTGCCACTTTCTTTGCGCTCAGGCTGCATTTCCACTGTTGCACTGTCCACAGCGAGGCGGCGCTGAGGAAGGCCTAGGAAGGCTGCAGCTGCCCGGGGAGGGGGCAGAGCCATGTGCCCTGGGGATGTGTGAGTGCCTGCAGGGCATGGCGCTGGGCAGCGTGTCCATTGCCAGCCTTTGTGCCTTTAGCAGACACACTGACACGCCCAGGAGTGACCAATAGTGCTAAATAAATCTTTCCTTGAGATACACAGGGCAGGACCTGGTCTACCTTCACTCCATGTCTGCCTCTGGCTTCCCTTACATCCCTTCAAAGACATTTTCATTGTTCTTTGGCACAGGATTTCTCCTTCATTGTTCTTTGGCACTGGATTTCTCCTTATCTCCCTGACCACTGGAAAAACACTTCTGAGTAGCTGGGCTGGGATGAACAACACATTTGCCAGGGAGCTAGCCCTACCCCTTCATCCACACCAATTGTCTTTTTTTAGGTTTTCTCACAACCTTCCTCTTCACTTTGAAAGCTCTCAAGTTCTCTCCACTGATTCTTTAGTGGATTGATTCTGATCTCTTTAGAAAACATTCTCTGAGTCATTAACAATACAAGACTCTAAAGAAAGCTGTCTGCTGGTGGCCCCAAAGCCAACCCTCTTCAATGTCAATGTCAGAGCCTTTCAATTAAGGGTAGCACACAGTGGCTCTGAATAGTACCGTATCTTTTCAGCCAATGATGCCATCCAAACAGACTTAGGAAGAATGAAAGGTCAAGCAGCCGATTCCGCTGCTGTGTGGTTTAAAAAGGCTGAAAAAGAATGTTTTCATCTGTGCCAAGACGGCTGAAGAGTCCCTGCATCTAAGAGCCATACGGTGCCCCGGGGGAGGGGAGATTGGTATTGATGCAAAGGGAGTGAATATTGTTTATTACATATATGGGAGAAGATAAGTCAACATTCACTTCATCGAAAACATTATTATTGTGAATCCTATTAATTTAGACATGAAAAATTAGACACAAAATAACCTACTTTTGGAGTTGCACATGATGAAAGCTAAGTATTTCCTAAATGAAACTGCCAAGTGGAGGCAACAGAAGGTAACGGCCTTCTGAGGCACTGACAGCACTGCAAGTAACAGGGTGCGTAAAGTGCTTACTAAGTGCCAGGCCCTGTTCTGAGAGCTTTGTATACATTAACTCTTCTGACCCTTATAGTAATCCTATGAGACGAGTGGTATTAGCTCTATTTTACAGAAAAGGAAACAGGGGCACAAAGAAGGGATAACCGCCCAAGGTCACACCTGGTCGCACCTGGCAGGTCCGGCACTCAGACCCAGGCAGTCTGGCCACTGCGCCCAGTTATATATATACTGCTAGCTTCTCTTGAAAGGGCCTGAATCACGACTACGAAGCATCACTTTCTTGGATAATTATAATTTTAATTAATAATTGGAAGTAGAATTATGTGTCTTTACATACATTTGAATTCATCTAGAGACACTTGTCCCTGCGTTAGTTCAAATAGTAAATGCCAGACATGGGAGCGGCTCAGGAGGCAGGACCTCCCTCAAGGGCCCCATCCCCGGAGGAGTCAGGGAGGCTCCTTCTAAATACCAGGGGCAACTTGAAGCTTTACAAGCTGACGGGATGGTAACCCTTCCTTGCCGCTTGAGTGAGTTTAACAGACAGCACAGAGGTGTCTTGAGAACGATGGTCATAGTTCATAAATTACACTCTGCTCCTCACAAGGGAGTCCCTGCAAAACTAAAGTAATAACATGCATACAGAACAGCGGTAATCACATTGCGAGCAACGCAGGGTAAGAACGGGGAAATATAACAAACGAAAAGTTCTGTAATGAAAGAGCTGATAAGAAGAAAGACTGAAAAAAAGTTGTGAATTTAAAAACATGTTGAGGCAGAAAAACCTATGGTAAAGAGTCAATCAAAAGTACAGTGGCCGCCCTGACTGGTTTGGCTCAGTGGATAGAGTGTTGGCCTGCGGACTGAAGGATCCAGTGTTCGATTCTGGTCAAGGGCATGTGCCTTGGTTGCGGGCACATCCCCAGTGGGAGGTGTGCAGGAGGCAGCTGATTGGTGTTTCTCTCTCATCGATGTTTCTGACTCTCTATCTCTCTCCCTTCCTCTCTGTAGAAAATCAATAAAATATATTTTTTTAAAAAAGTACAGTGGCCTATATTCATGTCAAAATCTCTCTCCCTTCCTCTCTGTAGAAAATCAATAAAATATATTTTTTAAAAAAAGTACAGTGGCCTATATTCATGTCAAAATTAAGGCCAAGTAGAAAATCTAAGCAAAGCAACAAAATTTTTTCTTCTCTTTTTCATTCAATGTAAAATATATTTTTGTGTAGTTGAACATACAACTTCGCAGGAGATTAGTTCAATATCGGTTGCTAGCGAAAAAGCAGGTTGGAATGTCAGCACCGGGAGACACTCCGGAAGGATTTGTGCCTGAGGTCAAACTGCAGGGGACAGTCTTACCTTTAACCACCAGCCCCACCTTGCACAGCGTGGCTTCTCGGTTTTGCTCCTGGTCCCTCTACCACACCATTTCAAATGTTCGCTGCTACCTCAAATGCTCTGACCTGAGCCCCCCTCATTTGTCCTGGAGAAAGTCCTCCCATCTACTCCGCAGAGCAAAGTGGAACACTCAGGTGATGGGAACTTCAGTTGCTAAATTGAGAAGCAGGTGTTACGCCACCAATTCTCTGTCTCTCCTTTCTGAAGTCGACTCTGTCCACCTCCCTCAGCTTCGGGTCCCCCTTCTCTCAGGAATATTGCACCACTGGGTATGCCTCCTCTCTCTTTCCATCTCATATTTAGCCAACTTCTTCTCCATTGTACCCTTCTGTCAACTTTGTTTTTTAGTCTTCACCCAAGGATATGCTTTTATTAATGTTAGAGAGAAAGGGAGAGGGAGAGAGAGAAACATATACTGGTTGCGTCCACATGCACCCCAACAGGGAATTGAACCTGTAACCTTGGAATCAAACATCAGCCATGTCTGTCTTTGCTTCCCAACATATCCATAATGCAGGCACACAGCAGACATTCAGTTGAATAAGTGAGTGAATAAACTAATAAATGGAGTAGGTGAATCATGAACCAGAGAGTGCAGGACTGGTGACTGGCATTCTCTTTCCAGAATGGGGTAAAGATGGAAGGTGGCTGACCCACTCTGGAGCACAGAGCTAGGGCTGCTGGCCTGATCTCTTCCAGAAGTGACACATTCTGGACACATTCCCCCACCTCAAAGAAAGGAAGGAAAGAGGGAAAGGAGATAAGATAAAAAAGCAGTATTTCCAACCTACTTTGAAATGTAAACTCTTTTGAGAAGGTACATTTTAAAGTTCACTCCATTAACTAACACATGAAATATCTGTGAAAACCTCAGGAGAATTTAGCAGGACTGAAACCGTGTCTTCGATGTACCTTGCCATATTTATATCATACTTCCTTTAACACATCTTTGTACTTTGTTCTTTATATGCCTGTCTCCTCCAACTAAACTCTAAATTACTTGAAGGCCAGGACTATGATTTTCTTTCCCAGCATAGCTTAGGCAATGTTGACTTAACAATTGTATAGATGGGCTAAAACAGTATTTACTAGATAAGTATATCTTTGTGACATAGGCATACCAGTGTAGGGGTAGAGCATGGGCTGAAAATATAGACAATTCTGTAATTACCCATTAACCTCACTCAAGCCTTTGTGCAGAGTAAATGTGAGTTCTCTTCTCAACCCCTTTAATTTAGTTGCCAAATGAATCAAAGTCTAGTGATAGATCTCAAACTAACTAGCAGAGTTAGTCCTGGCTAGAGAAGTTTTGTCTCTTTGGTTTAATAACAGTAAAATGACATAGTAGGATTATATAATCTTCAAGATCTTTTTCGCAGCTCTAACATTTGTTGAATCCATAATTAACTATCTGCATGAGCAGAAAAAACTGGGGACAGCCAGACCTATTATTACATAATTAGAGGCCCAGTGCACGAATTCATGCACCAGTGGGGTCCCTCGGCCTGGACTATGGGATTGAGCTGAAACCGGCTCTCCAACATCCCCCAAGGGGTCCCAGATTGGGAGAGGGTGCAGGCCAGGCCGAGAGATCCCACCGGTGCACGATCGGGGCTGGGGAGGGATGCTAGAGGTTGGCCAGTTGGGGAGGGACTGCAGGAGGGCTCCAGGGCATGTCTGGCCTGTCTCAGTCCCGATCGGCCTGACCCCAGCAGCAAGCTAACCTACTGGTTGGAGCATCTGCCCCCTGGTGGTCAGTGCACATTATAGCAACTGGTCAATTGTCTGCCCCTGGTGGTCAGCGCATGCCATAGAGAGTGGTTGAGTGGCCTTAGCATATTATTAGCATATTACACTTTGATTGGTTGAACGGATGACCGGACGATTGGACACTTAGCATATTAGGCTTTTATTATATAGGATTGTACTAATCACAGTCTTTCACATGTGACTTAAAAAAAATCTTTCATATTGCTAATCATATCAGGCATTGCTAGCAAGGATCATGGTACAGGAAGAACTGTAGTCTGATGTGGGAAATTTGCATACGAGTCTCCCAATATATTACAAAACATTCTAGGGAACAATTATAAAACAGGGGTGGACATCACTGCTGAGTAACTTGGCAGCTCAGGAGGCAGTCATTCAAATGAAAAGTAATCTAAGTCTGAAATTGGATATGAGCATGTATAAAATAAAATTTTTATAATCATTTCTACAGAAAGGATGATTAAGCAATTTGACATGAATTCAAAATTATCTAATAACTGAGTTTTATCTTGGGGGAGAAATATTTAATTTCTCCTAAAATTCATCTCCTTGGAAACTTTTGACAGAAATTCCAGTCAAATATTTTGCTAACAATGTATCTATCTCATTCTGGAAAAGTTTAGCTCTTTAATGGAAAACTGTTGGCAGTTTCCCTCCAGTTTACACAATGTAAATGCCAGCATGGAGATGACAATAAAATGCTGTGCAATATGTATTTCCTAAAGAAACCCAATGTTTCCTCCCTTGAAGCGTCTACATGATTTTTTTGGTTTTAACTACTGGAGATGAAAATTATTGAAAAATGTGTTAATGTTTCTAATCTCTTCAGAGTAGTAACAATAATAAGTTAGTAACAGCAATAACCACCAATGTTTATTGAGTACTTACTTTGTGTCAGTCATTGCCCTAAGTGCTTTAATGTGTTAACTTGTAAAATCTTCAAAATAGCTCTGAGGATGGTACTGTTCATTACTACTCCCCATCTCACAAATGTGGAAATTGAGGCCTGGAGAAGTTAAATAACTTGCCTATGGCAACATGGGCAGTAACTGGGCAAGTCAAGATTTGAACTCAGGCAGCCTGTCTCCAAAGCCACACTCCTAGCACAACTGGAGTCTGCACCTTTATAGATGATTGACTATAATGTAAACTCTTATTAAAAACTCAGAGTTACAATTTCGAACACCAATTTTTGAAAATGACTCTATGTTCCCTTTCAGCATTCTCTGCTTTTAAAAACCGTTAATGCAATTCAGGCTTCATGTAGCTAAATGCACATAAATCCTAATGGAGCACTAACAAACCAAAGCCCCCCTATAGCCAGAACCTCATTTTAAGGGTAGAAGACTCCAGAACAGCTCTCTCTCAGGTCCCATTTACTGATGCCACCTTCCCACATCTCAATGGGGAAAACCTCTGGGTTGCGCATAAATGGTCCTCAGTGATCATCTAATAGGAGGGCAAGAATTTAAATGATTTCCCATATCTGATCTTCCATGCCATTTCCTGTTCTAAGCTTGATTGGGCAATTTGGTCAGTGCAGCAAAGTGAAAAAGATGTTTTCACTGCAGCAAGTGATCTGTGCTCGGCCAGAGGGATTTAAGCTCTGAGGCCCTCCTTTAGATAAAGATAGTTGGTAGCTGAACAATAATAAAGTGTACTTCCTTTTTAAAAATAAAATCCTCACCAGAGGATATGTTTTTATTGATTTGAGAGAGAGAGAGAGAGAGGATAGGGAGAGTGAAAGATAGATAGATAGAGAGAGAGATGTGAGAGAGAAACATAGATTGGTTGTCTCCCACATGCTCCCCAACAGGGGATCTAACCTGCAACTTAGGTATGTGCCTTGACCGGGAATTGAACCTACAACCTTTTGGTATTCCAGACCTCACTCCAATCAACCAAGCCACCTGGCCAGGGCACACTTTTGTGATATACCCCACAAAAAACAGGACTAGGGGATAACAACTGAAAAGAATTTTGAAGGCTTTTACATATTATTACATATTTTTACATGCAGTATTATTATATGTGTATTCATATTATAAATAATATATGTAATTATGCAATACATATAATCTGCATAAATTATATGTATATATATTACATAATATGTAATATTTTACTATCTGTATCTATGTAATGGTAAAGTATCTGACAAAAGCCAATCAGGATTACCAAGATATATACAATATGGTTGGCCAGGCAAAGGTTTTTTACTCTCATTGGGACACCCCACGTGCATGCTTCAAACAGTTGTATCAGAGAACAAGGTTAAAGAAAGAGAGACGTGTTAAAGAAACATCTAGGGCAGTGATGGCGAACCTTTTGAGCTCGGCATGTCAGCATTTTGAAAAACCCTAACTTAACTCTGGTGCCGTGTCACATATAGAAATTTTTTGATATTTGCAACCATAGTAAAACAAAGATTTATATTTTTGATATTTATTTTATATATTTAAATGCCATTTAACAAAGAAAAATCAACCAAAAAAATGAGTTCGTGTGTCACCTCTGACACGCGTGTCATAGGTTCGCCATCACTGGTCTAGGGTTTGTTTGAAAGTGTCACTGCTCTGGAAGGTGGGCAAGAACTGGAATAAAAGGAAAAGTAGACTGCGTGTTTAAGCTCAAGCACACTAGTCACTGAGCTTATTTCCTCTTATTTACAAACCCCTCCAACAAGCGAGGGGACTGATTACAAATATGTGGCAGATGGGAGCCTGGAGACCAGGACTGTGTGAGTGAAAGACGTCAAGGTTTCCACAGGGAAGGGCAGTGGTCATTAGCACGAATGAGACTCCAGACTTGGCTGTGGAGACAGAAGGATCCACAACGTAGCAACAGCAACAGCAACAACAAAGGAACTGTCCCCTTCCTTGCCTTGCATGTTATTTGGAGACAAAAGAAGAGTTTCCAAGAAAAATAGATACTGTTTTTTCTCTAGTGTTAATGACTCCTTAGATTATATTCAATATACCTCTAGTTCAAGTTGTTTTCAGAATGATGACTCACAGTCACTACAAAGATAACTTACTTGTATCTTAACTATTTTAAATAACTCATAATTTTCTAAAATTTATTAATTGATGAAGTTATGAAATTTGAAAAGGCAGTCCATAAATATTTAGGGACAGAGAAGGGGGAAAGAGACAACCAGCTGATTTAAAAGTTTTTAAAATTAGCTGCTGGGATAGGCAAAATTATGATCCTCCCAAAGATGTCCACATCCTTATCCCTGGAACCTGTGACTACATACCTTCCAAAGCAAAAGGGACTTTGGCACTGTGATTAAGTTAAGGGTCTTGAGATGGGGAGATGGGGGTTATCTGGGTGGCCCAATTTGAGCACAAGAGTCCTAAGAGGGAGCCAGGAGGGTCAGAGTCAGAGAGGAGACAAGCAGCAGAGGCTGCAGACAGGACTGCAAGTGGCCTCCAGAGCTGGGAAGGGGAGGGAAGGGATTCTCCCCCAGAAGCCCAGAGCAACCAGCCCTGCTGATACCTATACGTTAGTCCAGTGAACTGATTTTGACGTCTATAAGGCAATACACCTGTAAGTTTGAAGCCAATAACTTTGCGGTGCTACTGCATGAATAGGAAACTAATATACCTACTATATACTAGTAGTGAAAGGTGGAATCCTGGGCACAAAAGTGAATGGAAAAAAAGAAGTATTACTCCAGTAGCAAGGAAAGAGGGCTGTCTCAAATGATACACTGGGAACTCAAGGTCTACTAGATTTAATAACGAAAACATTTGTCTAGAAAGACACTGAGACAAAAGCATGTAATTAGAAAGAAAGATGTCAAAATAGCTCAAGTGCAGTGGAGTAGAGGCCTTCCAACCTACTGAGCAGGACAGCGACTATGTAAGCATCTTCTGCACAGGCTTTACAATGGCTGGGCTGCCACCCTCACAGTTTCAGGTCTTTAGTTCTCAAGACTTTTGTCTTATGAACATCCTTACAAAACCTTCAGTTAATCTAAGGAGGAAAGGCTACTCCAACCCTAGGGGCAACTAACGCAGTCCACAGTATGACTCACAAAGGGTGTACCAGTCCGGCAACATCTTTCTTTGAAGGATAGATATTTTAAACAGCAACTCCAGAAAGCATTTAAAATAATTGTAAAAAGGCTAAGGGCTGAGCCAGCCTCATCCATCTTTCTATCCACTGCAGCGAGCCCAGTGCCTTCCATGTAGTAAGTTAGGTGCTCAATGAATATCAACGTATTCGAATTGGTAAAGCTTCTTTTCTCCAATTGTTTTGGAGAGATAGGGTTTGCATGTAAAGGTCACTGGGGTTACAAACAGGAGATCATAGTAATCCAGTATACTTTTAAAAACCTTCATAATTACGCTGTAATAGGGAGAACAACTGTACAGCAAAAAGTGGTCCTCCAATGAGAGGATCCAGATTCACAATACCAAAGGTGCCAGAAGTAAGAAACATTTTAAACTCAATACAAAAACTTTGATATTAATACAGATATATAGGCATATACATATATAACTGGATTTACTAATGAATAGGCTTTCTCTACCTTTGAAATAAGAAGAGATAAAAATAAAATGCATATTGCACTGAACACATGACATGTGGCATGGTTTATAAATATGTACGTTTTGTCTCTCCTTCATACACACGAACTCCAAACTCTGCCTTTCCAGATACTGGCCTCTTGCCCTAGATTGAGGTCAAGAGAAACCTTTAGGTGAGTGGTTCTCAACCTGTGGGTCTGGGTCGCGACCCCTTTGGCAGTAGAACGACCCTTCACAGGGGTCGCCTAAGACCATCCTGCATATCAGATATTTACATTACGATTCATAACAGTAGCAACATTACAGTTATGAAGTAGCAATGAAAATAATTTTATGGTTGGGTCACAACATGAGGAACTGTATTTAAAGGGCCAGAAGGTTGAGAACCACTGCTTTAGGATGTTTGACATCATCATTTCCTTACCACCTGTCTGGGGGAAGCTGGTCATTACCACCAGTAAGAAAACGCACTGCATGTGGCTCCCCAGAGGCGGGGAGATGCTCTTAATGCTCATCCATTAAACTGGAGGTTTCTCTAACCGCATCAGCCACTCCTTATATCTGGACATTTGTTATGCCTCAACCCAGGTGCCCAACAAGGGTCAGCGGAGCTAACAAGCAGCAATCATAAGTCTCTGTCAGCAGAATTCCCTACTTTTCTCTTTTCCCTACTTCGGACATTAGTGACTGAAAAAATGAAAGGGCTGAAGGGCAGCTGGGCAATTTTGAGAGAGAAAAGTGGTCAGCCAACATAGCCACATGCCAATCTGTAATTTCTGCCTGTGCCTTGAAAGTAGAAGGAAGAAGGAAAACTAACATTTGTGAGTTCCTAGAAGATAAATGTATGCTCTAAAAGCACTGCAAGGTATTCCTTCCCAAAATTCAGTGTTCTTACTTTTTTCTCTTCATTTTTTTTCTTTTTATTTTCTCTCTCTCTCTCTCTCTCTCTCTCTCTCTCTCTCTCTCTCTCGTTTTATTACTTTTATCAAAGTTATACTTGCATGTATTTGTAGAGCCAAGTAAATCTGAGGTTGATTAGAAGAGACAGCAGCCCCCAGCCCCAATCCTGCCAGCTGGCTCCCCAGAGGCAACCTGTTTTCAACTCTTGTAGTTGATTCCTTTGGTATTTATCTCTACATTAGAGGCCCAGTGCACAAAATCCATGCACTCAGGGGGAGGGGGGCTCAGCCCAGCCTGTGCCCTTTCATAGTCTGGGAGCCCCACGATCGATCGTCCCAAAGAGATAGGCTCTGCCCATCTGGGGTTCCTCGATTGATCGTCCCAAAGAGGTAGACCCTGCCCACCTGGCTGGGGCTCAAGGATGGATCGCCCCCACAGAGTGAGGCCCAGGCACCCACCACAGCACTGCCGGCCAGGTAGCCTGGGTCTCCCTCTTTGGGCAATCAATTGCACCCTGCAGAGGGAGGTCCCACCCACCCGCCACAGCCTGCTGGTCAGTGGCCTGGGCCTCCCTCTTTGGGGCAATTGTGGAGCCCCCCGATTGATTGATCGCCCCGCTGCCGGTGGCCTGGGCCTCCCTCTGCAAGGTGATCATGGATTGATGGCCAGGCCCCTGACCAATCGCATTGCACCTGCCTTGGCTGGCCTGGTGCTAGTGGGTGTCATAGCGTGGCCGTCCAGAAAGTCATCCAGACAATCGTTCTGCTGTTCGGTTGTTCAGTCGATTTGCATATTACGCTTTTATTATTATATATCTTTAAAGAAGATACTTTTATAGCTGCTTGTAGGATTTGTTTGTTTCTTAGTTTTAGGCATTACATGTTAACTCTATTGTAGCAGAAAAGCACTGGGCTCTCCTTTCACACCCACGCTCCACCACCTTTCTTTGCATACATAGGTTCCACCATCTTCCCAAAAGCAGTGTGCTGAGATTTTGTTAGCTCACCACTCCGTGTTCACACTGTGATGTGTGAACGCATACACAATGATTACTTTTCCTTTTCTTTGCACCTTTTTTTTCCCTCGCTGTAGTAACTGTGTTGACTTTTCACCTGTGTTGTTTCTGCAAACGTGTGCTCTTCCATGCTCTCCTGTAGTGAGGGGGGAGGAATGCATGGCATAGTGGTTACATGTGTGCACTGTCTGGGTTTAAACCTCAATTTGCCACTTACTAGCTTTGTAATTTTGGACAAATTATTTAGGCACTGAGAACCTCAATTCCCTCATTTGTAGAAGGAAGGTCATAATAATTACCTACCAAATAGGGCTACTATTAGGATTCAATTGTTAATGCGTGCATACTCAGAATTGTCTGACACACAGTGACTTCTTTTTTCACCTGAAGCTATTTCCCTTTTAGAGAGAGTGGAAGGAAGTGGGAGAGACACAGCGAGAGAAAAAGTGACATGAGAGACACATTGATTGGTTACCTCCTACATGGGCCCTGACCAGGGCCAGGGATTGAGCCTGCAACCAAGGTACGTGCCCTTGACTGCAACTGAACCTGAGATCCTTCAGTCCACAGGCTGATGCTCTATCCACTGAGCCAAACCAGCTAGGGCCACCATGACTTCTTTTTTTTTTTTTTTCAAACATACTCTCACTGATTTTCTACAGAGAGGAAGAGAGAGAGACAGAGAATCAGAAATATCGATGAGAGAGAAACATCAATCAGCTGCCTCCCGCACATCTCCCACTGGGGATGTGCCCGCAAGCCAGGCACATGCCCTTGACTGGAATCGAACCCGGGACCTTTTAGTCCACAGGCCGACGCTCCATCCACTGAGCCAAACCGGTCTCGGCCACCATGACTTCTTGATATACAGAAGTGGTGATGACTGTTATTAGGTATCCAATTATTATATCCTGCTGAAGTAACTCAGAGCCTCTGGTCGGCTCAGTGTAGACCAGGGGTCCTCAAACTACGGCCCGCGGGCCACATGCAAATACAAATATTGTATTTGTTCCCATTTTGTTTTTTTACTTCAAAATAAGATATGTGCAGTGTGCATAGGAAATTGTTCATAGTTGTTTTTTTAAACTATAGTCCGGCCCTCCAACGGTCTGAGGGACAGTGAACTGGCCCCCTGTTTAATAAGTTTGAGGACCCCTGGTCTAGACTCTAGAAAGGCTCACCCTCTGGAAGGCTGCACCACAGCTGGGGCAGGGATGGCAGTTCTCTACCATGGGGTGGGGGCTGGGGGGAGGGGGGACTTTGCCTTTCTCCTATGTTGGATCTCCTGCTTGGGGAGCTTATCTCGGCTTACTTCACTTTTTGGTGAACATATTCTAGCAGTCTGAAAGTATCATTCTTCTACCCTCAGTTTTGATAGATGGTATGACTGAGCATTTGATCCTAGGTTGAAAATTATTTTTGTTCAAGCCTTGGAAGGCATTGTTCTTTTGGTTTGTAGCACTACTGCAAGAAATGACATCATTTTAACTTCTGATTCACATTCTGTTTTTCTCTTAGTGTTAGGATCTTTTTTGTCTCCATCACTGTCAGGCCCTGAGGGTCTTGTTATTTCATTGCACTGGGTACGTGTTAAGTCCTTTCACTGAAGTGTATATCCTCCAGTTCTGGGAAATTTTCCTTCATTATTTCTTTGAGGAATTTCTTTCCTCAGTTCTCTCTTTCTGAAACTTACTTGGATGTTGTACTTGCTGCACTGTGCTCTAAAATTTTCTCTTTCTTGCCCTAACTGGTTTGGCTCAGTGGATAGAGCGTCGGCCTGCGGACTGAAGGCTCCCAGGTTCTATTCCGGTCAAGGGCATGTACCTTGGTTGCGGGCACATCCCCAGTGGGGAGTGTGCAGGAGGCAGCCGATCGATGTTTCTCTCTCATCGATGTTTCTAACTCTCTATCCCTCTTCCTTCCTCCCTGTAGAAAATCAATAAAATATATTTTAAAAAAATAAAAAAAATAAATTTTTCTCTTTCTTTTTAAGACAATGCAACTTTAGTTTTCAACCCTTCTAACTTTTACACGTCTGCTATCACATTTCTAATTTTCAAGAATCCTTTCTGCTCTCTGAATATTCCATTTTTAATGTGTCTTTTCTTTGCCTTTGTTACTAACTACCTTATCATTTCTTACTCCTCTGAGGATGTTAAAGCTCTTTTTTCATGTCCTCTCCCTTCACAGCCTATGGTTCCTTCAAGTTGTGTTTACTGGTTGTGCTTTTGCTGTGGTTCTACTTCAGTAAATACCTGGTGTATTTCTCGGACATGTGCTCACATTTCAGCATGAGCTGTCGGAGACCTGTGTGTGTGTGTCCGCACGTGCGCGAGCCCACAGCGCACCTGTGGGGGGTAAAGGGGGAATGCTTCCTGAATGAGGGGCTCGCTGGAAAGTAATGTGTGGGTTCTGTTTCCTGGGGAATCCCTGATGTTAGTATATTAAGCTGTTTTCTCATAGGCTGGTAAGATGCCCATAGAGTGGCCATTCCAATCTCCCACCAGGCAACGGTGAGGGTGATAATCCTAGCGGCTAGGATGCAGGGAGGCATGTCGGCGAAGAAGGCAGGGTGTCTCAACATCCAGCTAGTAAACTTCCACTTCAGCCCAAACTAGGGATCTTCTGCCTTGTCCTCTCCAGAGATAAATTCTAGGCTCCTACCAAGATAAAGGCCTGTGGGACACTGGGCTGTCACAGGTATGCGGCACAGAACTGGGGAGAAAACCTGGGGTCTGCTTCTCAAGCACACATCCAACTGACAGTCCTGTTCCAGCCCTATCTTTGCCCCCCGCCCGGAGGTAACTGGTACTACTAATTCCTGAGTCTACAGGGCTACGGGGAATACTGCACTTCAGGTTGGGTTGCTGCTTGCCTGTCCCCAATGCCAATTTGGATTTCGCATTTTGGTATCTGCTTAAAGTAGTTTCCACTTCTCTAACTTCTTTTCAGCTTCCGAAATTATGTAGCTGATGTCTTCTCTCCCATTGAATTAATTCTTGATTAATTTATGCCTCAAAAACCCCCCACTTTACTGTTTACTGAAATAGCATTTTGAGAGGTAACTGAGGTTAATGTTTATGTTCAATCTGTCATCTTTAATCACAAGTCTATTAACCTTACTCCTTAGGTAAGATAACTGAGGTACCAGGAGAAGGTAAGTAATTTGTTGAAGTTCACAAAACCAGTAAGCAATAAAATTGGAACCTGAACTCAGATCTGTCTGATCCTAAAGCCCACCCTTTCCAGGAAAGCACATGACTCCAGAGGCGGCCAGGGACTCTTCACAGGAGCCATTTAATAGGGATAAGCTCCACTCTGAAATCAGTACCAGGGTAAATACCAAGAGAACTAGAAAACACAGGTGACGTCTCTCATCCTCCTGCTGCTCCCACACCCCTTCCACACCTTGTTCCGAATGCTCCCCTCGCCCCCCGCCCTTTGCTCCAGGCTCAGCCCTCTGACTTAGTTTGAAAGAATTCCTAACAGGGAATGGAATGGCGCCAACAGTGGACTCTTGCCCAATAAAATGAATGCCAACTGTTACCTTTACCAAAGATCAAAATACTTCTGAGGAATCAAAGAAACCGCTTCTCGGAAAATGTCAGGGATCTTCTTTTCACCAAAAAGGCAATGAGAGAGACGCTGTTAGGTCTCACTCACTAACAGCCATTGCCTTCACCTCATGTCAACCTCAGACCCCTGTGATAGATTTATCCTGTGGATCCACATCAGGACCAACCCATTCTGTACAGCTAATGGATAAGAACACGAGCTCCAGAATCACACAGGCTGGGGTTCAAATCCCAGCTTTGTCACTTACTACTTGTGTGAACTTGGGACAAGTTACATAAGTTCTCTAAGCCTTGATTTTTTTCATCTAAAAAATGGTAATAGAGCATTCACTTTATAGGCTTGCTATCAGTGTAAATGATATTGTATATTAAGCCTTAAACATAATACCTAGCAGTATACAGTTAATAAATGCTAATTGATATTTTATTTTTCTTATTACCACAGTCAAGAAATATTTATGCACAAGAAAAAAAACTATGTATGATGACAGATGGTAACTAGACTTATTTATGGGGATCATTTCACAATATATACAAATATTGAATATATATATATATATATATATATCCTATCTAATAATAGACAAACATGGTAATTAACCATACCTCCGCTACACTTCCCATTGGCCAATAAGCAGGATATGCAAATTAACTGCCAACAAAGATGGAGGCCAGAAGCCACGCAGCTGAAGCGAACATGAGGCTTGCTTACTCCAGTGATGGAGGAAGCCAAGGTTCCCCACCTGCCGCAGCCAGGCTCTGAGCTACAGTCTAAGCAACAATGTTGCAATTATAGAAGCTAAACAAACCCCAGATACCTGCTTTCAGCCAGCCGGCCTCGGAGCTGGAGCCGAAACAAAGTTTCAATTACAGAAGGTAAACAAATCCCAGAATAAAAAAGAAAAAAGAAAAAAAGGGGAGACTGGGAACTTCAGTTGCAGGCTTGGCCCGCCTGAAAACAGCCATCAGCCCCTCATCCAGGCTGGCCAGGCACCCCAGTGGAGACCCCAACCCTAAAGGGGGTGTGACCAGCCTGCAAACACCCATCAGCCCCTCATCCAGGCTGGCCAGGCACCCAAGCGGGACCCCCATCCTGATCTGGATCATCCTTCAGGGCAAACCAGCCGGCCCCCACCCCTGCACCAGGCCTCTATCCTATATAGTAAAAGGGTAATATACAAACTGACCCTAACAGCAGAAAGACTGGGAATGACTGGTCACTATGACACACACTGACCACCAGGGGGCAGATGCTCAATGCAGGAGCTGCCCTCTGGTGGTCAGTGTGCTCCCACATGGGGGAGCTCTGCTCAGCCACAAGCCAGGCTGATGGCTTCCAGTACAGTGGTGGTGGTGGGAGCCTCTCCCCCCTCCTCCGCAGCACTAAGGATGCCCTACTGTAGCTTAGGTCTGCTCCCCGCTGGCAAGTGGACATCCCCCAAGGGCTGCCAGGTTGCCAGAGGGATGTCTGATTGTCATCTTAGGCCCAATCCCCCGGGGAGCAGGCCTCAGCCAGCAGGTGGTCATCCCTCGAGGGGTCCCAGACTGAGAGAAGGCACAGGCTGGGCTGAGGGACCCCCCCCCCCACTGAGTGCACAAATTTTTGTGCACCGGACCTCTAATACTCTAATATATATATATATATAGAGTTTATATATATATAAAATGTTACATTCACTTATACCCCAATAAAAATGTTATAAATTCACTTAAGATATATTAAAACATCTATGTTCATAGAGTTGTGTTATACTTTGTGGAGGATGCAAAAATGAACAAAAAATCAGCTCTATCTTTTAATGGTTTGTGAAAGACAGGGTACTAGTAGGGCACACACCACAGGTATCCAGTGTGGTGTTACTGGAATGGATTACCCAGCATGCAGTATGCATAGCTCCTGGCCCTGCATGGGGGCCACTGGAAGCTGGCCTCCAGTGTTCCTAGGGTTGCTCCCAACCACTCAAATCTTCCAAGCAATGTATATTGAAGACAGAAACTTTGGTTATGTAAAAGTTTTAAGAAGTGAAATGATGCAATGTACTTAAAGGATACCAGAGGTAAGCAATCTATCTACATTTTTAAGATGATGACATAAATTGAAAAATATACAGCATCCAAAGGAATGTTCGTTAAAATATATGTATAGTGTGGATAATATATGCACAGAACAAACAGATGCTAACTATATACCTTTTCACACTGGTCATAACTCAGAGAGACTCACTAATTCAAACGAGATCAGCCAACCACCACTGTAATTACAGAAATGAACCTTCTGACAAATTGAGCCATGGTGTGCTTTGGTGATTTTTAAAAACATTTCGTAATAAGACTGTTGAAGAGAACGATGAGAAGCAACTGATTAATTAGAAAACCACAGACATTATAAATATATAGGACAATGTTTTATTCATTTATTTATTTTCCCCTTTTTATTGAATTTATTGGAGTGAACACTGGTCAACAAAACTATACAGGTTTCAGGTGCACAATTTCATAGCACACCTCCTGTACACTGCCCTGTGTGGTCACCACCCCAAGTCTGGTCTCCTCCATCACCATCTATCCCCACCATACCTTCTTCCACCTGGCAACCAATGTTGTTGTCGTTTTTTAAAGACGTATTAGGTTTTTAAAAAATATTTTTAATTTATTTCAGAAAGGAAGGGAGAAGGAGAGAGAGATAGAAACATCAATGATGAGAGAGAATCATTAATCAGCTGCCTCCTACATGCTCCCTTACTGGAGGTGGAGCCTGCAAACTGGCATTTGCCTACTGGGAATCGAACCATAACTTGGTTCATAAGTCGGTGCTCAACCACTGAGTCACACTGGTTGAGCAAACAATGTTGTTTTAAATACCAATTATTTATTCAACAATCATTGACTGAATACTTATTAAGGGCCAGAAATTGTCTGGTCCCTGGGCATACAGCATGAGCAATACAGACAAAGTTCTTGTTTCCATGGAGGGTGTTTGCTGGTAGATACTAAACATGCTAATAAATAATATTTTTATAGAGCTAAAAATGCTATAAAAATAAAAATAGGTAGTGGGCTTGGCCTTAATACTGCAAATAAAGAGAGTTGGGTGAAAGAAAAAGAAATCTAGCCTTTAGGATCTGAATTCTTTAAAAGAGAAGGGGAGGGAGAAAGAGAGTCAGAGAGAGAGAGAAACAAAGAAGGCAAAGAAAAAGGAAGAAAACATCAGAAAGGAGGTGAAGGAGTTCTGCTATTTGTAAAATAGAAACCAAGGAAGGACACTAACCTAGAGCCGTGGTCAGCAAACTGCAGCTCGCGAGCCACATGCGGCTCTTTGGCCCCTTGAGTGTGGCTCTTCCTAAGCCTTAGGAGTACCCTAATTAAGTTAATAACAATGTACCTACCTATATAGTTTAAGTTTAAAAAATTTGGCTCTCAAAAGAAATTTCAATCGTTGTACTGTTGATATTTGGCTCTGCTGACTAATGAGTTTGCCGACCACTGACCTAGAGGATCCAGGGTCCCAAAGACCCTCCTTTCCTTGTCCTTCCCTTCAACCTACAGTGAATGGGTCCCAATTCAGGAGGAGGGAGGCCACCTCTGGCTCCTGCTCCAGGCACACAGAGCCCTGACACCCAGCTCCCAGGTGGAGAGAGGATACTCTGAGCCAGGGCAGTTCAATTGGCCGAGGGGTTTAGAAGCTCAGGCAGCACACAGACGACATGGAGGTTTGGGCTGGAAGTGAGAGCAGGGACTAAAGGCATCACTTAGAAAGTCAGTCCTGTTTCTGAAGTTTGAATGAAGCACTGACATTAGTGAGCTGGCAAAAGAGGTTGGCGGCTTAGAGATACCAGGCTTGGCACTACCCTGGTTCCCCATATGTGAGTTTATTGAAGGGAATCTCTCTGAAATTATCCTATGTCTCTCAGAGTACTTATAAACCAAACAGTATATTTGTTTGCAATGAGAAATCTGTTGTTGAGATCAGAAGGCAGTGTGCCTGGCACATCACACACATTAATTCATTTAATTCTCACAACAGACTGAATGTAGTAGGAACTATAATTGCCTCCATTTCATAGGCCAGGAAACTGAGGCTCAGAGAGATGAAAACAACAGCAGGTGAGTGCAGAGCTGTCAGGGGTCCCAGGCAGTCTAGCTCCTGATTCCATGCTCTGATTCATTATGTTTTTTGTTTGTTTGTTTTAATTTTGAAAGGCATTTGGGCGTCAGAGGAGCTTAGCTTAAAGGAAACTATGATCTCCTCATCTCAGGACCCCGTGCTTTTTTGTTGGGGTCCAGCCCCAGTAGATCCAGGTGTTCCCAAAGGTGTGGATGGAGTCGTCGAAGAATGAAGGGCACACGTAGGCAGGGTTCATTTGATCAGCATAGCAAGGTTCTGTTGCTAGGATCTCCAGCCAAGTTCTGTAGCCAGGTTCTCCAGCCAGGTTCTGATCAGGTTCTCTTGCCATGTTCTCTGCTAGGTTCTGCAGCCAGGTTCTGTCCAGGTTCTCCAGCCAGGTTCTGTTCAGGTTCTCTTGCCATGTTCTCTCGCTGGGTTCTGCAGCCAGGTTCTGTCTGATTCATTATGTTATAAGCTAATTGCAGGAGCTGTAAAGGGGGAGAAGCTAGCCTAGCCAGTGTTGCTCAGTGGTTGAGGGTTGAGCATACGATCAGGGCATGTGTCCAGTTGTGGGCTCGGTTCCCGGTGTGGGGTGTGCAAGGGGCGGCAGATTGGTGATTCTCTCTCATAGTTGATGTTTCTGTCTCTCTCTACCTTTCCCTTCCTCTCTGAAATCAATTTAAAAATATTTTAAAAAATAAAAAGATGGAGAAGCTAGAAGTTGTTCGGACCTGTGGATGTGTGGTGGTATCATTCATTGATTATTCTGTGGAAGTTAAAGCACATGTTTGTATTTTGCCTGTGTTTAATTCTACTCATCTCAGCATCTGTCCCTTCCACAGGAAACATTATGCTTTATTTTTAACCTGTTTTTGTGCTATATTATTCAAGGTGTGGTGCTTGACATGTAAGAGACAAGTTTCTCTAAATTTCTGGATGAAGAAAGCAGTGATTTGGGTGAGTTTGATTTAATTTATAAATTTTCCAAGTTATAAAAATCAGAAGCCATCAATCCATCACCAAAACCTTTTAGATCACACTAGTCAACATTATCTTAGGTTCAGGGCATAAATGTGCTTATGCTCCACCCTAGCTTATGTTAATTCCATTTTATTTTGAGGAAATGGTGGGTTATGTTAAATTCCAGTTTCATTCCAAGTATTCCTTCTCATCTTTGCCTTCTGAACCAACAGTCAACAAATATATTTTATCTCCTATGTGCCCAATACTATGTTAAGGGTACAAAGATGAATAAGACATTGGTCCTCACCAGGAAGGAAGGAAAAGAGGAGGCAGGAGAAAACAGGTAGGCCTAAAGTCACCCTCCCTGCTTGGAATGGGATAAAAGTGAAGCCCTCCCTTGTAGAGTAGCTACCAACAGAGAACAATTGTGCCCTTACTAACTATGGGTGAGGAACACCGCAAATAAACTAAAACAAAAATAAATCTAGGTCATTGTTTTTATTCTCCTGCTCTGAAATCTCAAACTCATCAGTGGGAACAACAAGTAAAAGAGACATGGAGGGTTTAGTATCTTCCATTCCAAGGTATTCTCTGATGTAAATATTTCTAAGGGCCTAAGAAAACCATCATAATTCTAATAAACAGACTGATAAGCCAAACCCTATTAGGCATTATTTTAAAAATCCTTCCAATTTTCTACAGTGAAGGAGCCACTGGAATTTCAGGCCACAAGACACAAACCACCGAAGGGCGATGCTGGAGTGGACGGGGAGACCAAAAGACTCCACTCCCTCATTTCACAGCCAGGGAGTGGGTTCACAGAGAAAAATTATTGGTCCAAGGTCCACAACTACTTAGTGGCAGAAGCACTGCAGCCTAGATATGCTCTTCCCTAACCTAATTCTCATTGCCTTGATATGAAGGGCAGCATTAGACATACTCTAAACACAGTGAGGGTCATGGGAATAAAAATAACATTAGAAAAAAAACAGAAGGGCATTAGGCTTCCAGTCAAGATGGCAGAGTAGGTAAATGCTTTGTTTGCCTCTTCCTGAAACTATACCAAAATTTCAATGCAATTACAGAGCAACCATCCGTGAGAACCACATGAAGACTAGCTGAAGAAACTTCCTATAACTAAGGATATAAAGAAGAGGCCAGGTGGAGACTGGTAGAAGGGGTGGAGATATAGAACAGGCAGGTCCCCCTCACACAATATGACAGTTAAGAAACACAAGGAATGACTTGGCTTCAAATAAAACCCCGAAGAGCAGTCTAGTGCTGGGAACAGGATTCCCACAACATCTGATCATGAAAACCAGCAGGGCCTGCGGCTGAGTAAGGAAAAAGGCTGCGGGAGACCTAGATGCCACAGGTCTTGCAAAGCCTGCACACAGAAGCACCTGCTCACAGACTCCCTCACTCTGAGGCCCAGCGCAGGGGCAGCGGGTTGTAAGGCACCAGGGACACATACGGGGAGGGACGTGCTGGCACACAGTACTGTTCCTTTTGAGTCCTCCCTGCGCCCAGCAGGCAGGCACAGATGGGATTTCTTTAAGAATAAAAGTAAGACTCTAAAACATAAATAAGAAAATATAGGAAATATTTGAAAAATATTCTCCCTGACAAAGGCAAATACATATTAAAACAGTGGATCAACCAACTATAAAGCTAGTACGAAGGTTAAAAGGGAAATGTAGGAGGATCATGTATAATTACAAGAGTAAATTAAGGAATACATACAAATACACACACACACAAACATAAACATGGAGGAGGTGAGTAAAAACTGTAGTGATTTCATAATGTGTTTGAACTTAAGTGATCATCAACTTAAAACACAGTGCTATAAACATAGTTTGGTATATAGTTAGCACACAGTAACCACAAATCAAAAACCTAAAAACATCCTACCTAATAAAGAGGGAATATGCTAATTGACCCTTACACCATCTCAAATATGACAGTGCCCACAGCCAACAAGGAGGGAATATGCTAATTAACTGCCACACCCTCAAAGATGACAGCACCCATAGGCAATAAGGAGGGAATATGCTAATTGACTATCATGCCTTCAAAAATGGCGGCACCCACAGCCAATAGGAGGGGATATGCGAATTGACTGCCCCGCCCTCAAAGATAGTGGTGCCCACAGCAAGTAAGGAGGGAATATGTTAATTGACTGCCACACCCTCAAAGATGGCGGCGCCCACAGAAAGTAAGGAGGGAATATGTTAATTGACTGCTATGCCCTCAAAGATGGCGATGCCCACAGCCACAAGATGGCAGTGCCCAGTCCCCTCAGCCCCACCGGGGTGGCAGGCCTTGCCACAAGCCTGCCTCTGTAGTCTCCCAGTCCCCTCAGCCCCCCAGCTGTCCAGGGCCGGCCCAAGGCACAGGCAAGCCTCGGATGGTGGCTGTCCAGCCACCCAGGGCCACCTGAGGCTCAGGTAACCAGGGCTGGCTGAGGTTTGTGCTGCCGGCAGTAGCAGCAGCAGAGGTGTGATGGGGGCATCGCCTTCCTCTGATCACCGGGTGGCCTCCCACCCCTGAGGGCTCCCGGACTGTGAGAGGGGGCAGGCCGGGCTGAGGGACCCCCCTCCAGTGCATGAATTTTCATGCACCGGGCCTCTAGTTATACAATAAACAAAAAGGAAGGAATTCAAACACAACAATAATTAGTCATCAACATATAAGAAGAGAAAGTAAGCCCTGACAGGTGTGGCTCAGTTGGTTGGGCATCCTCCTGTGCACAGAAAGGTTGCCGGTTTGATTCCAGCAACCCAGGTTGCAGGTTTGATCCCTGGTCACCTTGGTTGGGGTGCATACAGAGACAATCGACCAATGTTTCCTCTCACATGGATCTCTCTCTCTCTCTCCCTCTCTCTCTCTCTCCCCCTCTCTTTCTCCCATCTTCTCTCTCTAAAATCAGTAAGTACATATGGTTTTTAAAAAGCAAGACAATTAAAGAAAAACAGAAAAAACTACAAAACAATCAGAAAACAATGAATAAAATGGCAATAACTACATACATATCAGTAACTGCTTTAAATGTAAATGGACTAAATTTTCTAATCAGAAGACATAGGGTGGTTGAATGAATATAAAGAAAAAAGGACCCATACACAGGCTGCTTACAAGAGACTGACTGTAGTTCAAAAGACACATACAAGACATGGAAATTAAGGAATGCAAGATGTTTCTTGCAAATGGCAATGAAATACTTATACCAAACAAAATAGACTTTAAAACAAAACACAATGGGCATTTCATAATGACAAAGGGATCAATCCAACAAGAGGACATAATTCTTGTACACATCTATGCACTTAATTTAGGAATACCTAAATATATTAAGCAAATATTGGTGAATATAAAGGGAGAGATAAACAGTAACAGAGTGTCAGTAAGGGACTTGACACCTCCTTGACATCAGTGGGTAGATTAGCCAGAAAGAAATCAAGAAGAAAACAGTGGCCTTAAGTAACACATTAGATAAGATGGATTTAATAGATATTTTTAGGACTTTTAACTCCAAAGCAGCAGAATATACATTTTTTTTCAAGTGCACATAGAACACTTTCCAGGAAAAGCTATGTAGTAGGCCACAAAACAAATCTCAGTACATTCAAGAAGATTGAAATCATATCAAGCACTTTCTCTGATCATAACTGTATGAAATCTGATACAAGACAATTAAAAAACACAAACACATGGAAGCTAAATAACATGCTACTAAACAATTAATGGTAAACAATGAGATGAAGGAAAAAATCAAAAGGTACATTGAGACAAATGAAAATAACATAATGAACCAAAATGTATAGGACACTGCCACAGCAATCTAAGAGGGAAATTTACAGCAATACAGGCCTACCCCAAGAAAAGTTTTAAACAATCTAAACTTATACCTAAACAAACAAGAAAAGGAAGAACAAAACCAAACTGTTTAGAAGAAAAGAAACAATAAACATCAGAGTGAAACCAAGAGCTGGTTCTTTGAGAGGATAAATAAAATTGATAAAGTTTTAACCAGACTCATCAAGAAAAAAGAGGACCCAAATAAATAAAACCAGAAATGAAAGAAAAGTATCAACAAACACCACAGAAATACAAATGCATCTAAGGAAACACTACAAAAAATTATATGCCACCAAATTACACAACCTGGAAGAAATGAATAAATTCCTAGAAATATAAATTCTTCCAAGGCTTAATTAGAAAGAAACAGAAAATCTGAACAGACCAATAATTAATTAAGTAATCAAAAAACTCCCAACAAACAAAAGCCCTAAACCAGATGGCTTCAGACGTGAATTTTAGCAAACATTCACAGGAGAATTAACACCTATAACACCTATCCTTCTCAAACTATTCCAGAAAATTGAAGAGGTGGGAAAGCTCCCAAACTCAATTTATGAGGCCAGAATTACCCTGAAACCAAAAACCAATCAAACACACAACAAAAACAATTATAAGCCAATTTTCTTTAAGGACATAGATGCAGAAATCCTCAACAAAATATTAACAAACTGAATTCAGCAATACATTAAAAAACAATCATACACCATGATCAAGTGTGATTTATTCCCAGGTGCAAGACTGATTCAATAGCCACAAATAAATTAATGTGATACACCACATAAACACAATAAAGGATAAATATCATATTATCCTATGTAATAAAAGAGCAATATGCAAATTAACCATCACTCCAACACACAAGATGGCCACTCCCATGGGGACACAAGATGGCCGGCACAAGATGGTCTGCAAGGGAGGGCAGTTGTGGGCGATCAGGCCATCAGGGGCGGCAGTTAGGGGAGATCAGGCTGGCAAGGGAGGGCATTAGGGGTGACCAGGCTGGCAGGGGAGGGCAGTTAGGGGTGACCAGGCCAGCAGGGGAGGGCAGTTAGGGGCGACCAGGCTGGCAAGGGAGGGCAATTAGGGGTGACCAGGCCGGCAGGGGAGGACAGTTAGGCATGACCAGACTGGCAAGGGAGGGCAGTTATGGGTGACCAGGCTGGCAAGGGAGGGCAGTTAGGAGTGACCAGGCTGGCAAGGGAGGGCATTTAGGGGCAACCAGGCTGGCAAGAGAGGGCAGTTAGGGGTGACCAGACTGGCAGGGGAGGGCAGTTATGGGTGACCAGGCCAGCAGGGGAGCAGTTAGGCATCGATCAGGCTGGTAGGGGAGTGGTTAGTGGGTGATCAGGCTGGCAGGCAGAAGCGGTTAGGGGCAATCAGGCAGGCAGGCAGGTGAGTGGTTGGGTGCTAGCAGTCCTGGATTGTGAGAGGGATGTCCAACTGCTTGTTTAGGCCGGATCCCACTGGTCGCAGATTGGAGAGGGTATAGGCTGGACTGAGGGACACACAACCCCTGTGCATGAATTTCATGCACCGGGCCTCTAATCCTATATAATAAAAGGCTAATATGCAAATTGTCCCTGAGGGAGTTCGACTGACTGGGAGTTCAACTGCTCGCTATGACATGCACTGACCACCAGGGGGCAGTGTGGAACAAAGTAACGCCCCCTCTGGCAGCTGGCAGTGGGGGAAGGAAGGCCCTGATTGGCTCTGATAGCCGGCCAGGCCTAGGGATCCTGCCCGTGCACAAATTTCATGCACCGGGCCTCTAGTCATATTAATAAATACAGGAAAAGCATTTGACCATATACAACATCCATTTATGATTAAAATTCTGAGCAAAGTGGGAATAGAGGGAACATAACAACATAATAAAGGTCATCTATAACAAATCCACAGCTAAAATCATACCCAATGGTGAAGAGCTAAAAGCTTTTTATTTAAGATCAGGAAAAAGACAAGAATGTCCTCTAGCTACAACCAATAAGAAAAAGAATAAAAGGCATCCAAATTGGAAAGGAAGAAGTAAAACTATCAATATTTGCAGATGACATGATAATGTATATAGAGAGCCCTGAAAAATCCACCAAAATGCTATTAGAACTAATAAATGAATTTAGTCAAATAGCAGGATACAAATTAATATTCATAAATCAGTTGCACTTTTATATATTAACAGACTATCATAAAGAGAAATTAAGAAAACAGTCCCATTTACAATTATGTTAAAAAAGTAAAATACTTAGGAATAAATTTAACCAAGAAGGGAAAAGACATGTACTTAGAAAACTGCAAAACAATGAAGAAAGAAATTGAAGAGGATACTAATATACTGTGCTCATGTATAGGGAGAATTAATATTGTTAAAATGCTCATTCTATACAAAGCAATCAGCAGATTCAATGCAATCCCTATCAAAATACCAATGACACTTTTGACAGAACTAAAACAAATAATCCTAAAATTTGTATGAAACGATAAAAGACCCTGAATAGTCAAAGCATTCTTGAGAAATAAGAACAAAGTTGGAGGTATTATGCTACCTGAAATCACACTATACTACAAGGATATAGTATTCAAAACAGCATGGTTCTGGCATAAAAACAGACACAAAGACCTACTGGTGTGGCTCAGTGGTTGAGTGTCAATCTATGAACCAGGAAGTCCTGGTTTGATTCATGGTCAGGGGACATGCTGGGGTTTCAGACTCAATCCCCAGTAGGGGGGATGCAGGAGACAGCCCATTGATGGTTCTCTCTCATTATTGATGTTTCAATCTCTCTCTCCCTCTCCCTTCCTCTCTGAAATCAATAAAATCGATTTAAAAACAAACAACAAACAAAAACCAGACACATAGATTAATGGAACAGAAGAGAGAACCCAGAACTAAACCCACACTTACATGGCCAATCTATGCCAAACAAGGCAAGAATATACAATGGAGCAAAGACTATCCTATCTAATAAAAGAGAAACATGGTAATTAGTGTATATCCGCTACCCTTCCCATTGGCTAATCAGGGCGATATGCAAATTAAATGCCAGCCAAGATGGCGGCCGGAAGCCAGGCAGCTTGAAACTAACATGAGGCTTGCTTACTTCAGTGACGGAGGAAACCAACGTTCCCCGCCTGCCTTGCCGGCCTCTGAGCTTGCAGTTTGAAACATAGTTACAAATATAGAAGCTAAACAAAACCCCAGAAACCTGCTTTCAGCGAGCCAGGATCTCAGAGCTGGAGTTAATACAGTGTTTCGAATATAGAACACAAACAAACCAGATACCTGCTTTCAGCAGCAGAGGCCTCAGAGCTGGAGTCAGAGCTAAAGTTGGCCCAGAATTAAAAAAAAAAGACAAAAAGGAGCAGTTGGGAGCTTCAGTCACCCGCCAGCCTGAAAATAGCCCTCAGCCCCTCACCCAGACTGGCCAGGCACCCCAGTGGGGACCCCCACCCTGAAGGGTGTGTGACCAGCTGCAAACAGCCATCATCCCCTCATCAGGGCTGGCCAGGCAACCCAGTGGGGACCCCCACCCTGATCCAGGACACCCTTCAGGGCAAACCAGCTGGCCCTCACCCGTGCACCAGGCCTCTATCCTATATAGTAAAAGGGTAATATGCCTCCCAGCACTGGGATCAGCGGAGCCATGAGGCCTCCCGGCACCGGGATCAGTGTGACAGGGGGCAGCACCCAAACCCCCTGATCGCCCTGCGGCTGTGTGTGTGACAGGGGGTGGAGCTACAACCTCCCTATCTGCCATGCTCTGTTCGTGACAGGGGAAGGCGCCCCCAACCCCCTGATCAGCCCTGCTCTGTGCCTGATAGTGGGGAGCTCCCGAACCCCCTGGTCGCTCTGTGGCTCTGTGTGTGACAGGATGCGGTGCCCCAACCCCCCCCACGGGCCCTGCTCTGTGTGTGACGGGGTAGAGCCATAACCTCCCCATCGGCCCTTCCCTGAGTGTGAGAGTGGCGGCGCCCCAACCCCCTGATCAGCCCTGCTCTGTGGGTAATAGAGGGTGGTGCCCCAACGCCCGCCCCCCCACGGGCCCTGCTCTGTGTGTGATGGGGTAGAGCCATAACCTCCCCATCGGCTCTGCCCTGAGTGTGACAGTGGCGCCGCCCCAACCCCCTGATCGGCCCTGCTCTGTGGGGTGATAGAGGGTGGCGCCCCAACCCCCTGATCCGCCCTGCTCTGTGTGTGACAGGGGGTGGTGCCCCAACTCCCCTATCGGCCCTACTCTGTGAGTGACGGGGGGAGCTCCCCTACCCCGATTGACCCTGTTCTGTGCGTGACAGGGTACGGAGACCCAACCCCCCTGATGGACCCTGCTCTGTGCATGACAGGGGGCAGCGCCCCAACCCCCTGATCGGCCCTGCTCTGTGCGTGACAGGGGGTGGCGCCGCAACCTCCCCATCGACCCTGCCTTGAATGTGATGGGGCGGTGCCCCAACTCCCCAATGGGCCCTACCCTGAGCGTGACTGAGGGTGGCATCGCAACCTCCCAATCCGCCCTGCTCTGTGCATGACGGGGGGGGGGGGGGCGCCCCAACTCTCCAATCAGCCCTGCTCTGAGCCCGACCAGGGGCTGCACCTAGGGATTGGGCCTGCCCTCTGTCACCCGGGAGCAGTCCTAAGCCAGCAGGTCCTTATCTCCTGAGGGTTCCAGACTGCGAGAGGGCACAGGCCGGGCTGAGGGCCCCCCCGTCCCCTCGAGTGCACAAATTTTTATACACCGGGCCTCTAGTCCTATATAATAAAAGCCTAATACGCTACGTGTCCAGTCCAGTCATCCATTCAACCAATCAAAGCGTAATATGCTAATGATATGCTAAGGCTGCTCAACTGCTCGCTATGTCGTGCACTGACCACCAGGGGCAGACAGTCGACTGGTCGACTAGTCATTATGATGTGCATTGACCACCAGAGGGCAGACGCTCCAACCGGGGTCTAGGGTCTGGGGTCTGGCCGATCAGGACTGAGTGAAACGGACTGGACATGCCCTGGAGCCCTGCCATGGTCCCTTCCCGGCTGGCCAACCTTTTGCATCCCTCCCCCGCCCTGATTGTGCATCAGTGGGGTCACTCAGCCTGGCCTGCGCCCTCTCACAATCCGGGACCCCTCAGGGGATGTCAGAGAGCCAGTTTCTGCCCGATCCTGCAGGCCAGGCCAAGGAACCCCACTGGTGCACGAATTTGTGCACCAGACCTCTAGTGTCTTCAGTAAATGGTGTCAGGAAAACTGGGTAGATATATTCAAAAGAATAAAATTAGACCACTTCTTACACCATATATAAGAATAAACTTAAAATGGATTAAAGACTTACATGTATGATCCAAAAGCATAAAACTAGAATAAATGATAGTACTCTTTGACATCACTCGTAGCAATGTTTTGTTTTGTTTTATATATATCTCCTCAGATAAAGGAAACAAAATAAATAAATAGATAAATGGGACCAAATCAAACTGAAGATTTTTTTTACACATCAAAGAAAACCATCAACAAAGTGAAAAGACAACCTACAGAATGGAAGAACATATTTGCCAATGATATATCTGATAAGGGATTAAAACCCAAAATATGTAAGGAACGGATACAACTTAACACCCCCAAAAAAACACACAAAAAGAAAACACAATTTAAAAAGAAAGAATGGGCAGAATATCACCACACACCTCTCAGAATGGTTACCATCAATAAATCAACAAACAATAAGTGTTGGTGAAGTTGTGGAGAAAAGGGAGCCCTTGTGCACTGTTGGTGGGAATACAGATTGGTGCAGTATGGAGGTTCTCAAAAAATTAAAAATAGAACTACTATATGATCCAGCAATTCCACTTCTGGGTATTTATCCAAAGAAATCCAAAACACTAATTTGAAAAGATATATGCACCCCTAAATTCATTGCAGTGTTATTTACAACAGCCAATATATGGAAACAACCTAAGTGTCCATCAATAGATAAATGGATAAAGAAGATATGGCACATATATACAGCAAAATATTACTCAGCCATAAACAAGAATGAAATCTTGCCATTTGCAACACACAGATGGACCTAGAATGTATTATGTTAAGTGAAAGAAATATACAAAGACAAATACCACATGATTTCATTTATATGTGGAATCTGAAAAACAAAATAAATTGGCAAACAAAACAAATAAACTCATAGATGCAGAGAACAAATTGATGGTTGCCAGATGGGAGGGGAGTGGGGAGATGGGTGAAAAAAGGGCAAGGATTAAAATGTACACATTGCCAGTTATAACAATAGTCACCAGGATGCAAAAAAAGACTTATGACTGCGGTGCTTTGTAAAATATTGCTAAAAATAAGTGATTCTCAAACTGGAAAAAAAAGGAATGACATTAAAAAGTCATAATTAAGCAGAAACTAAGATGGCGGCATAGATAAACACCGGGAAATTGCTGCTTCCCGCAACAATTGATAAATGCATCAAAAACACAAGGTGGACATCATCCAGAACTACAGGGGGGCTGGCTGAGTGTAAATTCTACAACTAGAAGGAAAGAAAAGCACACTGAGAGCCAGAGGAGCTGCGGAGGTGGAGTGCAGAGGTATGGGGGCTCGCGCGTGTGGAAAGGCTCTGGCACCTGAGGGCGCGGCTGTCTTTTTGAATCCGGAGGGAGACACAAGCTCCCGATGGCTCTGAAATCCGGTTCCGGGAAGTCTCTGGGAACCCAGGACTCATACGGGGAGAAACTGGACTTTCTGGCAGCGGGCGAGCTTGAGAGCGGCTTTCCCTCAGAGGTGCTTGCAACCATTGCCGGGACACTGGGACTCGCGACTCCTTAGGGCGGGGTTGAGGCTCCGCCATAGCTGCTCTCTCAGCCCTTTGATTCCTTGAGACCCTGCCCTGCCCAGGCTGCGGCAGAGGCTTTTGCATATGAATGCCCTGGCCATTTGCAACCTGTAATTACCTAACAAACTGCAGCTGGGCAAGACAGACCTAGAACTTCCAAGAGAAGGCCCAAGGCCCCACAGCAGCTTGCATTGCTTCACAGCTGAGCCTCATCAGGGCACCTCCAAACTCCAAAAAAGGAAGGGGAATCTGCAGTTCTCTTCATAGCTCCTGCTGTGTAACCTCAGGCAGAGGCTAAATTAGCACCTCCTTAGATCCAAGAGCCACTGTGCCCAGTGGTCAGAGGGGGGCCATCCAGAGCACAACTCCTCAGATCCATAAGGGACACACTCAGGGGGCAGTCTCAGTGAGCACCAAAGCCCCACTGAAGCAAGTCTTGCCCCAGAAGGGTGTCTCCAGCACAGAAGTTCTCCCAGTGCAGACACAGCTGATTCTCACTGCCAATTGGCCTGGAGGTCAATTCCTCCCAGTGATCCTACAACAACCAAGGCATAGCTACAAAAAGACTGTGCACAAAGCCCACAAGGGGGTGCACCAAGAGTGTCCACCTCAGGTAACTGGGGAGGCTGAGCCACTGGGCCCTACAGGACACCTAGCACACAAAGCCACTCTATCAACACAAGGGAAGCAGCCAAAATGCGGAGACAAAGAAACAGGTCACAAATGGCAGAAATGGAGGAAAGCAAACGACTGAATATAGAGTTCAAGGCCACGTTTATAAGGTTTTTCAAGAATTTTATGGAAACCGCTGATAAATTTAATGAGTCCCTCAATAAGTATAGTGAGACCATGGAGGACATGAAAAAGGACCAACTAGAAATTAAGCATACACTGACTGAAATAAAGAATAATCTACAGAGATCCAACAGCAGACTAGAGGATCCCAAGAATCAAGTCAAAGATTTGAAATACAAAGAAACAAAAAATACCCAACTGAAAAAGAAAAAAGAAAAGAGATTCCAAAAATATGAAGATAGTGTAAGGAGCCTCTGGGACAACTTCAAGCGTACCAACATCAGAATTATAGGGGTACCAGAAGAAGAGAGAGGGCAAGATATTGAAAACCTTTTTGAAGAAATAATGACAGAAAACTTCCCCTACCTGGTGAAAGAAATAGACTTACAAGTCCAGGAAGCGCAGAGAACCCCAAACAAAAGGAATCCAAAGAGGACCACACCAAGACACATCATAATTAAAATGCCAAGAGCAAAAGACAAAGAGAGAATCTTAAAAGCAGCAAGAGAAAGACAGTCAGTTACCTACAAGGGAGTACCCATACGACTGTCAGCTGATTTCTCAACAGAAACCATGCAGGCCAGAAGAGAGTGGCAAGAAATATTCAAAGTGATGAATAGCAAGAACCTACAACCAAGATTACTTTATCCAGCAAAGCTATCATTCAGAATAGAAGGTCAGATAAAGAGCTTCACGGATAAGAAAAAGCTAAAGGAGTTCATCTCCACCAAACCAGCATTATATGAAATGCTGAAAGGTATTCTTTAAGAAGAGGAAGAAGAAAGGAACTCTTACCATTTGCCACAGCATGGATGGAACTGGAGAGCGGATAAATACCACATGATCTCACTCATTTGTGGAATATAATGAACAACATAAACTGATGAACAAGGACTGATCCAGAGACGGAGAGGCATTGATTGGACTGTCGGGCTTTGGAGGGAGGGTAGGGGAGGGTGGGGGTAAGGGGAAAAGATCAACCAAAGGACTTACATGCAGGCATATAGGCCTAACCAATGGACACGGACAACGGGGGGGGGGGGGGGCGGGGGGGTGAGGGCATGAGCGGGGGGGGGGGTAGAGGGTAACGTGGGGACAAGGACACATATGTAATATCTTAATCAATAAAAATATATTTTAAAAAAAAAGTCATAATTAAGGGCAATAAGGAACCCCCGAGAAAACCTTACCATTCTTATCATGGGTTTCCCTACTGCTGCTTCTCTGTCCTCAGTTCCAGCTTCCTATTCTACTATAAAACTCATCTTCCTCATCTCAATCTGTCAAACCATGAAAAACTTACATTTGAACATACCAACTGAAGCCTGAGAGCAGGATGGTCTCCTTGCATCACCCTATTCCTGCACCCCCCATTAAACCCTGAGTAAAACCCAGGGGGAAATGCCTCACTCTCAATGAAGTGTGAGACAACCAATCACCACAAGGCACTAAAAATAATAGAGCTGGAAAGCTTCTTCATTGAAATGCATGGTTTATTTATCCTACTGCCTAAGGAAACATATGAGGCCTGTGCAGTTAATTTTAATATTTCACACGTGTCAATTATTTGAAGTACCAGGTCAATTGAACGCAGCTGACTGAGCTAGACAACGCAATTGCCCAGACAGCAACACAACGGGACCCATCCCCAGGCTCCCCGCCCTGCCCCGACCCTGTTAGGCCCTCTTCTTCAACTTGAAGCTTCCACACACACCAGCTTAACTTCTGCTGCAGTTCACACTCAAGGAGGAAATTTCACAGGACAGTAAAGCAGGAAAATGACTCCATGGCACCGAACAAAATGCTCTTCTGCTGTGGACTTGTCCTTCCTAAATGCATCTGTAGAGCCTGGCCTGAGTGTGGGGGCAGAGGGAGGAGCCTGGCACTCTACTTCCCTGATCCCTCTGGGTCTGTTAATCTCTTTATTCTCTTCCAAGCTAATATTCAGATCAGCCACACAGCTCAATATACTTTGTTTGTGACTCTAATTGAATAAATCTAAAATAACAACAGGCACACTGGCCCAGAGCCTTGGCCAAATTCCTCTTTAGGTACTTACAACACATTCTAGCTGTTTTAATTCTCCTTGCAAGCAGCTACAGGCACTCTAGTGCATCCCCAATTTTATTTTTAAAAAATTTTCAATTACAGTTGATATCAATATTATATTAGTTTCAGATGTACAGCATAATGGTTAGACATTTACATAACTTACCAAGTGATCCCCCACGCCAATAAGTCTATTATCCACTTAGCACCATAACATAGTTATTGCATTACTAGAGGCCCAGTGCAAGAAATTCATGCATGGGGCGGGGGATTCCCTCAGCCTGGCCTGCACCTTTTAGAAATCTGGGACCACTGGCTCCTAAACATTAGCCTGCCTGCCTGATTGCCCCTAACCCCTCTGCTTGCCTGTCTGATTACCCCTAATCCCTCTGCCTGCCTGCCTGATCACCCCTAACTGCTCACCTGCCTGCCTGATCGCCCCTAACCACTTTGCCTGCCTGCCTAATAGCTCCTAACCACTCTGCCTGCCTGCCTGATCACCCCTAACCACTCACCTGCCTGCCTCATTGCCCCTAACTGCTTGCCTGATTGCCCCTAACCGCCTCTGCCTTGGCCCCCACGGCTTCGTCTGGAAGGACGTCTGGAATGTCGTCTGGCTGTCTGGTCTAATTAACATATTATGCTTTTATTATTATAGATTATTATAGATTACTAACTATGCAGGGTGGGGCAAAGGTAGGTTTACAGTTGTGAGTACACAAAACAGAGTTTATTCTTGTGCTGTTATTTATTCACTATTGTATTGTTTTCTACACACGAGTGGCATTCTCTACACTGCACTTTACATCCTCGTGACTATTTTGTAACTACCAATTTGTATTTCTTAGTCCCAGCCCCCCAACACCTCTCCCACATAGCAATCATCAGTTTGTTCTCTGCATCCATGTGTTTGTTTCTGTTTTGTTAATTGTTTATTTTGTTTTTTAGGTTCCACATGTAAGTGAAATCATTTGGTATTTGTCTTTCTTGTCAGGCCCTGGTTATTACACCAGAGGCAGATTACTATTATTTACTGTTTCAGAGGTTGCTAACATTTACTGATGGGAAGGGCTTATGGGATAATCTAGGAAGAATTTAAGCATCCTTGAAGGTGGGGAGGGTATCTTATCCAAGTCAGTAGTCATTTTTTAATGCAAAGATTTTCCGAAAGGTTCTATGCTGTGCTGAAATATCACTTCTTCAGAATCATAAGATCTGAGTCAACAATGGAAGTTTGTTTAGTCTATTTTCTAAGTTACATTAAGGTGAATCCTCAATGATCCTGAGTTTGTAGCTATTCCCATTTGTAAACATATTCAAAGAACAATCAATATAATAAACCTGCCACTCATTCTAGCTTCTCTCAATCCTTTACAAAGGGAGAATTAAAAAAAAACCACACACACACACAAAAACACCTGTAAATGTGTATTACCTACTGGGAGTAGAAACATAGTGCGATAAGCAAGCCATTGGTACTGAGTTTAAAACTGGTGGATCAAACTTTGGAGCCTGCAAGCTTTTCTCTGGGGAGAGCATCACTTCCCAAGAATGCCTTGAAGGGAATCATGTGGCTAAGCTGCTGAGTGGCTTTGATCACATGCATAGAAAGCCGGACATTCTTTCAGCTATTTGAAGACAAGCTAAAAGGAAACCAATGCACATGACTGGCACCTCTCAAGGAAGGAAGGAGCAGGCTCAAGTGTGTCTGAATGGTGATCCCGTTTTGGAGGGACCCTGTCTTACCAATCAGGTAACCTCTGTTTGAGCATTGCCTCACAGTAGGATGGTCCTCAGAATAAACATTTCTGCTTCTTGGCATGCAGGTGTTTTCATTGTATATTCTTAGGAGTTTGGAAACTTCCTCATGGGTTCATTAAATATCCCAGCAAGCACTTTGGGTCAGGGACCTCTTCTCAAACATCCCACTGTGTACTTGACCCTAGCCTCTTCTTACGTTTTTCTTTCACTGGTAGAATTATTCCAAGTCTTTTATTCCCTTTTCCAGGCTCCTGTGTCTCATCTTGGACTAATAAAGCCCAGCTAGAGACTGTGTACCAATAAGTCCATGCTGAAACTGGCTCCCAACCCCAGGGAAACCTGCTGAGAAGATGTAGGTGTAGTAGCCCAAATCCCTCTCTTCTGCCAGTGCACCTCTGAACTCAAGGTCACATTTTAATGAGAGTCAGCTGGCCGCCTTATCCTTGTTTATAAGGGCAGCCCGTGCAAGTTATCTAACACACTGCTGCTGTCATCAACGCTGCCCCAAACAGCTGGGAGATGTCCACTGAGTAAGTGAACGGGCATGTCAATGTCCTCAAGGTCACTGCCCGGGGCAAGCCTCCGCACTTAACACCCCAGAGCCCTGCATTTCAGCTCCTATTGGAGATTTCTCCTTCTTGTATTTGTTTCTAGTCACAGCTCAGAGTGAAACACGTGTAAGGTAATTACTCCTCGGTGCCTGTGGTAGCTCATTGATAGAAACCATTTTCAGAGGGAATGCTATAGCAAGGAGTTTAGATCAAAGCTAGACTATTATTTCCTTTCCTTGTCTCACCGACATACATTTACTCCCTCCTCCTGGAAAAAAAAAATATTTTTCTATTTGTGAAGACAGATCATAAAGGAATTAAGAGTTTTTCTTGTAACAGCACTATTTATTGCCTTAGTTATATAAATATAAAAAAATAAATATTTCTATTAAAAGATACTAATCAAGCTTCTTCCTAAAGCTCAAGCTCCAAACCCTTAATGTGATTTCATTCAATCCCATCTCTCTAGGATGAGGCCATGTTCATGTCAAGATGCCATATGTTCCCGTCATGGACAGACCCAAGCAGAGACAGAGTGAATATACTCCTCAGGGCTGCCAGGTGCTGGAGTATCATGAGGACGCAGAGGGATCTTTGAAGACATAGGTGGTACTGAAGAGGACCTGATTCACACAGTGAGTTCACTCATAGGGACCATCTGCCTGGGCCTGCACTGCTAGCACACTGGACTCTGAAAAGTTCAGCTTCTAACCTAGCACAATGCATTTCAAATTTGTCCACAAGTTGTTTGCAGCTGTGCAAACGACACTCCTCTACCCCAGAGACCAGGCATCCAAGGTCTGCAACAGAAGGTGGAGTGAGGTGAACAGAAGGAAGTTTCAGGTTTATTTTTTTACATTTAAAAATCCTTTTCCATTCTTCCTGAGTGTTAGGATAGATTCTACAAGCACGGACATTATAGCATATTACATACAGAATATTCTATATGTAGAATATTACATATATACATATTCTATATGTAATATGCTATAATGTCAACTCTCAACTGCTACTTTAAATGGGGGAAAATATCTTAAGATAGTCCAAAAGGTTCTAACTAGAGAATATGTTTTTTCAGTGTAACAATTTATCTTGGAGTAAAACATCATTAATTAGTCCTTAATCCAAACGATCAGAATGCTTAAACAATGGACAAGTGACTTAAAAATAAAAGGACATATTGGAGATTTACAGTATCCACAAGAGCACTATGCATTGGTTGTACAGATTGTGTTCTATAGTAAAAAATGTGTCCCCTCCAAATAATAAGCTACAGGTGTCTAAAATATGTATTATATGCATGTATACTAACATGTATGTATGTGCTATATACCGTATATACCCATTTACACATACACATATGTATGTATGTAGTAGTAGTAGTAGTATCAGTCTGCCTAAGGAGAACTTACTCATTCAGTGAATATTTATTAATTGCCCAGTCATGTGGTAAGCATGAGGAAAACAGATCAGTAAGACAAAATTCCTATCTTGAGTGTATAGTCTAGTGCAGCGGCTCTCAACCTGTGGGTCACGACCCCTTTGGGGGTCGAACGACCCTTTCATAGGAGTCGCCTAAGGCCATCGGAAAACACATATATAATTACATATTGTTTTTGTGATTAATCACTATGCTTTAATTATGTTCAATTTGTAACAATGAAAATACATCCTGCATATCAGATATTTACATTACAATTCATAACAGTAGTAAAATTACAGGTATGAAGTAGCAATGAAAATAATTTTATGGTTGGGGGTCACCACAACATGAGGAACTGTATTAAAGGGTCGCGACATTAGAAGGTTGAGAACCACTGGTCTAGTGGGAGAGACAGGAAAACACTAAGTGCATTAAAGTGTTAGTGGCTTTTTGATGATATACATATAGGCACAGTGAGCACCAAAGCTGAACAACTCTCCTTGGAAGACAGGGCAGCAGGAAGGTTTCCTAAGGAAAGTGATCCTTGAGTTGCCCCGTGAAGGCTGCCTGGTAGACTCTGTATTGAACTCTTTGGTACCTGGTAGCCCAAGTTGTTTGTGTGGTAACTCACAGATAACCAGTTTGGATAAGCAGGCATTTCCTACTTTGTTCCCTGGGCTGAGGTTAATCCTGAGTCCGGGAGTGTTCTGTCCTTAGCACTGCTGACATGCACAACGGTGGGCAGCTCAGAGTATGGAGATGCCTGTTAAACATAGTCGGTTGGTGCCCCTCCCCTCTGTGACGGTGACAGCAGGTTATTGCACGAAGAGCACCAAGGGAGATGAATGGGGTTCTGAAAATGAGGACCATCTTCCAAAACAGCTGTTTATTCTCCTCACAGTACTCTTCCCAATAGGAGAGAAGTTGGCCAGTTTCCAGCCTGTGCTGGGAGCAGGGCAGTGGGGACTTTGTCCTGAACCCTCTGCTGTGTTAGTGAGCTCTGTAAGCAAGCCAGGCCTCCAGTCTAGTACACTGACCTGTAAAATAAGATTCCTGTGCTTCAACTAAGTGGGATGGTCAACTCCAGATTTAGTTGGGTTGTTCTGCATGATGTGAAGTAAAGTAGAGCTGCTGTGTCTACTTTAAGTCCTGTAACAACCACTTAGTAGCTGTGTGACATTAGGCCAGCAAATTAGAGAACCTTAGTCTCATATAGTACCTCATACAGCCCTCCCACTGCACCAGCACACCATACAGTACCTCATACTGCCCTCCCACTGTACCAGCACACCATACAGTACCTCATACAGCCCTCCCACTATACCAGCACACCATATAGTACCTCATACAGCCCTCCCACTGCACCAGCACACCATACAGTACCTCATACAGCCCTCCCACTGTACCAGCACACCATACAGTACCTCATACAGCCCTCCCACTGTACCAGCACACCATACAGTACCTCATACAGCCCTCCCACTGTACCAGCACACCATACAGTACCTCATACAGCCCTCCCACTGTACCAGCACACCATACAGTACCTCATACAGCCATCCCACTGTACCACTACATAGTATAGTACAGTACCTTATACGGTCCTCCCAGTATACCAGTACACCCTATCGTACCTATTTGAGAACAGGAATTCAATAACCTGTGTGTCTGCCCCCCAACCCCCAACACATACACTGAAGAAGAGAGTCCACATGGGTTACAGAAAAGAGAGACTTGGAAGAAGACACACACTCCTGAAGAAGTTAAACATTATCTTGGGGAAACAACCTTTACCCACTTTGTCTAATACTGAAATCGATATTAGCAAAATGAAGCATGATTTTTTTTTTAAATTATTCAGAAACCCACCAGATGAGTTGAGAGTGGATTAAAGAGACAACTTACCTTAGGGTAAGTGTGTGACCCTTGGATAGTTAAGCTTTGAAGCAAGGGGAAGAAAGTAGGTGCCCCTTCAAAGACACCTGTGTTTTAGCCAGGTGCCCAGGACCTGACGCTGCAGACTGGCAGCACGGACACCCAGCGCAGGGCCCTGATCACATCTTTAATGGTGAGTGACAGACTGGTTCTGAAGGAAGACCTTCAATAGCACTGTTCTCACTGACCTATCTTTAATGGTGAGTTCTGGTTCTGCACTGGCACTGTTCTCACTGGGCCATATGCAAATAAAGAACCAAATATTGATTAACGAAGAGAGGGAGGTCTAATTCTCCAATTCCCAATAAAATTTGGCCTTTCCAGGCACCACAGAATTTCTCAAAGGTCATTTGTTCATGTTCCTCTACTTAAGCAAGAATCTACTTCTCATTCCTGAAAACTCCCCAAAATATTCTGCATATACTAGTATCTAACATGATTCCCAGAAGAGCTCAAATCGTCAGGAGTCCTTTAAGTGCAGGTTATAAACATAACAACATCTCACAGGCAAATTTCAAATAATCACAGAGACCATCATGATAACTTATATGACAGGACGTGGACTGCAAAGGCAGAGTGGTGGACACTGGGAACGCATGGGCAGCCATCAGAAGGCTGGAGAAACACATGCTACAATTCAACCACCTTGCTATAAAATATCTGGATGTACCTGTAAGAACGTCATCTCATTTTAGACTTAAAATACTGCTTTTAAAGTAAGGTTATTATACCACTTTTTAAATGATGAACCAGTGGCTCAAAGAAGCTCACTGAATTGTCCAAATGAGAGAAAAGGTGGGGTTAGTATGCAGGCCTCTTTCAACTCTACTAATCAATTTAATTGTACATGCATCTCAGAGAAATTTCTTAATTAGGTTTACCTTTTTAAAACTTTATATTTCGACTAGGGGCCCGGTGCACGAAGATTCATGCACTGGGGGTGGGTCTCTCAGCCCGACCTGCACCCTCTCCAATCTGGGAGCCCTCAGGGGAGCCCTCTCCAATCCAGGAGCTTCTGTCTGTCTTTGCAATCATATGAACGAATTGTCTGAGACCCCAACCCAGTTTGGTTTGATGCTCACAGAATAATAGAGGCTTTTTTTTTTTTTCTTTGCTTCACTGGTGGAGATTTCCTGGAAGTTTTAGGATATCTTCCCTTTAATTTTTCCTAGACACTCTGATTTTACTTGTCTCTCACCTTTGCTTTCCCTCCATCCCCCACTGCAACAGTAACTTGCTCCAGGCTCACTTTGCTCTAGTGTCTAGGGCAGTGATGGCGAACCTTTTGAGCTCGGGGTGTCAGCATTTTGAAAAACCCTAACTTAACTCTGGTGCCATGTCACATATAGAAATTTTTTGGTATTTGCAACCATAGTAAAACAAAGACTTATATTTTTGATATTGTATTTTATATATTTAAATGCTATTTTAGAAAGAAAAATCAACCAAAAAAATGAGTTTGCGTGTCACCTCTGACACACGTGTCATAGGTTCGCCATCACTGGTCTAGGAGATCCGTCTGCCACCAGAACTATGATTCCCAGCATTCCTGGTACTCCCCGTGCTCTGGGATTCCGCTTCAGGTCCTGGGGCTGCCATCAGAACTACTATTCCCAGAATTCCTGGTGCTCCCCACACTCTTGGTTTTCCCCTCCTGCTCTGTCTCCATCCCAAGGCCTCCCATTCTGCCAAGTCCTCCAAGCCACCAGCTCTCCCTCTCTGCTCTCTGTCTGGCAGCTTGGGGAGCCAAGTTCCCCAAGCTGCTCAACTCTCTGCCAGCTCTCCTGCTCTGCTCTCCACCTGGCGCCTGTGTATGCAAATTAACCCACCATCTTTGTTGGGTTAATTTGCATACTCACTCCTGATTGGCTGGTGAGCATAGCAGAGGGACAGTCAATTTACATGTTTCTCTTTTATTATATAGGATTGTAAGTTGACATTCAATATTATTTTAGTTTCAGATGTACAGCATAGTAGTTAGACATCTATATAACTTAAGAAGTGATCACCCTGATAAATACAGTACCCATCTGGCACCATCCTGACTATATTCCCTGTGCCGTACTTTATATCCTACCAATTTGTATTTCTTAATCCCTTGATCTTTTTCACCCACTGCCTCAACCCTATCTCCCCACCCTGCCCATCCCCAGCAACCATCAGTCTGTTCTCTGCATCTTAACACATTTCGTACTGCTCAGGAGTTTTCTCGTGTTTCGCGCACCATCTGTTAAGGACCGCTCACGAGTGTTCTCGTTTTTCACGCCCATGGAAAAAGGAGCGAATCTAGATACTTATGTAAATTTTGTTTGGTTCCTCTTCATAGAGGAAAATGTTTTACGCAGTACCATACGTTAAAAACGTACTAGGAACTTTTACTGTTTAATTGTTTAATTGTTTTTGTAAATAAAAATGTTATAATTATTGAAAAACAACACCTAAAGTGCATTATGATGATTTAAATAACGTGCAGTTTGCCCAAAAACGTGCGGTCCCTGGCGTATGTCTTAGAAATTTCTATGCAGTACGCAATGTGTTAAGTCTCTTTCTACTTTGTTCATTTATTTTGTTCTTTAGATTCCTCATATTCCCAAAATCACATGATATCATAAGCAGTAGATTTATCTCACAGTGGACAGGCTACATAAGCTGCCCAAGTTATGAGTGCTATTAGGGCAGGCCTTTGAGTGCCTGCTGCCCTCACAACCCCTGTATAATTCTCCATGACCAGGCTGCTCGATCCCATCAGCAGGCCTCTGATGACTGGACCACCAATGGGTAACCTGAGCTCTGCCCCACCCCACAGAGGCCCCTGCTGGTGGTAGCTCTGTGGACCAATCAGATCCTCTCTCCTGAGGAAACAGGACATGCCACAAACAGAAAAGGAGTGTTTAGGAGCAAGTGGAGATGGTACCATGAGGTGTCCAGGCACCATAATGGCTGATCCCTGCACAGGGAGCACATAACAGAGGCACGGGACAAGCTTCCTGGGTGCTAGTGAGGCACCCAATTTGAGAGAGCTCAGTTCTCAGTGAGGCCCCCTCTGAAAAGACTGGGATGGTTTTATGACTCCCCTACCAGTTTATATATCCCCTCAGGAAGCCTTGGGTCCCTGAAATAGCTCTTTTCAGTGAAACTCAAAAGAGAAAAGCATATTATTATTTCAGAGTCCTGTATTAGAATGACCAAACGACACCAACTCCCTGTATATGACACAGCAGACCCAGGCAGAAGTTACTCTTCCAAAAGGGTGCTCCTTGAGTTCGCTGCCCACCTTAGACATCACACTAGGACTGACATGGAGAGCTACCCATTAAGGTTCCTAGAGGAAGCTCCTGTGGGATGAATGCACCCTCCTCCCCCGAACCCAGTTCGTATGTTGAAGTCCCCCCTAGTACCTCAGAATTTGGCTGTTATTGAAGATAGGGCTTTTACAGAGGTAATTAAGTAAATAGGCCACATGGGTGGTCCCTAATTCAATATTATGGGTGTCCTTATAAGAGGAGAAGATTGGGGTACAACACATATAGAGGAAAGAGCAGGTGAAGAGATGGGAAGAAGACAGCCATCTGTAAGCCAAGGAGAGAGGCCTCAGGAGAAACCAAACCTGCCGATATTTTGATCGAAGACTTCCAGCCTCCAGAGCTGTGAGACAATGAAATTCTGTTGTTTAAGCCCCCAGTTCTGTGGTGTTTATTATGGCAGTCCTAGCAAACTCATACAGAGCTTTCAAGTTAGGTCTCTATAAAGACACCAAGAGGCCCACAAATGATTAAAGCCGTCTGCTGGAAGCAAGGGTGATTCAGTAGAGACCCATCCTGGGCCCAGACTGCTGCTCTGTCACTCAGAGGCTGGGTCTCCTTGGGAGAGACGCTGTACCTCAGCTACCTCTGGTCTTCAAGGTGTAATGGCCTCGGAGAATAAACACCTAGTGAGCGCTGGAGCCAAGTGAACAGGGCCCTCAAGGAGGGTCAACTTTCATTCTCACACCATAAATTCTGTCACCATCAGACAGAGCTAACTGGATGTGATACACGGAGGACGGGACATTAACTCCTCAGCCCTCTCTAGGAACCAGGAACAGTTGAGCAGCACTGTCTGACCTGACTTCTCCTTCTGCTCTGACCCCTCTTCTTCCTCTTCCTCTTGAGTCTGCCACTCCCTCGGAGTGTCATGGAGCTGCAGGCACAGGGGCTGCGTGGACACTGTCACCCTGTGCACTTGCCTGCAGCTCCTCTGCAGCTCTGTGGCGAGATTTGATAAAGAGGCTTTGCTTCGAATCCGTGTGTGCTATGGAATTCTCGGGATCCAGCGCCTGGCATGGTCCTGCTCAGTCTGGTCTGTGTGGCTGTCTGCTCACACCGAACTCTCTCCCGACCTGAGCTGTCTGTGCAGTGCATGGCCAGGAAGAATAAATCACTGACTGAGGTAGACACTGAGGCTAACAAAGAAAGTGCTAAACGCCAAAGAACGTGCTTAGGCACCAAAGAAAGAGGCTCTCAGGGGACAGCACAGGCCACCACTGTACCTCCTGGACGCCTGGGACAAGTAACAGAAATCTGCTCCTGCTGCCTTGATAGGTGAGGGAAACTTGTTTCAGGGGCCCAGGGGCCCATCATGGCTTCCAGACCCAGAAAAGCATAGGAATGAGGGACCTGACTGCCCTCGGCACTCTGTCTTGGTCTCGCATCTCTACTCTCCTCTACACGTCTGCTTGGTCCTCTTCTCTGTAGACTGCTATTCGCTGCCGCTCTGCTCAAGGCAACGTGCAATCTGAAAGGTACCTCTGTCAACAGAAAGATGGAATCTCATCCTCAATTATAAATTCTCTTCATGGGTTAACTGTTGGGTCAGCTGAGACTGGAGGAGCAGGGGTGGGAGGTAGGGAGCTGTAGACAGGAAGCCTCGCTGCACAAAATGGCTGCCACGGCCCCGGCTCCCTGTATTGGGAGACAGGTTCACAGAGAAGGAGGTATCACTGGGAGCTGGGAAGATACCCCAAAAGGTAACCACTATGCTGTCAAGCCTTAGCTGTGAGAGCCAGGGTTTTAGAGTCAAATTCACTATCATGGGCTACACGTCCTCCGAGATTTTTCCTTTTAGTCTTCCTTGTAAGTGCTGTCATTTTCTTAGTTATAATCAGTGCTATGATGTCAGACATGATTTTGAATTTTGGAATCCTGATTGGACATCTCCATACAGAATTGCTGATTAATAAAAGAAAAGCACAAGCAAACTTATTAACATTTTTTAAAATTAAAAACAAAACACAATTGCTTCTTGTAAATTAGTGAAAATACTATTTTAAAATAGTTGTCTAATAGTTGATATATTTTGGAAATGATTTTACCATGAAATAGATTTTTAAAACACCAATAGATAATAGCAAAATAGTGTCATCTCCTAAAATGATTAATATTCCTTGTTTCATAAATACTGACAGCAGCTATTTGGTACTCCCATCATCAAACTAACTGCTTACTGAATTCCAAATCAGAACTCAGAGCACCGTCACCTAGCACAGGATCCCTCTGGTATTCAGACTCCGGAGCAGACTCTGGGCCTGAATTCAAACCCTAAGAAACAAAGATGCAGGGCCCGTCCAGAATGGAAGCCTCATCAAACACTGTCCTGCAAATAGATGTACTGGCAGCAAATCCCAATTCCATCATTCCCTACCATAGAGTATCCTTCTCACTTCCTCTCCCGTTCTTTTCTACCACCACTTAATAGGTGATGTTTTAAAAACCCCAACAGAAAATGTGGACAAAGCACTTGAAAAATTAGGAGAGGAATTCAAAAAGTTAAACATAAAATTACCAAATGATTCAGCAAGTCTACTCCTAGATATATACCCCAAATAATTGAGAACAGACACTCAAGTAAGTACTTTTATACACATGTCTGTAGTAGGATTACTCATAGTAGCCAAAAGGTGGAAACAACCCAAATGTCCATTGAGAGATAAATGGATAAACAAATTGTATATATGCACACAATGGAAAATTATTCAGCCATAAAAAAGAATGATGTAAATTAACCTCAAAAACATTATGTTAAGTGAATGAAACCAGACAAAAGTCACATATTGTATGATTCCATTTTATATAAAGTATCCAGAACAGGGAAATCTGTAGAGGCAGATGGGTGGTTTCCAGGTGTTTTAGGGAGGGGTTGGTGGGTGGGAAGCAGTGTGTAATAGGTATGGGGTTTGGGGTGATGAAAATGTCTTGGAACTAGATAGCCAGATAGAGGTGGTGGTTGCACAATATTGTGAATGTACTGAATGCCAATGAATTGCTCACTTGAAAATGGCTGAATTTGTCATAGGAATTTCACCTCAGTAAAAAATAGAAGTTTAGAGTAGCCCTTCTCTGGGGACACCATTTAAATAGAGACCAATTTTCTGTAGCCTTGAATCCCTGAGTTTGAGAGACTTTGGATTCAGAAGTAAAATGCAGTAGAGCAAGGACCACCTGTGAGGAAGCTCTCTTTCCCTCTGCTATGGATTGTCAGGATCCATGTTTCTACAGAATCCACCCAGGTGATATTTTAACAGGTATAATCTCTCTATTTTTATTATGGAGTAAAATGGAGCACTGGCTTTAAAAACATAATGTAATGGCCCAACTGATAAACAGATATAAAGTTTTATACTTATTAATCCTGTTTAACATTACTTTTTATATTTATTGATGATAAAGAACTAAAACCACCATCTAACTAAAATTATTAGCCACTCAAGGCAGCATACCAACAGATCATCATAGCTATTTTTCACAGCTGCTTAAAGTGTGCCAGAAATGACTGAATGTATTTTTAATTAAATAAATTTGTAATTATGAGTACAATTACGGTTGCCATTTTTACATTACAGCATGAGCTAGAAGAAAAAATATCCACCTTTTACTGCCAACAGGAAACCAAAGTATTATTTAAAATAGTTAAACAGTATAATTACAATACATAAGTGAATACATATTGTCCTATGTTGGAGGGTCCAACTTCAGATCTCCACTTTATCCAGTCATCAGCCGAGCAAAGCTGCCTGAGGGGCAGGGCAGTAACCAAGACCTTCCATCACTAAAGGCAGGGTTCATGGAGATGTGGAAGAGCAGGCTGGACCACTGCCTTGGGGGACCCCAGCTCAAATCTCTAAGACATTTGTTTTCTAAGAAGCACTTAAAACAGCTCCGCTTTGAAGGTTGAAGGGACCTTGAATTTTAGTTTTCTATGAACTATTAGGATTTTTCCATCTTGAATATCTATATTGATCTCCTTTACTTAAACTATGCTAAGAATAGCTTCTATTCAGAATAGTCTTCTCAAGAATTTGATCTGTTTAATATTGCCAGATATATTCCTGTATCAGACATGATATAACATTATTTGGGTTCATATTTAAATAAATTCTCTTGCAGTAGGAATCTTGAAATGAAGAAGTTCAATGCATAGGTATTCATTGATTCAAGCCATGTTTAAAAAATAACATTCTAAATATAATCACCTCTTCTCTGTTTCCTTGCAGTATGTTCCTCACACCTTCCTTTCCTGGCTTTCTTTCTCTCATTTTGGGGAGGCTATTTTTGGCTTGAGAGGTGAGAGGAGGCCAGGTCTAATTTCAAGCACTGTGTGCACTTTGTATTGCATTGCACTTCTGTTCCTAGGGGTGGACTTAGCCTTTGGGGGAGGCAATTCCACACAGCATTTTCCTGTCATCTAAAACTAAAGAGAATTATATGCAACTTTAAGGAGGCCCCCTCCGGCCCCCACTTATGTGTCATTTTAAGAAATGCTGTTCAAATTCCAAAATCCATTCATATCTTCAGGTCTTAGTTTGCATGCCATATCCTTTCTTAAGTTAAACACGAACTTAATGAGGCTTATCTTAAGTGCTGGAGGTGAACTGATCTCTAATCATCTGCTTCTCAGAGAAGGCCTAGAGATCTCAGCTGTCATTCTTCACCTTTGACTGAACTACACAGGGAGGGAAAATAAAAACAGGTAAGAGGCAGAAAACTGAAAGTTCTCTACAGCTCTTTTCCAAACTAAATTACCAACATACAGCTTTGAAGAGGCAGGTGTGGTTACCAGAGTTAGGACATTTTGTTCACTAATACATCAACCCTCTGTATATATCCATTAAATCAAGTATTCTCTAATTACTTCTTGTGGAATAAATATAAGTGAAGGCATAACAGGAGGGAAATGTGAAGAAATGTGATTATCCAAATTATTTTCTATCACTGAACTCAATACTGAAGTCTTCCCAATGGCCAGATCTATGTGGCCTTGGTCTATGGCCTGAGTGCACGCTGTAACCTCACTTCTGCAAGACCATACCTTCCACGGTTTTCATCCCCAGCCTCTGCTTCCCTACCTTGACCTCTTGCATCACCCTTCTGAGTTCCTTCACTCACCCCATCCCCTAAACCTTCCCTGAGGTTCCCTCCTCTGACTCTTCTGTTCTAGACATTTACTGAGCATCTTAGTCATGCCAGGAGCTCTGACTGTCGAGTATACACCTCTCTCTCATGAGCATTAGGTCAACATTTTTGTGTCCTACTATCGGAGACAGCAAGAGCGCTGCACAGCTCCGCTGCTCTGAGTTGCTCTGAGCCCATATATTCCTGCTTGAACCCTGCTGTACTAACTGTTGGGAACTTAGTCCAAGTTCCTCCTTTATCCTCTGCTCACTAGTTACAGGTGTTGGGTCCGAGCCCCTCTGCCTAGAGCTGGGCCTCCTTGGATGCCAGGTCTTAGACGGAGAAGCCATGAGAGGTTGTGGGTGTATAAGAATGAGTCTTTATTGCAGAAGCCAGTGGCCATATAGCCATCAGATAACACAGTGTTTCACAGCAGTCCATAACACAGGCAGCCATACACTGGCTAGTAAATACATATCTTTCCTTCAAACGGCATTAATTTCTGTACACACAGCTATTATCTGAGCAGCCGCACGCTGCCTCTAAACTCAATGCCTTACATTATAATGGCATCTGAGCTCTTTGGCTCAGCAGCTTCTCCTGTCTCTCCTGCCCAGCCAGCATGGTCTAGCTGGTTAACATGGTGGCTATATCTGAGCTCTCTATGAGCTCTTAGCCTTACATCGTAGCAGTACCAGCTCTCAGCTCCATCTCTCCAGCTTTGTCTGAGCTCTCTAGCCTTGGAGACATACTTTTAATACTATTTACACTAAAGAGGCTAGTTGCCAACAATGACATCCATCATTTGGCTATAGAAGGGCACAGCATACCGTGAGATCTCTGTGGCTATGCACCTGCTTATGGTATTGTAGCCTAGGCGCAGAGTGGCCTTAGGATTCTAACAAGGCCTTTCACATTCTGAGTGGCCTTGGCTGACTGGCTACTCTGGTATGGTTCCCACACCTACCTAAAACTCAAGACGTCCAAAAGTAACCAAGTAATCCCCACCAAAGCATTGGTCCCTCTACTTATTTCCTATCTCAGTATCAACCACTATCCTCATAGTCACACAAGTCAGGACCCTGGGGCTTATATTCATTCCTCCATCCCCATGCTCTCCTCCCTCAGATGAACCCACCTTTCCTATGGAATTTTAACTCCCTAATATCTTTTCCATCAGTCAGCTTCTTCCCACCACGCCCTCCCCAGTTACTGTCTCAGCTCAGACTCTCATTCCTTCTCTTTAAGACCACTCAGATGTGCTCCTACGCCTGTCCCCACCACCAACCTTATCTCTGGCCAACACTTTCAAGACAGATAATTACTTATAAAACTGCAATCCGCTGAATTAGCTCACTGGCTCCCCACGTGTTCTAGTGGATGAGTCCATGTTTTCATGAGGGACTACAAGGCCTTCCAACCTCTCCTGCTTCATTTATTCCCATTCTTCTACGCTTCCTCTCCTATCTTTTTCGTCCTGCCTTTGTGCATGCGGCCCATTCTGCCTGGAATTTCCTGGCCCTTTCCATATCTAATTCCTATTTGTCTCTCAAGATTCTGCTGAATCATGATCTGGAAACGTTTCTAAACATTGAAAGCCAGATAGGACGCTACTCTTCTTTGAAGTCATGGCTGTGCATCTCTCATCTAAGACACTTTTCACATTGAATTGCAAATATCTATGTGCACCAACTTATCAGTCAGTAAGCTCTTTGAAGACAAGAGTTTATTTTGAAAAATCATTTTAGCAATAGTGTGGTGAACGCTGGGAAAGGGGCAGAGTGGAAGGGGTCATCAGGGAAGAAAAGGAGACCTCTGTAATACTTTCAACAATAATTTTTTTTTTAAATCATTTGTATATCTCCCTACCATAAACATCACAGATAGCATAGTGCCTCCCCATGGTAAGTATTTAACACACATTCACTGGGATGAATGAGTCAGAACTTGAGGTGGCACTAATGTTTAGCTACTCTAACAAAGAGAAAAATAAACATTTAAAATGTACACTGAGAAGAAACCTTCAAAGCCTGTGGGCCAAGCCTCATCTCTGAGGTGCTCCAGAGTTCACTAAAGGTCCTCACTTCAGCTTGCTGCTGCTTCCTTCTTGCCCCCTGCAGTGCCAGAAGTCTGCAATTACATGTGTCTTTAAACTCATTTGGTTTCAAGTAATGGAAACCCACATCAAGCCATCAGGGGAATTACACTCACTACAGAATCGAGGACGGAGTGGACAGCCGAGGTGTGGGAAGGGCAGGTGGCAGCGGGGCCTTAACATGGGATGGAACCAGCCACGCCAGCACTCTTTCCAGCTCACATCTCTGTTGCGGCTTCCTTCTCTCTCTTTCTGCTCACCACATGCTCCCCACTATGGGAAATGTGGCCAGAGATGGCTCACAGCTCTATCACTCACAGCTCTCTTTCATTTTTCATCCAAACATTACACAGACAAGGCCTTACATGGCCAGTTTTGTTAGGTGCCTACTCCAGGACAAATCAAGTATGCCAAGGGCACAGTCCCACTGAACCAATGTGAAAGTACCCCTATTAACCACACATAGGAGGGAAGAAGCCACTTCTAGAAAAGGGTGCCCACAGCTCACAGCAGGGGCCCCCTACTCCTAGCAGCTTGGAAACTCCACAGTCAAGAATCTGACGTTTCTGTCTTTCCCAAGACAGCTTTTTTCCTTCCTTTCATGTTGCCTTCTTTCAAAAAATTTGCTTGCTCCTCAGTTTGTGGCAAACAAACATGCTATAAACACATTATAATTTGACTGCTTGAATTTCTAGCCAATCCTGTGATTTCCTCTCTTCCAATCAAAAAATGGTTTTCTAGGTAACCATGAATAATTTGCATACTTCCAATATTCCAGTTTTCTGGTCTGGGAACTCAGAATTTTAAAATATATTTTATATAGAATATAGCCAACCTTCCTAAAAGTACTTTTCTTTTTTTCCTTTTCTCTACCTGAACATTTGGTCCAAACTACATTATTTTTAAACCAGTAGTTTACTCAAAACCCAGCTTACTTAGTGCAACTTAATTCCTGTCCCAAAGAGCAATCCCCACCCACTCTCATTTTCTATCCTGTACATCCTGCATGAAGTCACCATAATCGATTGTAAAGAGTTCTGCTAGCCCAACTGGAAAATGGTACCAACTGAGGTATCTTTTTGGCTCATATAGAAAGGGATGCTAGTTATATCCTGAGAAAACATGATGTAACATAGGTTGTTGCTGAATTTTCTTTATAATTTACTCATCAAAAATGTTTATTGAGTACTTACTATGTTCTATATCCAAGATATAATAGAAAGTTCAAGACCCAGTGTTTGGCAGTAACTCTCAGTACAGTGGTAGAAAAATGAATACACACAATGCAATGCAGCAATTGCTAAAACAGAAGAACGTGCTAGAAATGTTTATTCTACCATTACTACAGAATTTCAAAAATTGCATACCATGTACATTGAGGAACAGATGATCTGCCAGGAGAAATTCCTATATTTAATGAATGCTGAGATAAGCAATAAAATTCTGTGTAAATGTCTAGACCACAGCTGTCATCTCCTGTACAAATATTTTAGCTGCTTAATTTTCACTATGAGTTTCCTCTTTCATCTTACTATTGCCACCTTCCTTCAGGAGGAAGTGGAGGCTAACGAAAGCAGACATAATGCAGAATCTAAAACTTTTGTAGGGTATTCTTTCTCCTTTGAGAATATTACACACATAAGGCATCTTACAAAATAGTTATGATCACAAAGATTATAAGGTAACTGGCATTTTAGTAATTTTTATCCTCAGATCTAAACTGTACTCCCATGGAAAAGATTTTCAGTCTGAAGGGAGATTTAGTCAGGTCTGTACTGAAATCTCAAGCCTTTCTTTGCAGGTGTTTACCAGAAGGGAAAAGCCTAGGGAGGGGGTGGGGGAGGGGCCTTGCAAGGTAGGCAGGAGATGGGGTTCAAAGTGGAACTGCTGGAGTCCAGGTGAAAAGCATGAGGCTGTGGGGCGAAGGCATAGCTCTACACAAGCCTGAAAAACCAGAGGACACCAGGTCTGTCTCAACAAAGGTGCCACAGCTGGAGCAGCACAGGCCAGGGATGCCCAGCAAGGAACCCTGGGGGCTCACTGGGGGGTGGGGGGTGAGCACTGTCATGTCCAGTGGAAGTAAGCTTGTTTGGGAACATATCTGACACACCCTTTGAGGCTTCCAGAAATACACGAAGGGGGTTTTCTTGAGACTGAGATTGTGTGGGCATGCTCAGGATATCTGAATACAGGCTCCCTAATTCATTTACTGACTAGCCCTCTTACTGTAACAGTGGCCTCATCAACACAGGGTTCCCTAATCACACTACATTGCCTTAAGGTGTCCTTCTCTTCATGTAAATCTTATGTAACATTCTACCTTGTTCTTTCTCACTGGACACCTGATTATATTTCCGTGATAACACCTTCCCTGGCTCCAAACGACACTTGAATAAGTAGATCACAGTGACTCTACACACTATTAAAACAAGACAAACAAACAGACTGAAGCTCCGGTAAAGACCTGCTAGTCTCCTGGATTTTATGACTTACCTGCCCACCCCCTCACCCCAGGTCTGATTCAGCCTCGTTCTGGACTTCAAGCCCACTCCCAACTCTAAGAGGAGCCCTGGCCAGCAGCTCGCCAGCACAGCCTCCAGGCAGCCTGCGCATGGTTCCCTGGCAACAAAAAAAGCAGCGCCCACATTCCCCTGTAACTCAGCCTCCCCATGACTCCGTCAGCAACTGAAATGCTAACCCTAAGCCTGGCTTCCCTGTGCCCCCTGCCTACTCTACCACACTCTTCCACTGTGCTCACTGACTGCTGGCCTCTTCCAAATGACCCTAATAAGATACCTTAGAATTCAGTGGTTCTCAACCTTCCTAATGCCGTGACCCTTTAATACAGTTCCTCATGTTGTGGTGACCCCCAACCATAAAATTATTTTCGTTGCTACTTCATAACTGTAATTTTGCTACTGTTATGAATCGTAATGTAAATATCTGATATATGTGTTTTCCGATGGTTGCGACCCACAGGTTGAGAACCGCTGCCTTAGATCTTGGGTGCTGTATGGACCATCTGTGCACACCATTCCCTCCGCCTGGAGTTGACATCTCATCCCTGCTCCCTGACTTCTTTTGTACACCTTCCTGGCAGCTGCTTAAGCCTGAGTTATGAGGAAGTTAAGCAAAGTATCTAGCCTGAGGGACACAGGGGCTGCTGCGGCATGGCACTGCCCCAGCCTGTGAATTGTGAGTCGTGGCCTCGGCCTCATGTGACGCTGGAGCCCACAGGGATTGGCAGCAGAAAAGGGCTTGCTTCTTACTCAGGAGGAGACCAGCAAGGTGAGGCCAAGTCTGCCAAGGCCATCTCTGCTATTTGAAAATTTTAATTTTTAGGAGTGACTCAAAGAGGTCTCACCTGTAGATTCCCAAGTCCTCCTTACAAATCATAGGACAATCTTTAGAGATTCAACTCCAAAATCTATAATTAGTTAATCTATAACTTTGGTTACCATAGGTACAATTCTGAGGTTGTATAGTGGATTCATAAGTCTGTTGGTTACTAAGACATATCATTAACTGTGATGGCCATGGTGCATTCAGGGCCAGGCATTTGTGGGTGAGAAGAACAAGGCAACTGACACAGGGACAGTCGATGGAGGCAGGCGGGGAGGACAGGCTCCCATTGCTGGTTCTGGACATTGAATTTGGGTGATAGCCAGTTGAAAGAAGTGACCTTATAAATTTAAGTGACCTTATAAATTTAAAGACCCGCCTGGCCAGCATGGCTCAGTAGTGGCTGAGTGTTGACCCATGAACCTGGAGGTCACATTTGATTTCCAGTCAGGGCACATGTCCGGATTGCAGATTCAATCCCCAGTGTAGCGCTAGCAGGAGGCAGCCAATCAGTGATTCTCTCTCATCATTTTCTCTTCTCTCTCTCTCTCTCTCTCTCTCTCTCTCTCTCTCTCTCTCTCTCTCCCTTCCTCTCTGAAATCAATAAAAATATATTTTTAAAATATAAAATAAATTTGAAGACCCAAAACAATTAAGAGTCTTACTCAGAATGATGGGGTGGGACTGTCCCTCCCCATCCCATTTATGCTAGCAATTCTTCGACTTATTTCCTCCTCACAGGTTGCCTTGGGTGTGCATTTTAATTTGCGTTAATCTGGTCAGCACTGTTGGGGTGAGACACGGAAACCTCGGGAACATGACTTACTCTTACCTTGCATCCTGGAAAGAGGTCATTCAATTTCCACACCACTGACAGGTACATGGGATGCCTAGGGGAGACAGTATCCAAAGACTCCCCCTGAAAACAGCTAATTGGAAGTTAAAGAAGGAAAAGTGGCTGCATGTTAATTTTCATAAAGGTGGGCTGTAAGGCAGTGGTCACCACAGGTGCAGCCCATCCAGCTCCTGGCCCCCTCCCTGGCGAGCTGCTGCCAAGCGGTCTCTGCTCCTTCCTGCTCTGTGCTGGGATGCTACTCCTGGGGTCCTGCCAGGCCAACACTGAAGGTGATCCCAAGGAATCCTTCAGCAAATGGCGACATGCTGGGGGACGAGGCGGAACAGAACCAATGGTGTTTCACTTTATCTAACACTGGTGGCAAACAGGGCTGCTCCGCATACCCTCCATGGACTGCTTTAAAGAGGCTTTGAGAAGGAGGAAAGTGAAGGAAGGTAGGGAGAAACAACTATCCAGGCTAAAAATAGTTTTCTTAGAATTGCTTTCTGTGCTGTCTGAACTGCAGCAATAAAAGTTCTTACACTCACGCCACCAGTTCTGCAGTAAGAATGAAGAACAGGACAGAAGCCAGGAGTCCTCTAAGGCAGCCTGGCCGCTGCTAGCCATCTCCTCGGGACTACATGCTGCTAATCTCAAGGGCACACGACTCTGGCAAGTCTCCAAAGATCAGCTGTGGTTGGCTTTTCATTGATGACCCATCTTTCAGTTCAGATAACTGCACTTATTTGGTTCTGTCAAAAGGAACAAGACCAGGGAATGATTTGCAACCAGACATGTCATCCCACCTGCCACCGTCCATAGCATTTTCCCAACACACAACCCAGAAAACAGCCAGTGACTACACAGCTCTGTTGACCAGCATCTTTACTAATTTACAAAAAATTTCTTTTTATTCTGATTGTTTACTCCTTCAGTTGCAGGAAGAACTATGCATCATTTCAGAATGGCAGTTTCATATAAAGTCTCACTCTGCTTTCCTGTATGACCAGAAGGTCCTGGTCATATGTATTTGGCTGCCAAATCTCAGACTCCTAGCTGTACGAGGTCATTTTTTATTTTATTTAACAAGGTAAGTTGGTTGTGAAAGTTACTCTTTTGTTTTTACTCTAATATCTAACAATTTTTTTAGAACTCTGTGCAGTTTTCAAAGCATTGCACATACACAGGCACATGGAATTTTTGCAGCTACCATTTAAGGATGACAGTACTCTCAGAGGTAGATGAAACTGAGGCGCAGGAAGTCCCAATACCATACATATTGGATGTGGAAAGTCAAGATTCCACCCATGGCTTCTGACTGAATTGTGAGCTCTTTCAACTAGACTACACTGACTCTACTTTTCATCTCATAAACTCCTTCTAGTCCTTAAAAAAGCTCCTCTAAGGAATGAAGAAGGATCCATTTACCATCCACCAAGCATCATGCAGTGATGAGCCTCCTTCCAGTAATATACACTAAACACTGTGGGAAGACAAAAGGGAGCTACGGTACCACTCCAGTTCCACCTAAGGAGTCTCCATCTAGTGGAATAGACTAGAGAAGTCTAAATGTGAATAAAAAATAACGATATGAATGAGCCAACTATTAGGAGCAGTTACACAGAGTTCTATACATGGAATAAAATGGGCGGGGGGCGGGGTTAGGAAGGCAGTACTTGGATATTTGTTCTGAAAAATTTCCCAGTGAATCTTTCTGCTTGAAAATATTCAGCCTGTGGCTTGAACGGGGCTGGGCTGTTTTATTAATGGTCCCTAACTAGATCAACAATGGTTTCTTGACCCAATAGTGATGAAGACTGCCCCGACCCCAGGGGCCCAGTGCAAAGGGCTCTGTACAAAAGGAATGATATTTGTTAATTAGATTGGTTCCTTCCAGAATATGTACTGGGATCATGGACAGGACTGGCCAGAAAAGACTTCTGCCAATTCAGAAAGAGGTGAAAATGTTAATCCTATATAATGAAAGTCTAATATGCAAATTGTCCCTATGGGCGGGAGTTAGACATGTGCTGACCACCAGGGTGAGGTGAGGAGCATGGCGGGCATTGGCGACACGGCGCTGGCAACAAGTGGCAGTGTCTGTGCTGCCGGCCCTGATGGGCCCCGACAAGAGCAGGACCGCGGTGGAATGGTGGAGCAGGTGTGCAGGCGGTGCTAAGCCAAGGCGGGTGTGAAGGAGGCAGCTGGAGGAAGGGAGGCCCCAGCCAGAAGCTGGCAGCCACTAGGACCCTACCCATGCATGAATTTCATGCACTGGGCCTCTAGTGTATGTATAAGTAGGGGAAAGGGTGGAGGATACAGACACTGACCAGGAGGAGCAAGGAGAGGGACAAAGCCAGGACACTAGGTGTACAAGGTCTCTGACCCTTAGACTTGCCTTGGTTCCAAATAGCTTCCCAGTTCTATTCAGGTGTATCTTTAAATAAATCCCTCAAGTGGCCACTGTAAGTGAATCTGTCCTGGCAAAAGAAAGAATCTAAAAACCCAGAGTCCTTTTTACAGAAACTCAGGTTTCCTACTACACAGAATATACTCACCTTAATTAGATTTAGGGTGCAGAGCACCCGTTCACAAGGTATCAGAACGTAGACAGAACCAGGGGGCTGCCACCCTGTCTCCTTGGTAAGGCTTCCTAGAACAATGGTCTCTTTCCTCTGAACTTATAGCCCTAGACTGTGCCTCTTATTTTAAGTCAATGAAAGTTTACTGACCATCAGTTATGTGCAAGAAATGGTGCAGGCCATTTATTGCTTAACTAACCTCATTGTCACCTTATGCCTTTTATTCCCAGTTCAGTTTTCCTATATTATTTGGCTCCATAAAAATGGGGATCTTGCCTCAAAATTCCTTGTGGTTCCCAAATAAACTGATGAACAAAATAGATCCAGAGACATAGAAACATGGAACAGACAGATGAATATCAAAGGGAAGGTAGAGGTGGGTAGGGAAAGATTAACCACATATGTATAACTCATGGACACAGACAATAGTGTGGTGAAGGCCTGGGGCAAAGGGGAAGGGTCAATGGGGGGGTGGAGGGGAGAAGGGATACATGAAATACTTTCAACAATAAAGATAAAATTTTAAAAATCCTTATGGTTCTAATTAGCCCAATATTTCCCAAAACACAGGAACTCAAGAATCAGTTGCTAAATACATTCATAGTATGTCCCTTTGCATAAAATTCAAGGAAATATAAAAATGGTAGTGCCTGAGTGAAATGGTAGTGCCTGATTTCAGGTTAAAGAAAAAAACAAAGAAATCGCAGTATAAACAGGAAGTCTACTGACTTGTAAATTAAGGTCAGAGGCCTGTCCACTTGACCCATGAGGCTGGTTAGACCAAGGGCAGGCATCTGACCTGAGTGGAGCCTGTCCGCCAAGCGGGTCAGAGATGCTTGCCCCAGTGAGAAAAGTTGAGTTGGGCCCACTGGTTTGCTTTGTTGAGAGTTAGAATTGGGCAAGAGACTTGCAGTGGTGCTGAGAGCTGGAACCTGAAGGTCATTTAGAGTCAGGGGCTGGGCAGGGCATTCTGAACTCTGCATTATATGAAATAGCAAAAGCTGTATGGTGAGAAGGTAGGGAGAGAGAGTGTGAGAAAATAAAATGCAATAGAAAAGTAGAAATTGGTAGACATACCACAGAAAGAGTGGTGGAGCCCTGGCTGGTGGCTCAGTTGGTTGGAAGATCCTTCCATACACCAAAAGGTTGCAGGTTTGATCCCTGGTTGGAGCATGTACGGGAGGAAACAGCTGATTTATGTTTCTCTCTCTCTCTCTCTCTCTCTCTCTCTCTCTCTCTCTCTCTCTCTCTCTCTTTCTGCCTTCTTCTCTCTAAAAATTAATAAAAACATATCTATCCTCATGTGAGGATTAAAAACAAAACAGAAAGAGTGATGGAGACAAGAGAAAGGTCAGAGCCTGCCTTAGCAGCTACTACTCTTTCTGAAGCCTCATTGGTTGTCAAGCTTTTCCTGTTTGCTCAAGTGTGTTCATTGGAACCACAGAACCCCCACTGAGACACCTCCCTCTGTGAAAGCCGTCTATCATTTCTCCCTGCTGATCATAACATAAAAATAGTGCATGATTTTAAGAAATCTTTTCAAAAAGAAAATTAACATTCTCTGCTAAATTTTTTCTCAACAGGGCAATTCTGCCTGTCAAGGGACATTTGACAATGTCTGGAGACATTTTTGATTGTCACATAGGGTGGGATTGGTGTGTGATACTGATATCTAGTGAGTAGAGGCCAGAAGTGCTGCTAAATAGCTTACAATGCACAGGACACACAACAAAGAATTATCTGGCCCAAAACATCAGTAGTACAGAGGTTGAAAAAACCATGCACTAGAACCAACAGGTTAATAATATAAAGCACATGCTATCTTCAATATTCAAGGTTCAAATGTCATTTGATGTACAAGTATATAAATAAAGTCAAGGATGGGAAAATGTAAAAATGTTAAGAGTTGTCTTAGAGTGTTGAGATGATGGCTGAATCTCCACCCTTTTTATTTTCAAAGTTTTATGTGTTTGCATTTTTACTGGGTGCTTGACAAAGCAAAAACACATAAATACACCAAAAAAGGAAAGAAGGAACAGAAAGATTGGAGGAAGAGAGGAAGGAAGGATGAGTCACCTGAACTGCCTCACCCTCACCACACCATGAAGTTAGGACCAGACAACATCCAAGACTCACACCCACTCAAAAGAGGGGCCAGCTACACTGAGAAGGTGCTTCTCATGGGGAAGTCCCGCTTCAAAGTTCTGTTAAAAATGAAGACACATGTTCCAGTATACCTACAGGCACATCGCGGAGATGCTGTGGCTTCCAGACCACTGCAATAAAGTGGGTATTGCAAAAAAGCGAGTCACACAATTTTTGGTTTCCCAATGCCTATAATAGTTATATTT